>NW_024070187.1:105659386-106259386 GCF_014754425.2 Oryx dammah | reverse complement strand
TTCAACCTAGATAGTATATTCAAAAGCAGAGACATTACTTTGCCGACTAAGGTCCGTCTAGTCAAGGCTATGGTTTTTCCTGTGGCCATGTATGGATGTGAGAGTTAGACTGTGAAGAAGGCTGAGTGCGGAAGAATTGATGCTTTTGAACTGTGGTGTTGGAGAAGACTCTTGAGAGTCCCTTGGACTGCAAAGAAATCCAACCAGTCCATTCTGAAGGAGATCAGCCCTGGGATTTCTTTGGAAGGAATGATGCTAAAGCTGAAACTCCAGTACTTTGGCCACCTTATGCGAAGAGTTGACTCATTGGAAAAGACTCTGATGCTGGGAGGGATTGGGGGCAGGAGGAGAAGGGGACGATGGAGGATGAGATGGCTGGATGGCATCATGGACTCGATGGACATGAGTCTGAGTGAACTCCGGGAGATGGTGATGGACAGGGAGGCTTGGTGTGCTGCGATTCATGGGGTCGCAAAGAGTCGGACACGACTGAGCTACTGAACTGAACTGAACTGAACTGAACTGAACTGAACTGGACATGGGGGTATCTTTTCACGGCTGCTCCAGCAAAGCACAGCCTGCTCCTTACCTTGGATGAGGGGTATCTCCTTACCGCCACCGTTCCTGACCTTCAACGTGGGATAGCTCCTCTAGGCCCTCCTGCTACTGCACAGCCACCACTCCTTGGGTTGCTCCTCCTGGCTGCCGGCCCTGGCCTCGGGCATGGGTGGCTCCTCAGGGTCACCGCCCCTGGCCTCGGGCGCAAGGTGGCTCCTCCCAGCTGCTGCCCCTGGCCTAGAGCTCGGGGTGGCTCCTTAGGGTCACCGCCCCAGCCTCGAGTGCGAGGTGGCTTCTCCCAGCCACCCCTGACCTCGGACGCGGGTGTCTCCTCCCAGCCACCCCTGACCTCGGACACAGGGTAGCTCCTCTCGGCCATTCCTGCGCCTTCGCAGCCTGTCCCTCTAGGCCGCTGCCACTGACCTTGGACGTGGGTAGCTCCTCTCACCCACGGCCGGCTCTCACAGCTGCCCGTGCTTAGTGCGCTGGCTCTCGCAGCTGCCCGCGCTTAACTACCACACAATTGCACTCATCTCACACACTAATAAAGTAATGCTCAAAATTCTAAAAGCCAGGCTTCAGCAATACGTGAACCGTGAACTCCCTGACGTTCAAGCTGGTTTTAGAAAAGTCAGAGGAACCAGAGATCAAATTGCCAACATCCACTGGATCATGGAAAAAGCAAGAGAGTTCCAGTAAAACATCTATTTCAGCTTTATTGACTATGCCAAAGCCTTTGACTATGTGGATCACAATAAACTGTGGAAAATTCTGAAAGAGATGGGAATACCAGACCACCTGACCTGCCTCTTGAGAAATCTGTATGCAGATCAGGAAGAAACAATTAGAACTGGACATGGAACAACAGACTGGATCCAAATAGGAAAAAAAAGTACATCAAGGCTGTATATTGTCACCCTGCTTATTTAAGTTATATGCAGAGTACATCATGAGAAACGGTGGACTGGAAGAAACACAAGCTGGAATCAAGATTGCCGGGAGAAATATCAATAACCTCAGATATGCAGATGACACCACCCTTATGGCAGAAAGAAAAGAGGACCTAAAAAGCAAGCCTCTTGATGAACATGAAAGAGGAGAGTGAAAAAGTTGGCCTAAAGCTCAACATTCTGAAAATGAAGATTATGGCATCCGGTCCCATCACTTCATGAGAAATAGATGGGGAAACAGTGGAAACAGTGTCAGACTTTATTTTTGGGGGCTCCAAAATCATTGCAGATGGTGACTGCAGCCATGAAATTAAAAGACGCTTACTCCTTGGAAGAAAAGTTATGAGCAACCTAGATAGTATATTCAAAAGCAGAGACATTACTTTGCCGACTAAGGTCCATCTAGTCAAGGCTGTGGTTTTTCCTGTGGCCATGTATGGATGTGAGAGTTGGACTGTGAAGAAGGCTGAGCACTGAAGAATTGATGCTTTTGAACTGTGGTGTTGGAGAAGACTCTTGAGAGTCCCTTGGACTGCAAGGAGATCCAACCAGTCCACTCTAAAGGATATCAACCCTGGGATTTCTTTGGAAGGAACGATGCTGAAGCTGAAGCTCCAGTACTTCGGCCACCTCAAGTGAAGAGTTGACTCTTTGGAAAAGACTCTGATGCTGGGAGGGATTGGGGGCAGGAGGAGAAGGGGACGATGGAGGATGAGATGGCTGGATGGCATCATGGACTCGATGGACGTGAGTCTGAGTGAACTCTGGGAGATGGTGATGAACAGGGAGGCCTGGTGTGCTGCGATTCATGGGGTCACAAAGAGTCGGACACGACTGAGCTACTGAACTGAACTGAACTAACATTTACTCACTTATTTAGTGGCTGATGGTGGATGTAAACTCAGACCTTAGCTTCAGCTATCAGGCAGAACACCTATAAATGACCTCTTCTTGAGGACTGAAATTCCTCACAACATGGTAGCTGGGTTCTAAGGGTGAACGTCCCAAGGAACGGAATATCACATGAAGTCATACTCCTCTTTGTGTTCTAGTCTTTAAATTCAGACATTCTATGTGATGTGACAAACATAAATCCATGCCTAATTTCAAAAGAAGGAAAAACAGTCTTCATCTTTTGAAGAGAGAGAATGCCATCATTCCAGAAGAAAACGTTGGAATAGAAATATCTCTGTGACCCTTTTGTTGGACAGAGATAAATGGAATGCGTGTATGTACCTATGTCTATTGCTTTCCCTATACATATATGTAGGTAGATGTGTGCATGTGTGTGAACATGATATAAAAGAGGTTTATATATATATGAGAAATGCTGAGCTGGAGGAAGCACAAGCTGGAATCAAAATTGTCGGGAGAAATATCAATAACCTCAGATATGTAGATGACATCACCCTTATGGCAGAAAGTGAAGAAGAGTTAAAGAGCCTATTGATGAAAGTGAAAGAGGAGAGTTAAAAAGTTGGGTTAAAGCTCAACATTCAAAAAACTAAGATCATGGCATCCAGTCCCATCACTTCATGGGAAATAGATGGGGAAACAGTGGAAACAGTGGCTGACTTAATTTTTCTGGGCTCCTAAATCACTGCAGATTGTGATTGCAGCCATGAAATTAAAAGATGCTTGCATGTGTGGATGTGAGAGTTGGACTATAAAGAAAGCAGAGTGCCGAAGAATTGATGCTTTTGAACTGTGGTGTTGGAGAAGACCCTTGAGAGACCCTTGGACTGCAAGGAGATCCAACCGGTCCATCCTAAAGGAGATCAGTCCTGGGTGTTCATTGGAAGGACTGATGTTGAAGCTGAAACTCCAATACTTTGGCCACCTGATGTGGATAGCTGACTCATTTGAAAAGACCCTGATGCTGGGAAAGATTGAGGGCAGGAGAAGGGGACGACATAGGATGAGATGGTTGGATGGCATGACCCAATGCACATGGGTTTGGGTGGATTCTGGGAGTTGCTGATGGACAGGGAGGGCTGGAGTGCTGGGGTTCGTGGGGTTGCGAAGAGCAATTGAACTGAACTGAACTGAATGTATATATATATATATATATATATATATATATATATACACATACACACATATAGTACTTACTAGTTGGTACAATAGTAAAGAATCTGTCCACCAATACAGGAAACATAAGAGACACAGGTTTGATCCCTCAGGTGGGAATCCCTTTCCAACATGTATCCCTCTGGGAATACACTAATATTCCCAGAATAGGAAATGGCAACCCACTCTAGCATTCTTGCCTGAAAAGTTCCATGGACAGAAGAGCCTGCTTCGAATCGGACACATCTGAGCATGAACACATGTCCTATATATATATATGTGTATGTATATAGTGCATGTATATATGTGTTTATATATACATGAGCTATATATATATATATGAGATATACCTATATTATATATGTTTATACAGATCTTTGCAATGTCTGCACACTCATGCATACACAGACAAAACCATATAACTACATGGAGACAGATAGAATTACAAATAAATTGATATCTATTGTTTCTATTATTAAAACCCTTGAATTCATGAGTTGACACTTTCCAATCTAATGTTTCCTATCCAATACCACAAGGTTCATTCTAGTTTTCTCTTGCCATATTCAAAATTCCGTTCTTTGACAATGAAGTTGCTCCTTTGCCTAATACAATAATTCATTTAATCAATTTTCCTCTAAGCAACCAATTTCTTATTGTCATCCTTACTGCCTTACTTGCATGGACACTTTATTTAAACTTCTTAGCTTCTTCCCCTCTCTCAAGGCTACCCATTTGCAGATAAACCCCTTAACTCATTGATCTGCATCCTGTGGGTACCCTCTTTATCTTCCTCAAGCTCTGAATTCTCATACTAGCCACGCTGGCTAGAGTTTTGTCTTCTCTGTTTAGGCTCTTACTCCTGAGTTGGTGTGTCCATAGAGATGGACGTCCTTCTCACTCTATCAGTCTCTGACCACCCATACAGGTTTTGTAACTCTCCACCTACTCATCCAACATGTACACTTTCTTTATCCTACGTGTATGCCAATGCTCAACAGTGACATTCCATGTTGATGCTCTCATTGCCCTGCTTGGGTTCTGAAACCCTAAGCTAAGCCTTCTCATCCTATTGGGCTGATTCCTCATGACATCTCAACTCATATAGACATTTTCTTTGACTTCTTTGAGTTTGGACACCCCACACAAAGCTGATATTGTGGATGACTATCTTGCTGGAATTAACCTGATGGTTTTAGGATTAAACTACTTAGGAAATTGAAGAAAATAATCTAGCAGTTGAGTTCTTTGGAAAGCAGATGCTGAAATTAAGTTAGGAGTGCAAAGGATTTATTGTGAAGTAGCAGGCTTGTTCCCAGTTCATCTGGCTGGGAAAGTCAGATGAGGCCAACTATGAAATTGTTATATATATATATATATATATATATATATATATATATGTCTCTGCTGGACCAGTGGAGAACTCCAGAGGAAAGACTGCCCTTCAGATGAATACTGGGTTGGTCTTGACCCATCTATGACAAGTTTGCTCAATCAAGCACAGTGTGGCCTCAAGTCAGACTCTAAGTCCAAACAGGAGTTATAACTGGCAAGTACCAGAAAAGCATAATCACCACAACCTGTCAACAAGTTTTGGGTTGAAGAGGGACTTGAGAGTTACATTTCTGCTTCTGCCACAGAAAGAGTACAGGGAGAGAAAGGGAAGGATTTCTATTAACTTGGGATATGTGCTAAATATCAGCATTAACACCTAGAACTCAAACCTGTAAATGCACAAAAATTCAAAATTGAGATGAATGGTTCTCAGACATCATTAGCTGTCCATGTCTTCCTGGGTGTTTGGCAAAAATATACATGCACACCATAAATCCAAAATTGGAACCACTCAGAATGAGTCTCACAAACCCGCATTATCAACACATAACCCAAGTCACTGAAAACATTTTGAACTCTGCCTGCAGATACTGCATGCATTCAATGAATGTTTCTTGTGAGCTCATTTTTATCACCATAGTCTGTTGACTGATCTGGCACTTCAGTCCAGCCCATAACTCTGGGAGCTGTAACTATTGTTTTGCTGAGTGCAACATCTTGTCCTTTTACTGTAAATCTATTTTGCTCCAGGGCAAGCTTTTATAGGTCAAGTTCCTCGCTGTGTTATTGAGAAATGTAGGTTGGATTGTAAAGAGCAATTGTTTCCGGCAAAGTCACAAAGTTGGGTCCAGCATGATAGATATTCTCAGGTTACACATGCTATGATATACCTTGAATGCTAACGTTTTCTCAGGTAGATATTTTTTATGAATCTGACCTGCCTTGCCAACATGAAGCATTAGGAATTAGTAACATGCAAAAGAGAAACTCTGGGCAAAATAAAAAAAAACAGTTTCTGATATTTACTCAGGTGATACCTCAACCAGCCAGTTTTAACCTTCTTCCATCTTCTATCTCTCTTTGATTTGCTAATTCCCCTGACTCTAAACCTTGACCCAGTATCTTATTTTTCTTCCTTGCTTTTAAACATGCTTTCTCATTTTTGACCCTAACACCATTTTTTAGCATGATGTGGTAACTTCCCAAGTCTATACACATTAATACACGAAATTGTTAATAGTGCTTGTCCTGTCTCCCAGAGCTCCATAAGGGATTATTATAACAGGAAACTCTTAAGTTGCCAGACATCTTTTGTCACAAGATCTTTTATCCCAAATTCTTATTGCTACATAAAGAAATATTCCAAATGTAATGACATATAATGTAAGAGCTGGATCATAAAAAAGGCTGAATGCTGAAAAACTGGTTCTTTCAAACTGTGGTGTTGGAGAAGACTCTTGAGAGTTCCTTGGGTAGCAAGGAGATCAAAACAGTCAATCCTAAAGGAAATCAACCCTGAATATCCATTGGAGGGACTGATGCTGAAGCCAAAGCTCCAATATTTTGGCCACCTGATGCAAAGAGCTGACTCATTGGAAAAGATTCTGATGCTGAGAAAGATTGAAGGCAAAAGGACAAGGGGGTGGCAGAGGATTAAATGGTCCGATAGCATCACTGACTCAATGGACATGAATTTGAGCAAACTCTGGGAGATGGTGAAAGACAGGGAAGCCTGGTGTGCTGCAGTCCATGGAGTTGCAAAGAACTGAATACGACTTAGTGACTGAAAAACTACAATAATAATTAGACAATTGTTCATTTGTCTTCTCATGCATTTGTAGTATAGGAATGACTTGGAGAGAAAAGTTCATCTTTGCTTCTTATAACTATCAGCTTGGACAATTCAAAGCTAGGGAACACTCAAAAGCTAGAGGCTGCAATCATATAAAGAGCCACTCACTCTTATGCCTAGAGGTTGATAAAACCATTAATATGGAACTCTTGGCCAGAACATCTCTGCGTGTGGCTTCCTGAATTGGTCCAGTTGACCAATTTGATCACAAAATCTTCTATTTCTTTCTTGTAAAGAAAATTGCTGTTAGAATCAAAATCTCTGGATGATCCATGATAACTTGCCCTTTTCAAGATTCTTTACTTAATCATCAGTCAGTTCAGTTCAGTCGCTCAGTCGTGTCCAACTCTTTGCGACCCCATGAATCGCAGCACGCCAGACCTCCCTGTCCATCACCATCTCCCGGAGTTCACTCAGACTCATGTCCATCGAGTCCGTGATGCCATCCAGCCATCTCATCCTCGGTCGTCCCCTTCTCCTCCTGCCCCCAATTCCTCCCAGCATCAGAGTCTTTTCCAATGAGTCAACTATTCTCATGAGGTGGCCAAAGTACTGGAGCTTCAGCTTTAGCATCATTCCTTCCAAAGAAATCCCAGGGTTGATCTCTTTCAGAATGGACTGGTTGGATCTCCTTGCAGTCCAAGGGACCCTCAAGAGTCTTCTCCAACACCACAATTCAAAAGCATCAATTCTTCGGCACTCAGCCTTCTTCACAGTCCAACTCTCACATCCATACATGGCCACAGGAAAAACCATAGCCTTGACTAGACGGAACTTAGTCAGCAAAGTAATGTCTCTGCTTTTGAATATACTATCTAGGTTGCTCATAACTTTTCTTCCAAGGAGTAAGTGTCTTTTAATTTCATGGCTGCAGTCACCATCTGCAGTGATTTTGGAGCCCCCCAAAATAAAGTCTGACGCTGTTTCCACTGTTTCCCCATCTATTTCCTATGAAGTGATGGGACCAGATGCCATGATCTTCGTTTTCTGAATGTTGAGCTTTAAGCCAACTTTTTCACTCTCCTCTTTCACTTTCATCAAGAGGCTTTTTAGTTCCTCTTCACTTTCTGCCATAAGGGTGGTTTCATCTGCATATTTGAGCTTATTGATATTTCTCCCTTAATCATATCTGCAAAATTTTTTTTTCTGAATAATACTCACAGTTTCCCAGGATTAGAACTCAGACAACTTTGGAGGCCATTATTCAGGTGACTGATGCCATAGTTTCCTGCATTTTGGATAAAGTTATATGGAAGTGGCATGCATACATACTGAGTCACTTAAGTCATGTCCTATTCTTTGCAACCCCATGGATTGTAGCCCACCAGGCTCTTCTGTCCATGGGATTTTCCAGGCAAGGATACTGGAGTGGGTTGCCATATTCCTCCTTCATGGGATCTTCCCAACCCAGGGATTGCACCCATCTTTTACAATCTCCTGCACTGGCAGTTTGATTATTTACCACTAGCACCACTTGAGAGGCCCATGGAAGTGGAGCCTGTATTGAATTTTATATCTTCCCAGAGTTAACAAAATTTTCTTCCTTGCCCACAGCTGCTCATTCCTTAGTCTGAGAAATCCACTACTCTTCTTAAGCACAGAAAACCCTACTACTATCAGGATTTCAGAGTGCACAGAGCTTCCCTAAGAACACAAGATACCTAGTACGAATGAAAGCAAATTTAATGGCAAAGTCTTTTGTTAGAAAGAAATATAGAGGGACAGATATATATCTTATGTCATCAAGTATACAATAGTGAGAGACAAGTATTTTAAATTCTCTAAGACTAAAAAAAATAAAATTCTCTAAGACTCAATTTTCTCATCCTAAAAGTGTGAATATTTATATGTGTCCAATAACCTTAGAGATTATTAGAAATATAAAAAGAAAATCTATCCAAATAGTGAGGCGCTATGATCAGGTTAAATCTTTGGGGTTTATGAATCTCTATGCAAACACTACTGAGGGATGCGAAATTTTCATTTTTTCTTATATAGACATCATCATCCCTTGATTCTTCATCATTTGGGGATCATATGATATACTTAAATTTTTACTTTACTTGAAGTTGCGAGTATTAGTAATAAACCTTCTTAGTAGACTTGGAGTTTCCTTGATAGATCAATTGGTAAAGAATCCACCTGCAATGCAAGAGATCCCAGTTTGATTGCTGGGTCAGGAAGATCTACTGGAGAAGGGATAGGCTACCCACTCCAGTATTCTTGGGCTTCCCTTGAGGCTCAGCTGGTAAAGAATCCAGCTGAAATGTGGGAGACCTGGGTTTGAGTCCTGGATTGGGAAGATCACCTGAAGAAAGGAAAGGCTACCCACTGCAGTATTCTGGCCTGGAGAATTCCACAGACTGTATAATCCATGGGGTTGCAAAGAATAGGACACTACAGAGAGACTTTCACTTCACTTCACTTCTTAGTAGACAGCGTGAATTAGATTTTGACCTTCTGAATATTCTGCCAAAATAATTGTGTTTTGTAACTATGGGGGAAAAAATGAATTACAATGTCCTTTTGAAAGAAAACTGGTCTTTAATGGAACAGCTGGACTATTACATTGACTACTTTCAAATCTGATTTTATTTTCCTTGCCTTCTTCCTTATATGAGCATAAAATAATCCTGCAGGCCACAGGAAAATTTCAGTGGCTAAATAAATTCGAAATAATTGCTACTCAACTGCCATCAGAGAAGGCAATGGCACCCCACTCCAGTACTCTTGCCTGGAGAATCCCATGGATGGAGGAGCCTCATGGGCTGCAGTCCATGGGGTCATGAAGAGTTGGACACAACTGAGTGACTTCACTTTTCACTTTCATGAATTGGAGAAAGAAGTGGCAACCCACTCCAGTGTTCTTGCCTGGAGAATCCCAGGGACGGGGGAACCTGGTGGGCTGCCTTCTATGGGGTCACACAGAATCAGACATGACTGAAGCGACTTAGCAGCAGCAACTGCTGTTTGCAACCCCAGGATTGTAGAGAAATAGGGTTGTGATTGACCCCAGGAGTTGCTGAATGGTACGTGATAAAATGGAAAGATCAGTGGTCTGGGTACCTGAAGAAACGTTTCCTAATTTATTCTGACAATCCTGCTCTCTACTTTTTCTGCTTTGCCTCTGTCATATATTTCACAGATTCTCATTCCTAGTATGACTACAGCCAATATATGCTTAATTATTTGTTATGTACATTGGTCACAAGATCTTAGTAAACTCACTGTCAGCAATGTAATCTACATGCTTCTGGATAATTTACTTTGTTAAGAATCTGATAACTAGAAGCAAATCAAATAAACAAACTCATGTTACTTCCTTATTCAAAAATTATCACTCTTCTTCATTATCATTTGACTCAGTGCATTTTTCATGTCTTATATGTCTTCCCCAACCTCTCCCCTCAACAACCTGCAGTTTTATTTATGCTATAACCCTTATAAGTCTCTGATACTGCTTACTGACTTTCTTTTATTTGATTTTTTCCCCAGCACTATGCCTTTCCAAATCCTATCAGCCAATAGAATACAAAGCAAAAGCATTATGCTATTTCTGGGCCAAGAACATTAACAAGTTTATATACCTTCTCTTCAGCCAGCTTGAAACACCGACCATCTTTAGTCTAACAAAAATTTTTCTAAAAAACAATAAACAAACATCTACAGCCAATTTTATTTTTATTGATAGAATCACTTTGGGAGAAACTGTAGGGTAGTTTCTACTACCTAGAAACTGAGAAAACTATGCTCTTTTGATCATCAGTTCCACTTATGCTTACCACTGTTAGCAATAGTTTAATGCTATTAGTAATAGTAAATCTGGAAACAAATATACATTAAAAAAAAAAGAAGAGTAAATAATCATAACATAGTCATATATTAGAGCACTGTGTCAGTCACTGAGTCATGTCTGACTCTTTGCAACCCCATGGACTGTAGCCTACCTGGCTTCTCTGCCCATGAAATTCTGCAGACAAGAATACTGGAGTGGGTTGCCATTCCCTTCTCTAGGGGATTTTCCCAACACAGGGATCGAACCTGGGTCTCCTGCATTGCAGGCAGATTCTTTACCACTGAGCCACCAGAGAAGCCCATACTGGAGCATTACCCAGCCACAATAATGAAACAAGACAAATGAACCAACACAAACTACAACAAAACAAAGTGACTTAGAGATGAATCTAACATACGTAATACTGAACAAAATCAATCAGACACGTGTATGAGCGTCACATGAATTTTAGAAACAGTGAAAGGTGATCAATGGAAGTAAGGGTCAGGATAGTAGTTACTGTTGAAAAAAGTCACTGTGTGCAGACCTCTTTTTGTGTTTGGGGTAGGAGTGGAGTAGAGAGAGAGAAAGCAAGGCTCTACTTTTTCCCTTATAGGCATGCTATCTTTTTTTTCTTTCTTTTTTAAAATTTCTTTGATGTGGACCATTTTAAAAATCTTTATTGAATTTGTTACAATATTGCTTCTATTGTTTATGTTCTGTGATTTGGCCATGAGGCATGTAGGATCTTAGCTCCTCACCCAGGGATTGGACCCACACCCCCTGAATTGGAAAGTGAAATCTTAACCACTGAACCACCAGGAAAGTCCCAGGATGCCATCTTATCATGGCAACCCCACGTTCATAGAAACTCCATCCTCATGACTGTATATAAGCCTAACAACCCCTCTAAGGATCTGTATCCAATATAATCACATTGGGCTTCT
Organism: Oryx dammah; assembly: GCF_014754425.2. NCBI lineage: Eukaryota > Metazoa > Chordata > Mammalia > Artiodactyla > Bovidae > Oryx > Oryx dammah. Next base: position 106,247,899 of record NW_024070187.1, on the reverse strand, counting down.
ACATGTGGAATAAGGAGGGACATAAATCAGTCCGCAGAAGATAGCACATAACCAAAACCCCCCAAACAAAAAATCTATAAACCTTAGTCCCTTAAACTCTTCTCCTTACCATCCTCAAATGATCTGGTTGTTTAATCCTTGGAACACAGCAGAAAGTGACAAGTCTTGTAATACTCTGATCCATCTTCTCTTCATACCCTATTTGCAAGTCTTTAGTATCAGGAATCAGAGAAGGCAATGGCAACCCACTCCAGCACTCTTGCCTGGAAAATCCCATGGATGGAGGAGCCTGGTAGGCTACAGTCCATGGCGTCACAAAGAGTTGGACATGACTGAGCGACTTCACTTTCACTTTCATTCACTGGAGAAGGAAATGGCAACCCACTCCAGTGTTCTTGCTTGGAGAATCCCAGGGACGGGGGAGCCCGGTGGGCTGCCATCTATGGGGTCGCACAGAGTCGGACACGAGTGATGTGACTTAGCAGCAGTAGCGTCAAAAATTAATGTTACTGCTTATATCAAATGTCTACAGGGAGGTTATTCGCATATCCACTCTGCTGTAGCTTTTAAAACCCACCCATCCTAATGTAAAAATTTGGTAATCCACATGGCCCACTTCCAATGACCAGCCCTCTCTCACATTTTTGTTAGTAAACAAGCTACATTCTGAAGTACAATTTTACCATGATTTTCTGACAACTTGAGGAGATGACTTAATTTTGCATGAATCTTTCCAATTCCCTCACCTAAGATCACAATTTCATATCCTCCAGATGCAGAATGGAGCCCTATTCCACATGAAAATCTGGTCACTGCTGTGCTTCAAATCAATATCCAGCCGAAGCAAAAAAGCTTGCCATCGACCTCCCAGACCCCATAATCTAGCAAATGGATGGTCTCCCCAAATGTTAAGCCTCCACTCAAATCTATTTCCCTGTGTCTAGTATTTATTTTTCCCTTTCAGCCAGTGGTGCTTAGGGCTTAACTTGCCAGGCATTCAAAATCATACACGCTATGACTTATTTTAATATCTCCCACTCCACCTCTCCTTTTTCTGCACGTCGCTCTTTTGCCATGCATTTCTTGGAACTTTTCAAAGGATAGTTAGAATCTTCCCAGGATATTTATCATTTAAAGAGGAGAAAGAGTAAATTAGTAAGATCAAAAGAAAGATAACACAACACGAATTTTTCAAAGGCAAGAGGGCATACATGAATGAAACACAAGTGTGTATTCTTGTCTGGAGATTCTTGCCTTGTGTATTCTTGTACTGAGATGCTTGGAGAATCTCATGGACAGAGGAGCCTGGCTGGCTTGGGTCCATGGGGTGGCACAGAGTTGGACACAGCATATACAGCACACACAAGTGTGGAAGGCAAGGACGCATACATTTGGACGAGTTATTTTATTGTCCAGGACACAGGAAATGGTGAAGGATGTAACCAGATAATTTGTGGGATGATTTGTGGTGAGTCGAGGTGTAAAGGAGTATGGGCACAAGATATTTTATTTCCCCAGATTAGAAGAGTTGTAGTAGTCAGACTTGGATGTGAAAGGATTTAGAACCTGTAACATTTATTGCATTTATCTTCAGATTAATCAAATGGCTATTATCCAACTAATTGTTCAGCAAATAATTTAGGTACTTTGAGAATGAAAGGTGTTATTTAACAATGAAATTGCTTTTTTAAGCTCTATGTAATGATGTCTTAAAGACAAAAGTTATCATTAAAGAATTTCTATTATTCTCTGGAGAGTGTGATGCATTATATTACGCCAATTTTCTAAATGTCATGGCCATAATAAAATACATTAAAGCAATTGTTTGGTAGCAATTATTTCTCAATAAAATAATAGCTGAAAGGTAAACTTGTAATAAGGCTTACGAATAATCAAATTTCTAAAATATGGAAGAAGGATAACACAAGACATGCTCCTCATTTTTATCTACCCCTCCCTTTCATCTCTTACACCTCCTCTTCCTCCTACTTCTTTTCTTTCAAAAATCAACTTTATCTTATTAATGCTGTGTGTGTGTTAAGTCACTTCAGTCTTGTCTGACTCTTTGTGACCACGTGGATTGTAGCCCACCAGCCTCCTCTGTTCATGGGATTCTCCAGGAAAGAATACTGGAGCAGTTTGCCGTGTCCTCCTCCATGGGATCTTCCCAACCCAGGGATCAAACCCACATCTTTTACTGTCTTCTTCATTGGAAGGCAGGTTCTTTACCACTAGTGCCACCTGGGAAGACCTTACTAGTGCTAAAATAGACCAAACATTGGAAAATGAAATAAATTTTCTATATTTATTCTGTCTTATACTTTGGAACTAACAAACTTACATTTGGTGCAGAAATCAGTAAAAGATCAATAAAAAAATAAAATAAAACTCATCATATTTGTCATCATCATCCCTGATGCTAACAAGGGTGTTTTAAAATAAATGGGGTGAGAAAATTGGCACAACTTTTATGAAAAGGCTTTTGGAGATATATGCTAATAGAATAATACAAGCTTAATGCATTTGGACCCAGAAACTATATTTATGAAACTCTATCCCAAAGAAATAACCCTAAATATAAACTATCATTACTTTAAAAAATTAACATAGTTATTAATAATACCAATCCATTTGAAACAATTAAATGACCAACAAAATTGGAATGCTTAAACAAGTTATAGTGTATATATACTGAAAGAAATTTTATACAAGATTTTAACTGAATGACTATGAAAAGGATGCCAGAAATTATTTATAAACATTTTCCTTATGAAGTGAAACAGCAGGAAAACTAGTGTACATAAATTATGATTATAATCATGTTTAAATTGTTCATAAAAATTAGTCTAAGTAAATATGTTTCCACTGCAGAATTTAGACTCAGAGTATTCTTCTACTACCCATATATTTCTGGTTTAAAAACTGTATTTCATAACTCTGAATTTATTTTTATAATAAAATAAAAATAAACATATTTTTGGAAGAAGTTATTTTGGAAATTTTGGAAGCCATGCTTTTTAGTTAGCCCAGATTTACATAAAATGCTATGAACAAACAACTAATGTGCCAGACACTCTGATAAGCAGGTAGGAAAAGCAGAGACGTTGAAGACAGCTTCCCTAGACTCAGTGCTAAGAGGGGAATGCAGATGTGAACTTGATTAAGTATAAGTGGTTTCAGTTATGAAGGAATCTACAGGATCAATGTAAACTAAGTTTTTGAGGTTAAAAAAAAAAAGAACATATTAGTTCTAAAAGGTGAACTGAGGTATGGAGATGCTTGTGAAATTTGAGATAGCATTTGTATTCTTTCCACTGCTATGATTTGGGGAAGACAGTACTTGTGTGCATGGGGGCTTCCAAGGTGGTGCAGTTGGTAAAGAATTCGCTATTATTTCCACTGCTATGGTGCCATTTGCACTGTTATGATTTGGGGAAGTCAGTATTTGGGGGGGTGGTATTTCACAGGTGAAGTCCCAGGCAAGATGTGGTGGCTACCTTCAGGGTAAACAGGTGGGATTCACTTGATGGGAAGCATTCTCAGGAAGTACAAGTGTCAGGGACAGCTGGAGAATTTGTGTGTGCTTGCACACACACACAACCCTCGGTGTTGGTGTGAAATAAGAACGCAATTAGGCTACTTTAAGTGGAAGTAGATCAACAAGTTGGAGGAAGAAAGAGGATAAGAAATAGCTTCCTTTGTAACACACACGATATATGCTTTTCTCTAGAGCATTTGCTAAGTCAATTCAGTCGTGTCCTACTCTTTGTGACCCCATGGACTGTAGCCCACCGGGCTCCTCTGTCCGTGGGATTTCCCAGGCAAGAATACTGGAGAGCGTGTGATGCTTTCATCCAGTGACTCTTCCTGACCCAGGGAATGAACCCATGTATCTTATATCTTCGGCATTGGCAGGCAAGTTCTTTACCACTGGTGCCACGTGGGAGGCCTACTGCATACCTTTAGCCACTTTCTGCACTGGCAAAAGCTGAGAAGGAAGGCATATGGCAGGGGAAACAGGAGCTACAGAGGAGACTTATTCCTGGCCAATCAGATGTATGCAAATTTATTGTGTGGAATTTGCATTAAAATTCTGTTAACAGGAAGCTGATTTACCTGAGAAGAGATCCCTTTTGTCTTTCCCCCTACTTCTAGCTATATGAAATGCAGACATGGTTGCAGGTGCTTCAACATCCTTTTTGTACCGTGAGGCAATCTTGACTGTGGAAAACTGAGAATAGAGAAAAAAAAAGAAAAGAAAAGGAGGAAAGCTAACATAACAGCTTCAAGGCTTCTCATCCCCCAGCTTTCTTTTATGGAAGAGAGAAGATATCCTCCAAAAGCCACTGTTATACTGTATTCCATTCTGTTATATGGAGATGAAGTAACTCCTAAGTAAAGAAAGCTAATACATATTTACTGAGCTAAGATTTGTTTTAGGTATAGCAGTAAAATATACATACTTACATAATATATGCATATTTATATAACTATGCATTATGTATATATTATATATAAATTTGTTTCATTTATATATTGTTGTTTCATAATGGTGAATATGGTATTGGAGAAGACTCATGAGAGTCCCTTGGGCTGTACAGAGATCAAACTAATCAATCCTAAAGGAAATCAGCCCTGAATATTCATTGGAGGACTGATGCTGAAGCTGAAGCTCAATATTTTGGTCACCTGATGTGCAGGGTCAACTCATTAGAAAAGACCCTGATGATGAGAAAGACTGAAGGCAGGAGGAGAAGGGGACAACAGAGGACGAGATGATTGGATGGCATCACTGACTCGATGGACATGAGTTTGAGAAAGCTCCAGGAGTGGGTGATAGACAGGGAAGCCTGGTGTGCTGCAATTCATGGGGTCACAAAGAGTCAGACATGACTGAGCAACTGGACAAAAACAATATAAATTTGCTTTTTTGTATATATTTTTCATAATAATTATAAAAAATAGTGCTATATATATTAGTTCTGTTATTTTATAGAATAAAACCATAGAGAATAAGTAAGACTAAATAATATATTCAGGATCAAATAGTATATCGGTAGAGTAAACATAAGACAAGGCCCCATCACAGTGTTACCAGGTTATGACCTTTATATAATATGCTTACTCTTTCTAATTTGCACACACACTATGCATTCTTTGTTTTCTATTTGAGATCTTTTTGATGATTATTCTTAAGATTCAAGCTAACTTTCTTTTTCCTTTGTAGTTAGCTTTTTTTTTAAAGTTTGTTTTAGTTAAATAATAATTGTGATAAGATTCATAACAATAAAAGCATAAGCTATTTCACTGTCAACTTAGAAAAGAAATCACAATATGAGAGTTGAGAATAAAGCTTTATTGGGGGCAAAATGAAGACTGCAGTCTGGAATAAAGTACCTTAGATAGCTCTAAGAAACTGCTCCAAAGAGACAGGGGCTAGTGGTCAGTATATAAATGATTTTGGTGAAAGGGGAATGCATGCAATCAAGTACACATTTTTCCAGAAGGTTTCTGCTAGTCTCGTGAAGCTTTTGTTAGTCACGAGGAACAGTTGTCAACATGAAGGATTTTAGTGCTTTTCTAGATATGAGAGGATATGAGAATTTGGCTCATTAAATTGGCTAGTGAAAATATTTATCTGAAGATCTAGCCTGCAGTTTTACCCTGAGAACAGTGTTCCTTGTTTCTGCTCTTGACCCTGAATTCCTTTCAGGGAATGTTGAAGGTCAGCAGCTGTAGCAGCACATGATTTAATCCTTGTAAAGCTAAGTGTTTAGGAAGAGAGAAGAGACTGAAGGATTTACATATACTCCTGAGGACTAAGGAAGAATATTGTTATACTAGCAAATCAGCTCGATAAACAGTTGCATAAATTTATACTCTGAAAAGCAATCTTAGTGAATGTCTCTTCTTTTCTCTTGCCCGTTAATTCTGTGATTCCCAACCCAATAGGCAAATCACAATATCTCACTGTTGTTTTTATTAATTTTCATGTCTGTGATGATTATTAAATTGAAATATAATTTCAAATATTTGAAAGGCATTTGTGCTTTTCTTTCAGGAGTATAATTTTTCATGTCCTTTAGGTATTTTTTACCTTCTTCACTCTATAGCATGGCTGTTAAGAATGCAGATCCTGAAGTCAGACTACCTAAGTTTGAATCCTGGCCTACACACTAAATGTGGAATATTTAGTAAGTTTCTTAAATGCATTAAGCCTCATATATAAATTTATAATATGAATATATTATATATAAGCTGTTTTTCTATATATAATATATAGTATTGTATGAAATATAATGTATAAATATGTAATATATTATTATGTATATTTAACATGCTCATAATATTCTATTATACATAACATTGAATTACTTATATGTTTATACATATAGATACAGATATGTGTGTGTGTGTGTTTTCTGGGCTTCCTGGCGGTGGCAAAGAATCCACCTGCCGATGCAGAAACATGGGTTAGATTCCTGGGTGGAGAAGATACACTGGAGTAAGAAAAGGCAACCCACTCCAGTATTCTTGCCTGGAAAATTCCATGGACAGAGCAGCCTGGTGGGCTACAATCCATGAAGTTGCAAAAGCGTCAGATATGACTGACCACACACACACAGGCATAGTTTTTTCTGCTTAATTTAATTTTATATGTATATAAAATTGGGATTTCTTATCAGGGATGTCTATTTATTAACCATTCTGTATATTGGGCTCTAAGTTTATCCACCTCATTAAAAGTGAAAGTGAAAGTCCCTCAGTGTATCAGACTCTTTGCAACTCCATGGACTATAGAGTCCATGAAATTTTCTAAGCCACAATATCAGAGTGGGTGGCCTGTCCCTTCTCCAGGGGATCTTCCCAACCCAAGAATTGAACTCAGATCTCCTTCATTGCAGGTGGATTATTTACCAGCTGAGCCAAAAGGGAAGCCCATCCATCTCATTAGAACTGACTCAAATGTATGTTTTTTATAGTTGAGCAATATTCCATTGTATAAATGTATGACAACTTATTTGTCCATTCATCTGTTGATGGACATCTAAGTTGCTTCCATATTTTAACTATTGAAAATCATGCTGCAAGAAACACTGGGGAACATGTGTCTTTTTCAATTATGGTTTTCTCAGGATATATGCCCAGTAGTGGGATTATCAGAGAAATTCAAATCAAAACTATAATGAGGGAACAGCTCACACCAGTAGGGATGGCCATCATCAAAAAAAAAAATCTACAAACAATAAATCCTGGAGAGGATATGGAGAAAAGGGAAGGTTTTTGAACTGTTGATGAGAATTCAAATTGATACAGCCACTGTGGGAACAGTATGAGGATTCCTTAAAAGGCTAGGAATAAAACTATCATATGACCCATCATTCTTTGATTTTTTTTAAAGAGTACAAAGCTTTATTTTTTACAATGCCATATGTTTCCTATACTAAAATTTAAATCAATTTATTTGAAGATAGAATATTTATTTGAAGACAGAAGTTGAAGACAGAACCTCTTCCTTTTGGGGAGTCCCTGGTAACTCAGCTGGTAAAGAACCCACCTGCAATGCACAAGACCCCAGTTGGATTACTGGGTCAAGAAGATCTCCTGAAGAAGGGACAAGCTATCCACTCTAGTATTCCTGGTTTTCTCTGGTGGCTCAGATGGTAAAGAATCTGCCTCCAATGTGGGAGACCTGGGTTCAATCGCTGGTTTGGGAAGATCCCCTAGAGGAAGACATGGCAACCCACTCCAGTATTCTTGCCTGGAGAATCCCCATGGACAGAGGAGCCTGGCGGGCTGGAGCCTATGGGGTCCCAAAGAGTCAGACACGACTGACCAGGAACAAGTACCTCTTCCTCTATTGGTCTCTCTGCCTCTACCTGCTGCAGATACAAAACAGAACAGATATTTTTGGTTCCTCTGTTCTGACTACCCCTCCTCCACTCTCAAGGACTCCATTAAAAGAGGAGTAATATTTGTCTTGTCCATGGATCAAGAGAGGAGTTTAGCCCTGCACATGCTCCATGTGTGTGTTAGTTGTTCAGTCGTGTCCGACTCTTTGCAAACCATGGACTATAGCCCTCCAGGCTCCTCTTTCCATGGGATTTTTCCAGGCGAGAATACTGGAGTGGGTTGCCATTTCCTTCTCCAGGGGATCCTCCCAACCAGGGATCAAACCCAGGTCACATGTCTCCTGCATTGAAGGCAGGTTCTTCACCACTAGCATCACCTCGGAAGCCCCTACATGTCCTAGGGCAAACAAAACAAAACAAGAAAGAGCTTATTTCCCCACTTGTGTATCATAACTGTGAGGAAAGGTGTGGTCCTTGGAGTCTACATCCTCCAAACAAGACTTGTCCCTTGGCTTATCTCCTTTTGTTCTTTACTCAGATCAAGTCATTCTCCAAAAACAACCCACTTCCCTTAAGCCAAGTGTCAGATGGCTCATTTGTGTATAGGGCAAATCACTTTGCCAACACTCCACTTTCCTCTCCTCTCATTTATTTCCCTTCCCTACTGGCAAGTCATATATTTGATTTATTTGTTGGTCTCTCTAGAGTTACCATGCACCCCATTAGGAGAGAGAGATTTCTTTATTCTTACCATCACTGTATCCTTATGATCTAAAAAAGTACCCTGTGCATATAGATATTTAATAAATATTTGCTGATTGTTGAACAAATCAATTAATGAATTAATTTCTTGTTCATCTCATTTCACTTTTCATATTGCTTTTAGTGTGTTCTAGTTTGTATTTTATTTTCCATTTACACTTTAGTGAAGTCAGTTGTATTCTGAACTATTATGGAAATAAACTGAATATTTTGGGGGAGGATTTCTTTTATATTTCTCTGGATGTCCAATGAATGTTGTTTTAGATCTAAGGGAATTTTCAGGGTGGATCTTTCCTTAGCTTATACCTTCCATGACCTGGCAGGATATGACAGGGAGATCACACAGTGGTCAGGTTCAGCAGGGAATCAGACTTAGCTCAGTAGAGTCTGTTTTAATTTTTCATCATTGTTGTCAAGAAAATGTCAAGAAGTCATGAGTCTATTTCTAGGTTTTTGTTCATCCTATTCTTTTTATAGGAACATATATTCTATGTTCTGCATCACTCCTATAGTTACTAGAGCTCACAGAAATATCTAACCCTGGTGGGAGTTTCTCATCTAACTCAGTGTCCTTGCTATAAATGAAAAGCTGTGTTGAAAGAAGATTTAGACTTTTTGTTTGATGTCTCCATGAATGAATTTCCAGACTAAAAATAAGGGGCTCAATTTTATAATATCAGTCATGAAGGAGGTTCTTGCTTATCTGGTTCATTTATTTAGTTTCAGGGAAGAGTTCTCAAATTGTATATCTGCTCTCCCTTCTTGCTCCAATTTTAACCTGAGGCTCTAGATACTGCCCTAGCTCCTGGATAGCACAGTGGCATGGGAGAATCCAGACCCCAGCACCCTCCGAGTGTTGCAGAATTTCAGGTCTCAGACTCTTCAGAGATGTTGCTTTGTGTGAGTTACTTTGCCTTTTTTTTTTTTTTTTTTTTGCTGTTGCTTAGTCACTAAGTCATATCTGACTCTTTTTGCAACTCCATAGACTGTAGCCCACCAGGCTCTTCTGTTCATGGGATTTTCCAGGCAAGGATACTGGAGTGGGTTGCCATTTCCTTTTCCTGGGGATCTTCCAAACCCAGGAATTGAACTCATGTCTCTTGCATTGCTAGGCAGATTCTTTACCTCTGAGTCATTGGGGCAGCTTGTCTTGTTTAGCTACTCATAAAAATAATTAATTCAAATGAAGAGATTTAACAAATCATTTTCTTTTGCTTAACTTTGTCTATTGCCAGATGCGTATATTGTAAATGTACAATGAATTAGCTTGTTATATGGTAAATAAATTCTTTACCCCAAAGGAGAATGACAACTCCAAAAATATATTTTTTTACATTTTATTTTCCTTTATCTTGTCTAAACAGACAAGGATGTATTCTGTATGTGTGTGTGTTTGTGTATGTGTGCCTGTGTGTGTTTTTATATGTATTATCTCCTCATCTGATATGACAGATTCTAGTCTCTCACTTCTCTGAAGGTGCTAGGAGAAATCCTATACCAGGCCTCTGCAAATAATCATATTCCTTCAAGTTACCTTGGTGATTTGACTTTTTAAAGCGTATTGTTGAAACAATATAAATTCACTGATTTGCATGACAAATAAATTACCAGTTTAAAGTGCTGAATGCCTAAAGAAATTTAATCACATCTTTTCAGATAAATTATAGCTACAGAGTGCTTTTCTGTTTAAAAAGTAACACACAATTTCTGTTCATTTCAACACATGTGCTGAGTGTGTACTCTGTACCCAAAACTTTGCTTTCTGCAGGAAACAAAGAGGAAGGAGACAGTCTTTTACCCTAAGAAACCCATGATTTGGTGTATCCGGAGGAATAAACGAGTTTTATGGCTTCTTCTTCACTAAGATGCATGTCTCAACTATCACAGGAAAGATTCTAAAGCAAAGATCTTCAGGTCATGAGATTTCTTCAGGTCGAGGGTTTCCTCTGCTGGCTTGAAAATTTTCATACTTATTGGATTCCCCAGATAATGGTGTGTCTGCTTCACATACCAGTTTTCCTCATTTCTAAATCAAGGTATGGTGTATATTTCTAAGCACTGAGCCTGGCATTAGAGATGACTGGAGAGTAAGCAGACAAAAGTTCAACCTTCCTGGAAGTAGAGTCTCATTATCAGATGACATGGCCAGAGTGTATGACTTCTTTTGCCAAGACTGATGATGGTGGTGACAGTTCATTAAGCACCAAAGCTAGTCTTAGGAAAAAGAGCTATTACACTGTTTATGTTATCCACAAAGAGCTAAATTCTAAACTAGAGCCTTGGGCACTGATGGTATAAATGCAGACATTCTAAAAGAAGTATCAGCATAATTTCATGACTGATAGGGTACGGGGTATGAAGGAAAGGGAAAGATATATGCTATCTGGAGGTGTTTTATCTTAGTTTCATTGGTAAATGTGGATCCTATTAACCAAAGTAAGGAATAAAGAAAAAAAAGTGGAGATGGAGTGTGACTTAGAGTATAAGCCATTTTAAACATGTTAAATTTGAGTTTCTAGAGGCTCATTTGAATAGTTCTATTAAAGAAAGAATTTTATTTAGGAAAGTCTAAATCTCAAAGATAAAATCAGAGTTATAGATGAATAAGCATCTCTCATCTGCATTTAGTTACCAGTTCATAGAATGACTTCAGAAGAATATGGAAAATGTAAGCCATTTTCATTGGTCCTGTTACTATTAACAAGGACAAAGATGGCATGACATTTCCATTTTGGTTCTTCCAGATGATAGGATGGCATCACTGATTCAATGGACATGAGTTTGAGCAAACTCCAGGAGGTGATGAAGGACAGGGAAGCCTGGTGTGCTGCAGTCCCTGGGGTCACAAAGAGTAAGACGCAACTGAGCCACTGAACAACAAAATGGAATGCAGGTTTGTATCCCTTACAAAAGTCTCAAGTTGAAACCTAACCTCCTATGTGATGGATTGTGAAGATGTGGCCTTCAGGAGATGACTAGCTCATGAGGGTGCATAAGTGGGACTAGTGACCTCTGAATGAGACCCCACAGAGCTCCCTCAGTCTTTCTACAATGGGAGGATACAGCAAGAAACAGCCATAGATGAACCATAAAGTGGGACCTCACCAGACAGTGAATTTATAGTTGCCTTGATGTTGGACTTCCTGGAGTCTAGAACAGTAAGAAATACATGTTTATTGTTTATGCCGCTTGGCTAATGGCATTTTTGTTATAGCAGCCTGACTATACAAAGACAAAAATACTTCTGTCCAGAATAATTGACCTCATTGCGGTCATGTAGCAAATTAGTACTACAGCTCGGATCCATTATTTATTTATTTATTTTTTACTATATTACTGCTAATTCTGGAAGAGGATGATAATGATCATATATAGATATGTTACCTAGGAAGCTAGGCATGAGCAAGGGGGGTGGCCTACCCCCGAAGGATGCAATCTAATCTCTAAACTCCATCCCAGATACACCCAGGAGAGCTCACAGATATGCTACAAAAATAACCACAGAGACTTTTCCAACTCCAGCAGGTGTACCCTAGGCACACAGTGGATACAAACTTACCATGGGCGCTTCCTCAAGTAATATTAGGCAACCAGGATCCCAGTAAGAGTTCATAAATATTCTATACATTCATATATCTGCTTATAACAGACTAAATTATGGGAATACATGCACAACAAAGCCTGTTGTTACATAACTTGCAATTGTCAGTCAGCCTTGAATGTATGCCTATTTGCACGTCCTTTCTTGATTGGTGGTGGGAATAAGCCCTACTTGTACAGGGCATAACCAAAAGGATGAGATAGGAAGTATAAAAAGGGGAGAGCCAAGAGAGAATGTTAGGATGGTTCCTTTGGGGTCAGCTTGCTCCCATATCTTGGGAGTGTTTGTCTAATAAAAGATCTGTCTACTTGAGCTGAACTGAGTTGTAGCTTGACTATTGTCTTAAATCTTTTAGTTTGTCATTCCAAATTTTTGTTGCAATGAGATAAGAACTGAAGAAGAGAAATAAACCAACCTGAGAGACAGATAGATAGATCCATCACCTCCTTTGAACAATTACAGTGTGACAGGCTATAATAAATGTTTTATATGCATTATCTTGTTTTATATTCACAATGCTGCTAGTGAAAGTGTTAGTTGCTCAGTCATGTCTGACTCTTTGTGACTCCATGGACTACATACAGCAGCCTGTCAGGCTCTCTGTCCATGGAATTCTCCAGGCAAGAACACTGGAAATGCCATTTTTTCCCTTCAGGGGATCTTTACAACCCAGGGATAGAATCCAGCTCTTTTGCATTGCAGGTGGATTCTTTACTGTCTGAGCCACCAGGAAAGTCTGATACTGCTAAAGGTAAGTCAATTTATTATGCACATTTTACAGAGAACACTGAAATCCAGAGAAGCTAAGAAACTGATCAGTCAGGATACTAAACCTGATTTGTCTAAACATAAAGGTATTCTTCTGATACTCACAGCATACTCTTCTGCCTTTCATCGGCCCATCCATTCACTCATTCATCTATCCAACTTACAGACAGACAAACCAAACAATGTTGTTAACTTCACTTTCTCTAAGGTAATTGTCCCGAAATAACTTGAAGCCTAGAATAGAAAACTGAAATTTTTGAAATTATTTTATAATTTGCTAATAAACTATTTCTAGGATATTGCTAGAATACCCAGGATGGAATATGGAGCACTATTACAGTTATTAGCAGTGAAATGTTTCTTTTGTAATTAATAATCACATAAATACATTGGTTTCACAAAAAGTCAGTAAGGAGCTTACCATTTGCATTATCAATGACTCTCCTCCACATTAACAAATGTGTACCAGGATGTGGCAAAATATGCATGTCCTCTTGGAAGGAAGTTTTAAAGAGAGCTATAATATTTAAGTGATTGTTCTTGTTGTTGTTTTATTATTGTGTAAAAACGTAGTAGGGTTTCCCAGATGGTGCTAGCAGTAAAGAACCCACCTACGAATGCAAGAGACATAAGGGACATGGGTTTGATGGGTTGTGACATGGGACATAGTTCAGGAAGATCCCTTGGAATTTTCTTCACATTGTGATGTTTATTGTGACTTTTCCACTGGTTGAAATAGTCCATTTTAGCCCTGGGTTCTTGGATACAAAGAATGTCTCACTGGGGGCCTTCTAATTCAAGATAGTCAACATTTTTCTAACCATTCTTGCATTCCATCCCAGTGTTTCTGCATTTTCTTCTTAAAATTTTCTCAAATGTTGGCACCAGCTCTAAACAGTGAAACACGGTTAGACATTGAGTACTGTTAAAGACATGACAATAAAGTCCAGGCCCAAAGTGCTACATTCTTCTTGACATCTTCTAGTACCTTGTGTAGAAATTTGGACTACAAAGGAAGTCCCATCTGTGGGCCATCACTCCTGGAGGAATAGAGGTAAAGCCCAAGCTAAAGGATAACCACCATTCTTCAGTGAGAAGGGCCTTGGCAAATTGCCAGGGGCTATTAGCTGCACGTTAGAGTGTGGCCAGTATTAAATTCAACCTGGAAGGCAAACTGAGAGCAGGCTCGCCAAGGAAAGGGCTGCAAGAGAGAACCAATACACGTAAAGTATAGCTTCAGGGAAAGCTGATCCTATATTAACATGCTAGAGTTCAACCTCTTGAAAATTTAGATACTTATCCCCAAGTGAGTCCTCTGCTTTGTTTTAAGGCCACACTACTCTAAACCAGTTACCTGACAGTAAGTTGTTTCCATATCTAGAATGTGTGAATGTTTTAATGATTTTTTTGACACAGTAATCAAGAAACTATAATCTATTTATCAAAATAAGATGTGCTCTCTTATGAGAGCCCCCCGGAGGAAGAGCTCCTGATTATGCTGTATAATGTATAGTATTTACTGAGCACCTACTCTGTTCCAAGTACTTTCCATACTTGATGTCATATCTTTCTTACTGCAGACCCCAGACATTAGATATTATTAGACTGATTTTTACCAGTAAGGAATCCAAGGCTTACAGGTAGCTTAAGCCACTTTCAAGAGTCCAGAAATAATAAATGATGAAGCCATAATTCAAAGGAAGTCTTGTACTTTATCACTATAATGCAGTACAAAATTGTTTTCAGGGTTCAGATTTATTTTACAATGCCCCTCACAAAGCAGATAAGAATGAGTACTGGTCCCTAAAAATAACAAAACCAAGCAAATAAAAAATTACACTTCTTGATGTTCTAGAAGTCATATTACCTCTTTGATTCTCTCATCTGATTTATAGCACTTGGCCAGAAATTGCTTTTGGTGAATTTCTGAAATTAAAATGAAAACAGAATCAGTTCACCAAAGTTAACAATTTCTCATTGTAAGGAATATTTCAAAGCATGCTGAAGGCCCTATGAGGGTACTACAACATTTGAGTAATGATAGCCTATTTAACCTTGTACTGTTACTGCTGTTGATAATAATCACTGATGTCTATTATTAATTTACAGTTTTGGAAATGTTTTTGTTTTTATTGCTTCATAAAATCAAGGAAACTCTCAAGGGTCTACTTGGAAGATGAGTCACTTAAACATCTAAATTAGAATAATACATCATCTCAAATGAATTGAATACATAAATACAAAAATAAATATACATGACTTCATAGTAAGGGAAAGGGTATGTCTTAAAATCCTCTGTGAACTCTATATGCGGGGTTCTACGCCAATGTGAGAACTGTTATCAATCTTATAACAAGTCCAATGTTAGGGAAAAACAACACTCAACAATGTTTGTGTAGATGGTGGCTTAGCCTCTAGGGATATGGAATCCCAAGGCCCATTGAAGCAGTTCTCCCCCTTTTAAGCATCACCCAAAGTAGTGAAAGGGCTTCCCAGGTGGCACAGTTATAAAGAATATGCCTGCCCATGGAGGAGATGCCAGAGATGCAGGTTTGATCCCTGGGTCAAGAAGATCCCTGGAGTAGGAAATGACAGCCCACTCCAAGTTTCTTCTTGCCTAAAAACCTCCATAGACAGGGGAGCCTGGTGGGCTATAGTCCATGGGGACAAAGAGTAAAGAGTTGGACATGACTGATGTAACTGAGCACACACAAAGTACTGAAAGAAAAAGAACTTCTCTATGTAAGGTCCAAATCTATTTTGGTATATGCTACGGTTGACCTGCTGCCCCAGCATGTGGGATCTTAGGTTCCCAACCAGGGATTGAACTGCTGTGCCCCCTGCACTGAAAGTCTCAACCACTGTATTACCAAGGAAGTTCTGGTAAATATTATCCATTATTTCAGGAGTTTGGAAACACTGAGAACTAGAAGAAACAATGGTGATAAAGCTCCCAGCTTTGTGACCGATAAGTAGAAGTAGAAAATTCTGCTTGACCTGTTGCCACAACTATAACCTCTAATAGGTTCCTTTCTCCTATATAGAATCTTGCTTAAAAGTTACAGATTTTCAGGCATGTTAATCCTGTGGATCAGTAGAGAGGCACGTGTCATTTAAGGATCAGCCACTGTAAAATAGATAACTAATGGGTGCCTATATAACATGGGGGCCTCAGTGCTCTGTGGTGTCCTAAACAGGAAGGAAATCCAAAAAAGAGAAGGCATATGTATATGTACAGCTGATTCACTTTGCTATACAGCAGAAATGAAAACAACGTTGTAAAGCAACTATACTCTAATAAAAAAAAAAAAAGAAAAGAAAAAAATAGAGAGGAACAGAAAGGGATGAGGCTACAAATATTCTCTCTCCTACCATACCAACAAGATAAATCACTTACAAAGAAAGTAACAAGGGAGGCCTTTGAGAGAAGAGAAAGCTCCTGCATCTACTAGAGAGTGAACACATTATGGAAATCATCTATATGGAAAAAAAGAAAGGAGACTAAGTGCTCCTCCATAACTTCTCTATGTCCCAGCTTTTGGTCCTTTAACTGTTGGTCTTATCAAATGTTTCCACGGCTGACCAGGTATGTGGCTCTCCCCATCAGGAAACTAGAATCATCATTTTGGGCAGTCTTTCCTCTTCGTTTATGAGTGTTTTCTCACTCTTCCAGGCTTTGTTCCTTTGTTTTTTTTTCCTTCTAGAACCACTGGTGGACAATTTATCTTCTCCCTCCCTCACCAAAGCTAAATAGTGCAGAGCAATAATTTGGATGACTCCTAAAACTATTCCAAATTCATCCCTTATCCTTTGAGGCACAGTCACTCTGTACAAAGTATAATGCTTCAGGGGTTCAATGGTAACCTCACAGGATGGTTTAAATGTACTAGCTATATACAATATTCTCAACACAAAACACCTCCATTTGCACGTAAGCACCTCTTGCTTTCTTTTTATCATGATTAATCTACTCGTCATTCTGGTCCAGTCACATTTAGAATCTCAGAATGGGTGAAATAATTTAACATCAGTGAAAGTAGCTCACTTTTAAGAGTTCAGATGTTAATAGGACAATATAGCCTTCCTTATCTCCAGTCCTACACTTTCTGTGTGGACTAAACACGAGCAAAGACAGAATCATGTCCATCTCTAATATTTGTTATGTATTCATTTATTCATGCATTTCACAGATATTTATTGAGAGCCTACTCTGTGATAGTTACTATGCCAGAAATTAGGGACACAGTAATGAAACTCAGAAATTCCTTCACTCGTGGAACTTACGTTTAATTTGGAAAGGCAGGAATATTTAAAAGATACATAAGCAAAATATATGTGAGGTTGATTTTGACATGTGCCAAGAAGAAAAAAGATATGAAGGTGGGGAATTCAGAAAATATTTTGGAGGTGGGGTGACATTATAAATAAATAAGCAGGGCAGGCCTCACACCTCCTTATATAAAAGAAAGACAACACATAAGTGGAGATAGACAGCAAATGCATTTTCATAGATGCCTGAGTGGGGAGAGAAATACCAGTGGGCAATGGAGATAAAGAAGAAAAGTATATAAATCAAATCAAGAGTCCTTCCTGGACTATAAAGAAAGCATGACACGAACTAAACCATATCTGCATCTACTCTAAAAGAAAAATCCTTAGATGCTAAGAGCAGCTATTCCAGGTACCATTAAGGCTCAACTGTCAATCCTTGGTGCAAGGCAGAGCCACAATACATGTAACAATTCAAGGAGCCCAGTGTCAACATGCAAAGATGGAAAAATGAATGCTTTCTGTCTCACCAAGATACCAGTTAGTCAGTCTCTGCTAAGCATCTGGAAACTAAAACCTGTGAACATCAACTCTCTTAAGGAAAATCCCCCATTGAGGGGAGTGTTAATTACAGCCCACACCGTACTCTGACAGAGGGACACCAAGAATATTTCAAGTTTCCTTGGAAAAGGTGATTGGCAGCTCCAGCCACCTCATTATCTTACTGTCCTTTCACATTTCAAGCTTCCAAAGTTTATTTCCCTCCAAGTCCTGGACTTTTGGTGCCTTGACTCTGCACTGAGTGTGAGTCTCGTAAGGTTTAACCTCCATTTCAAAAGCAGATACTTGCTTCATCCTCTAGTGCCTCCCAGTCTGGTCTTTGTCATGGAATCTCCCAGGAGCATAGGAAGCTGTCTGCTAGGGAGCAATTTCATCCTTGTCACCATATTTGTCTATGTTGGAGGATCACTCCCTGCAGGATACCAAAGAAAAGCTGCAGGGGCTGCTTATGAAGCCTGTGCCCATAGGCACCTAAATGAGCCTATTAATTTCAGTCATTTTCAACCTACCATGGAGAGGACCACGACCTTTACTGTGAACTCCTCAAGAACCTGTCTTCTTTCAGCTTTTGAGCATTTCAGTTTCCAAGTAACAATTCTGCTACACCTTTTGCAGCTGAATAAGATCCTCATGTCTTATTTCTGTCTAATTTTCATTTTCTCCCACGTTCTTTTAAGGAAGGTTTGATAGCTTAGTCCAGTTTAACCATTTGTTTTGTTCCTTTTTTCTGTCAGTTTCCTTTTCTTCTCTGTTATGCTAACACACTTTACTGGATCTGAGCACCATTATTCCTTTGACTTCTTTCTTTTGAGTCACAGAGATTTGTCTCTGTAGCATCTTTTGTAGGTTGTCATCTTAATGAAATGCACTTAGTTGCTCTTGGTGACTCCATGGACTGTAGCCCCCACCAGACTCTCCTGTCCATGGGGATTCTCCAGGCAAGATTACTGGAGTGGGTTGCCATGCCTTCCTCCAGGTGATCTTCCCAACCCAGGGATAGAACCCAGGTCTCCCACACTGCAGGCGGATTCTTTACCAGGTGAGCCACCAGGGAATCCCATCCTAATGAGAGGTCCAAAGCCAATGACCGTGGTCTGACATACAACATCATCCAAAACAATCCCATCCTCTCCCACCTTCCTAGACAGGAAAATCTCAACCTGGTGGCATTCTCCTTTCAGATCAACATGGATAAAATTGCTGTTCTTGATTTATTATTGTTCTATTCAGTTCTCTTGGAGTGGTGCTTGGTCCCTGTTCCTTCTTTCCTGCTCACGCAAAGCAATGGAGTAACTGCATCCCTCACTGCAACTGCTGTACTGCTTATAATACACTCTAAAAGGCTCTGGGTGGCCAGTGTCCTTCCTGATCCTTTCTTAAATTGGTACAAATTGTCACCACTTCACACAGCTATTCTGATCTATTATGGAAGTTTTCCCTTTCATTGTGACACCACTCTTAAAGGCCTTAGATGCTTCCTATATCTGGTTTCCCTCTGGGAGGCCTCTGCCCTCTGCCCTCTGCCCTCTGCTCTCTGGAATAAATTCTTGTTATTATGTATGATTGGAGGTGGAAATATCATCCCCTCTGATTTAGTATCAACAATGGTGCCCGACTCTTTCTTCAACTCCCTTCAAGGTCATTTAACCCAGGAGAATCCCCTTTCCTCTTTGTTATTTGGCCAGTTTGGACCCTGTGATCTAACTGTACCCCGTGAACCTGCCCCTATTCCTGCCCAAACACACTGCCATCTCTACAGTGGCTGCCTTTCTCCACTGCTCCCATTGTGATAGCAAGACAGAAACCTAAGGCTTAAAACAATTCATTACTAGAAAAACCAATTCCTAGAGATGGAGTAGGTTACTGGAACAGAACTTTTTTTTTTTTTTTTTAATTTGTGAGTTGTCATGTGTTTCATGGAGTTTCTCTGTACTTTTACCTATAAATGTTTATTCATTGTGTTTATTCATTGGTATGAATTGCAAGGGTATGAATACTACCCTTTTGTTCATGAGGCTGCATCTTTATAATCAAAAGCCATTATTCACATGCTAGTAAAGTAATGCTCAAAATTCTCCAAGCCAGGCTTCAGCAGTACGTGAATCATGAACTTCCAGATGTTCAAGCAGGTTTTAGAAGAGGCAGAAGAACCAGAGATCAAATTGCCAACATCCGCTGGATCATGGAAAAAGCAAGAGAGTTCCAGAAAAATATCTATTTCTGCCTTATTGACTATGCCAAAGCCTTTGACTGTGTGGATCACAATAAACTGTGGAAAATTCTTCAAGAGATGGGAATACCAGACCACCTGACCTGCCTGTTGAGAAACCTGTATGCAGGTCAGGAAGCAACAGTTAGAACTGGACATGGAACAACAGACTGGTTCCAAATAGGAAAAGGAGTAAGTCAAGGCTGTCAACGGAGTACATCAACCCTACTTATTTAACTTATATGCAGAGTACATCATGAGAAACACTGGGCTGGAAGAAACACAAGAAGGAATCAAGATTGTCGGGAGAAATATCACTAACCTCAGATATGCAGATGACACCACCCTTATGGCAGAAAGTGAAGAGGAACTAAAAAGTCTTTTGATGAAGTGAAAGAGGAGAGTGAAAAAGTTGGCTTAAAGCTCAACATTCAGAAAACGAAGATCATGGCATCTGGTCCCATCACTTCATGGGAAATAGATGGGGAAACAGTGGAAACAATGTCGGACTTTATTTTGGGGGGTTCCAAAATCACTGCAGATGGTGACTGTAGCCATGAAATTAAAAGACGCTTACTCCTTGGAAGCAAAGTTATGACCAACTTAGATAGCATATTAAAAAGCAGAGACATTGCTTTGCCAGCAAAGGTCCGTCTAGTCAAGGCTATGGTTTTTCCAGTAGTCATGTATGGATGTGAGAGTTGGACTGTGAAGAAAGCTGAGTATCAAAGAATTGATGCTTTTGAACTGTGGTGTTGGAGAAGACTCTTGAGGGTCCCTTGGACTGCAAGGAGATCCAACCAGTCCATCCTAAATGAGATCAGTCCTGGGTGTTCATTGGAAGGAATGATGCTACAGCTAAACCTCCAATACTTTGGCCACCTCATGCAAAGAGTTGACTCATTGGAAAAGCCTCTGATGCTGAGAGGGATTGCGGGCAGGAAGAGAAGGGGACAACAGAGGATGAGATGGTTGGATAGCATCACCAACTTGATGGACGTGAGTTTGAGTAAACTCTGGGAGTTGGAGATGGACAGGGAGGCCTAGTGTGCTGTGTTTCATGGGGTTGCAAAGAGTCAGACACGACTGAGCTACTACTGAACTAAACTGATCCTGGCTGTCTATGAATGCAAAAGCTCTTGAGTTGATGTTGAACTTAACTGAAATGATAATGGTAAGTCACTGCCTGAGGCTGTTGCAAGAAACTCAGGCTGGAAGCAAAACTCATCTCATCTACTAAAACCAAAAACTCACTGAGGATTCTTAATTGGGCCCAAATCTTTCCCCTGTTACCTGCTTCCCAACTCAAATCTTGCTTGTGTAAGTCAGGTCAGTGTTCAACACCATAGCCCCTTATATCATAAAGCTCCTGGGATGTGCTTATTTAGAGTCCAGGGGGCATCACCTAGGCCCTCATCTTTTTAAAAATAGCTTCACGTCTGTAACTTACAGAAACTAGGGATAGCTGTGATCCATATTTATAAATACTTCAGTGATCTCAGCTTAGTAAATCTTAGTTTTGAAAGCATCTCATCCTGGCTGAGCCAAAAACCTCAATATATCTGAATTTTATGTACATAATTTTGCCACTAATTTCTAAGATTCTAAGACCTTGCACCCATTTCTAATAGGATCCTATTATGTTCTTCTACTCAAAGTAGGACCCATTTGTGAGGAATAAGAAAAAGAGCTATCTTTTTGCTAGTAAGGTGATGGGAACCCAGTCTACTGCCAACAGACTTTGAATATGCCCTCTCTATGTACCTTCAACTCACCCCACAGTCCCTGGGAGTGCTGGAAAAATCAGAACCCTACATGCTTGAGAGCCTGCCTTAAAAAAGAGTCTGTGATCATGGCTCTAATTCTACCTGTATCCTAGGCTGAGTCATTATGCCCAGGTATTTGGTCAAACATTATTCTGATGTTTCTGTAAGGGTGTTTTTGGATGAAACACAACAAAATCAGTGGATTTTGAATAAAACAGATTGCTTTTCATAATATGGATGTGTGGTGTGTGTTTGTATGCTCAGTCGTGTCTGATTCTTTGCAAATCCAAGGACTGCAGATTACTGGACTTCTTCGTCCATGCAATTTTCCAGCCAAGAATTCTGGAGTGGGTTGCCATTTCCTACTCCAATAAAACAGATGGACCTCATTCAATCAGTTGAAGACCAGTAAAACAGAAAAGTTGACCTCCTTTAAGCAAGAGAGAATTACTCTGCCAAAAGACTGCCTTCAGACTTCATCTGAAGCATAGACTCTTTTCGGTTAGCCAGAAGACTGCTTTTGCACTTGAACTATAACTCTTTCCTGAGTCTCCAGCCCATTAGCCTCCACCACCAGATTTTGGCATCACCAAGCCTCTGCAAGCACATGAGCCAATTCCTCAAAAAATCTCTTCTTTACGTAACCACATTGTATTGGTTCTCTTCCTCTGGAGAATGCTGAGTGTTACAGGAGGTCTAGAAGGGATATTGCTGTATATTCTCTGTTCTTTTTTCAAACTCACCATCTCATCAGCCTGATGAATCTTTCTACCTCCCTCACCAACCAGGGAATGAGACACAGAAATAGGAAGGTGATCGTTTTCTCACACTTTTCTCCTCGATTGGGGGAATGCGAAAGCATTCAAAGAGCTGAATGAGCTTGTTCCCGACTCCTAGAGAGACGCAGACCCAGTATAATATTTCTTACAGTCAACAGCCTCATACTTATTTTCCCCATTTTGATCTTTGTATATATTTATCTGCTTCCAGACTAAACAGAGAACTTTTAATTTTTGCTTCTTTGGCTAAAATTGACTTACTCTGCATCTGAGTCACAGCCGAGGCACCAGGTGTAAGGCAGCAAATGCAGACTTTGATTTAGACAAAGCTGATTTCAAACCACAGGTGTTTCCACTTAAATTTTCTTTGGCACTAAGGTGTAGACTCTAACTTACATATTTTCTGTGTATAATCTGTAAGTCAGTCAGAAGATTTCTGATTTCATTCCTTTCTCTGTTGTTGATTTGAAATAGCAACAATCTACCTAACAGAGTTGTTTTGAGAATTAAATTAGGTAATAATATCTTGCAGTGTTTAGAGCATAGTTATGAGTTATTACTGAACTTTTGAGGTTATGAACATGCTCTTATGAAAAGACTGAGAATTCCCCAAACCCTGTTTGGTCAACATGGATGCTACTATTCCGCTGGTTTCTGAGGAAGACATTGGCAAAGATTATCTGATGGACTAGATTTCATTCAGGCTCTGAAAACTTCTCTTATGTCCCTGTGCCCTTCCTTGTAAAATCCAGTTTAGGCAAGAACCCTGAGTCAGTTTATCATGAACCCCTTGCCCTTGGTATTGGGTATCAGGGTACCAGCTCACCCTGGCCTGTCTTCATCTGTCTCTTCATGGGCACAAGCAGTAGCATTAGTTTAATTGATAATGAAACAGTGGAATG
The DNA here is from genome assembly GCF_014754425.2 of Oryx dammah. NCBI lineage: Eukaryota > Metazoa > Chordata > Mammalia > Artiodactyla > Bovidae > Oryx > Oryx dammah. The sequence goes on along the minus strand of NW_024070187.1, from coordinate 106,224,429 downwards.
AAGGATTTGAAATTATCAGAGTGTAGAATAGATCAAAGGTGAAGAGGGATCAAGACAGCTGACAGACAAATAATGCAGTTTAGCCTACATGAGACCTCGTCTTTGTTGGGTCCAATGTGTGTTTTAGCTACAGAGGGAGAAAGCCATAATATGCTGGGGGTGGTGGTATATGTGTGTTTAACAACCACATTCACTAGAAAATATGTCCCAGTCAAAGGGTGCTGACCCACTTACTTTATTTATTTTTTTTTTTTTTAACACTGAATAAAGCTGTGTTTAATTTCTTTTCACTGTTGTATAAAATTCCATATTGTCTCTGACATATTTTTACAAAATTTAACTATAGTTGACTTACAATAGGATATTATTCAGTTATTAAAAAATGAAATAATTCCATTAGTAGCAACATGGTGGACCTTGAAATGATCATACTAAGTAAAGTAAGTCAGGGAATGATAAACATATGACATCACTTATGTGTGGAATCTTAAAAAATGATACAAATCAACTTATTTACATAATAGAAACAATCTCACAGAAATAGAAAACAAACTCAGTTACCAACAGAGAAAGTGGAGGGAGAGGGATAAATATCGTTTCTACTTGTGATGAATGTTGGCATGTGTTTTTTCCTTCCCCCCCTTCCTTCCTTCCTCCCTTCCTTTCTTTCTCTCTTTTTCCTTCTTTCCTTTCTTTCTTTCTCTATTATAAGGAGTGCTGACAAGAATATATATACACTTCTCCCAGGATATATCTGAGAAGGTCACAACACCATAAGCTTTACATTGTTGGTCTGTGAGATAATACCATATTGTTCTCCTAAGATGATGGAGCAATTTCTACTACAATTTATTCTGAATAACACTGTAAAATTATTCATCTTCCTGTCCATCCTCACCAACATATGATATCATTATACTTCAGTCTTTACTAATATGATCAGTATAAAATGGTATCTTATTGTGAATTGATAAGGTTGAGTATCTTTTTATGTATTTTATTTGCATTTTCTTTCTGTGTATCGCCTAATCATTTACTTTAAAACACCTGAATTATTGGCCAGGAGAAGATGCTGTAATGTCTGTTAGAAAGGACACAAGTGAGAATCCTAAGTATCCTGATTATCTTCTCTTTGAAGTATTCACCAAATACTTTCAGTTCCTGAAAAGAATGTGCATTTCTTGCCTAGGTGCCCCCTTATCCTAGGATTTTCCTCAGTAAGCATACCTGTGATTGCTCCAATTTAGAGAATGGAAGTTGCATTAGGCTTTTTACAAGCAGCTCATTTAAGTAAGCACATGAAGAGGTCAGTTCAGGAAATTGTAAAGTGCATGGATGGTGAGGTTTCAGGCATAAGTGGATCCAGGTGTTTGTGACACAGTCACCTTCTTGCCTTTTACTACATCTCTTATCTCTCCTTTCCTCTCTATGAGCTCCATCCTTTGATTTTTCTGCTGCATGTCAGCGTGACACAGTCAGCAGGTTCAATTGTATCTGGTGCTTATAATTCCTGATTTGAGAAGAGTGAGCCATTAACTTTCAACACAGATACTACTTACTCAAGTCTCATTTATCTTAGGTTTCCACCTTCATCTAACATTAGGTCTGGAGAGATGGGGCCCTCTCATTGGACAGGGTAGTGAGTAATCACCATGTCTTACAGATATTCCATTTCTTTGAGGATTCTTTTGTCTAGAGAATTCCCTATATAGTGAATACAGCCTCTCCAAGATAATACCCTTTTATCTTGAAATTTTCTACACTCTGGAAGGCCCTTTTGTAGCCTCCCTACATCCAGGCATGAGGCATGTGTATATATTTAACATGTCAGATTCATCCACATTAAATTAATTTAGAATAGAGCAATGGGAGGGAGTAGGTGCATTCATGGAATGCATTCATGACAGGTATAGATATTGCCATCATGGACTTAGACTTGTGTAGTCATGACTTTTTTCATTATAGGGGACTAGAATACAAAAGTAGGAGTCAAGAAACACCTGGAGTAATGGGCAAATTTGGCCTTGGAATACGGAATGAAGCAGGGCAAAGGGTAATAGAGTTTTGCCAAGAGAACACACTGGTCATAGCAAACACCCTCTCCCAACAACACAAGAGAAGACTCTACACATGGACATCACCAGATGGTCAACACTGAAATCACATTGATTATGTTCTTTGCAGCCAAAGATGGAGAAGCTCTATACAGTCAGCAAAAACAAGACCAGGAGTAGACTGTGGCTCAGATCATGAACTCCTTATTGCCAAATTCAGACTTAAATGGAAGAAAGTAGCGAAAACCACTAGACCATTCAGGTAACCAAAATCAAATCCCTTATGATTATACAGTGGAAGTGAGAAATAGATTTAAGGGACTAGATCTGATAGAGAGAGTACCTGATGAACTATGGACAGAGGTTCGTGACATGTACAGGAGACAGGGATCAAGATCATCCCTATGGAAAAGAAATGCAAACAAGCAAAATGGCTGTCTGAGGAGGGCTTACAAAAGCTATAAAAAGAAGAGAAGTGAAAAACAAAGGAGAAAAGGAAAGATATTCCCATTTGAATGCAGAACTCCAAAAAATAGCAAGGAGAAATAAGAAAGTCTTCATCAGCTATCAATGCAAAGACATAGAGGAAAACAACAGAATGGGAAAAACTAGAGATCTCTTCAAGAAAATTAGAGATACCAAGGGAACATTTCAGGCACAGATGGGCTCGATAAAGGACAGAAATGGTATGGACCTAACAGAAGCAGAAGATGTTAGAAGAGGTGGCAAGAATACACATAAGAACTGTACAGAAAAGATCTTCACGACAAAGATAATGATAATCACGAAGGTGTGATCACTCACCTAGAGCCAGACATTCTGGAATGTGAAGTCAAGTGGGCCTTAGAAAGCATCACTATGAACAAAGCTAGTGGAGGTGATGGAATTCCAGTAGAGCTATTTCAAATCCTGCAAGATGATGCTGTGAAAGTGCTGCACTCAATATGCCAGCAAATTTGGAAAACTCAGCAGTGGCCACAGAACTGGAAAAGGTCAGTTTTCATTCCAATCCCAAAGAAAGGCAATGCCAAAGAATGCTCAAACTACCATACAATTGCACTCATCTCACACGCTAGTAAAGTAATGCTCAAAATTCTCCAAGCCAGGCTTCAGCAATACATGAACCGTGAAATTCCTGATGTTCAAGCTGGTTTTAGAAAAGGCAGAGGAACCAGAGATCAAATTGCCAACATCTGCTGAATCATGGAAAAAGCAAGAGAGTTCCAAAAAAAGATCTATTTCTGCTTTATTGACTATGCCAAAGCCTTTGACTGTGTGGATCAAAATAAACTGAAAAATTCTGAAAGAGATGGGAATACCAGACCACCTAACCTGCCTCTTGAGAAACCTATATGCAGGTCAGGAAGCAACAGTTAGAACTGGACATGGAACAACAGACTGGTTCCAAATAGGAAAAGGAATATGTCAAAGCAATATTGTCACCCTGCTTATTTAACTTCTATGCAGAGTACATCATGAGAAACACTGGATTGGAAGAAGCACAAGCTAGAATCAAGATTGTTGGGAGAAATATCAATTACCTCAGATATTCAGATGACACCACCCTTATGGCAGAAAGTGAAGAACTCAAAAGCCTCTTGATGAAAGTGAAAGAGGAGAGTGAAAAAGTTGGCTTAAAGCTCAACATTCAGAAAACAAAGATCATGGAATCTGGCCCCATCACTTCATGGGAAATAGATGGGGAAACAGTGGAAACAGTGACAGATTTTATTTTGGGGGGCTCCAAAATCACTGCAGATGGTGACTGCAGCCATGAAATTAAAAGACGCTTACTCCTTGAAAGGAAAGTTACGACCAACCTAGATAGCATATTCAAAAGCAGAGACATTACTTTGGCAACAAGTCCATCTAGTCAAGGATATGGTTTTTCGAGTGATCATGTATGGATGTGAGAGTTGGACTGTGAAGAGGGCTGAGCAATGAAGAATTGATGCTTTTGAACTGTGGTGTTGGAGAAGACTCTTGAAAGTCCCTTGGACTGCAAGGCAATCCAACCAGTCCATCCTAAAGGAGATCAGTCCTGGGTGTTCTTTGGAAGGACTGATACTGAGGCTGAAACTCCAATACTTTGTCCACCTCATGCAAAGAGTTGACTGAAAAAGCCGCCAATTCTAGGAGGGATTGGGGGCAGGAGGAGAAGGGGATGACAGAGAGTGAGATGGCTGGATGGCATCACCGACTCAGTGGACAAGAGTTTGGGTGAACCCTGGGAGTTGGTGATGGATAGGAAGGTCTGGCATGCTGTGACTCATGGGGTCGCAAATAGTCGGAAACGACTGAACGACAGAACTGAACTGAGTCATCTCTTTGCGCTTCATTTCTGGCCTTCCATCCCTCTGAATGAATTATCCTGTGGTACTCTCAGAGGTTCTTTGTGCCACTTAATAACAACAACAAAAAAATCATTCTTTACTGCTTTAGAAAGAGTTTGTTCAGATCTTTGCAATTTACTACTCCAACTATGTTAACTAACTTGGATCAGTGGTCACCCTGCTGATTGGAAGTAGAGATTCAGTTCAATACTGACAGGGATTAGGAAAGGTTTAGTTTACCAATGAAAGCAATGCTGTCAAGAAGTCTCAGATATTCACACATATCTGCCACAATGTAGCAGAAACATTTGGTTTGTGAAATGATTCTTTGATTTGTTAATTAATGAGAAACTCTCAGGAAATCCTTAGATGAAAGTAGCATTTCCTTACATTCATCTTCTTGGCTGGCCTTCCTCTGGCCCTTCAGGTGCCCCTGACCAGTGCAAACACTCCTGAGGCATGTGCCTGAAATTGCCATGATGATCAGAACTAACTCCTTTAGTTTCCCTTTCCCTTCCCCTTCCAACCCTGGCTCTTGTTTTCCTTGATTCTCTTCCACTTTTAGGGTAACCTAGTGGGTTTTTTTTTTTTTTTTGGCTTTCTGAGGGCTTTCATAGTTTGTTTGCTGTTCTGCCTATCTGCATAGTGTGTGCACTTCCCAATAGAGGTTCAGTGAGAGTTTTGTCATTTTGGCCTCATTTGACTTTATTAACTGCCAATCCCCACTCTCCACCCCATAAGGGAAAGATGACTCAGACACCTCCTGTAAAACACTGGTGTTCTTATTACCACCCAAATTTCCACTGTATCTTCTATTATGGACCCACACCCTCCCCATTTTCTACAATATACCACTGAGCAATATACATTTATTTTTCATGTTTATGAAAGATCCCCTGAAGGAAAAGAGCTAGCTGGCGTCTTAATACAATTGGCTTTTGAGCTATTGGTGTAGCCTCATTTTTTCAGATCAATATTCTATGAAGCTTTGTGTGGTTTTGTGACAATTTTCAACTTGGCTTTTATAAGCTCACTTAATGATGTTGCAACTTCCCTTGGGGGTTTACTGGTCCCAGCTGCTCTTGTGTGGCAGATGTTACAAAACACCTGGTAGATGTCGGACTTTGCATATACAATAAAAACCACATACACACACATAGATATAGATATAGGTGACATAGAATAGATATGTATCTATCTAAATAGATTGACATATAATATCTATTTCTCATAAAATAAGTGGATCTGATTGCATTTTATAACAAAGTTGAATTAATTGTCTGTAAATCAGTGTAACTCTTTAGGATGATGAGATGCATTGTGGCAAAAGAAGGTGCTAATGGATGGCAGTGAAGAGATTCAGGTTCAGGTTCTCACCTTCCCCTAAGACTGTGTCACCTTGAGTAGGTCCTGCCATCCATGGGGGGCTCAGGCTCTCGATCTTCTAAATGAGAGGTGTGGACTAACAAATCAGGAGTCAGCAAACACATATTAATATAAATATTTTAGGCAATATGTTCTCTGTTGCAACTACTCAGTTCAGCATTTTGCTGTGGAAATAGTCATAGATAATATTTAAGTGAATGGACACAGTTGTGCTCCAATGAAACTTTATTTACAAAAACAGCTGGTGGGCAAGCTTCATTCTTTGGCCCTTGACTAAATGATCTTTAAATGTGCTGTATGTCTGCTCTAATACTGCATCCATGGTCAGTCATGTGCCACTCTTTGCAACCCCATGGACTATAACTTGCAAGGCTTCTCTGTCCATGGGATTTCCCAGGCAAGACTATTGGGGTGGGTTGCCGTTTCCTTCTCCAGGGGATCTCCCTAACCCAGAGACTGAACCTGCATCTCCTGCATTGTAAGCAGATTCTTTTACTGCTGAGTCACTGGGAAAGCTCTAATATTACCTAATCCTAAATACATATAAGCTATCTGGTGGAGCACAATTCCCAACATGATTTAAAGATAATAGTATGATGTTTAATTTACATTGAAGTTGTTTTTCATGATGTTTTCTGTGATCCCTAGTCCCTCATACTAGTTCATCAATACTACTATCCCTTCATTTTGCATGGACACACACACATGCATGTCTGTGCATATGTGTGTGCTCACACGCACATACACATTTCCTGCACAAGTTTGAAATGACCTGTTCTCAAACTGTTGCTACTTGAAAAATTAGTGTTCACTTACAGGCAATTTTGATAAATTATGAAGTATATAAGCTGACTTAGTAATGATCTCATTATGTCATCAGTTCAACAAATATGACTAAGAACTTACATATGTGGCATTGTGCTTGGACCTGGGGATAAAACAGTGAACAAAAGAGATGCAGTCCACATCTTCAAAGTCTAAATTGTCCAGCATAATTGATTTAATGCTTCAATATCACAACTGTTCAATAAGTTTTACTAATATAGTTCTAAAAATGCAAAAGTATGAACCAAAAAGATATGTGCTCTTTCCTTAATTTACTACTGAAATGACTTTGGTCTAATACTTTAAGTCTGATGAGCTTTACCTTTCTCAGTTGTCTTTTGCAGTTGTATATGCAGTATAGCTATATGTATGCATTATAGATGTAGCTGCCTTAAAGGACATTTATAAAGTTTTAAAGGGTTCATTCATGCAAAAGGTTATCCAAAACTTTAAGTTTTATACATGGATTAGGCTGAGTGAGACTTTTTTTTTAACCTGGATAATGTTACTTATCTTATTAAATACTCATTTATTTCTTTATTTTAATAAAAGCTGTGGCATAACTTCTTTATAACCATAGGATCTTTTGTATTAAAATTGGTGTTTTAATTCAGAATCATCTTCACTATTCTCATTAGAAGAAATCAGATTTTTTAGCATTTCATTCTTACTGCAGTTTCAATCGCACTCACCCCTCCTCCTTGACCTCTCCCCACCAGACGGAAGTAAATTGTAAACCAGCACTAGCAAATGTCAACATATGTAACTGCAAGAATAGAATATTAAGCTAATCTGTTTGGCTAAATAATAATTTTACAACATTGTATTTAAACTTATTGATTGATGAAGCCATGCTCCTGACATCTAATATAACTTATCACATTTTTTTGCTGCACAAATACCCTGTTTGATATTTTCTCCATTTTAAAACACGTTCACAATGGAAAAACAGATGGACCAGGATGCAATTCCATGTTAGCCTGACTTTAAAACACCTGCTCTTTTCTCAAATTATACAGTGTTCTCTCTTTTCTTCTTCAGTTTGAAGTTAAATTTAGTTTTCAATAGTCTAGAACCATCTTGGAGAGCCATTGAGGTAACTGAGTTTTATTTATATGAGAAAAGAAAAACCTTGTTCAGGAATACCTCATCTTAAGGGAGAGACTAGAAGCTGGAATATAGTTAAAATGCAATGAAGCAGAATCAGAGGTTTGGGATGACCTGAGAGCTTTCTGCTCACTCAGTCCTCTGGCCAGTTCCCATCCTCTGCATTTGCATCTTGCCTTAGTTGGGGTAGGGGTGGTAGGAAAGAAAGTAAAATAAAAGATAAACTAATTCTAAAGAAGCAAAGAGCTGGGAGACATAGCACAGGTGGCCAGCCTCCCAGATCCATGTGTTGAGGTGGTATGCCTAATATTTGCCTCAGTAGCAGTGTTCACTCTCAGAAGTGTAATGACCCTGTGGACAACAGCAGGTCCACTTTTCTACAGCTGCTCACTCAAGTCTGCCGCTTCTTGTTTTCTTACAAAGAATGAATGATTCCAGAGTTAGCTGAGATTAAAAAAGGAGAAACAGATCCAGAAGTTCCAATAGAAATTTGCTATAGACCCAGGTTCCCATAGGAACATTAGTAGCAGAATTTTATATAAACACCTACATACATGCATCCATGAGCTCCCCTTGTGCCTCAGCTGATAAAGAAACTGCCTGCAATGCAGGAGACCTGAGTTCAATCCCTGAGTTGGGAATATCCCCTGGAGAAGGGAAAGGCTACCCACTCCAGTATTCTGGCCTGGAGAATTCCATGGACTGTATACTCCATGGGGTCGCAGAGTCAGACATGACTGAGCGACTTTCACTTCATATGCATCTGTATGCATGTATCTGTGCATATATACATATATGTACATGCATTATATATGATGCTTCATGTGTTTACAGTCCTCAGTTCTAGATTGCATCTTTGTTCACGATTTTAGTTGACAAGACAGTCTTCATTGCATGAAACTGATGGCAACTCAATAGGAATTCCTTATTATTTTATATGCACTTACCATCTTATCTCTATAAAATTTTATAGAAGCATTAGACTAAAAATCACAAATTATCCTGGATTATCCCCCATTCCCACTCCCAAACTCCCCAATAGATAGCACAGTATATCCTTTCATCCCTTTGGAAAGTTAAAACCATGAATTCCTGCTTCTTGATACAAGAGTGAGTTGGACTGACTACCAGTCAGGAAAAAAGAAAAAAAAAACAAAAACAAAAAACTAATTCATTCTGTTTCTTATACATGGAACTAACCCTAGACGTCCAGCTTCACATTGTTCCCATCAGAAAACCCTCCAGCCTCCTGCCATACCTATAATCAAAATTCTTCTTCTGCAGTTGAAAGGAAAAGGAAAAATAGAAAGGACTATTTAAAGAGATCTTGTGTTGACAAGAGATCTCTTGTCTTCTAACCAGAACCTATATCCCATATCCTTTCTCTGCTAAACTCTTCCATTTTTTAAGCTCTGCTCTGTCTCCCAGGAGAGGGGCCACGGAGTATCTATCAGTGTTTTGTAGGGAAAGACGACTGGGAAAGATTTCAGGCAGGAGGAGAAAGGAGCAACAGAGGATGAGATGGTTGGATGGCGTCACCGACTCAATGGACATGTGTTTGAGCAAGCTCCAGGAGTTGGTGGTGGACAGGGAAGCCTGATGTGCTGCAGTCCATGGGATCACAAAGCATCGTACACAACTGGTGACTGAACTGAACTGAGGAGGATCTTTGGGAGAACAGCAGTGTAGTGAAATTCCACATCTAATGTCTTGCAGAGGCAAGACTTTAGAGGCATTGCTTATATTTTCTGACCTTCATTTTCTCTCCGGTGACACAGGGCAAATAAACATACTACTTGTCATCTTCATGAGGACACAGCTCTGTACTGCTTACCTCCAGCAGAGTGCCTGGCAAGGGAAGATAGCCCTTTAATAAAAGAAAGAATGTGAAGTGGGAGGGTAGGCATGAGAGGATGAAACAGAGAAAAGTATGAGAAAAACATCTGTAAAGTAGCTGCTTCTCAGTAAGCCCTTTAGTTAATGTCATTTCCTAGTATCTTTATCTTCCCCTCCTACACCAGAAGTTTATTCCAACTAATCTGCATCACTCCAGTTTTGCACATCCTTGGTCTTAGATGCCTAATAATAATGATGTTGGTGTAATATATATTAAAAAAAAAGGTGGGATGTGAACACACATTGACTATTTTAGCTTACCTTCTTTCTTTATACCTCATAGATGCTGTGACTCATGACACAATGGTTGTGAACCATCATAGCCACCCTTATGCTGAGTTTCTCAATTGCTACAATGTTTGAAGCCAAACAAACAAACAAAAAAATCAAACAAAAATGAAAACAAAGCTATCTTGTATCCTTCAACTTTCTTATCTCTCTCCTTTTTTCTCCATCTCTCCCTTCCTTCCTCTCTCTCCATTCCTTCTTTCCTTCCTTTCTTCCTGTGTTCCGTCATTTTTTTTTCTCTGAAAGAATATTTCATCTCTACAATTTCCTTCGCCGCTGGCTAATAGTTTTGTGATTTTGTTTATGGAACACTTTGTTATCAACTGAATTTTATACCTGAACAAAAATTCATATGTTGCAGTTCCACCCCCCCAGGACTTCAGAATGAAACCTTATTTGGAAACAGGGTTGTTGCAAATGTAGCTACTTAAGACAAGGTCATACTGGAGCGGGTTGGACCCTTTATTTAATAGGACTGGTGTCGTTTAAAAAGGAGGACATTTGGATGCACACACACACACACACACACACACACACACGATGTATGCAGCATGTAGGCAAAGATCACCTTCAAGCTAAAAAACATTAAAGATTTCCAAAAGCCACCAGAAACCACTAAAGAAACCTAAACAGACCCATCCCCTGTACCTTCAGAGAGCAGGGCCCCGCTAAAACACCTTGATCTCAGACGTCTAACCTCTGTAACTGTGAAGCTATAAATTTCAGTCTAAATCAAGCCATTTCTGGTACTTTGTTACCACAGCCCTAAGAAATTAACATGCATTATAAGCTTATCTTTCTAGACTACTCTTTTAAAAGGGTTTCCCCTTATTGACTTATTTCCCTCTTCAAGCATTTGTCTTTAAGAGACAAAATGATCTCTAAAGGAATAGATATGCAAAAAAAAAAAAAAAAAGTGGGTGGGGGTGGGGGTGGAGTGGGGGAAATCCCCTAGTGGTCCAGTGGTTAAGATTCAGTGCCTTCACTGCCAGGGCCCAGACTCAATCTCTGGTCAAGGAACTAAGATCACACAAGCCACGCTGCATGGTCAAAATAATAATGATGATAATAATAATAATAAAAGCAATAAATGTAATCACTCCCTCAACCCCACATCTTTAAACACTGTAATAACTCCACGTTGCACTGCAGTGATGTTGGCAGGACACTCTGTGTCCCAACCACCACTGTCCTCTCTCCAGCGCCATGTCACCTACCCTTCTCATCTTTCAAGGTTCCAGAACAGGACACCTCTCACATCTCCATGTCCCCTCTCCCGATCCCACTGTGGGCGGGCTTGAGTCTCAATGTCATTCCTCAACAACACTCAAATGACTCAAAGTGTCAGCCCCTGTTTTCCTGATCATCAGTCATCCAATTGTCATGCAGGGCACAGCAAACTTATTTTTCTAGGATTTTAGGATTTTTCTGGCTGGAAAGATTGTTATTTGTATATGTTAAATTCTGCTTAAATCCCCTTAGGCTGCTTCAGTAATAAATCAAGCAAATACATCAAAGAAAGAAAACTTTGCTGAGCTTTATTCCTGAGCCATTGAAAAAGTGTCCTTTGGCATGCAGGCAAAAAGTGGATTTTAGCCTGATGGATTTTCCTTTGCTTTAATTCCTGATTTTAACGGCATTAGGCAGAGGGGAAGGAAATGGCTCTTCACGGTCTTCAAAAATGGAAGGAAATTGAAAACCCTTAAAATCCTCATTATGCTTGAATTTCTTCCCTTCACTTAACCATGAGCTTCAAGTTTTTCATTATCTCCTTACTAATTAACTTACCTGAGCATAATCAACAAATAATAAAATGTGGTGGCAAAAGAAATTAGTCTCTAAGTGTTCCCTAAAATTGCTGTGATATGAGAAACAAGTGATATGTTCCAGACAAAGCCCTTTCCCTAGAGAACCAACCTTCCCTTCAGCCACCAGGTGGCTTTTCTGCTTGGAGTAACTTTTCCAGAGTTCAATCTCTGGGCTCTTATGAAGTTATTTTCTACATACAGACTTGCTTATGGAACAGGTCGACAGAATCAAAATATTTTGTTGTGCTCCAGGATGAAGCAAGAGGAAATTGCTTGGAATATGAAACAAGTAAGGAGGCTTAAGAGAGTCCCAAAAGGTAATTTATTCTGCAATGAGACCTTTGGGGTTGAGGCATTCAATAGTGAATCTCTGCTTTGAGGACTTTCTCTAAGATTTAGGGGTACTTTTGAATCAGTTTCTGAAAAGGGACTGTCAGTGTTTCCCATTTATTCCTGCCTTGAATGTGAAAGAAAAAAAAAAAGAAAAGAAAGATTATCTTTGATTTTCTGAAATAGGTGGGGTTAGATTACAGGAAATGTGATTTGGGTTTTATACAGTGTGGGCTGAAATCAGATCATTGAAGCTGAATCTACTCTGTGCTAATTATCATGGCAGAGCGATACTGACTGAAGGATTAAGGAACTTTCCTGAAAGAACTTCACAAAGTCTAATTTTATAAAACCTAAAAATGGTATAATGGGCTTGGGAGCCGTGGCTCTCATCAGATGCTTGCTGTAGGGTGGCTCAGGCAAATGGAAGCCCGGGAAGGAGCTAAGGAGGGAGGCAGAGCTGTTGTCAGAGCAACACAAGGGATGTTCTTCACTTGCTCAGCAAGTCTCAGGTGTTAATCCCTCTGTTTCAGGGGGTTTCGAGTAGAAAAGTAGGTGGAGTTGAAGGCTGAACACTCAGTTTGAGGACCTAGATTGTCACTTGGTAGTGTCTTTGAGCAAAAGAAGGAACTTCTTGACCCTCCCCTTCCTCATGTAAAGAACTGAATTTATTTCAGAGGTTATTATGAGGATGGAATGATACAGTGAATACAAAACATTTTTATACAATTAAATAAAACATATATCTCTTACAGTATTTATCACATGGCAGTCTTTCATGAGCATTTAAAGATGGTTTCACACACAATGAACACACACCTGAATATTATTATCATCTGTATGATGTGGATAAATTAATCGGCACCAAAAGAGTTTGAAAACTGTAAAGCCAGTGTATGTTATTATTATCAGGGACTTATTTCCTTAATAATTGCATTACTTCTCAGCAGAATTAAGTGTAAAAAGCAGGTGGAATAAAGGGCAGATATTGAAATGTGTAGATGTAAGTAGATAATATTCAGGCTCATATTCTTCGATTTGACGGTTTTCCTTGATCTGTGGATATAAACCAGATACACAGTCTATGTGTGCAAAAATAATCAGAACTTGATTCCATTCAGTCCACTTATGTCCAGCAATGCTGCCACCTATTTAACCATCATCTCCTCCAGCTTGTGTTGAAGAAACAAACTTCTCACTGAGCTTCTTGACTACAATCTCCTTCTCCTCTTAGCTAATCTCCACACTGCTTGTGTTCTTTCTAAATTATAAGCAAACTATCCTTCATGGTGGATAATTGATCTTATGGCAAAATTGAAACAACTTATGGTGTTTAACAAGACCCTTGATAACTGGAGTGGGCCATTCCCTTCTCCAGGGGATATTCCCAACCCAGGGATCAAATCTGGGTCTCCCACATTGCAAGTGGATCCTTTACCAGCTAAGCCACCAGGGAAGCCCAAGAATACTGGAGTGGGTAGCCTATTCCTTTTCCAAGGGGTCTTCCTGACCCAGGAATCAAACTGGCATCTTCTGCATTGCAGGTGGATTATTTACCAAGATGGAGCTAGGCGCACAGCAAACACCAACGTTGCATTCGGGACAAGCATAAATAGAAGACAGAAAGCCGGTCCCATTACTTCATGGGAAATAGATGGGGAAACAGTGCAAACGGTGGATGATTTCATTTTTGGGGGCTCCAAAATCACTGCAGATGGTGATTGCAACCATGAAATTAAAAGACACTTACTCCTTGGAAGAAAAGTTATGACCAATATAGATAGCCTATTAAAAAGCAGAGACATTACTTTGGCAACAAAGGTCCATCTAGTCAAGGCTATGGTTTTTCCGGTGGTCATGTACGGATGTGACAGCTGTACTGTGAAGAAAGATGAGCACCGAAGAATTGATGCTTTCAAACTGTGGTGTTGGAAAAGACTCTTGAGAGTCCCTTGGACTGCAAGGAGATCCAAGCAGTCCATTCTAAAGGAGATCAGTTCTGGGTGTTCTTTGGAAGGACTGATGCTAAAGCTGAAACTCCAATACCTTGGCCACCTTGTGCGAAGAGTTGACTCATTGGAAAAGACTCTGATGGTGAGAGAGATTGGGGGCAGGAGGAGAAGGGAAAGACAGAGGATGAGATGGCTGGATGGCATCACCAACTCAATGGACATGAGTTTGAGTGAACTCCAGGAGTTGCTGATGGACAGGGAGACCTGGCATGCTGCGATTCATGGGGTGGCAAAGAGTTGGACATGACTGAGCGACAGAACTGAACTGAAAGCAAATGCAAAATTCACTCATGCTCAAAATGTTCCCTAATACGTTAATTGCATTGGAATAAACTCACCTTTTCAAAGCCAGGGCTATGGCAAACTGTGTTTGATGCACCATGGTTCATCCTGATTCTGGGCAAAGACCCATTAGGCTTCTCTGTAGATCCTTCACCCTGGGGTCCTCTTCACATCCATAAATCCTACCGATCCTGTATACCTTAGTGTAAGCACATTTCATTCCAAGAAGCTTCTGTCAGAACTTCAATATATGCCAAGTCAACTTTTCTTAGATTCATCTTCTCTTATTTTCACCCAAACTGTTCGTAACCTTAGACCCATTCCTTCAAAATACTTTGTGAGAACATGCATTTCCTTATCACTAACCTCCCTCAGTGAATTTACCTCCCCCATCTTTCTTCTCTCAATAAATGGAAATTTTTTTCTTCTAGTTGATCATAAACTTGACATCATTCTTATTTCTTCTCTTACTTTTATACCTTACGTTCAATCTGTCAGGAAAACTTGTTGGTTCTGTCTTCAGAATGTATCCAGAATCCAACCACTTCTTGCCAACATCACTGTTGCCCTTGTTCAAGCCATCAGCAGCCCTTGCCTGGATGATAGTGGTGCTTTAACTGCCTTCCTGCCAATTTTGTTCCATATAGTTCATTCTTAACACAGAAGCAGAGTAACCCTTTTAATAAGTAAATCATGTTACTTTTCTGTCCAGAGTGGCATTCAGAGGCCTAACAATCAGCTTACAAGGACTTAAACAATCTCATAACATCCCCTGCTCAAATCGAATCCATTGCCTCTTATTCTCTTCTTTCCCCTACCCTTCAACCACACCGACTTCTTTTCAATTTCTTGAGCACACCAAGCACATCACTTCAGGGCTTTAGTACATGGTCTCTACATTATCTGGAACACTCTTGACTCAGATATCAATGTAGCTTGATTTTGTACTTTCAAGGTCTCTGCCTGCACATCACTTTAGTGGTGAGCTTTTCCCTGACTAATCTAATTAAAGTCACAAGAATAAGGTCCCTTCACCAATAGCATGCTTGTCCCAGTAATTGTCCAGTAGCTGGTAGCTGTCCCCTACTCTGATTCATTTTAACTACAATATTTTACACTTTTCTTCCTTTCTTATTTTTTTTTTAATTTTTTAAATTGTGAAAGTATGATAATATACTTACAGGAGACTTGGAAAATACAGAACCAAGTTGTAACTTGTTCCACTATATATTACAATATTTCTTCAGTAGATAAATTAAGATTTTAGTTGGAATTTCAATACCAAGCTCTCAACAATTTATAGAATGAATAGTCAGAAAAGTAGAAGGATATAGTAGACCTGAAAACACTATGAACCAATTAAAGATAATTAAGATTTATACAGTTTTATGCAACAGCAAGATACGAATTCTATTCAAATTCCCATAGACTATAAACTAGGAGACATTGGCAAGTATCCAGGGGAATAAGGCAAGGTGCAAACATTTGATGGTCTAAAATTATTGATATCATACAGAGTCTATTCTCTTATTATTGTAGAATTATGTTAGAAAACAATATCAAAAGATATTTGAAAGTATTGTATAATTATTATTATTATTATTTTTTTTACTGGACCATGAGAACAAAGGATTTCTGTTCATAGCTGTTTCCTCAGCAGATAGAACATGGTCTGGCATGGAATAAGCATTCAACAAATATACGTTGTATAAAATTCTCATATGTGAGGTAACTGCATGAGCTATAGAGAACTCACCAGTGGTTTAGCAGTAAAGAAGCTGCTTGCAATGCAGGAGCCACAGGAGACACAAGTTCAATTACTGGGTCAGGAAAGATCCTCTGGAGGACAGAGCAACTCACTTCCGTATTCTTGCCTGGGGAACGCCATGGAAAGAGAAGCTGGAGGGCTACAGTCCATACAGTTACAAAGAGTTGGACATGACTGAAGCAGCTGCGTACATATGCGTGAACTATAAATTGCTTTCAAAAATTACTACAGAGCATGAGATGGTTGAATGGCATCATCAATTCAATGGACATGAGTTTGAGCAAACTCTGGGAGAGAGTCAAGGACAGGGAAGCCTTGCGTGCTACAGTCCATGGGTCACAAAAAGTTGGACACGACTTAGCAACTGAACAACAACAGATGTATCAGTGATTTTTCTTTTTTCGAAAACTGGCCATATTTTGAGGAAGCCAAACACTGTCATCATGATTTGTTTTTATTGGTGTGTGCCTAGTCACTCAGTCACTCAGTTTTTACTGGTAGTCATGTTAAAAGAGGTTCCACTTGACATATTCATTTTTGAAATAATTCAGTTGTGAGCCAGCTGTCTATGGAATTCTAAACTACTAGTCCAAGGGGTTATTTATAACTATTTAAAAAAAATATAGCAACAACACTATTAGTGATAGAGTTTGCACTTTATAAGGGTATATAGTCCATAGAAGTTATTAACTTGGACTTCTGCCTTTCTCTTATTCTTCAAGCTGCAGAATCATGATTTTCTATGGGTATCAATTACATAGTTAAAAGGGGTGAGATGTTGTTTAAGAATCAAGGGCTTACCAGTTAACTCTAGCTGGCTAACTGGCTTATTTCACTGCTCTCTCTATAGGTACTTATTTGTTTTTCCTGCTTGTTTACAATATCTGAGATGGGAAAACCTTAGATTGAGCCACACATTGAACTCCTAAACCATAAGATGCAGTTGTCAGAGGGGCAGCATTGACTTCTGCTCTGATGTTGGTCCTATCTCTTATTATCTGTGTGACTTTGTAAAATCACATAAGCTCATACTTCCCGGAATCTGCTCAGAAAGGGGCAGTTATATCAATTAGTGCACTAATTGGATTTTTCTAAGAAAAACCACTGCCCAGCAGTGAAGTTCAGCCTCATCTGCAAAGTTGTGTGTGAATTTAAGCTAGTTGGCTTGGCTCTTGTGTGATTTTTGTGATTGATGAATTTTTCTATTTCCGTGACAGTGTTTCTCTGGGAGAAGGAACCAGCACTGGGGCCAGATTGCTAACAGTATCATTATGATTTTATTATTGTCCTGGATCTAGAGATCCATAACTTGGTTTTCTATTAGCACATTACTCAAGTGAGACAGTGGAAAGTAATCACTTCTGTTGTGGGACAGCACAAGCCACCTGGCTTCTGGAAATGCCTGTTCAGATACACTAGAAATGAGAAAATCAAGTGCAGTGACCAGCATGAAAGGTGGTTTTCCTTCCTTGAGCATCTGTATACAGTGTGTGAGATTATAGTCTCCCTGGAAAGGGAGATGCATAAGACCCATTAACATTTGGAAGATAAATGCACACTCACCAAGAGGTAAATACAACTATTAAGAGTAGGAAGCATGTATCAGCTTCATTGGCAATCTCACACAGGCAACCACTAATGTTGTTAGGCTGAAAAGATCCTAGTGGGACCTGAAATTGATAGATTTTAATTTAAGAAACATTATAAGAAAAAATTAAAAAGTTATCGTGGTTTTAAAAAGAGGCAGAAAATCTGAAAAAAAAATGCCTATGGCTTTGCAAATCTGAAAAAACTGCTTACGGCTTTTCAGTTCATGAGATTTCAAGGACGAGGTTCCAGGAAGAGAAGAAATGGAAGAAAAGTTACCTTTGATACTATTGGATGTGCTGTTATCTAAACCTAAATTTAGGATAAGCCATCTTTGTTGGTTTCCCAGGTGGCACTAGTGGTTAAAAAACCCACCTGGCAATGCAGGAGACATAAGAGACCTGGGTTCAATCCCTGGGTCAGGAAGATCCCCTGGAGAAGGAAATGGCAACCCATTCAAGTGTTCTTGCCTGGGGAATCCCATGGAGAGAGGAGCCTGGCTGGCCACAGTCCATAGGGTTGTAAAGAGTCAGAGGTGACTTAGCAGGCATGCATCCTTGCTGTATTCATTTACTACAGCTGCCTGATAAAATACTACAGACTAGAAGGCTTAAACAACATAAATGTGCTATTACACAGTCCTAGTGTCTGATGTCAAAGTGTGAGCAGGATTGCTTCTTTCTGAGGCCTCTCTTGTTGGCTTGTTGACAGCTGTCTCTCTTGTGTTTTGGTCTTTTCTCTGTGTACGTCTGTGCCTGACCTCCACTTCTTATAAAGGCATCAGCCATATTGGACTTCCCTGGTGGTTCAGATGGTAAAGAATCTGCCTGCAATGTGGGAGACATGGGTTGGGAAGATCCCCTGGAGAAGGGAACCTCTACCCACTCCAGTGTTCTTGAGCTTCCCTGATGGCTCAGACGGTAAAGAATCTGCCTGCAATTTGGGATACCTGGGCTTGATCCCTGGGTTGGGAAGGTCCCCTGGAGAAGGAAACAGCTACCCACTTCAGTATGCTGGCCTGGAGAATTCCATGGATTGTATAGTACATGGGGTCATAAAGAGTCAGACAGGACTGAGCCACTTTCACTTTTTACACTTTCTATATTGGATTAGGACCAACCCTAGTGGCTTCATTTAACCTTAATCACCTCTTTAATATCCTATCCCTAAATGCTGTCACATAATAAAATACTGAGGGAGAAGTAATCAGCTTTTTTTTTCTTTTTTTTTTTTTTTTTGAGGGGGCAGGGAGAGGTCAAAACTCAATTCACATTAATCATTCATTTAAAATTGAAATGCTAGGTCTTTTTAGCCCAGTTTCCACAAGAGAAAAATGTAAGTTCTGCAAGATCAAAAAGCTGCTATATTGAAACAACTGAAAACAAAAGAGAGAAATTGAATCAGGAAAAGAAGTATACAGTTTTCCTCCTCTCCACATCCACTTTGCTTCACTGATTAACATTTAAGGAGGACAAACCTAGAAATGGGAAGGAAAATAAAGAAGAAATCCATATTATGATTGCTTTAGCTTCTAAATTTTTAATAAGTGAAATACTGAGAAAACACTGACATACATGAAAGCATTCATTTAATCTTTCAAGAGATTGAAAAAGAAATGGAACTTAGAAATAGGTGAACATTAATTTAGATAAAGTATTTGGGAGATTTATGTATCAATTTTAAACATGTATAGTTTAGCATGAAACTTTAGATATTTGAAGAGTGGTATAAGAAAAATTATTTATTTGGAATGTATAATAATCTGATTTTCAATTTTATGACTGGAGTCTTTTGAATTCAACTCTAATATTTAAGGAAACAACATTCAAAAAATGAAGATCATGGCATCCAGTCCCATTGCATCATGCCAAATAGATGGAGAAAAAATGGAAACAGTGAGAGTCTTTAATGTATTGGGCTTCAAAATCACTGCTGACACTGATTGTAGACATAAAATTAAAGGATGTTTGTCCCTTGGAAGAAAAGTGATTACAAACCTAGACAGCCTGTTAAAAAGCAGAGATATGACTTTGGCAACAAAGATATCTAGTCAAAGCTATGTTTTTTCCAGTAGTCATGTACGGATGTGAGGGTTAGACCATAAAGAAGACTGAACACCAAAAAATTGATACTTTTAAATTGTGGTGCTCAAGAAGACTCTTAAGAGTCCCTTGGACTGCAAGATCTAATCAGTCCATCCTAAACAAAATCAGTCCTGAATCTTCATTGGAAGGACTGATGCTGAAGCCGAAGTTCCAATAATTTGGTTACATGATGTGAAGAGCCAACTCACTGGAAAAGGCCTTGGGGTTGGGAAAGGTTGAAGGAAGGAGGAGAAAGAGCCAACAGAATTTGATGTCAGATGGCATCATCGACTCAATGGACATGAGTCTGAGCAAACTCTGGAAGATAAGGAAGGATAGAGAAGCCTGGTGTTCTGAAGTCCATGAGGTCACAAAGAGTCAGACATGCTTGAGCAACTGAACAACAAATGATAGTTTTGTATTTAAATTTTAAGGCAGCTTTTATATAGTTATCCGTAGTGATGGCACCATGTTATATTCCCACCAACTGTGCATATGGTTTCTACTTTCTTTTCACCAACACTTGCTATATCTTCTTTTCTTCTTTTCTGAGAACAGACAAGCTAACAGGCTAACATAAAGTGGTATTTCATTGTGGTTTTAACTTGCCTTTCCCTGATGATTAATGATATTTAGGAACATTTTATATATTATTAGCTATTTGCATGTTTTCTTTGGAGAGATGCTGTTTAAGTTCTTTTCCCATTTTAAATTATTTATTTGCATTTTATGAATGAATTTTAGAAGTTTTTATAACTTTTGGAGATAAACTCCTCATCTGGTATATGGTTAGCATGTATTTACTCCCATTAGATGGATTGCCATTTCATTTTCTTGACTTTCCTTTGCTGTTTAGCGTATGCATTTTTTTTAAGTAGTACAAACCATCACCAAGAAAAAGAATGCAAAAAGACAAAATGGCTGTCTGAAGAGGGCTTAAAAATAGTTAAGAAAAAAAAAAAAAGAGAGAGAGAGAAGTGAAAGGCAAAGGAGAAAAGGAAAGATATACCCATCTGAATGCAAAGTTCCAAAGAATAACAGGAGAGACAAAAAAGCCTTCCTCAGTGGTCATTGTAAAGAAATAAAGGAAAACAACAGAATGAGAAAGACTATATATCTTTTCAAGAAAATTAGAGATACCAAGAGAATATTTCATGCAAAGATGGGCACAATAACAAATAGAAAGGGTATGGATCTAACAGAAGATGAAGATATTAAGAAGAGGTGGCAAGAATACACAGAAGAACTATACAAAAAAAGATCTTTATGAACCAGATAACCACGATGGTGTGATCACTCATCTAGAGCCAGATATCCTGAAGTGTGAAGTCAAGTCTGCCTTAGGAAGCATCACTACAAACAAAGTTAGTGAATGTGATGGAATTCCAGTTGAGCTAATTCAAATCATAAAACATGGTGCTATGAAAGTGCTGCCCTCAATATGCCAGCACATTTGGAAAACTCAGCAGTGGCCACAGGACTGGAAAAGGTCAGTTTTCATTCCAATCCCAAAGAAAGGCAATGCCAAAGAATGCTCACACTACTGCACAGTTGCACTCATTTCACATGCTAGCAAAGGAATGCTCAAAATTCTCCAAGTGAGGGTTCAACAGTACATGAACCTAGAACTTACAGATGTTCAAGCTAGACTTAGAAAAGGCAAAAGAACAAGAGATCTAATTGTTAACATCCGTTGGATCACAGAAAAAGCAAGATAATTCTAGAAAAATATCTACTTCTGCTTGCTTGACTACTCTAAAGCCTTTGATTGTGTGGATCACAATAAACTGTGGAAAATTCTTGAAGAGATGGGAAATCCAGACCACTTTACCTGCCTCCTGTGTTTTTTTTTTTTTTTTTTTTTTACTTTATTTTACTTTACAATACTGTATTGGTTTTGCCATACATTGACATGAATCCACCACGGGTGTATACAAGCTCCCAATCCTGAATCCCCCTCCCACCTCCCACCCCATATCATCTCTCTGGATCAACCCCATGCACCAGCCCCAAGCATCCTATATCCTGTATCGAACATAGACTGGCACTTCGTTTCTTACATACTTGCCTCCTGTGAAACTTGTATGTAGGTCAAGAAGCAGCAGTTAGAACCAGACAAAGAACAATGCACTGGTTCCAAAATAGGAAAGGGTATGTCGAGGCTATATATGTCACCCTGCTTATTTAACTTAAAATGAGAGTTCAGTTCATTTCAGTCGCTCAGTAGTGTCCGACTCTTTGTGACCCCATAAGCTGTAACCGACAGGCCTCCCTGTCCAACATCAACTCCCGGAGTTCACTGAAACTCATGTGCATCAAGTCGGCGATGCTATCCAGCCATCTCATCCTCTGTCATCCCCTTCTCTTCCTGCCCACAATCCCTCCAAGCATCAGAGTCATTTCAAATGAGTCAATTCTTCGCAAGTGGTGGCCAAAGTATGGGAGTTTCAGCTTTAGCATCATTCCTTCCAAAGAACACCCAGGACTGATCTTCTTTAGAATGGACTGGTTGGATCTCCTTGCAGCCCAAGGGACCCTCAAGAGTCTTCTCCAACACCACAATTCAAAAGCATCAATTCTTCGGCACTCAGCTTTCTTCACAGTCCAACTCTCACATCCATTCATGACCACTGGAAAAACCACAGCCTTGACTAGACAGACCTTTCATGGCAAAGTAATGTCCTTGCTTTTGAATATGCTATCTAGGTTGGTCATAACTTTCCTTCCAAGGAGTAAGTGTCTTTTAATATCATGGCTGCAGTCACCATCTGCAGTGACTTTCAAGCCCACAAAAATGAAGTTTGACATTGTTTCCACTGTTTCCCCATCTATTCCCAATGAAGCGATGGGACCAGATGCCATGATCTTCTTTTTTTGAATGTTAAACTTTAAGCCAACATTGTCACTCTCCTCTTTCACTTTCATCAAGACGCTTTTTAGTTGCTCTTCACTTTCTGCCATAAGGGTGGTGTCATCTGCATATCTGAGGTTATTGATATTTCTCCGGGCAATCTTGATTCCAGCTTGTGTTTCTTCCAGCCAAGCGTTTCTCATGATAAGCAAGGTGACAATATACGGCCACTATGTACTCCTTTTCCTATTTGGAACCAGTCTGTTGTTCCATGTTCAGTTCTAACTGTTTCTTCCTGACCTGCATATAGGTTTCTCAAGAGGCAGGTCAGGTGTTCTTGTATTCCATCTCTGTCAGAATTTTCCACAGTTTATTGTTATCCACACAACAATATTCTTGTTTTTCTGGAACTCTCTTGCTTTTACGATGATCCAGTGGATGTTGGCAATTTGATCTCTGGTTCCTCTGCCTTTTCTAAAACCAGCTTGAACATCAGGAAGTTCACGGTTCATGTATTGCTGAAGCCTGGCTTGGAGAATTTTGAGCATTACTTTACTAGCATGTGAGATGAGTGCAATTGTGCGGTAGTTTGAGCATTCTTTGGCATTGCCTTTCTTTGGGATTGGAATGAAAACTGACCTTTTCCAGTCCTGTGGCCACTGCTGAGTTTTCCAAATTTGCTGGCATATTGAGGGCAGCACTTTCACAGAATCATCTTTCAGGATTTGAAATAACTCAACTGGAATTCCATCACCTCCACTAGCTTTGTTCATAGTGAAACTTTCTAAGGCCCACTTGACTTCACATTCCAGGATACCTGGCTCTAGATGAGTGATCACACCATCATGATTATCTGGGTCGTGAAGATCTTTTTTGTACAGTTCTTCTGTGTATTCTTGCCACCTCTTCTTAATATCTTCTGCTTCTGTTAGGTCCATACCATTTCTGTCCTTTATCGAGCCCATCTTTGCATGAAATGTTCCCTTGGTATATCTAATTTTCTTGAAGAGATCTCTAGTCTTTCCCATTCTGTTGTTTTCCTCTATTTCTTTGCATTGATTGATGAAGAAGGCTTTCTTATCTCTTCTTGCTATTCTTTGGAACTCTGCATCCAGATGCTTATATATTTCCTGTTCTCCTTAGCTTTTCACTTCTCTTCTTTTCACAGGTATTTGTAAGGCCTCCTCAGACAGCCATTTTGCTTTTTTGCATTTTCTTTTCCATGGGGATAGTCTTGATCCTTGTTTGCTGTACAATGTCATGAACCTCTGTCTATAGTTCATCAGGCAATCTATCTATCAGATCTAGGCCCTTAAATCTATTTCTCACTTCCACTATAATCATAATGGATTTGATTTAGGTCATCCCTGAATGGTCTAGTGGTTTTCCCTACTTTCTTCAATTTGAGTCTGAATTTGGCAATAAGGAGTTCATGATGTGAGCCACAGTCAGCTCCCGGTCTTATTTTTGCTGACTGTATAGAGCTTCTCCATCTTTGACTGCAAAGAATATAATCATTCTGATTTCGGTTTTGACCATCTGGTGATGTCCATGTGTAGAGTCTTCTCTTGTGTTGTTGGAAAGGGTGTTTGTTATGACCAGTGCGTTCTGTTGGGAAAACTCTTTGCCCTGCTTCATTCCATATTTGAAGGCCAAATTTGCCTATTAAAATCAGAGTACATCATGCAAAATGATGGGCTGGATGAAGCACAAGCTGGAAATAAGTTTGCCAGGAGAAATATCAATAACCTCAGATACACAGATGACATCACCCTTATGGCAGAAAGTGAAGAAAAACTAAAGAGCCTCTTGATGAAAGTGAAAGAGGAGAGTGAAAAAGCTGGATTAAAACACATTAAAAAAACCAAGGTCATGGAATATGATCCCATCACTTCATGGCAAATGGATGGGGAAACTATGGATACAGTGACAGACTTTATTTGCTTGGGCTCCAAACTCACGGCAGATGGTGACTGGAGCCATGAAATTAAAAGATACTTGCTCCTTGGAAGAAAAGCTATGGCAAACCAAGACAGCATATTAAAATCAGAGACACTAAATGGCAACAAAATTCCATTTAGTCAAAGTTACGGTTTTTCCAGTACTCATGCATGGATGTGAGTTGGACTATAAAAAAAGCTGAGTGCCAAAGAATTGATGTTTTTTGAACTGTGGCATTGGAGAAGACTCTTCAGAGTCCCTTGGATTGCAAGGAGATCCAACCAGTCAATCCTAAAAGAAATCAATCATAAATATTCATTAGAAGGACTGATGCTGAAGCTGAAATTCCAATACTTTGGCCACCCAATGCAAACAGCCAACTCATTAGAAAAGACCGTGATGCTGGGCATGATTGAAGGCAGGAGGAGAAGGGGACGACAGAGGACGAGATTGTTGGATGGTGTCAATGATTCAATGTACATGAGTTTGAGCAACTCTGCAAGACGGTGAAGGTCAGGGAAGACTGGCATGCTGCAGTCCATGGGGTCACAAAAGTTCAGATATGACTAAGGGACTGAGCAACAGAAACTATATTAGATCTGTCACTCAGAAGGAGTGTCACCTGGATATGGACCTGATTTTCATGCTGGGATCCTAGACTTATAGCTGATGTCATCAGTTCAGTTCAGTCGCTCAGTCGTGTCTGACTCTTTGCGACCCTATGAATCGCAGCACACCAGGCCTCCCTGTCCATCACCAACTCCTGGAGTTCACTCAGACTCACGTCCATCGAGTCAGTGATGCCATCCAGCCATCTCATCCTCTGTCATCCCCTTCTCCTCCTGCCCCCAGTCCCTCCCAGCATCAGACTCTTTTCCAAGGAGTCAATTCTTTGCATGAGTCTGGAATGTGAAGTCAAGTGGGCCTTGGAAAGCATTGCTACGAACAGAGCTAGTGGAGATGATGGCATTCCAGTTGAGCTGTTTCAAATCCTGAAAGATGATGCTGTGAAAGTGCTGCACTCAACACGCCAGCAAATTTGGAAAACTCAACAGTGGCCACAGGACTGGAAAAAGTTAGTTTTCATTCCAATCCCAAAGAAAGACAATGCCAAAGAATGCTCAAACTACCGCACAGTTGCACTCATCTCACATGCTAGTAAAGTAATGCTCAAAATTCTCCAAACCAGGCTTCAGCAATACATGAACTGTGAACTTCCAGATGTTCAAGCTGGTTTTAGAAAAGGCAGAGGAACCAGAGATCAAATTGCCAACATCTGCTGGTTCATGGAAAAAGCAAGAGAGTTCCAGAAAAACATCTATTTCTGCTTTATTGACTATGTCAAAGCCTTTGACTGTGTGGATCACAATAAATTGTGGAAAATTCTGAAAGAGATGGGAATACCAGACCACCTGACCTGCCTCTTGAGAAATCTGTATGCAGGTCAGGAAGCAGCAGAACTGGACATGGAACAACAGACTGGTTCCAAATAGGAAAAGGAGTACATCAAGACTGTATATTGTCACCCTGCTTATTTAACTTCTATGCAGAGTACATCATGAGAAACGCTGGACTGGAAGAAACACAAGCTGGAATCAAAATTGCCTGGAGAAATATCAATCACCTCAGATATGCAGATGACACCACCCTTATGCCAGAAAGTGAAGAGGAGCTAAAAAGCCTCGTGATGAAAGTGAAAGTGGAGAGTGAAAAAGTTGACTTAAAGCTCAACATTCAGAAAACGAAGATCATGGCATCTGGTCCCATCACTTCATGGGAAATAGATGGGGAAACAGTGGAAACAGTGTCATACTTTATTTTTTTGGGCTCCAAAACCACTGCAGATGGTGACTGCAGCCATGAAATTAAAAGACGCTTACTCCTTGGAAGAAAAGTTATTACCAACCTAGATAATATATTCAAAAGCAGAGACATTACTTTGCCGACTAAGGTCCATCTAGTCAAGGCTATGGTTTTTCCTGTGGTCATGTATGGATGTGAGAGTTGGACTGTTAAGAAGGCTGAGTGCTGAAGAATTGATGCTTTTGAATTGTGGTGTTGGAGAAGACTCTTGAGAGTCCCTGGGACTGCAAGGAGATCCAACCAGTCCATTCTGAAGGAGATCAGCCCTGGGATTTCTTTGGCTGGAATGATGCTAAAGCTGAAATTCCAATAATGGAGCACAATTCAGGAATCTTAGCAGAGGGCATGAATATTTTTGTATTTTAGGGGGATTTACATTTTCATGATCAGAGGGTAGATCATGGATAGTTGTATCTACAAAAGATCCCATGACAGTACTATCATATTCTTTTTAGTGTAAACACCCAGATTTGGGAATGGAGGCAGATGATTGCTTTGAGTATGGCAAAAGTGACATTACTTTTTTCAAAATATGATTGTAAAGGCGATGGAGCTTTTGCCTTAGCTGTTGGAACATTACTGCTTGAAGCTCCAGCTGTTATTTAGACAGTGCAGCTGCCCTGAGTTTGCCTTGAGTGAGAAAGCCAAGTGACAGAGTGAGACCACATGCAGGCATTGCTGTCGGCAGACCTAGTCCTCAATTCTTCCAGCCCAACACCAAACACGTTGGATAATTCTAGTCCCCAGCCATTATGCTATATTCAGTCTTTAATCTGCTCAAGCTGAGGCCCCAGGCATGACAGAGCAGAGACAAGACATCTCTGCTGTACTCTGTCCAAGTTGTTGAACTTCAGAATTTGAGAACACCAGAAGAAATGTCACTTTAAGTGCTAAGTTTTAATTCAATTTGCTATGCAAAAAAGTAAGCTGAATAGTATATTTTAGAGAATTTTTGTTAGCGCTCCAAACCACGACCTGATGTGAGATAACTGAACAAATATTTAAGAATATAAGGACAAAATTAAAGGGTCCTTTCATACACATACTCAAACCACTCGCCTGTTACCTATCTCTTATTTTTAAGCTCAGTATGCTTTCTTTCGGCTTCCCTGGTGGGTCAGAGGTTAAAGTGTCTGCCTCCAATGCAGGAGACCCGGGTTCAATCCCTGGGTTGGGAAGATCCCCTGGAGAAGGAAATGGCAATCCACTCCAGTATTCTTGCCTGGAGAATGCTATGGACAGAGAAGCCTAGTGGATTACAGTCCATGGGGTCGCAAAGAGTCAGACACGACTGAGCAACTTCACCTTCACCTTCATGCTTTCTTTCAGATGGCTTTTGTATTTATATACTTTACTTATAAAATTATGCTGTCTTTAATAATTTTGTAAAATCATATTCCTATTGTTCAAAATATTGCTAGTTGAGCTTATTAAATTACCTTAGAAATATTAGCATTGCACCATATATAAATATACATCATTGCTTTTAACAGCTGAAAGCCATGCTTACGTGTGACATTCATGGGCTCTACCAAAATTTGTCCTCGTGGGCCCCTTCTATAATAAAAAGTAATGCTATAAGTGATCCTTTTGACTATATTGGTATATACATGAATATAATCCAGGATAGAATAGTTATTATATAATTATTATTATATTAATTTGCTCTTATTTTCAAAGAAATTAAAATTAAAGCATTTGTGAGGTCTCTGGGCATCATGCCTACTGAGCCTAATGAAGAACTTGGCTCTGAATGAATAAAGTCTCATATCATGAATAGTCACAATTTATTTAACCATCTTTCAATTGAAGAATTTCTAAGATGCTTCTGCAATATAAACAGTTTTCACTATTGAAATGAAGGTACAATGGTCATGATTGTACTCTCTATCTCCTCCTTAGGCCTATTGATATGTATTTTTCTCAGGTGGTTTCCCTCAAATGCCAGTGCTTATATGCTTCTTTCTTTAAGGAAAGGATAACATGTTTCCTGTGTTACTGTTTAGGCCTGAAGGATGCATTCAAGTTAGAAATCAATTACTCTGTGCCTCTAAAAGAGGGCATTTAGGACAAATAGACCTTTCATAAAGTGATTAGAAAGCTGGATAGAGTATGTGAGCCTGTACTCTCTACTGATTCACACACCAGAAAGAATGTTATCAGGTGCCCTTTTATACACTGGGAAATTTGGAAATCTAACAAACGTTTAAAAAAAAAGAAAAGGAAAGAGAAAACAGACATTGCACAAATTAACAGATATCCAATAAAGAGCAATAACCAAGAGACAAGTTTTGTGTGTGTTTTGAAATATATGAACAGATAAAATTAAATTGAAATGAGTACTAAGCAATGGAGTGTTGAGTTGAAAATTCTTTTATGTAAACCTTACTCATCTCTAATCTCATCACTAATTTGATCATAAATTCATAAAAGGAGACAGGCTCACA
Source organism: Oryx dammah (assembly GCF_014754425.2). Lineage (NCBI taxonomy): Eukaryota > Metazoa > Chordata > Mammalia > Artiodactyla > Bovidae > Oryx > Oryx dammah. Next base: position 106,195,567 of record NW_024070187.1, on the reverse strand, counting down.
TTCTACTTTTACACCTACACTTCTTGTTTCTTTTCCCCATCTCTTCACTCCTCTTTCCTCTTTCATTCCTGCCCATTCAGGAGGGGGCAGAATGCCACCTGATCACTGAGGTTAAGTTGTCACATCTAATCAAGATACGGTTAATGCAGGACCAGGACTAAAGGCATTGAGTGTAGATGTTATTGTCATTCAGTTGCTAAGTCATGTCTGATGCTTTGTGACCCCAGGGACTGCAGGCCAGGCTCCTCTATCTTTCACTATCTCCCGGAGTTTGTTCAAATTTTAATCCATTGAGTCAGTGATACCATCCAACCATCCCATCCTCTGTCGTCCCCTTCTCCTCCTGCCTTTAATCTTTCCCAGCATTAGGGTCTTTTCTGATGAGTTCGCTCTTCACATCAGGTGGCCAAAGTCCTGGAGCTTCAGCTACAGCATCCAGTCCTCCCAATGAATATTCAGAGTTGATTTCCTATATGACTGACTGTTTTGATCTCCTTGCTGTCCAAGGAACTGTCAAGACCCAACACCACAATTTGAAACCATCAATTCTTTCTGCTCAGCCTTCTTTATGATCCAATTCTCTTTCCCAGTTGTCATGTATGGATGTGAGAGTTGAGTGTAGATAATTTGAAGCAAATGGCAAACTTTGCCATCTTAGATTCTTAAACCAGGGACAATTAACAAATTAGGCAGTCAAACTTACTTTGGAAGAATCTTCACCATATTATTATTTAAGATTATGTATGGCTAGAAAGTAACCACTAGGGACAGAAAATCTGAAACTAAGCAGTTAAGATGTTTGTTGTATCAGCTGACTCTTCCATAAATGATTTGTCTATAGCATGCAATGCTCTTTGATAGAATTTTACACACATGAATATTCTTCCAAAAATAGAAATTAATTTACTCGTAACCTGCCAATGCTTTATCAACTAAATTGATGTAATATTCTAAATTGTTTGTTGTTATCTCAGCAATTTTCACAGCATCTTCACCAGGAATAGATTATATCTGAAAAAAAAAAAAACTTTTGCTCATCCATAAGAAGCAACTTCACATATGTTAAAGCTTTATCCTTAGATTGCAGCAATTCAGTCATGTCTTCAATCTCCATTTCTAATTCTAGTTTTGTTGCTCTTTCCACCACAAATGCAATAGTATCCTCCACTGACATTTTGAATCCCACAAGGTCATCCATAAGGGTTGGAATTAATTTCTTCCAAACTTCTGTTAACAATGATATTTTGATGGCTTCCTACGAATCATGAATTCATGACATCTATAATGGTGACTGTTTCCAGAAAGTTTTCAGTTTGTTTTGCCCAGCTCCCTTAGAGGAATCACTATCTATATCAGTGATAGTCTCACAAAATATATCTTTGAAATAATCAGTTTAGTTCAGTCACTCAATCGTGTCTGACTCTTTGTGACCCCATAGACTGCAGCAAGCCAGGCCTCCCTATCCATCACCAACTCCTGGAGTTTACTCAAACCCATGTCCATTGAGTCGGTGATGCCATCCAACCCTCTCATCCTCTGCTGTCCCCTTCTCCTCCTCCCTTCAGTATTTCCCAGCATCAGGGTCTTTTCCAATGAGTCAGTTCTTCACATCAGGTGGCCAAAGTTTTGGAGTTTCAGCTTCAATATCATCCTTTCCAATGAATATTCAGAACCTATTTCCTTTAGAATGGACTGGTTGGATCTCCTTGCAGCCCAAGGGACTTTCAAGAGTCTTTTACAACATCACAGTTCAAAAGCATCAATTTTTCAGTGCTCAGCTTTCTTTATATTCCAACTCACACATCCATACATGACTACCAGAAAAACCATAGCTTTGACTAAACAGCATTTTGTTGGCAAAGTAAGGTCTCTGCTTTTTAATATGCTGTGTAGGTTGGTCATAACTTTTCTCCCAAGGAGCAAACGTCTTTTAATTTCATGGCTGCAGTCACCATCTGCAGTGATTTTGCCCGCCGCCCCCCCCCCCCACCAAAATAAAGTCTGACACTGTTTCCATTGTTCCCCCATCATTTTGCCATGAAGTGATTCCATGATCTTAGTTTTCTGAATGTTGAGTTTTAAGCCTACTTTTTCACTCTCCTCTTTCACTTTCATCAAGATCCTCTTTAGCTTTTCTTCACTTTCTGCCATAAGGGTGGTGTCATCTGCATATAGAAGATTATTGATATTTCTCCTGGTAATCTTGATTCCAGTTTGTGCTTCATCCAGCCCAGCGTTTCTCATGATGTACTCTGCATATAAGTTAAATAAGCAGGATGACAATATACAACCTTTATGTACTCCTTTCCCAATTTGGAACCAGTTTGTTGTTCCATGTCCAGCTCTAACTCTTGCTTTTTGACCTGCATACAGATTTCTCAGGAGGCAGGGCAGGTGGTCTTGCATGCTCATCTCTTTTAGAATTTTCCACCATGTGTTGTGCTTCACATGTTCAAAGCTGTTGGTATAGTCAATAAAGCAGGAGTAGATGTTTTTCTGGAACTCTCTTGCATTTTTGATGATTCAAAGGATGTTGGCAATTTGATCTCTGGTTCCTCTGCCTCTTCTAAATCCAGCTTGAACATCTATGAACAATTATATTTAGAAAAGAAGTTTTTCTTTTTTCTTTCTGAATAGTAGGTCTCAATGGGGGGCTTAAAATATTTAATAAGCTATATTGTGGACAGATAGTCAATCTCCATGCCTTGTGGTACCATTTATGGAAAACAGGTGAAGACACTTAATGTAATTCTTAAGGGCCCTAAGATTTCAGTAAAGGGAATGAGAATTGGCTTCAAATTGTCACCAGCTGCCTTAGCCCCTAACAAGATTCTGACAGTCCTTCTAAGTATTGAAGTCAGGCATTGACTTCTCCTCTCTAGCTATGAAGTCATAGATCGCATCTTCTTCCAATATGAGACACATTTGTCTGCACTTAAAATCTGTTGTTTAGGGTAGCCACCTTCATGTATTAGCTAGATCTTCTGATTTATTTGCTGCAGCTCTTGTGCTGGCACTTGCTGCTTCACCTTGCACTTTCACGTTATGAAAATGGCTTCTTTCCTACATGTCATGAAAAAACCTCTGCCAGTTTCAAACTTTTCTTCCCTGAACCTTCATGAAATTAAAGAGAGTTAGAGACTTGTCCGTATTAATCTTTGGCTTAAGGAAACATGTCTGATTTGATCTTCTATCTACACCATTAAAACTTTCTCCTTATCAGCAATAGTGCTGTTTTGCTTTTTTAATTTGTATGTTCACAGCAGCAGCACTTTTAATTTCCTTTAAGAACTTCCTTTTTAGACATTACTTTGCCAACAAAGGTCCATCTAGTCAAGGCTATGGTTTCTCCAGCAATCATGTATGAATGTGAGAGTTGGACTATAAAGAAAGCTGAGTGCTGAAGAATTGATGCTTTTAAACTGTGGTGTTGGAGAAGACTCTTGAGAGTCCCTTGGACTACAAGGAGATCCAACGAGTCCATCCTAAAGGAGATCAGTCTTGAGTGTTCTTTAGAAGGACTGATGTTGAAGCTGAAACTCCAATACTTTGGCCACCTGATGCAAAGAGCTGACTCACTTGAAAAGATCCTGATACTGGGAAAGATTGAAGGCAGGAAGAGAAGGGGATGACAGAGGATGAGAGGGTTGGATGGCATCACTGACTCAATGGGCATGAGTTTGGGTAAACTCCGGGAATTGTGATGGACAGGTAGTTCTGGTGTGCTGCAGTTTGTGGGGTCACAAAGAGTTGGACACGACTCAGCGATTGAACTGAACTTGAAAGGTTGTTGTTGAACAAAAAATGACGGCCGGGATTCTTGGCCTCCGGAGGAGAAGAATTCAATCCGGGGCCAGAGACAAGGCTTGATTGCTCAGAGTTTTGTGTAATAAAGTTTTATTAAAGTATAAAGGAGATAGAGAAAGCTTCTGACATAGGCATCAGAAGGGGGCAGAAAGAATATCCCCCTGCTAGTCTTCAGCAGGATGTTATATAGTCACTAGCAGTCTGCTAATGAAACCTAAAGGAATGTCTTAAAACTCAGAGTGACACCAAGCCCCTCACCCGTAAGATGCATTTTGGGATAATCTTGGCACCAAATGGTTCATCCTGGGCCATAAAATGATTAACTTGAATCTTTTAGAAGGGCAGATCACCATACAAATAGCTTCATTTACATAGATTAGGGCAACAATGTCTGAGGATAACATACTGGTTTGTCAAGTAGGTTCTGAGCCATGAGGGAGAACCAACTTGAAGACAGAGTTTGGGGTAAATACATAGCACATTAGCATAGCTTATGACAAACATTTCCATAAGAAAAATGCATTGATTATCTCAAGGTTTGAGAATAGTTAACTTCAGGTGAAACCAGGTGTCATTATGGCAACACAGTATTTTAAGAGAAACTTCTTTTTAAATTTGTATAGAGAAGGAAAAAGATATCGCTAGTTTGTTCCTCCTGCCGTTCAAGAGAGATAATAATGTCTGACATTTGCAGGCAGTTTCCTCCATTTGGAGACCCCTGGCCTTCCTGCCTGTTACCCTCTCAAACTGAAGAACTTTGTATTTGTGTTCAAAAATTGGTTAATGGTGTCAGGCAAGAGGCCTAGCTTTTGGCCTATCTTTGCTTCCAAAATGCCTTCTTCACTAAATTTAACCGCTTCTATCTTCTGATTGAAAGTGAGAGACACGTGACTCTTCCTTTCAGCTGAATACTTAGAGGTCATGTCAAATTATTAATTGGTCTAATATCAATACTGTCATGTCTCAGGGTATAGTGATCCATGAAGAGAAGAGAAAAGATGGGGAAATATCTGGTTGGCGGGACAGTCAGAACATAGATAATATTTATTTAGTTAGCTGTCTTACATGCGTATGGCATATGGTGCTCCAAAACAATTGCAGTTGTGATATCAAAGACCACCAATCATAGGTTACCCCATGTAGCACATGTAACAATAGTGAAAGTATTAGAAATATTGGGAAAAATATTAAAAGATGACATGGAAACATGAAGTAAGCAAATTTTGGAAAAATGGTGCTGAGAAATGTGCTCAGTGAGGATTGACACAAAGTTTCAATCAGTAAAAAATGTAACATCTGTGAAGTGCAATAAAACTAAGCAAAATATAGCAAGCTATGCCTGTATTTTTACTATTATTATTATTACGCATTGAAAAATGGCATTACGTACTTACGTTTTGACTGCTGTTTGTTGAATAGTAAAGAAATGGGTTCAGTCTGCCCATTATCATTCCATCAGTGATTATTCATCCACAGAGAGTGTCATATGTTTTGATGGCATTATTTGCTAATCGTACTTTTAGGAGCCTCAATTTTCTTTCGACACTAGTAATGAATCCACCATAAAAGCAGGTTAGAGTCTGTTTTTAACACAAGCCATGTTCATGAACTTTCAAACTTGTTGTTATGTTCTAACATTTAATGCCTCCTATTAATCTCAAGAGCATCTAAAATCAGCAAATATGTATTAAATATTTATGACGTTCTTACTGGTAGTCAGGTAATTTCATAGTGTTTAGTGTTTAGCTGGTCAGTCGTGTCTGACTCTTTGTGATTCCATAGACTGTAGCCCACCAGGCTCCTCTGTCCATGGAATTCTCCAGGCAAGAATACTGGAGGGGTAACTATTCCCTTTTTCAGCGGATCTTCCTGACCCAGGGATCAAACCTGAGTCTCCCGCATTGCAGGCGGATTCTTTACCATCTGAGCCACCAGGAATTTTCAAACTTTCATGTGTTTCTTTTTGGTTTTGCTCGTTACATTCTTTCCACTCTTTTGTTTGTTTCTCTCTTTCTTTTCCTTTTGCCTGGAGAATTCTATTGACAGAGGAGCCTGGTGGGCTACACTCAATTAGGTTACAAACAGTCGGACATGACTAAGATTAACAGTAACTAACTTCTTTTCCTTTCCCAATCACACAAGTGTTCATGATTATGTCTTATTTCACAAACACTATAAAACAAGTATAATCATAAGGGATTTGATTTAGGTCATACCCGAATGGCCTAGTGGTTTTCCCTATTTTCTTCAATTTAAGTCTGAATTTAGCAATAAGGAGTTCATGATCTGAGCCACAGTCAGCTCTTGGTCTTGTTTTTGCTGACTGTATAGAGTTTCTCCATCTTTGGCTGCAAAGAATATAATCAATTTGATTTCGGTTTTGACCATCTGGTGATGTCCATGTGTAGAGTCTTCTCTTGTGTTGTTGGAAGAGGGTGTTTGCTATGACCAGTGCATTCCCTTAGCAAAACTCTATTAGCCTTTGCCCTGCTTCATTCTGTATTCCAAGGTCAAATTTGCCTGTTATTCCAGGTGTTTCTTGACTTCTTATTTTTGCATTCCAGTCCCCTATAATGAAAAGGACATCTTTTTGGGGAGTTAGTTCTAAAAGGTCTTGTAGGTCTTCATAGAACCATTCAACTTCAGCTTCTTCAGCATTACTGGTTGGGGCATAGGCTTGGATTACTGTGATATTGTAATGTTTGCCTTGGAAACGAACAGAGATCATTCTGTCATTTTTGAGACTGCATCCAAGTACTGCATTTCGGACTCTTTTGTTGACCATGATAGTTACTCCATTTCTTCTAAGGGATTCACAGTAGTAGATATAATGGTCGTCTGAGTTAAATTCACCCATTCCAGTCCATTTTAGTTTGCTGATTCCTAGAATGTTGATGTTCACTCTTGCCATCTCCTGTTTGACTCCTTCCAATTTGCCTTGATTCATGGACCTGACATTCCAGGTTCCTATGCAATATTGCTCTTTACAGCATCGGACCTTGCTTCTATCACCAGTCACATCCACAGCTGGGTATTGTTTTTGCTTTGGCTCCATCCCTTTATTCTTTCTGGAGTTATTTCTCCACTGATTTCCAGTAGCATATTGGGCACCAACCGACCTGGGGAATTCCTCCTTCAGTATCCTATTATTTGCCTTTTCATACTGTTCATGGGGTTCTCAAGGAAAAATATTGAAGTGGTTTGCCATTCCCTTCTCCAGTGAACCACATTCTGTCAGACCTCTCCACATGACCCGCACATCTTGGGTGGCCCCACAGGGCATGGCTTAGTTTCATTGAGTTAGACAAGGCTGTGGTCCATGTGATTAGACTGACTAGTTTTCTGTGATTATGGTTTCAGTGTGTCTGCTCTCTGAGGCCCTTTTGCAACACCTACTATCTTATTTGGGTTTCTCTTATGTGGGGTATTCTTCACGGCTGCTCCAGCAAAGCACAACCACTGCTCCTTACCTTGGACCAGGGCTATCTCCTCATTGCTGCCCCTCCTGACCTTGAACGTGGAGTAGCTCCTCTTGGTCCTCCTGTGCCCACGCAGTAAGTAAAACTTATGTGATAAGACAAGTAAGACTTAAGTGATAGCCCATAATTTAGATATCTATGTCTACCTATAAATCTGTATTTATCTATATATTTAGCTTGGGAGTATTAATTAAATAAACATTAGGAATAGAAACAATTGTTGGGGAAAGTACTGATATATATTGCAACCAATTTTGTCATTTTACAGGTGAAAAAATAGAGATGCAAAGAGGTGAATCCACCTATCCAATATCCCATTGTAAGAAGAAATAACAGTAAAAACACTCAGGTCTTCTGTCCTGTTCAGGAATGTTCAGTGTATTTTAGGGCTTTTCCAACTATAATCCAAAATCATACACCAAAAATGTGTGTGTGTGTGTGTGTGTGTGTGTGTGTGTGTATGCCATTTCAAGGTCAGTTACCTAATTTGCATTTTTCCCATCTAGAAATGGCAATGATAGTAACACAATGTGTGTTACATCATTGATATAACAAGCATGTGACCTTGTGGCCTTTTTGTTTTGTGTAAATTTAGTAAGTAACAGAAAACAACTATGGCTTCCCAGTCCCCTTCCTTCCCAAAGCTGTTTTGTTTGTTATTTTTTCTTTCTTTCCTTACAGGAAGTTTTGTCCTTACTTCTCTAGCAGAGGCATGTGGCTTGAGACTGACAACTAGCCACTTTGCAGATGTCAGTTCCCAAAAATCAACAGCCCCGCCACATTGCTTCCAATTATGTTTGACAGTGTCCTTGTAAAAATCTGTTGACAACCTATTTCAGCTTGTCACATGTGAATTGCACTTGCTTTGCCTCACCCTCCCTCCCCAGCAACAGATATTGGCTGAAGCAATCTAGAAGGCCATGATGGTGAATTAGAGATGTATCATGAGTGATACAAAATCACTCTTGGATGAGTCAAAATTATTATGGAGATATTGCTGATTAAATTCATTGGTAGCCAATGATAGGGAGTGTCATTGGGGGTGATGATTCTGAATGCCACAGTTACCGGAAGTCTGTATTTTTACATTCATTTATACAGCAGAGTCGGGAGTCATATCTCTGGATGCTGAAGGAACCTGCCAAGGTGATATCTGAGCAGCTGTCATTGCATATTGAGAAATCCTGAAGGAAGGGAGAAGTGCCAGGAGCTATAAAGGTGAGAAACTGTCCCAAATTTTTTAAGAGAAGAACAGAATTCATATCAGAAATTACAGATTTGGGGCACTGTCTAGAGTAGGTGATTAAATAAATGTATTTGAATATGCAGTGCCTCTAATTAAATACTTGATAAATAGCCAGTCACTGAACTCAGTGGAATTAGTGAATCATTGAAGGACTGAATGGACCATTTAAGAGCAAATCTTGCCAAACTCCAGTACCTTGTTTTGATAGAGTAAGTAAATATTTTACCATGAAGCTAACATGGTGAAATAAAAACAGGGTACTATTTTTATTTTGTTTGAAGGTGATTTGAAAACCCTTTAATCATAAGTAGGCAAGAGTTTTCTAGGGAAAGAATTGTTACCATTCTTAGCTTTGTCCCCTTGAGAATTTTATATGATTTGAATATAAATATAAAAATCTATTTAGCAAATTCAGAATACATTTAAAATTTATATTTATCAGAATGTAAACTCTGTGAAGGCAGGGAGTTTTACTGTCTGATTCAATTTTATTGTCAACATATGTTTCCCTGAAGCACATGCTCAATATAATTTTGTCGAATGATACACAAAGCCAGGGAAAAAGGATTATGAAAAAATGAGTTTCACCAGTTTCTCAGGAACTCCAGTCCTCCTTCGGGGTCTTTCACATGGTTTTAGAGTTGCCAATGAGTTGGCTCAGGTTAATCCCCAATCGATTCTTGGCTGTTCTATTGTCCCCATGTTCCTTTTTCCCTATTCTTCCAGCTGTGACTTTTTCCGAGGAAATGCTTATCAAAGGCACCACTGCATTGGTACCCACTTGCCATTTCTATTGATGATTCCTAGGTTGAAACTGTCAGTTCCAGTTCAGTTCAGTTCAGTTGCTCTGTTCAGTTCAGTTCAGTTCAGTCACTCAGTCATGTCCAACTCTTTGTGACCCCATGACTCACAGCACACCAGGCCTCCCTGTCCATCACCAACTCCTGGAGCTTACTCAGACTCATGTCCTTTGAGTCGGTGATGCCATCCAACCCTCTCATCCTCTGTCATCCCCTTCGCCTCCTGCCTTCCAATCTTTCCCAGCATCAGGATATTTTCTGAGTCAGTTCTTTGCATTAGGTGGCCAAAGTATTGGAGTTTCAGCTTCAGCATCAGTTTTTCCAATGAATATTCAGGTCTGATTTCCTTTAGGATTGACTGGTTGGATCTCCTTGTGGTCCAAGGGACTCAAGAGTCTTCCCCAACACCACAGTTTAAAAGCATCAATTCTTCAGCACTCAGATTTATTTACAGTTCAAGTGTCACATCCATACATGACTACTGGAAACACCATAGCTTTGACTAGACGGACCTTTGCTGGCAAAGGTCTCTGCTTTTTAATATGCTGTCTAGGTTTATCATAGATTTTCTTCCAAAGAGGAATCATCTTTTAATTTCATGGTTGCAGTTACCATCTGCAGTGATTTTGGAGCCCCCTAAAATAAAGTCTGTCACACTTTCCATTGTTTCCCCATCTATTTGCCATGAAGTGATGTGACCGGATGCCATGATCTTCGTTTTCTGAATGTTGAGTTTTAAGCCAACATTTTCACTCTCCTCTTTCACTTCCATCAGGAGGCTCTTTTGTTCTTCTTTGCTTTCTGCCATAAGGGTGATGTCATCTGTCGGTTTCAGAGGCAAAAAGAAAAAAACAAAAAAAAAGGAAAGAAAGATGTAGCTGCCAACATCCATGAAAAACTTTTGCTGTGGGGTTTTAAAATGCTCAAGACTGAGAACACTAATAATTGTCCTGAGAGCTATTTTCCCAATGTGGAAGTTACCTCCTGGCAGTGGAATAAAAGTTTAGGGGGAAAAGTTTATTGTAAATGCAATATTACATGTCATGCATCACTACTCCTGTGGCAAAAATTTTTACCTTCATTGTGGCTTTGTTGTTATATGCACTTGTACCTTCACTGTTAATGTTTCCTTTTTCATTGCTATGCAGAAAGTTAACTGAGCATGCCCAAGACTGCTGTCCTCAGAAAGGCTTCCAGGTAGAGTTTGCTCTTAGCTGGCTCTAGGGACTTAGCTTTCTTACCATTCCCAGAACTAATACATGTATCTCACCATGCCTAAACTCTTTGTAGAAGCATTATGATTTATTTTCCATACCTACCTTTCCCTGGGTCAGAGGATGACTACATGCCCAGCCCCTAAAATCAAAACCCTGGTGATGAGCCTGTAATGAGCTTCCCCAGTAGATAATATTTTGCACATGTGATCATAACTCATTGCTTGAGAAATTGTGTGTCTGATACAGCTCCACCACGAGAAGGTTCTTAGAAGCTTGAAGCTGACTTCCTCTGAACGTTTTTCCACGTGCTTTCCCCATCTGTTAACTTTGTATCCGAACTTTGCTAGCTTTTTGGCCTTTTTTCAATAATCGATTATAGACATGAGCATAATTATACTGATTTTCTGTGACTTCCCTAGCAAATCACTGTATCTGGAGGTGTTCTTGGGGACTCCTGACATAATTGTTGACCACATAAACCGTTAGATTCTGGCTGACCCTCCAGGTCCCTGGAGATTATCATAATTCAGATTCAGTACCACTGTATTTGGTATTTATTTGTGTATTGTCCATTTGAATTAAAAATCAAGTTAAAAAATGATTTTTGATCAAAATCCCATAATATGAATTACATCAATACCAACAAAATAGTAGCTAACATTTAATGACATTATTGATTTAATTTATTGAGGTCATTTATACATTTATTCAAAATCACTGCATATGGTGACTGCAGCCATGAAACTAAAAGATACTTACTCCTTGGAAGGAAAGTTATGACCAACCTAGATAGTATATTGAAAAATAGAGACATTACTCTGCCAACAAAGGTCCGTCTAGTCAAGGCTATGGTTTTTCCAATGGACATGTATGGATGTGAAAGTTGGACTATGAAGAAAGCTGAGCACCAAAGAATTAATGCTTTTGAACTGTGGTGTTGGAGAAGACCCTTGAGAGTCCCTTGGACTGCAAGGAGATCCAACCAGTCCATTCTAAAGGAGATCAGTCCTGGGTGTTCTTTGGAAGGAATGATGCTAAAGCTGAAACTCCAGTACTTTGGCCAACTCATGCGAAGAGTTGACTCATTGAAAAGACTCTGATGCTGGGAGGGATTAGGGGCAGGAGGAATAGGGGACGACAGAGGATGAGATGGCTGGATGGCATTACCAACTCGATGGACATGAGTTTGAGTGAACTCTGGGAGTTGGTGATGGACATGGAGTCCTGGCGTGCTGCGATTCATGGGGTAGCAAAGATTCAGACATGACTGAGCGACTGAACTGAACTGATACATTTATTCTTCATTTTAATGAGGCACTATGATTAGTACTGGGCTTCCCAGATGGCACTATTGGTAAAGAACCTGCCTGCCAATGCAGGAGACATGAATGGCTGAGGTTTAATCCCTGGGTTGAGAAGATCCCCTGGAGGAGGACATGGCAACCCATTCTAGTTTTCTTGCCTGAGAATCCCACAGACAGAGGAGCCTGGCTGGCTACAGGCCAATAGATTGCAAAGAGTCAGACATGGCTGAAGGGACTCAACATGCACACAGCATGCACACATATGAATTTTCTCATTTAATCCTTACAGCAATTCCATGTAACTTTAAAATCATGAATTTATAAATGGAGAAACTAAGGCAAAGGGAAGTCAAATACGCTGTCAAAGTTTCACAACTGAAAAGTAGTGGAGCTGGAATTTTGAGCAAGAGTTTTGAAACATCAGAGTTTTGACACTAAACACAATGTTTTCACTGTTCCTCTGTCTTTAAATTTACCCTATGATCACATCTCTTACTTGCACAAATCAAAAATTATGCTTCTTGAGATCTCTGTTTTAGGGTAAATTTTTCACCAAAAAACTGCCACCTCTGCTAACCATATAAAGAGCATATGATGTGTGTGATCACTAGTAGTCCTCCAACAGTCTGAAGCATATCTGAATCATAGGGATGAATGAGACTACGTTGTATCAGGGACAAAACTAAGTCTCTAAAATCCATTTAAAATTTTTCATTATAGTTAATTAATTTCTCAACCTGCTACTGCTTGAGAGCAGGCATTAGACCTTAAAAAAGTTTGAATTCTTAACAGCATGAACAGTTTGTGGCCCATACTAGATATTTGATTTTCTTTTTTTTCAATGTGGTTAATCAACATGACTATTGAGCTAAAGAAATTGCTTGGAGATTTGGTCAAATGGGAGGCACACTTTGGAACAGAGCTTTGAGCTAACAAGTGTATTACATTCTATTCATAGCCAAAAGATGCTATAAATTTATAGAATAAACCTAACTTAAAACCACAGTAAGAAAAAACTTTCATTTTCAACAGTAAGAACAGTAGTTGAGTTCATCTATACTACTAATTCATTAAAAGAGTGAGGCACTCCTTTTCTATGCTGTGTTCGTTGAAAAATGCAAGTGTCAGTCTTGGAAGTATGAAATAGTTACAATTTCATTAAAATGCATAGGGGTGTGTGTGTGTGTGTGTGTGTGCATCTAAAAATGTATATATGCACACATATGCATGTGTTTCTAATGGGTATATATATATATTGTATAATATTTTTGTATATCATATATTTTCTTAAAAAAGAAAGATGCATATCAGTTTTTCAAGGTGCATATCAGGATTAACTTTGGGATGGTGGGATAGATAGATTTTAGGAAAACATTAGTTTGTATCACAAATATAAATATTATGTATCTAACTATTGTTGGATTGTGAATTTTAGTGGATTTTAAGCGTTTTTTTTTTTACCAACATCTCTATAATTCGTAAATATTATAAGTTATTATTGTACATAAATATATTCTTGTGATGTTAATTGAAGAAATTTAGAGTGATAAAGAATGTGCTTGTTTACTAAGACTCTGCATGTATGTGTGTATATGACATGTACATGTGTATATTTATCTGGAAGGTATATCAAACTGTTTGCAACTTATGTAAGTAAGGCTTTTATTTTCTAATTTTCTTATTTATGTGTTTTTAAACTTGTTTTCAATGAATTGGATTATTTTATAAAAACAAACAAACAAGCCTAAAAGGCTGGCGTAAGAAAATCAATACAATAATTCTGCTATAATGACTACCAAGAAGTAAATGCTGTCCTTTTATTTATGGAAGCAAAGGTCTTCTCTAGGTCTTATGGGATGAGGTAAAATTCAAACTTCTAAGCCTGGCATTCAGAAGACCCCACAATCTGGCTTCAATATAGCATTTTGACCTTAGATCCCATGTCTCTCTCGAATTCCTTTCTATAAAACTGTTTTGCTCATTTTCTTAGAGAGCACTTTGCAATGTCCTGCTCCCACAAATACCCTCCTATCAAATTTTACTACCTAGACTGACTTTTATTTTTCTCTATACCTTTTTTTAGCCCTATATTCTATCATTATTTGAATTCTCACTTCTCCTTAAAAATCATGACTTCTCTGAAATACACTTCAAACTCACCTTGTCAAATATAAAGAAAATTTATTGAACTCACAGTGTTCACTAGCCTTAGAAATAGAAACTGGGATGTCTTAAGATAGAAGAGCAAAAGTTTTCCAAAATGTATTTACGCTAGAAATGCCCTATATCAATGTCCCAAACACTTGCAGACACAAAAATATGACTATAATATCAACACTGTGAAAGATACTTAAGAATATTAAAAAGAAAGAAAAAAAAAAAGTAGAACTGACTCATTGGAAAAGACCCTGATGCTGGGAAAGATTGAAGGCAGGAGCAGAAGGGGATGACAGAGGACAAGATGTTTGGATGGCATCACGGACTCGATGGACATGAGTTTGAGCAAGCTCCTGGAGTTCGTGATGGACAAGGAAGTCTTGCCTGCTACAGTCCAGGGGGTTGCAAAGAGTCAGACATGACTGAGCAACTGAAGTGAATACTATTTCACTTTAGGCAACTACTTGCTTCTATTGCCATTAGAAAAACAACAACAACAACTGTTAAAGGTTATTAAAATATTGTCATTTACAGCTCTTCCAAATAGCCCATGGACGTTCTCCAGAGAGAGTCACATTTTCCAACCCCTTAGTTAGCAAGTAAGCAATGTATGTGAAAATTCAGGAATCAAAGCTTTGAAGTAGGAAAACACAGAGTTTGAAACTTAGCATCTCTGCTTACTATTGTATAACTCTGAGCAAAATAACAAAATCTTTGTTTCTTTATTTATAAAGTAAGGGTGATAAAATTACTGACTGCATGGAAAGTGAAAGTGTAACTTTCTCTGCCATGTCTGACTCTTTGTGGTCCCATGGACTGTAGCCCACCAGACTCCTCTGTCCATGGAATTCTCCAGGCAAGAATATTAGAGTGGGTTGCCAATTCTTCCAGGGGATCTTCCCAACCCAGGGGTGGAATTCAGATCTCCTGAAATACAGGCAGATGTTTTACCATCTGAGCCATGAGGGAAGCTCAGACTGCATGGGGTTATGGAAATTTTTATGTAATGTAAGTGTAATTGATGTCAATGATGAATCCACACCCATTGTCATTTCTTGGAATGATTATCTAACATCCAACTAAGAGTAGCTGTTGTTCCTTGCCTGATGGTCTAAATGGCCACCAAGCATTTTCTCCCTGAAAATGGGCAGAGTTTGCATTGCCTTCCTTAACTGCAGGACTCAACTGTGACTCCTGGGAGCTGGTATTTAAGTACCGTTTCCCTGGTGGGATATCTCTCATGTTTATGTTTAGTATCCCTTCCAGGTTCCCCCAGGAACCACAGTGGTGATTTGCTGACAGCGAACCTTATAAGTTCTTTTTCCCTGTCCCATTTTCCATTTCCATATGTACACTCTCTAGAATCAACTCCCAATTAAGTCGCTTACATTCGAAAGCTTGTCTCAGGGTCTGCAGCTGGGTAACCCATGCTAAAACA
Organism: Oryx dammah; assembly: GCF_014754425.2. Classification (NCBI taxonomy): domain Eukaryota; kingdom Metazoa; phylum Chordata; class Mammalia; order Artiodactyla; family Bovidae; genus Oryx; species Oryx dammah. The sequence goes on along the minus strand of NW_024070187.1, from coordinate 106,180,119 downwards.
GCAGAATGCATGCATTGTGGTCTGAATGTTTGTCTCCCTGAGGTTTTGGTGTTGAAATCCTAACCCCCAATGTGATGGTCTTAGAAGGTGGGGCCTTTGGTATGTGGTTACATCACAAGGGTGGAGCGCTCATAAATGGTATTAATGCTCTTCTAAAAGAGACTTGAGAGTTTTTATTCCTTTCCACATATGAAAACATCCATAAAAAGATGGTTGTCTATAAATCAGGAAACTGGTGCTTATTAGACACATAATCTGCTATACTTTGATCTTAGACTTCCAGCCTCTAGAATTGCGATAAATAAATTTCTGTTGTTTAAGTCACTAATTTATTTTCCTTTGTTAACTTGTGTGTGTGTGCTCAGTCATGTCCAACTCCTTGTGACCCCATGGACTGTAGCGGGCCAGGCTCCTCTGTCCATGGGATTGTCCAGGCAAGAATACTGGAGTGGTTTGCCATTGTGTTCTTCAGAGGATCTTCCTGACTCAGAGTTGACTAAAAGAGTACAACACAAAATAATACTATAGTAAATGTTAAGTTGCAGGATTGGTGCTTCTACAATATTTATATTAATAATTTGCACTATATTTTTCACCATGATTCAGCATCCATTCCTCATAAGAAAGTCTGGAAATTTAATAAATGCTGCATCAAATGGGGAAAGGCAAAAGCTTACATTTTTAACTATCTATGACTTTGTCATTAATGAAACTGTCAAAATCGATTTGAGGTAAAGTAGAAAAGACCTAGAGAATTACATACAAAAAACAAAACAAAATGCCCATGTCCCATGACACAGACTAAATTAGTCCATCCTCAGAAACTTTCCTTGTCATTCTCAGCTAGAGCCATCTGTTTATCCCACCCGGAAGCCCAAACAACTGAATGCATCAACTGAGTGACTCCTCCAGAATAACATCTCTTGTAAGGCTTTCTCTCTGAAGACCATGTACTTGATATAAATAATGTAATGACTTACATATGAGTTCTAACAATATTCATAGGTACATTAGGGCTTCCCAGGTGTTACAGAGCTAAAGAATCCACCTGTCAAAGCAAGAGACGCAGAAGACACAAGTCTGACCCCTGGGTCAGGAAGACCCCCTGGAGAAGGAAATGACAACCCACTCCAGTATTCTTGCCTGGAGAATTCCATGGATAGAGGAGCCTGGCCAGCTGTAGTCCATGAGGTCATGAAGAGTCAGACATGACTGAGCACGCATTCACGCATAGATATAACAAATTTACCAAGTGGGACATGATAGTCTTTAGAGTGAATAATTACATATAAACATCATGACTTACAAGGTTCTTTTTACATTCATTATCCCATTACAGCCCATTACATTCCTTCCAGCAATGCTAAAAGGAAGTATGATTGTATATCGAGAGTCTCACAAAACAGATTAAAAAATCTATGATTTAGAGAAAAAAAGTTTACTAAAGAGCACAGCGAGTTAAGAGTTGTTGGATTTGATTCATTGTTCTTTAAATTATCTTACACTTTTGGAAGACAGCTATAACTGTCCCAGATAGCTAATCAATAGTGGTTGAACAAGAAATATAAAAATGTTTACATTTTTAAACACAAACAGAGTCAATTAACTTTAACCTCTATGATCTTGATCGCTAAATTCAGATTAGGTACACCTCCCATATTCCTCCATGCTGCTAAGTCACTTCAGTCGTGTCCGACTCTGTGCGACCCCATAGACGGCAGCCCATCAGGCTCTCCCATCCCTGGGATTCTCCAGGCAAGAACACTGGAGTGGGTTGCCATTTCCTTCTCCAATGCATGAAAGTGAAAAGTGAAAGTGAAGTCGCTCAGTCGTGTCTGACCCTCAGCGACCGCATGGACTGCAGCCTTCCAGGCTCCTCCATCCAGGGGTTTTCCAGGCAAGAGTACTGGAGTGAGGTGCCATTGCCTTCTCCGTATTCCTCCATAATATCCCATTATTAGAGTTTCCATCAAGCCATTTTTTCTTGCTTGTTACCCATTTCCAGGTGCCAGCTCCAGTAAGAACAGTAACCATAGTTACTTTGTATACGGTGGCACCTCAGTTGTCTGGAGCGGTGTCTGGTACTGGAGTGAAAGTGAAAAAGTGTTAGTCGCTCAATCTTGTCTGACTTTTTGTGACCCCATGGACTGTAGCCTACCAGGCTCCTCTCCATGAAATTCTCTGGGCAAGAATGCCAGAGTGGCTTGCCAATCCTTTCTCCAGGGGATCTTTCCGACCTAGGGATCGAACCCGGGTCTTCAGCACTGCAGGCAGATTCTTTACCACTGGAGCCACCAGGGAGCCCCTTAGGGGATTTCTAAATATTTGTTGAATGTAGCATTGCTTTACCATTCTGGACATGCACTGTTTTTCTTATAGAGAAGTACTGATTCACAAATGTGTTTTTCAGGACATCTTGACTTCCTGGCATGTATCTGCTGGAATACCTACGGCCACTGTAAACCAAATGAGGCTAAGGATAAAAGGCTTGTTTTCTGTGAAGAAAAACTATTCCTGGTACTGAGAGGTCAATGAGACTGTGTGATGTAGGAAAAAAACTCTGGCCAGAATACCAGTGTGAATTCCCACTTTGCATTTTGGTACCAGGAAACTTTGAAAAGTTAAAACTGTATATGTCTCATTTTCATCTTCTATAAAATGCAAATGATGTTAATGTTTGCGATAACTTGCATTAGGAAAAAAACCTGTATGAAGTGTCTTCGTGTTGGGCCATTCTCTGACCTTGGTATTTTACTTTGTTCTGTTTGACTTTTCTTCACAATATTTATAAAATGGCACATGCGTTTACTAATGTATTTATTGTTTGTCTCCCCCAATCCATAATAGGCACTCTCTGAGAACAGAGCCTGTTGTGTACACTGCTATATTTCCATTTAGGACAGTGATTTGAACAGAATAGATGATCAATTACTATACTTTGGAAGAAGGGATGTCACTATTTTATAAGTCAATAGCTCTTTTGGCATTGTCACTGTAAATCAACACATGTCTGCAATTTGAAGACAAAATTTTGTTTTGTCCTGTCTGGGTCAGACCTTAAGCCACAAAAATGTAGAGGATTTCAGGTTTCTTAGGGGATGAGAGGGCATCAGATTGACTTATCTTCTGATTAATCTCAAAGTGCTGAAATAATTAACAATATAATTTGATTCAAAACAAGATCTCCTGATTTAAATGTATGTTTCTCCTACTCTGCCCAACCAATTCAATCAGTAGCAGTATATTAAAAATAAATAAATAAAATGTGCCTCAACCATTAGCTTTTCATTGTATTCTGGGGATCTGTGTGAATACAACTTGCAGGGTAACATTCTCTTTCTCACTTTGTTTTCTCCCTTTCTTTTGATCAGTATTTGGTTTGTTTACTTTTATCCTTTGGCATATCCCCTAGCTTTTTCAATGTTATTTTAAATGATAAGTTTTCATCTTCATGGAAAATCTCTCCAGTTGAACAGAATTATCTTGTTAAACACCCACTCAGCAAAAATAAGTTTAATATTATGCCAGACATAAGGGCTTCCCAGGTGGCGTTAGAGGGAAAAGGACCTCTCTGCCAGTGCAGGAGACATAGAGAAACGGGTTCAACCTCTGAGTAGGGAAGATCCCCTGGAGTAGGAAATGGCAACCCACTCCAGATTCTTGCCTGAAGATTCCCATAGACAGAGGAGCCTGGTGGGCTACAGTCCATAGAGTCACAAAGAGTTGCACAGGACTGAAGCAACTTAGAATGAACACATACATGCATAAAATGAATATTCAAAAATATGCATAACCCATGTGAAAATGCAAAGTAAGTGTTTTATGATCATGTTTACATGGTTCAAACATACGGAATAGATAGAAGGAAACTGTTCTTTCTCACTATGACTGTGGTAACCACGTTAAGATGCATCTTTGTGATTTGAAAATCAGAATGTTTCTTTTTAGAACAGATATTGAAAAGTTTGTTTTCCTCTAATAAAAGTATTTCTATTCAAAAAGCCTCATTTACTTAAAATCATTCTATGTTTTCTCCTTTAACATTGCCAGATTTTTTTTACAACATGAAAAAATCTCATTTCCATGAGAAAAAAGGCAGCTGTGTGCCTAATATAGAACTGAAGCATAACTGCTTTAAAAGTGGGCCTTGACAAATCCATTCAAACGTTTCCCATCTTCAGTTGTTAGACAGTCAGTGGAAAGGCAGTGATGGGTTATGGAAAATGTAAGGAATTTAAAAATAAAACTTTCTCTTAAGCTCACTATTTTAAAAAATATAAAAACAGTGAGAAGCTATTTTCACTTGATCATTTTTATTTTTCCTATCTTTGTTTCTGATTTATATTCCTACCAAAGAATCTTAAACTATCTGAGATTTTCATCTTGATTCAGTCTTGAATAGGACCATCTTAAGTGAGAAGGCTTGGAACACTGAATTTCAGAGGTTTTAAAATTTATTATAGATGGAAACAGGACATTCCAATTAAAATTAAGACTTTTCAAAAGAATCATCAATATTTCCCAGGTGATCTATTTCTTGCTGCCCTTCTTTCTCTTCCATCCGACATGTTTTATGGATACTTTAAAGCAGTAGCTCAAATTAATACAGCTCTGTTCCCATATGTGGCAGTCCTAATCATTCTTTAGCACTAAGTAATTTTATAATGTTAGAACCGACACTCAGACAACTTGAGTGAAACTCATTAATTTTGCAAATGCAGAAACTGGAGACCATAGATGGAAAATGCATTTTCATATGACACCTTCAATTTTTGTAACTTTAGAGTTCTCATGATGTTCAGGGTGAGGAATGATGCTAATAGGATGGCCACGTGAATTCTATCCAGGATAACCAATGAAGAATACCCAAGTGGATTATTCTGTTTGGTGTACTTATTCATCTAGCATCTGCTTAATGGATGATGCATATCAAGACAATTATGCAGAGCACAAATTATTTTCTTGTTCCTATATTGTAAGAACAACAAGTTTCTTGCTCCTATTTGATCCCTTTTGATGGTCAAAGCTGTTAGTTTACTGTTGTACAGGTATTGATTTAAAAAAATAAATAAAACTAAATTGCAGACTTCATTTTATTTTATTTTTTAAATATAAATTTATTTATTTTAATTGGAGGCTAATTACTTTACAATATTGTATTGGTTTTGCCATACATCAACTTTATTTTGATTTCACTAATTTTTTCTTTAACGTTAGCTTTTCTGTTCCAGCGTCTAGTCTAGAACCCTAATTGCATTTACTTGTTATGTCTCCCCAACACCCTCTATCAGGGACAGTTTCTCAGTCTTTCCTTATCTTTTTTGACCTTGAGATGCTTTGAAAACTATTGGTCAGTTATTTTAGAGAATACCCCTCAATATGGATTTACCCAAACTTTTCTCATGGGTAAATTGAGATTATATATTATTGGGTATGATACTACTGTGATGATGTGTCTTTTCAGAAAAGAGTAGTTTTCAAAACCATTGAATCACGATACATACAGGCACCATCATTAGCCATGTTAACATCATGGTTTCTTGCAGTGTCCATTTGAAGAGTTCAGGTCCATCATTCTTTATAGTTTTCTTAGTAACCTGGTACACTATCTCTTTCAGTTGCTTGAAGAGGTTATGTGTAATTGTGCTGTGCTTAGTAGCTCATTCCTGTCCAATTCTTTGTGAGCCCTTGGACTGTAGCCCCTCAGGCTCCTCTGTCTATGGAGTTTCTCCAGGCAAGAATACTGGAGTGGGTTGTCACACAATAGGAAACATGGCTTCCCAGGTGGCGCTAGTGGTTAAGAATCCACCTACCAATCCAGGAGGCTCACGTTTAATCTCTGAGTCAGGAAGATCCTCTGTTGTAGGAAAAGAAAACCCACTCCAATCTTGCTTGGAAACTCTCATGGACAGAGGAGCCTGGTGGACTACAGTCCATGGAGCTGCAAAGAATCAGACATGGCTGAGTGACCAAACACACACACATTAGGAAATTAAAGCCCAAGAAGAAGGTATAATTTAATAGTCCTGCAGCTAATTATTAGATGATGTATGCCTTAAATTTTTGTCTTTAGAGCCTCAGAACACAGATTTCCCAACCAAGTTCACTGTGAACACTTAGAAGCCTCATGACCTTAGGGTATCTTGAAAAAAATTCATGTGAACTCCACGTTACCTTTCATTTCTAGTCACAGGGTCCTAATTAGACATGTCACTTTTCAGTTTCCTATGTAAGATTCATGAAGAACGTTTCCTCCGATATTCATCTGAAAGGGTACACTGGCCTTCCATCCCCTTTCTTCCTCCACTCCTGGAGGAATCTCATCTCTGTGTAGCCATGAGGGAAATGGCTACTTCTGACTTCCCCTAATTGGAGTGAGGTATGCCACTGTTCAAAGCTGAGAATTCTTGGTGTGCCTTCGAAATAAATCTGACTCCTGAATAATGATTGGGCCCTGCAAAAACCAGTGCATCAGAACCCTGCTGAGGTGCTGCCATCAAAACAGAAAAAAAAAATCAAATTTTACTCTGAATGGACTGGTAATAACAGTTGGAAACTTCAACCTCCTACCTATAATTTATTTACAAAGAATCTTTTTGAAGGGAACTATCTTGGAGAATTCTGTGCCACTTTGATGTTTGCAAAAGCAATCCTGTAAAGATAGAAAGAAGATAGATAGAAAAATAGATGCATATATCTTCAGATAAAAAATAAGACAAATTAAAGTAAGAAATCCTGTGTCCAGTAAGTCATACTTAAGCTTTCAATATTTATATTTTTCCTATAATGATACCCTTACCCTAGTAATTGTTTTAATCATTTATAGCCCAAAGCTTAGTTTTTCCATAAACATCTTTATACAGTGTTTTTAGTGAAAATAGTTTTTCATTTGTTTTGTTTGTGATAAGAGCTTGAGGCTCAGGGTGTGATATAGGGTAAGGAAGACACCTATTACACTTTGAGTTTCTTCCCTTGTGGATCAGCTGGTAAAGAATTCACCTGCTGTGTGGGAGACCTGGGTTTGATCCCTGCATTGGGAAGATCCCCAGGAGAAGGAAAAGGCTACTCATTCCAGTATTCTGGCCTGGAGAATTCCACGGACTCTATAATCCATGGGGTTGCAAAGTGTCAGACACAACTGAGCGACTTTCACTTTCCTTTCCTTTCAGCCTGAATTAAGTAGCCCCATATTCACAGGTCAAGCCTCTAACACCAATGTAGCCATATGTAAAGATAGAGCCTTAAGAATATAATTAAGGTGAAACAAAGTTGTAAAAGTGAAGCCCTGATCTGATAAGAGGAAGAAGCATTAGACCTTTCTCTCTTTCCCTTCCACTCTCTTTCTCTGTGAAAGCACAGAGGAAAAGTCATTAAAGGACATAGAAAGAATGAAACTCTCTGTATGACAAGGAATGAGCTCTCACCAGAAATCAAATCGCCTGGCACCTTGATCTTAAACTTCTTGCCTCCAGAACAGTAAGAAAATAGATGTCAGTTGTTTAAGTCACCCCACGTGTGCTAATTTGTGACGGCAACCTGAACTGACCAATAAAGGTTTCATCATTCATTCAATTATCACAGTGGGCAACTGAAGCATGATATTGCTGGGAAACTTTGAGAATAAGTGTACCTAAGATTTATTTCCTTCTAATGGAGTAAGACGGAGAAGGCGATGGCACCCCACTCCAGTACTCTTGCCTGGAAAACCCCATGGGCGGAGGAACCTGGTAGGCTGTAGTCCATGGGATCGAGAAGAGTCAGACACGACTGAGTGACTTCACTTTCACTTTTCACTTTCATGCAGTGGAGAAGGAAATGGCAACCCACTCCAGTGTTCTTGCCTGGAGAATCCCAGGGACCCGGGAGCCTGGTGGGTTGCTGTCTATGGGGTCGCACAGAGTCAGACACAACTGAACCGACTTAGCAGCAGCAGCAGCAGCAGCAGCAGCAGCAATGGAGTAAGAAGCTGGGATACCTAAATATCAACACATAAAGGGAATGATGACTATTCTTTGCTATTGTACAATTCCTAAGTCATGTCTGACGCTTTGAGACCAAAGGACTATAGCACGCCAGGCTTCCCTGTCCTTCACTATCTCCCTGAATTTGCTCAAACTCATGTCCATTGAGTCAGTGATGCTATCCAACAATCTCATTCTCTGTTGTCCCCTTCTCCTCCAACCTTCAATCTTTCCAAGCATCAGGGTCTTTACCAGTGAGTTAGCTCTTCATATCATCTTCATGTCAGGTGGCCAAATATTGGAGCTTCAGCTTCAGCATGAGTCCTTCCAATATTAATTGGAAGGTTTGGATTGACTGGTTTGATCTCCTTGCTGTCCAAGGGACTCTCAAGAGTCTTCTCCAAGACCACAATTTGAAAGCATCTCTTCAGTACTCAGCCTTCAGTGAAGACTCACAAGGAAATAAGACCAACTTCAACACTCAGTAGGAAAAAAAAAAAAGGGTAACAAACATAAACAGTGTACAGAAAACAAATGATTTTTTAAACATATAAAAACATTTTCATTTTCATCATCTATAAGGAAAAACTATGAGATGTAAGTTTGTGATCAGGTTAGCAGTCTCAAAATATTTGAAATGAATGTGCCAGGGCAGAGGGGTACAGAAATACATTTTTGATGGCATCATAAATTGCTAAGAAAATCACTCTAAAAATCAAAGATGCTAAGTGTCAATGTCTTTAGCCTGAATTGTACTCCAGGAATGCATCCTAAAGATATCTACCTGTATGTAAGAGCAACCAGTTAGAAGGAGGAACAACATCAAATAAGTCATTCAGTCATTTCAGTCACTCAGTCATGTCCAACACTTTGTAACCCCATGGACTGCAGTATGCCAGGCTTCCCTGACCATCACCAACTCCCAGATTTTGCTCAAATTCGTGTCCATTGAGTTGGTGATGCTATTTAACCATCTCATCCTCTGTCATCTCCTTCTCCTCCTGCCTTCAATCTTTCCCAGCATCAGGGTCTTTTCCAGTGTGTCAGTTCTTCACATCAGGTGGCCAAAGTATTGTAGCTTCAGCTTCAGTTAAATAAAATAAGGCACAAGCCTGAAATGCAGTAAAAGACAACTTAAAGTTAGTACTTTTTTTTAAGTTTAGGTAAGAAAAATCATTCAAGGTCCTGTCTCACACAAGAAAAACACAGAATGAACAATGAAAAAAAAACATACTCTAATCTTTGTATTAAAAATATACACATGTGTATTTGCCTGTATGTTCCTGGAATAGAGGAATAGGAAGGAGAAGTAATTTTTCATATATAAATTTATATATAGATTATGCCTAAATTATCAGTTAAAATATTTATTAAAAGAAACAGCTTTGACCTTTGACCTTATATTTTTTCCATCTAATTGATATCTGTTTTATTTTACTGTGTACTTTCTTATACTTTTTATTTTATTATTTTTTTTACATTTTTAATACTTTTATGTTTTTAGCTTTTTGAATTTACTACCATATGTGGCTATCCTTTCTTTTTCAATTTTGTTTTTCTTTTTGGATTCAGTTGCCCTTTTCTTTAGGCATTTCCTTTAAATGCTACCTCCATGAGAATGTGAGAGGAACTACAAAGTTCTAGCATTTCCCAGATTTATTACATTCATAGATTCTATTTAGAACTCCTGTTTAATATTTTTTTTAATAATTGGAAGTTGATTAGGTACCTGTTCTAAGATCATCTTTTTCTTTTGTGGTTTGATTATGGCCTACCTTTTAAAAATTAATATGAAAAGTTAACATATATAATAATAAAATAAAAGCACAGTAAATTCCAAAACTTTCATTACCCAGATTCAATTATATCAAGGTTTTGTATTATTTTGCTGACTTACTCTTTTTATCTCTTGTTTTGTTTTTAAAACAGTAAATTCTAGACCCCGTATGTTCTACCCAATGTAGTCAGGATGTATTTTTAGATAGCATAAGTCTTTTCTCACCTACCCATGGTGACATGAACCACAAGTAACAAAGCTACTAGTGTTTTCTTAAAATTCTCTGATATCTATAATCATTAAATGTTTCTGAAAAATTATTAATTAGGTAATTTCAGACATTAATTGTCTGAAAAAAAATCGTCATAAGGTCATTTTGTGATATAACAAATATGTGCACTGCATTTGTTTCAAGCTTTCTATATTCTTATATTGAGTGTCTTTTACTCCTCTTGGTGGGGGAGTGTGATCTAAATTAAACTATTGTTATTTAATGAGAGTCTTCAATTTTTTTTTATTTTAATGTAAGCAAGAGGCTGTTGTTCAGTCGCTGACTTTTTGCTACCACATTGACTGCAGCACGCCAGGCTTCCCTGTCCTCCACCATCTCCCAGAGCATGCTCAAACTCATGTCCATTGAGTCCATGATGTTATCCAGCCATCTCATCCTCTGTCATCCCCTTCTCCTCCTGCCCTCAATCTTTCCCGGCATCAGGGTCTTTTTTAATGAGTCAGCTCTTTGATTCAGGAGGTCAAAATATTGGAGTTTCAGCTTCAGTATGAGTTCTTCCAATGAATATTCAGGGTTGATTTCCTTTAGGATTGACTAATTTGATTTCTTTGAAGTCTGAGGGACTCTCAAGAGTCTTCTCCAACACCACAGTTCAAAAGCATCTATTCTTCAGCTCTCAGCTTTCTTTATAATTCAACTCTCACATCCATACATGACCCATGGAAAAACTGTAGCTTGGACTATGTGGACCTTTGCTGGCAAAGTAATGTCTCTGTTTTTTAATATGCTGTATAGGTTGGTCATAGTTTTTCTTCTAAGGAGCTAGTGTCTTTTAATTTCATGGCTACAGTTACCATCTGCAGTGATTTTGGAGCCCAAGAAAACAAAGTCTTTCACAGTTTCCATTGCTTCCCCATCTATTTGCCATGAGGTGATGAGGCTGGATGCCATGATTTTAGTGTTCTGAATGTTGAGTTTTAAGCCAACTTTTTCACTTTCCTCTTTCACTTTCATCAAGAGGCTCTTAAGTTTTTCTTTCCTTTCTGCCATAAGTGTGGTGTTATCTGCATATCTGAGGTCATTGATAATTTTCCTGGCAATCTTGATTTCAGTCTGTGCTTCATCCAACCAGGCATTTCACATGATGTACTCTGCATATAACTTAAATAAGCAGGGTGACAAGATACAACCTTGACACACTCCTTTTCCAGTTTTGAACCAGTGCATTTTTCCATGTCTGGTTTTAATTGCTGCTTCTTGTTCTTACCTACAGGTTTCTCAGGAGGCAGAAAAGGTGGTCTGATATTCCCATCTCTTGAAGAATTTTCCACAGTTTGTTGTGATCCACACACACAGTCAAAGGCTTTATTGTAGTCAGTGAAGCAGAAGGCCATGTCTAGTTAACATTCATCACCACGCATAAGTATAATTTTTATTACAACAGTCAAGACATGGCAGCAACCTAAATGTCCACTGATGGATGAATAGATAAAATAAATATGGCATGGATATTCATATATCATATTTGCTTCATACATATGGAATATTTTTCAGCCATAAAAATAAATCTTGCCATTTGCAACAATATAGAGAGATCTTGAGGGCATTACATGCTAAGTGAAATAAGTCAGACAGAAAGAGACAAATACCATATGATCTCATTTATATGTGGAATCTACCCACACCCTCAATATTATAAAAAGTGATAAAACATAAAAATAGAGCTCAAAGACATAGAGATTAGATTGGTGGTTGTAAGAGATAGGGGGATGAAGTGTGGATGAAATAGGAGATCAACAAAAAGTAGAAATTTCCAGTCATAAATTATTTAAGTGTTTCTTCTCCCCATTCTGTCTTGCTAGTCCTTCTGAGACATATCACATACTTTACTAATGTCCCCCATTTTCTATATTTCTTGTATTTTAATTTTTTTTTGCTTCTATGGTACAGTCTAGATATTTTGTTTGACAGTCCATTACATTACTGAAGACTGCAACTTCTGTCTTACTAACAGACTCTCTCTACTGCCTTAATTTGCAAGCTTGGATGAAGCAAACTGTCAGGTTGGAGAAGCTGGAGTGGCAAGGAACTGAGGGTGGTCTCCAGCTGACAGCCAATGAATAATTTCAGCTTTCAGCTCTTCAGCTTATGAAGAACTTCAATCTTATAGCCCATGAGCAAATGAAGGCTACCTAAAATCATGTAGATCCTTTCACATTCAGATTTTTAGATGAAACCCCAATTCTGAGCAACACCTTAAATTTTAGGCCTATGAGAAACCCTTAAGCAGATAATTCAGTTTTCACACCCGTTTTCCTGATCCACAGAAACTATGTTGTTTTAAGCCACTGTTTATATTAATTTGTTACAAAGCAGTAGATAACTAGTACATTGCCTATACATATCAAGGTCTACTTTATTTTCTGTGGGTAGGTTCTTCTCTGGATATAAGGCTTGGGGTATAGGGTCTTCCTTCCTCTTGCCTGTTCTTTCTGTGTATGAGAAAAAAAGAAAAAATCCCATCTAGTAGTTTAGGTTTTGGAAACCTCTTGACAAGCTACCAAGATGATAAATTTTTGCCTATTCTCTGGACCTTTCAATTTTTCCTTTAGATTTGTCAAAGTCTGTACCATTTAAAACATCTTGATTAAATCATATTCAGAGATACTTTGATAGAGTGGGAAGTTCATGGATTTTGAAACCAAATAGGCCAAGTTCTGGGTCTTTTTTCTATCATTTACCTTCTCCTCCTGTTTCTTCATTGACAAATTAGTAGAGCAATGATGTGAATTAATAGTACAGACAATTATGTAAATTAAAACACGTGCTCAGTTGTGTCCAACTCTTTGTGGCCCTGTGGACTGTAGCCTGCCAGGCTCCTCTGTCCATGGAATTTTCCAGGAACAAATCCTAGCGTGGATTGCCATCCCCTGCTCCAGGGGGTCTCCCCAGCCCTGGGATAGAATCTGTGTCTCTTATATCTCCTGCATTAGTAAGTGGGTTTTTTAACACTAGCACCACCTGGAAAACCCAGGTGCTGTAGAGTAGAGCCTCAATTACTATTAACAGTTATTAGTTTCATATTTATTATGGAATATCCTTAAGATCATACTTAAATTGATTTTAAGTAGATATAGGGATACATATAAATTTATATATATATATATAATTTTAAGTATATATAGGAATACTCCACAGGCATCTCATTTCTGCCTTCCTGGCTGAAATTTTAGCCAGAGATTACAGTTGGGTAATATATTCATCGACTCTTTTAAGCTTGTACTGGAGTCAGAGATTTTCTCAATTTTTGTTTTTAAACTTGTCATTAAGAGCCCATGGTACTAAGATATTGCTATTGTTAATAAATTCATTCTTAGAGGAAAAGCTTGGGAGCTTAGATTCTCAATAGTATGGCAAGGGTTAAAATCCAGCAAGGTTCAGCAAGATGATGGGATATCACACTGGTGATTATTATATTACTGAAGGCTGCTACTTCTGTCTTACTAACAGACTCTTAAATATTTAGAACATTCTCTTGACAAGTTCACATTTGCATCTTTTTACCGTTACCTTTAGACCTTTAAGGGATATATACCAAAGGAAAAAAAAAGCATTGAGGTAGGCAGGATTCTAAATGGATCCTAAAATTTTCACTGATATTAAACTTTGAATACTCCCTTGAGTGGGGAAAGAACCTATGAGTTTGATGAAAGTTGTCTTGTGATTAAGTTACTTTACATGGCAAAAGTAAAGATGTTTTAAAGTCTACAGGACAAAGGGGATGTTATCCTGTAAAGGAGAATCAGGAGGTCAGAGATTGATAAAGAGAGACTTAAAACAAGGTATATGTTCTCTTGTAGGTTGTAGCAAAGAAGGTCATATTGTGGAGAAAGACTTATAGCAGGGAATGGCAACAGGCTTCTTTAAGCTAAGGTCCTCAGTCATACAATCGAAAGGAACTGAATCTTGCCAATACCCAGTGAATCCAGAAGAACCCCGGTAAGATACTCATTTCATCTTGGTGAGACTCTGAGCAGAAGACCCAGCTAATAGGTGCCCAGAAACTTGACTATTGTTTTAAGCAGTAAAGTTCATGGAAATTGCTAGGGAGAAACAATAACAGAGAATAATGCTTAGTTTTCCTAAAATAATACCTTATGTGACAAATGTTTCTTTCTTTAATAACTTGAGTCATTAAACTTGTGTCACTATCCAGCTAAAAATGTTTCTTGTCATCTCACCCCAATTCTGTCAAGTCCATCGGAACCAGAACAAGTAACAAGCATTTGTTCCATCCAGTTCAATTTATGTCCTTATTTGGGACTGACCCAGTTTAAAACTGGTCAGCAATTAATGGGTCATTTGCCTGAGTCATCATTCTTGAGTGTTCATTTCTGAAAGGAGGCTTTGTCAAAATGTCAATCTTTGTTTTCTGCTGTGCCTATAATCTAGTGGCTTTCCAGTTCTTGCTGAATAAGGAACTAAATATGCATTTCTATTTTTGCTGCTAATTAAATGTGCATGACATATTGGAATTGGGAAGAGCAGAGCTTACCAGTGCTCTTGTTCCTTTGGTGGTACATGCTGTAAACCAGAAGTAGAGTGAGACTAGCTTCATTATACCCCAGCTGTTCATTTTACATATTAACAATATATTCTGTGAACCAAGGCGGGTTACACTCACAGAACTGGATTTTCTTACACATGTGATTTTCATGGTCAAGAGAGAAACAACAGACAATGTAGGGAAAAGACCCTGTAGCTATGGAGGTAAGAAAGCTTAAGAGAAATAAGTTATAATTATTATATGACATGTGACCTTGAAAAAAAAAACACATTTTAACCCATCTGAGCTTCAATTTCCTCATCTGTACTGACTAAATCCCTTTGCTCTTTCTCCTCATATCAGAAATCACTGGAATAAATGAGTGCTTCTATTATTCTCCACCGTGCCTCCTTAAAGCTATCCTATTCTCTTTATCACCACTTCTTTTTAATATCTTCTGTTCAAAATAATTTCAGCTGAATTATTTAAGCAGCCTCACTTCCTCCATTTTTTATTTTTCCAATTTTTTGTTTATACTGATACCAGAACTATCTCTCCCACTTACATTGGTATAGGTGAATCTCTCTTCCTCAAACCAAATCTCCATTGTTCTCTAGTTCCTCATTTTCTATGGGGTTGATTAATTAGTACAATCCCTTAGTATCCCATACAAGGTGAAAGATGACATCATATCTTTGCCAGATTTAAAATCTACTGCACCCTATGTTCAAGTAACAGATGTCCACTGATAATTTCTTTTTAATTTTTATTTTATATTGCAGTAGAGTTGATTAACAATGTTGTGTTAATTTCAAAGTTCCATTGTCGACTAATGATGTTATGTAAGTTAGCAAAAGTGGTTCAGTTATACTTATACATGTATCTATTATTTTTCAAATTCTTATCCCATTTAGGTTATTACAGAGTATTGAGCAGAATTCCCTGGCTATATAGTAGATCCTTTTTGTTTATCTGTTTCTACTATAGCAGTGTGTACAGGTTAATCCCAAACTCCCAATTGGTCCCTCCCCCTCCCTCCCCCCGTTGGTAACAATAAGTTCCTTCTCTAAGTCTGTGAGTCTGCTTCTTTTTGTAAATATGCTTGTTTACATCATCTTTTTAGATTCAATATATAAGGAATATCATATGATATTTGTCTTTCTCTGTCTGACTTACTGCATATATGTACTACTTCTTTAACTGTTCATCTGTTGATGGACATTTAGATTGCTTCCATGTCTTGGTTATTGCAAACAACACTGTAATGAATGTTAGGGTGCATATATCTTTTCAAACCATATTTTTCCCCAGATATGTACACAGGAGTCGGATTGCTGGAACACATGATAATTTCAAAATAGCTCACCTCTCCATGTCTGTTTTCAAGCTGTCTTCCTCCACTCATCTCTCAAAGACCTAGTTGAAATGTGTGTCCTTAGAAAAGCCTTTCTGATCACATGTTACAGGAAATAATGCTTTTTCCTCTGTGCCCCCTTGGCATTCGCTACCATGACACCAGTACAGTTGGTTTTAAGCACAGCCGTCCGTTTCGCTGAATTGGGAGCCTAGGAAAACAAATTGCTTATTTTACTACGCTTTTATATTTTCACCGAAACTTGCATGCTCACTGTAAGTCCAGGAGGTGTGCATTAAGGAGTCGTAGCTGAATGAATGTGTCAATGAAGTAATAATAGGAATACGTGTGTGCCATGACAAACCTAGAGTGTATGCATGCTAAATACTTCAGTCGTGTCTGACTCTTTGCAACCCTTTAGACTGTAGCCCACCAGGCTCCTCTGTCCATGGAATTCTCCAGGCAAGAGTACTGGAGTAGGTTGTCATGCCCTCCTCCAGGGAATCTTTCCAATCCAAGGACTGAACCCACTTCTCCTGCATCTTCTGCACTGGAAGGTGGATTCTTTACCACTAGTGCCACCCGAGAAACCCCAATAATAATAGTAATAAATAACCATCGTTGGCTCTTTACTAATTGTTTGTTGCTGTGCAATGAGCTTTATATGGATTAAGCCATTTGATTCTTATCCTTGTACTTCATGGAATAAATCATTATATTTTCCATGCTGTAGATAGCTACACATAAGTTTACTGATGTGTAACTATCTACGGCATGGAAAACCTAAGTTTACTGAGGGCTTCCCTGGTAGTTCAGCTGATAAAGAATCTGCCTGCAATGTGGGAGATCTGGGTTTGATCCCTGGATTGGGAAGATTCCGTGGAGAAGGAAATCACTACCCACCCCGGTATTCTTGCCTCATGGACAGAGGAGCCTGGCAGCCTATAGTCCATGGGGTTGCAAAGAGTTGGTCATGAGTGAGTGACTTTCACTTTCAAGTTTACTGAGGTGTTTCCTCTAAGGGCAAACATCTAAAGAAAGGAGTGAGTTAAGTGGATGCCACGGGGCTTGTTACATATTTTCAATGTCTTTTTTTTCCCTTTCATTTTCAGATGGCAGATTATACCAACAAGTATTGTTGTATTTGTGCACTCCGGTACATTCCAGTTCTCAAAAGAGATCATACTAAATAGTAATTTTCATTGTTGAACATCTTGAATGCCAGAAAGGTAGGATATTTGCATGACACAAATTCATGTTCTTATATTGTAAGATTTGATGGCTATAATACAGGGGCTTCTAAAATTAGAGAATTTCGGGGCTTTCATTCTAACCTTACTGCATTTATTATAAACTCTTTCAACATAAAATGCAGTAATATTTAACAAATTCATGCACATTTCTGTCTTGAAAGACTTGATGATTTAGGAGAGTTGAAAGATAGGTATAAATTATACCATCTAGGGTTTCAGACCAGGTAATGTCTTTGTAAAAGATTGTCTAAAAATTAAAAATTTCAAGTGAAACATATTATGTGTGCAGTTATCAAAGATCCTGGATGTTCTTTAATCATATTGTGTCATCCTATATTTTTATATCATCGAGTTTCTTGACATTAGTCAATAGGCCTTGCACATTTGATTTTTGCCTACAGTTCAATTAGTCTGCCATACCTTGCCCTTTTGGACTCCTTATATTGAAGAGATAACAGAATTCAGACCATTAAAATGAAAGGAAGAAAGCCAGACAGATGTATTCATGAACTACATCTACTCTTTTGCCTTCCAAGCACCATATTTTTAACCAGATGAGCTAAGTTGTTGCAAATGTCCCTTATTCTTAGCAATCCTTGGTATCTGAATTTGCTTCCCTGAAAGCATCTATTTTAAAAAATTATGTTCTTTCTTTTGTGTTTCTTTGGGAAAAAAAGGAAAAAAAAAACAGTAAAATACAAAAGGTAGAAAGAAATAAAGTTGATAGTAGAAAAGTTGCTGGTCAAAGAAATTGCTTTTAAAAATATTATTTTACTTTAACAGAGAAAAATGTTGAGATTGAGTGAAAATTCTGTTAAAACTAGGACAATCTTTTTCTACATACTGGACTATAGCTTAAAAAGACAAAGCTAAATCTGTTTAACTCTGTTAAACTGTTAAAGTGCTAAAGCTGTTTAGCTCTGTGTATTGGTTCATGAGCTAGCAGGATAAGTCTTGGTACACACAATGAATTTCTCCAAGACTCATACACGTCACAAATACTATTTGTGCATGAATCATTCAAGCTTCTCAGAGATGTTGGAGCTTCCATAAGATTAGAAGGCAAGCTATGTGAATTTCCTCTTCCTGTGGCATTAAATCTCTCTCAAAATGACTAATGCCATTGTGCATATTTCTCCAAATAGTAAAAGGGTGGTGGCCCACAAATAATCTCTAGAGATGGATCATGATAGGAGCCTGTAATTCTAGCATCAAAAGGGGAGCTGACTCAGGCTAGAGAAAGGCAAATAGTGGGACAAAAACACAATCATGATGTTTCAAAATGAATCAGAGAAACAGGTTGAGAAAGAACCACCAGCTGAGGGAGCAATGTGGGCAAAGGTCAAGTGGGGGATAATTATTGTTGTTGTTCAGCCTGTAAGTTGAGTCTAACTGGAGCCCACCAGTCTCCTCTCTGTCTGTGGGATTTCCCAGGCAATACTGAAATGGGTTGCCATTTCCTTTTCCAAGGGACCTTCTCAAGCCAGGGATCAAACCTGTCTTGCATTGGTAGGTAAATTCTTTACTGCTGAACCACCTGAGAAGCCCAAGTGGGGAACAGCATCAGTTTATTCAGAAGAGGAAGAGGAAGAAAATACTGCTGAAAAGATATAAGGGCCAGATTATGAGACCCATAGAATAACAAGACTTGAATAAACACTGATTGGGCAAAACCAGTAACAGACTAAAAGTTTCTAAATCCTCACTATATATTTCACACAAATATTTACAGAAGTGTTCCTAACAAAAAGGAGGGATAAGAAAATTTTCTGCAGTTACCTTGACATGAATAAATAGCCATTCCCTCCTTGAAGATAAAATTCATCACAGGCACAAAGGGTACAGAATTCAACAACCTGTCTTGGAATCACCAAAGCCAGTTTCTTTTGAGGACTATACAAAGCTTCTCCCCAGGAATATGTGATGATTTTTAAGGTTTTAACTTTGGTAGAAAAGTAGAACAATTTGTAATGCTAACCTAGCCTCGCCACCACAAACTTGATTTTCCCAAATGTTTACCCCTAAGAAGCATGATGTGTAAACAGTTTTCTAAAAACATTTGGTGGAGCCAAATAATGCTTTGAGAACAAATAAAAATGGTGACATATACTTTGATCCTCTGGAGGAGGAAATGGCAACCCACTCCAGTATTCTTGCTGGGAAAGTCCCATGGATAGAGGAACTTGGCAGGCTACAGTCCATGGACGGCAAAGAGTTCAAAATGACTCAGCACACACACACAATCTGTAGACATGTACTCAAATAAAAGCCATTTCCTTAAATAAAAAGAATGATAAATAACTAGATATTTGTGTCTTTTTTATTTAAAAAATGTTTAATATGTATGTAACCTAAATGATGAAAGTGAAAGAGGAGAGTGAAAAAGTTGGCTTAAAGCTCAACATTCAGAAAAAGAAGATCATGGCATCTGGTCCCATCACTTCATGGGAAATAGATGGGGAAACATTGGAAACAGTGTCAGACTTTATTTTTTTGGGCTCCAAAATCACTGCAGATGGTGACTGCAGCCATGAAATTAAAAGACGCTTACTCCTTGGAAGAAAAGTTATGACCAACTTAGACAGTATATTCAAAAGCAGAGACATTACTTTGCCAACTAAGGTCCATCTAGTCAAGGCTATGGTTTTTCCTGTGGTTATGTAAGATGTGAGAGTTGGACTGTGAAGAAGGCTGAGCACCGAAGAATTGATGCTTTTGAACTGTGGTGTTGGAGAAGACTCTTGAGAGTTCCTTGGACTGCAAGGAGATCCAACCAGTCCATTCTGAAGGAGATCAGCCCTGGGATTTCTTTGGAAGGAATGATGCTAAAGCTGAAACTCCAGTACTTTGACCACCTCATGCGAAGAGTTGACTCATTGGAAAAGACTGATGCTGGGAGGGATTGGGGGCAGGAGGAGAAGGGGACAATGGAGGATGAGATGGCTGGATGGCATCACTGACTTGATGGATGTGAGTCTGAGTGAACTCTGGGAGTTGGTGATGGACAGGGAGGCCTGGTGAGCTGCGATTCATGGGGACTCGTGCTGCGACTGAGCAACTGAACTGAACTGAACTGAACTGAACCTAAATGACTTATAATTTCAACTGTAATTTGAAAAGTCATCACTTTATGACCAAAGTTTCCAACACCTTATTTAAATATAGACATTTTTCTATATTTTAGGCACCGTTTTGGGGGCCATTTTTTGAGAGTCATTTTGTCACTTCTATAAATCTTCCTAAGTCAATCTTCAGGCTTCCTTGATGGGTCACATAGTAAAAAATCTTCCAATGCAGGAGACCTGAGTTTGATCCCTGGGTCAGAAAAATCCTCTGGAGAAGGGAATGCCTACCCGATTCAGTATTCTTTCCAGAAGAATTGCATGGATGGAAGAGCCTGGCTGGCTACAGTCTGTGAGTTCACAATGGACTCAGAATCGACTGAGCGACTAACATGGACACAGCAAGGCAATCTTTCCTTCTTTCCCATACAGTGGTCCATCTTAAGATGGAGCTTCCAGAAAACTCAATTCAAAGACATCATAATTTTATTTATTGTTTTGTGATATTTAAAATTTACATAAATGGAATCATACTGTGTTATGAACTTTTATGTTTTTGAGATATACCCATATTTGTACATATAAATATAATCAATCTTAACTGATATACAGAGTATGATTCTAAGAATAAACCATGATTTATTAATTTATTTCCCTGCAAAGAAACAGTTTACTCCACTGTGGTCATTAAAATCACTGTTTCAAAGAAACATTCTTTTCTTTTGCATATATGTGAGTGTTTTTCCATAACAGATATCACTAATAGTTTATATGATGCTACAAGTTACTAGCTAGTTTCCAATTGTTCTTTAAGTGCTTTTAGCAATTTTCATTCCCATCAATAACATGAGTTCTCATTTCTCTACATCCTTGCCAAAACATCTTACTAAAAATATTAACACATTATTTTTTTGCAAAGCTACCTCTGTGAGATGGTATCTTATTTATTTAAAACTTGAATTTTGCTGATTGCAAGTGAAAATCACCATCATTTTATTTTCTAAAATTTTCATTCCTCCTCCTCTATAAATTGCCTACCCCTGCAAGTTTTCTAATAAGATATTTATTTCTTATTTTTATATGCATGTTTATCTTTTGTGACTTCCCTGGTGGCTCAGACAGTAAAGTGTCTGTCTACAATGCGGGAAACCTGGGTTTGATCCCTGGGTCAGGAAGATCTGCTGGAGAAGGAAATGGCAATCCACTCCAGTGCTCTTGCCCGGAAAATCCCATGGACAGAGGAGCCTGATAGGTTACAGTCCATGGGGTCGCAAAGAGTCGGACATGACTGAACGACTTCATTTTCACATTTCACTTTTATCTTTTGTGGGTCACATTTCACATCTAGGGTGTGACTTTCCTTTGTATTTATTGCATCTTTTGTTATATAACATTTTTAAACTTTTATGTCAGTTCAGTTCAGTCGCCCAGTCTGTCCAACTCTTTGCAACCCCATGGACTGCAGCACACCAGGCTTCCCTGTCCATTACCAGTTCCTGGAGCTTGCTTAAACTCATGTCCATTGAGTCTCTTATGCTGTTCAACTATCTCATTCTCTGTTGCCCCCTTCTCCTCCTGCCTTCAATTTTTCCGAGCATCAAGGTCCTTTCCAATTTTTCAGCCCTTCACATCAGGTGGCCAAAGTATTGGAACTTCAGCTTCATCAGTCCTTTCAATGAATCAGTCCTTTCAATGAATATTCATGACTGATTTCCTTTAGGATTGGCTGGTTTGATTTCCTTGCAGTCCAAGGTATTCTCAAGAGTCTTTTCCAACACCACAGTTTAAGAGCAGCAATTCTTGGCACTCAGCTTTCTTCATGGTCCAGCTCTCACATCCATACATGACTACTGGAAAAACCATAGCAGTGTATTTAATGTATTAATACTGGCTATGGATTTTGCTTTTCATGTTCTGTTAAGAAATTATTCCCTGCGCATAGGTTAAAAAAATATGTTTTATGCTAAATTGTTTATAGTTTTCTTTTCACATTTATGTTTTTAATCAAGCTGAGATTAACTCGTGTATAGAATAATGAGAGATCTAATTACAATTTTTTCCTTAGGGAGAATCTGTTTTTCTAGTGCCATTTATGTAATGGTGTATGTTTCCTGGATAATTCATTTTGTCATTTCTGTCATTTTGTAGCTCCTCTCATAGATGTGATTCCATTTGTTTTTATTTATTATTTATTCTGTCTTGGTCTGTTGTTGGGCTTATCACTTTATTCCATAGATCTGTTTCATGATTTTGACATGAAAATTTCTGCAATATTTATCTGTGTTAAAGTACATTTATTTTTAAACTTGGTTTCGATTTGATTTGATTTTGATGAGTAACTTTATTTACTGATATTAGCTTATAAGGTATACCAGTCTGGTATGTTTGAGTTTTCTTATTTTGAGTCAAGTTTGATGAGATGCTTTTCTAGGTCCTTTGGATCTAAATTCTCCAAACCACCATACAATTATTCATAATTTAAAAAATATTTTGTATTTATTAAAATTAAACTCACCTTTGTGTTTGTGTGTATTATTGATGACTTTTCATTTTGGATTATTAAGCCTGCTATGGAATGAGTTTATTATAATGTCTTGTTAATTCTTTCTTATTATTTTAGCGTTTTGTCCACTAAATTTTGCTCATATATATTATTTCTTTCCTTAAAATATCCATCTTTGTTTCAACTGTTATGCTATTAATATTTCAAGTGGATTTCTTAAATCATTAATTTTCAACATTTTCTCTTTTCTAGAATTTGCTTTAGGACTACAAATTTCCAACTAAGTAATATTTTTATTGCATTCCACAAATTACGTATGCAGTGTGTTCACTGCTTCTTAGTTCTAAACAGTCTAATTTGTATGGCAATGTATTATTTCACATGTAATTCTTTTAAAGTTATGTTCTTCTAATATTTGTTTTAAATTTCTAAACTTACCAATTTGTGAATTTATTCTGAGTGAACTCATTCTATTTGGCAGGACTACCCTCAAGGAAGTAAATACATTTTTTTTCAAGTTTGTTCAGTTTAGTCTAGTTTAGAATAACATCAACATTATCAGTTCCTCTGTTTTCCATGTCACAAAATCTTTTTAGATGTTTCATTCATCAATATAATTTACTCCTGTTACTTTTCTAATCTATAAGCTAGGTTTTTAGACTTTATTGCAGTTAAGCCTTCTTTGTTAAGTACTTTCTGTAAAATATGTTAAGTATTTTCTGTAAAATTCTTTTCTTCCATTTTACCTTCATCATGTTTACTTCAGAATCATTTGAATGTTTAGTTAAATTCAGGAAATTGAAAGAATGATACTAAAAATTCAAATTCTATATTTGCAACTTGAGCATCTCTGAAAATTCCTATCGCCCTCACTCTTTGACAGTTACCAATGAATTAAGTTGAATATTTAATGTAAAAAATAACTTTGATATTTAATTTGAAGAGTATTAAGAGTGTAAATACTCCCTTGGATGGAGGAGCCTCGTGGGCTAAAGTCCATGGGGTCACAAAGAGTCAGACACGACTGAACGACTAACATCTTCACTTTCACTTAGAAGTGGTAAAACAATCTAATTTAGGGTTGTAAGATTTTAAAAAAGAATTGAAAAAAAAGTAGAATAGAATCTTTTAAAAATAAGCTTTTTTTTAAGGCAGTTATCCCACTGCCTAACTTAAAACACGAACTCATATACATAAATGATGTGATCCTTGTTGGATATTCAATGAAAATCCTTATTGATACACACATATTTCAATCAAAAATTAAACAAAATGATTTAGTTAGCTGCATGATGATGTTGGTAAGTAGAGTTATGGCTCAATAGAATTACGATTCTGAGTTATTTAATGTTTGCAATATTCCTAACTCAGGTATTGTAATTACTAGAATTACAATCATCTTCCCAGGGGTCAGATATGGTTGTGAGAGCTGGACCATGAAGAAGGCAGAATGCTAAAACCTGATGCCTTCAAAGTGTGGTACTGGAGAAGACTTCTGAAAGTCCCATGGACAGCAAGATCTCACCAGTCAATCTTCAGGGAAATCAACCCTGAGTACTCATTGGAAGGACTGATGCTAAAGCTGAAGCTCTGGTATTTTGGTCATCTGATGTGAACCGGCGACTCATTGGGAAGGTCCCTTATGCTGGGAAAGATTGAAGGCAGAAGGAGAAGGGAGTGTCAGATGACGAGATGGCTGGATGGCATCACTGATGCAATGCATGTGAGCTTGGGCAAACTTTGGGAGACGGTGAAGGACAGAGAGGCCTGGCATGCTGCAGTTCATGGCATCACAAATCACAAAGAGTCAGACACGACTGGGAGACTGAACAACAACAACAAATTACCAAAATGTAGAGATAAGTCAAACATGACTCCTTTACTTCATGAAAGATGTTCATGCTAGTGGGGAAGAAAGAAAAACAAATCAGTAAATAATGTTTATCATTCAGGCGAGCCATGAAAATACTGAAGAGTTCCTCTGAGGTGGGAGTAGAGAAAAAAGGGAGGGCTTTTTTTTGGAGAAGTTATTAAACACATAGCTTTAAAAACATGAAGTATTTTTCTAGTGAAAATAGAGATGGCTTGTGCTCAGGCAAGTCCTCTGAGAAGCCAACTGTGAGGGCATTTTCCTGGAGGAGGTCTGTTACTGAGTCCTCCCAGGAGCTACACCTGTCAGGGAGGGAGAGATTAGGAAGCAGAATTGGGCAGAGAAAGTTTACCAGAGAGCTTGGCTGATTCCACAGGGCCTCTGAAGCCAGCAGTTCCAGTTTTGCAGCCTAGGAAAGTCTTCCTCAGGGATCTGGGAGCCATCCCTTTAAAACATAATCATTAAGAAATGTAGCACCCCTCTCTCCCAGACTCTGTGAGAGGATAGGAACCCATCTCTGGTGAGGGACAGTCAGTAAACACAGATGCCCCAAACACAGTGACCAGCCTAACATTCTCCAGTGCTTTTGCATCATATCAGCATCACTGACTCGATGGACATGAGTCTGAGTGAACTCTGGGAGTTGGTGATGGACAGGGAGGCCTGGAGTTCTGCGATTCATGGGGTCTCAAAGAGTCGGACACGACTGAGCGACTGAACTGAACTGAACTGATCCAGAGATTAAACAATCTCCTATCGTTTGTTTCAGGGGGACTGAGTTTAATTTCACTCTCCTATTGCAACAATTTTCAATAGATTCTTTTATATTATATTAGTGAATAAAATATTGAACACATTCTTGAATAAGTGTCAGTCGCTCACTCGTATCTGACTCTTTGTGACCCTATGGACTGTAGCCTGCCAGACTCCTCTGTCCATGGGATTCTCCAGGCAAGAATACTGAAGTGGGTTGCCATTCCCTTCTCTAGGGGATCTTCCCAATCCAGGAATTGAACCCTGGTTTCCCACTTGCAGGCCAATTCTTTACCATGTGAGCTGCCAGGGAAGCCAAAGCCTGTTCAATTTGTCTGGTGTAATATATTTTGACACCCATTATTGAGGACAGGCTACATCATGGGGAGGAATCTAGGCAAAAGCAAAGCAGTTTCCTTGTGCAATGGATAATTTCCAGGACCGCCTCAGCTGTGATCTGTTAGCAGCCCACACTCCCAGTAGGTGGGGAGTGAGTGCCACTGTCCTGAAGGGTGAGGTTCCAGGAAACATAGCATGGCCTCCATGATATAGACATTGAAAGAAGATTTTTAAATCAAAGTCAAATGCCCTGAGTTTTAAGAGTGCTATACATTGACAGAAAGAGGTCCAATGACACCTTCCTGTGTAACACTTTATATTTTAAAAATCATGAAGATATGTGTCATCTTACAGAGCACTAAGTGTCCTCCATAAGATGACTGTTCATCTTTGCAACATATTTCATCTTCATGGGTTCACATACAGTCATAGCTGTGCTCCAGGTTATGTTCTTTCTATACCAGCCAAAAAGTAACTTCCTACATCTCTCAAATTCTAGATCAAACTTCTTACTCACTAGCTGTTCAATTAAAATTAAGGCTCAAACATAGATATGTGTAGTCAACAGTATTGAGGACAAAGTAGGTTTGTTGTTGCTGTTCAGTTGCCGAGTTGTTTTGAACTGTTTGTGACCCCATCGACTGCAGCACACCAGGTTCCCCTGTTCTTCATTATCTCTTGAAGTTTGCTCAAATTCATGGCCATTGAAGTATATTTAGAATGCTGCTATTCCAGTGTTTAATATCATCACATCCTTTGCCATCGTATAACAAAATCACTGAAAGCCAAGATAATACTACTAATTTAATAATTCTTCCTTAACTGAAGATTCCATGGACAAGATTTGACTGGGGTTAAGATGTGTGAATTTAATATAAATCCCAAGTTTACTGATGTTTGCATGAGCTGTAATACACGTACTACCACCTTGAACCATAATACATGTAATACCACCAAGAATCGTAATACCACTTTGAGAGTGAGGGTTGGCAGAGTAAATCTTCAGGTAGTCTAGAAAATAATGGCAAATGATGAAACAGGAATATGTAATGTGTGGCTTTCTTTTTTTGTTAATTTGAATATTAAAACTTTTTAAGCCTTTTGAATTTTTTTTTAAGAATAGCATAATTTGAGAAACATTCACAAATCAGAGACATAACAATTCCATAAATTATCAAGAAAGGAACACATGCATAAAACATTACACAAGTCAAAAAATAGTATGTTATTAGCACCTCTGGAAAATTCCTTTTGCTCATTCCCAATTACTAACTCTATTCTCTTCCCAAAAGTAACTATTATTCTGATTTTTCACTACATAGATCGCTTTTTCCATTTCTAAATTTATATAATTATAATCATACAGTGCAATATAAATTCTGGCTTCTTTTAGTCCAAATTATATTTATGGGATTAATTCATGCAGTTGTGTTTATTTGTAATTAATTTATCTTCAGTGATGTTCAGTATCCTATTCTATGAATAATCCATGAATTTGCTTATCCATTCAACTGTTGATGGGATCCTAGGCTGTTTCCAGAATTTGGTTGTTATGAATATTATAGACCATGGTCTATTTTTTGGCACACATGTATAAACACACCTCCTGGATATATATCTCAGAATGCCATTACTGTATTGTACAGTATATATTGTACTATATGCTGATATATAGGTTTAGCTTTAGGAAATTCTGCCAGACAGTTTTCAAAAATACTCATCTATATCCTCTTGCAGAGTTTAAGAATTCTACTTCATCCATATCTTTGTCAGTATTTACTAATCAAATTTTAAATTTGGCAATTCAGGTATTGTGAGGTGATATTGAATTTCATTATTGTTTTTTGGTTTTAACTTGCATGGTTAATGAAGTTGAATATTTTTCTTTTTATTTAAATTTATTTATTTATTTATTTTTTATTTTACTTTACAATTCTGTATTGGTTTTGCCATACATTGACATGAATCCACCACAGGTGTACATGCGTTCCCAAACATGAACCCGCCTCGCACCCTCCTCCCCACAACATCTCTCTGGGTCATCCCCGTGTACCAGCCCCAAGCGTGCCATATCCTGCATCGGACATAGATTAGCAATTCGATTCTTACATGATATTATATATGTTTCAATGCCATTCTCCCAAATCATCTCACCCTCTCCCTCTCCCTCTGAGTCCAAAAGTCCACTATACACATCTGTGTCTTTTTTGCTGTCCTGCATACAGGGTCATCATTGCCATCTTTCTAAGTTCCATATATATGTGTTAGTATACTGTATTGGTGTTTTTCTTTCTGGCTTACTTCACTCTGTATAATCGGCTCCAGTTTCATCCATCTCATCAGAACTGATTCAAATGTATTCTTTTTAACGGCTGAGTAATACTCCATTCAAGTGTTTTATTTAGATACTCTCTTTGGTGAAGAGCCTGATCAAATATTATGTCCATCTTGTTTCTCGTGTCCATCTTGTTTTCCCTTTACAAGTCATTGATAGAAATCTTTATATAATCTGCAATTAAGAACTGTGCCAGAAACTTTTGCTGGAAATTAATTTCCCCTCTCTCAGGCTTTTTTTTTTATAGTCTTCTTACAGTGTATTTTAAAAATCAAAACTTCCTTTTTTCACCAATTTTCTAAGCTTACTTTGTTCCTCTTCCTTTTTATTGTCACTGTTGTTCTTTAAATTTTATTTTCTAAGTGTTTATTTCTAGTATTTGTTGAGCAGTCACTAAGTCTCTCCCAACTCAACTCTTTGTATTACCATGGACTGCAGCATGCCAGGCTCCCTGTCCTTCACCATCTCCCAGAGTTTGCTCAAAATCATGTCCACTGAGTCAGTGATACTATCTTACCATCGCATCCTCTGCCACCCCCTTCCTCTCTTTTCTCTTTAAACTTTCCCAGTATCAGGACTTTTTCCAATGAGTCAGCTCTTCGAATCAGGTGGCCAAAGTATTGGATCTTCAGCTTCAGAATCAGTCCTTTCAATGAATATTCAGGGTTGAATTCCTTTAGGATTGATGGATTTGATCTCTTTGCTGTCTGAGGGACTGTTAGTAGTTTTCTCCAACACCACAGTTCAAAAGCATCAATTCTTCGGTGTTCAATCTTCTTTATGGTCCAACTCACATCCGTACATGACTACTGGAAAAACCATAGCTATGACTATACACAGCTTTGTTGGCAAAATTATGTCTCTGTTTTTTAACACATTGTCTAAGATTGCTAATATATAGGAATAAAATTGATTATAGTATTTTGACTTTTTTTTTAGTAAACTGAGTAAGATTCATTTATTGTTTATAATTTTGTATCAGTTGTCTCAATTTCTATTAATTAGTTTAGTATATGAATCATTGGCATTTAAAATTGATATCTGAAAACAGATCCTTTGTTCTCATTATTGCCTACTTTCTGTATTAGTTTTCAGTTACATCATTCACCTTGTAATCCCAGTTATTTTGATAACCTTTGCATGATACTCTCTTCTTCTAGAAAGATTTTAGCTTCTGAAGGTAAAAGAGGAAAATGAATAGACAGCTTTGGATCATATTAATCATGTCATAAACTGAGACCAGATTGGGCTTTTATTTCTGTGAGGGCTGATGCATTTCTGGCTCATTTTACCCTTTGAGGCTAGCTCTACTGAGTTTCAACCCAGACCTGATATTTTACTAAGACTCACCTCCATGGTGAAGCCTGAATTCTACTTTCTTTTCTTCCAGTTTTGTGAGACCTCTCAAAACCTTTGCTTACTCTCCTTTAGAAATCAGCAATAACTCAATTGGAAAAGTAAAGCTAAATATGCTTGCTTCCTTCCCAGACTCTGGCCCCACACTTCCTCATGGTATTGATATTTCTCTAGTCATTCCAAACTAACCTTAGCACAAATTCTGTGAAAATATTCTTGTTCCTCACTGTAAGAGAGTGGCTATGAACTGCATCATAGGCAGTTGTTGTTAATAATGTACTACCAAATAACAACCTAGAATTCTGTCTATTTGACACTCAGAAAAACATCTATTTCTGCTTTATTGACTATGCCAAAGCCTTTGACTGTGTGGATCACAATAAACTGTGGAAAATTCTGAAAGAGATGGGAATACCAGACCACCTGACCTGCCTCTTGAGAAATCTGTATGCAGGTCAGGAAGCAACAGTTAGAACTAGACATGGAACAACAGACTGGTTCCAAATAGGAAAAGGAGTACATCAAGACTGTATATTGTCACCCTGCTTATTTAACTTCTGTGCAGAGTACATCAGGAGAAACGCTGGACTGGAAGAAACACAAGCTGGAATCAAGATTGCCAGGAGAAATATCAATAACCTCAGATACAGAGATGACACCACCCTTATGGCAGAAAGTGAAGAAGAACTAAAAAGCCTCTTGATGAAAGTGAAAGAGGAGAGTGAAAAAGTTGGCTTAAAGCTCAACGTTCAGAAAATGACGATCATGGCATCCGGTCCCATCACTTCATGGGAAATAGATGGGGAAACAGTGAAAACAGTGTCAGACTTTATTTTGGGGGGCTCCAAAATCACTGCAGATGATGATTTCAGCCATGAAATTAAAAGACGCTTACTCCTTGGAAGAAAAGTTATGACCAACCTAGATAGTATATTCAAAGGCAGAGACATTCCTTGCCGACTAAGGTCCGTCTAGTCAAGGCTGTGGTTTTTCCAGTGGTCATGTATGGATGTGAGAGTTGGACTGTGAAGAAGGCTGAGCGCCAAAGAATTGACGCTTTTGAACTGCAGTGTGGGAGAAGACTCTTGAGAGTCCCTTGGGCTGCAAGGAGATCCAACCAGTCCATTCTGAAGGAGATCAGCCCTGGGTGCTCTTTGGAAGGAATGATGCTAAAGCTGAAACTCCAGGACTTTGGCCACCTCATGAGAAGAGTGGACTCATTGGAAAAGACTCTGATGCTGGGAGAGATTGGGGGCAGGAGGAGAAGGGGACGACGGAGGATGAGATGGCTGTTGGCATCACCGACTCGATGGACGTGAGTCTGAGTGAACTCCGGGAGATGGTGATGAACAGGGAGGCCTGGCGTGCTGCGATTCATGGGGTCGCAAAGAGTTGGACACAACTGAGCGACTGAACTGATAGGAAGATAGAGAAACAGAATGACCTCAGAAAATCTCTCTCTTAACTGCCTTCACCTTTGCAGTAGCAAAAATTATCCACTTAAGCTTATTTCATGTTGGAAACCAGAAAAAAAAAATCACAGTTTTGTGTTTGTTTAGCAGGAGGCTTCCTCCATTTCTTCCCCACAAAGTGGAACTGAGTTAGATATATACAGGTATCTAGCACAAATACAACAATCAAATAACGTTCTTTTCCTCCCCCAAAGAATGTCAATCGCAGATAAAATCATTTCTACCACTAATAAAGCATACCCTTTATACCAATAATATCATTTTTTATCTTAAATGAAGAAGAGATCCAGTAGATTTGCTATAGATATTTAGGCTGCATATTTGGTGATCATCCTCTCTGATAAAACTCACAAGTTGCAGCCAAATTCTTACCACCTGAACAACTGTTCAACTCACTGGTTCTCTTCCAGAACACTTTGCAACAAGATTTTTGCTTTTTAAAATGATGATAATATTCTGAGACTTCAAATAAGGTATTTGATGTATTTTGTACTATTTCTTGTTTGTTCACTAACCTGCTGACCTTATTTAATATTTAATTTGGCCATTCTTCATTGAAATATCTGTTCTTGTCTTGGAGCTGACCCACAGCTAATTCCTGAGAGATAATCTGGACCTGCTGACCTTACGCTCACCCTCAGGAAAAATGTGTGATGACTGTTGCTTTGGCACAAAATTCATGTTTATCAGTTTGTATGAGTGTGTTGTTCCTGTCCTTCGCCCAGCTGATTGCCAAAGCACATGGCTATGGATTACATCAGCAAAGTAGAAGAATATTCTGACTTTACTCTTGACAGGTACTATTACTTTGAACTCTTTGCTGCCATCACACACTAAAACTTTTGTGATGAGAAATAATCATCATAAAAACAGATACCCAAGTCATTTATCTAAAAATTCACCTTCTTGTTTGGAAACAAGTTAGACTATGCGTGCTTCTCTGGTACCTCAGTGCTAAAGAACCCACTTATAATACAGGAGACACGGCTTCAATCCCTGGATCCTCTGGAGGAAAAAATGGAAATACACTCCAGTATTATTCCCTGAGAAATCCCATGGAGAGAGAAGACTGGCAGGCTACAGTCCATGGTGTCACAGAAGAGTCAGACACAACTTAGTGACTAAATAACAAGAGCATGAGTGACACGATTTAGAGTTCAAACTGAGGGATTGGGATTGACACATATATGCTACTGATACTATGTACAAGTGGTACGGTTGTAAAGACTCTGCCTGCCAATGTAGGAGACCCAAGAGACACCGGTTTGATCTTTGGGTCAGGGAAGATCCCCTGGAGTAAGAAATGGCATTCTACTCCAGTATTGTTGCCTGGAGAAGAACAGGGACAGAGGAGCCTGGCGGGCTACAGTCCATGGGGTGGCAAAGAGTCAGAAAGAGCTACTGAGCACAAAGGACACATAAACCAGATAACTAAGGATAATATACTATAGAGCACAAGAGACTCTACTTAATGCGCTGTGGTGACCAAAGGCAGGGGATGATATTTACATGTATTTGCTGATTCATTTTGTTGTACAATAGGAACTATTGCCACATTGTAAAGCAATGATACTCCATAAAAATAAATTTAAAAAAGTAAAATAAAGTGTCAGAATGTGGGCTCTGGAGTTAAAACACTTACACTCTATGTGAATAAGTGACTTAACTTCCCTATACATGGGTTTCATCTTTTGTAAAATCCTAATAGGTTTGTCTTAAAAATTAAATTAGCAAATGAAAAACACTTCCAGTAATTCCTAACACATACAAAGTTCCATATGTTTGGTTGCTTGTATTTAAATTTTTACATTTAAATTCTTATCCTAGCTCATTTTAAAACTCTTACATTGATTGTACAGATCTTCTATTTGTTCACTGTTTTGTTCTTCAAAATTCTTAAGGTAGGTATTCAATAAATATTGGTTAACTAGATTGATTTTGTATGGATTACTGATTCTGTCATTTGATATGCCATTTATCACCCTTCTTTGATAGCATCAGAAACAGTTATTAAATTTTGATATTATTTATTCGGGCCATTATGTCAAGAAATATCTTTGTAAAATCACACAGCATCTACATTATGAATTCATGGGAAAAGTCCCTAAGAGATTTCAATTACAGGAAGGCATTTTTTTTTCTTGGGAAGGAGTTAGCTGCTGAAGACACAGAAATGAAGAAATGAGCAAAGCAATTTTTGGCATCAAGGGGCTTCCAGTATTTTGGAAATGGAGGCAATCTAGGGATAGAAAATATATTTTGAGTCTGGACATGGAAAGGAAGTGTACATTTAAGGTGCTGATACTGATTGATGGTTGTACTATAAAGAGGCAAGGAGAAAAGTTAAATCAAACATACACACATCCTCATGCCTGTCACTGTAATTACCTTCTAATTTGTTTCTCAGAAAAAAAGAGAAGGTTTATAACTGCCATTTGCAGTAACACTAGATTATACATATTATAAAATCTAGCATCTGCTAAATTCAAACCTGTGATTAATGTTAATTCCAATTGCACATTGTCGGCATACATTGTACCTGCACACACATTTCCGATGACAAGCACCATATATTACCTTCACATCAACAAGGATTGGTTCCAAACCTGGAACTGACTTAACATACATTAACTTCTAGTGTACGAATGTGTTGCAAACTAATGCCAAAATGTCTCAAAAGGCTACATTAAAAAAATATAGAAAAATAATTGCACTTAAAAAAAATCAAAGTCTGTTGCTGAATCCTTGAATAAGATAGGTTGAATTCTATGATCACGAACATCCTGGATGTG
The DNA here is from genome assembly GCF_014754425.2 of Oryx dammah. Classification (NCBI taxonomy): domain Eukaryota; kingdom Metazoa; phylum Chordata; class Mammalia; order Artiodactyla; family Bovidae; genus Oryx; species Oryx dammah. The sequence goes on along the minus strand of NW_024070187.1, from coordinate 106,146,514 downwards.
TTGTATACTTGTATTTTTTTCACAACCACTGACTTTTTGATTCTCAGTGTGAGAAAGGGCTGAGAGAAATATGTACATGTTTAGAAAATGACTAAAGATACAATTACTGGCCTGCTGAAACATGATATAAAGGGTGAAAATATTGCCTAAATGTCCACTGAGAGATGAATGGGTAAAGAATGTTCAGTTCAGTTCAGTGCAGTCGCTCAGTCATGTCCGACTCTTTGCGACCCCATGAATCGCAGCACACCAGGACTCCCCATTCATCACCAACTCCTGGAGTTCACTCAGACTCACATCCATCAAGTCCGTGATGCCATCCAGCCATCTCCTCCTCTGTCGTCCCCCTCTCCTCCTGCCCCCAATCCCTCCCAGCATCAGAGTCTTTTCCAATGAGTCCACTCTTCTCATGAGGTGGCCAAAGTACTGGAGTTTCAGCTTTAGCATCATTCCTTCCAAAGAAATCCCAGGGCTGATCTCCTTCAGAATGGACTGGTTGGATCTCCTTGCAGTCCAAGGGACTCTCAAGAGTCGTCTCCAACACCACAGTTCAAAAGCATCAATTCTTTGGCGCTCAGCTTTCTTCACAGTCCAACTCTCACATCCATACATGACCACTGGAAAAACCACAGCCTTGACTAGAGGGACCTTTGTTGGCAAAGTAATGTCTCTGCTTTTCAATATGCTGTCTAGGTTGGTCATAACTTTTCTTCCAAGGAGTAAGTGTCTTTTAATTTCATGGCTGCAGTCACCATCTGAAGTGATTTTGGAGCCCCCCAAAATAAAGTCTGACACTGTTTTCACTGTTTCCCCATCTATTTCCCATGAAGTGATGGGACCAGATGCCATGATCTTAGTTTTCTGAATGTTGAGCTTTAAGCCAACTTTTTCACTCTCCTCTTTCACTTTCATCAAGAGGCTTTTTAGCTCCTCTTCACTTTCTGCCATAAGGGTGGTGTCATCTGCATATCTGAGGTTATTGATATTTCTCCCGGCAGTCTTGAGTCCAGCTTGTGTTTCTTCCAGTCCAGCGTTTCTCCTGATGTACTCTGCATATAAGTTAAATAAGCAGGGTGACAATATAGCCTTGACATACTCCTTTTCCTATTTGGAACCAGTCTGTTGTTCCATGTCTAGTTCTAACTGTTGCTTCCTGACCTGCATACAGATTTCTCAAGAGGCAGGTCAGGTGGTCTGGTATTCCCATCTCTTTCAGAATTTTCCACAGTTTATTGTGATCCACACAGTCAAAGGCTTTGGCATAGTCAATAAAGCAGAAATAGATGTTTTTTGGATCTGTCTTGCTTTTCGATGATCCAGCGGATGTTAGCAATTTGATCTCTGGTTCCTCTGCCTTTTCTAAAACCAGGTTGAATATCAGGTAGTTCACAGTTCACATATTGTTGAAGCCTGGCTTGGAGAATTTTGAGCATTACTTTACTAGCGTGTGAGATGAGTGCAATTGTTCGGTAGTTTGAGCATTATTTGGCATTGCCTTTCTTTGGGATTGGAATGAAAACTGACCTTTTCCAGTCCTGTGGCCACTACTGAGTTTTCCAAATAGAAAGGATGAAATAAAGCAATCCACAGCAACATGGAAGGATCCAGAGATTACCATACTAAATGAAATAAGTTAGACAAAGGTAAATGTAATATGATATCAATCATATGTGGAATCTAAAAAAACCTGACACAATTGGCTTATTTACAAAAGAGAAATAGACTCACAGACATACAAAACAACCTTTGGTTACCAAAAGGGCAAGGAGATAAAGGATAAAGGATAAATTAGAAGTTTGGGATTAATTTATATACATTTTATGTATATATATATATATATATATGAATAACCTAAGGAAAAAAATCTGAAATATTATTTTTACGTATAGTGTGTGTGTATGTATATCACTTTGGTATATACCTGAAACTAGCACAATACTACCAATCAACCATACTGCAACAAAAAGAAACACACATAATGAGTTATCACCTCAGAAAATATATGTCACAGCTATACTTTTCTAACAATGTATTTCACAAACCTTGGCTCATTTTGTACTTAACTACAATATTAAACTAGCCAATACTAAAGGAAATCAGTCATGAATATTCATTGGAAGGACTGATGCTGAAGCTGAAACTCCAATACTTTGGCCACCTTATATGAAGAACTGACCCACTGGAAAAGAACTTGATGCTGGGAAAGATTGAAGGCAGGAGGAGAAGAGGGACAACAGAGGATGAGATGGCTGGATGGCATCACAGACTCGATGGACATGAGTTTGAGCAAGCTCTGGGAGTTGGTGATGGACAGGGAAGCCTGGCATGCTGCAGTCCATGGGGTCGCAAAGAGCTGAACATGACTGAGCAACTTAACTGCCAATATTAGAATTGTTCTTATGATCCCATTCTTTTTTAAAAGTTAATTTATTTTAATTGGAGGCTAATTACTTTACAATATTGTAGTGGTTTTTGCCTTACTTTGACATGAATCAGCCATGGGTGTACATGTGTTCCACATCTTGAACCCACCTCCCACCTCCCTCCCTATCCCATCCCTCAGGGTCATCAGGTAAGTAAACAAAAGGTCCGTATGGTAATAAATATCAACTGGGTGATTGGACCCTGGTCTTTCATCTCCATTGTACCCCATCTTTCCCAGAGTGGGCTCCTGAGAATGCTGTTAGTTATAAATTTTCAGTGGAGGGTTAGAGATTGATCTTTCTCTGACTACATGAATTATCACAGGCAAGTCTGATCTTGAGTTCTTCAAGATCACTCATTGTTACTGAACTCATCCTTCATGGTGATGTTGATGTTATTATTCTTGTCCTGAGATAAGCAAGTATGCACCAAAGTCAGAAGTTTTTCTTGTTCCCAATATCAAAAATGAAACCAAATACAAATGCATGAAAGTGCATTCAAGCAGGAGACCCACCATAACAGAGTTTGAGAACATTTGGTCACCTAATATTTACTATTTGATACGTTATAGAAAAAAATTACTAGCTCTTGAGTTAGATGCTCACTCACATATATAAAACATAAAATAAGGGAAAAAACAGCCTCTTCAATAAATGGTGATAGGAAAACTAGACAGCTACAGGCCAAAGAATCAAGCTGAACTACTTTCTCACATCATACACACAAATAAACTCAAAATGGAATAAAGATTTAAATGTAAGACCTGAAATCATAAAATTTCTAGAAGGAAGCATAGGTATTATGCTCTTTGACACTGATCTTAAGAGGACTTTTTTGAACATTAGTTCAGGAAACAGAAACAAAACCAAAAATAAGCATATGAGACTGTACCAAACTGAGAAGATTTTGTACAGTGAAGGAAACTCATCAAAAAAATCAGGCTCTCCACTGAATGAGAGAAGATATTTGCAAATGCTATATCCAGCAAGATGTTAATAACCAAACAATACAAATAATCGATACCATTAGACATAAAAAATAAAGCAAACAACCTTATTTTAAAATGGGCAGAGGACCTGAATACGTGTTTTTACAAAGAGGACATACTGATGGCCAAGAGGCACATGAAAATAAGGTCACTATTAAAGGTCATCATGTGCTTAGTCGTACAGTCTTGTCCAACTCTTTGCAATCCCATGGACTGTAGCCCTCCAGGCTCCTCTGTCCATGGAGATTAAGATGTGAGATAAGGTGTGTATATGTATATTTAAAAGGAATTAAGTCTAGTCATTTGTCATAGTATGGGTGGAAATAGAGGTTATTGTGCTAAGTGAAGTAAGTCAGACAAAGAAAAATACTGTCTAATTTCACTTACATGTGGAATCTAAAAACAAAAACAATGAACAAACAACTAAACACAAACAGTCATAGATACAGAGAAGAAACAGGTGATTGATGGAAGAGAAGAGGCTGTGGGAGGAGAGAAAAAGATGAGGGAGAAGAGGCAGACACTTTTGGCTACAAAAGAAATACATCATAATTATGAAATGTACAGTGTAGGAAATATACTCAGTGATTATGCAATATCTTGTATAGTGATAGATGACAAGTAGGCCTATCATGGTGACCATTTTGAGATGTATAGAAATATCAAACGTCTATGAATTGAAGTCAATTACACTTCAAAAACAAATTCTTAGAAAAAAAGTGATCAGATCTGTGATTTCCAGAGAAAGGGGCTGGGTAGATGGGGAATTGCATGAAGGTAGTCAAAAGTTAAAACTGCTAGCTATCAGATAAGTAAGTACTATGGATGTAATATGGAGACAGAAATGGCAACACACTCCAGTATTCTTGCCTGGAAAATCCTATGGACGGAGGAGCCTGCCAGGCTACAGTCCAGGAGTTCGCAGAGAGTTGGACATGACTGAGCAACTTCACTATATGATGGATGAAATGTACAACATGATAAACAAATGAACACTGCTATACATTATATACGAAAGCTGTCAAGAGAGTAAGTCACTAAGATTTCTCATCCCAAATCTATTTTTTATATTTCTTTAATGCTGTATCTATATGAGAAAATGGATATTCAATAAACATGTTATGATAATTTAATTATGCATGGAAGATAAAATATTTTTATGTGCACCTTAAACTGACAATGCTATTTGTCAATTATATCTCAGTAAGAAGCTGAGTGCTGAAGAATTGATGCTTTTGAACTGTGGTGTTGGAGAAGACTCTTGAGAGTCCCTTGGACTGCAAGGAGATCCAACCAGTCCATTCTGAAGGAGATCAGCCCTGGGATTTCTTTGGAAGGAATGATGCTAAAGCTGAAACTCCAGGACTTTGGCCACCTCATGAGAAGAGTGGACTCATTGGAAAAGACTCTGATGCTGGGAGGGATTGGGGGCAGGAGGAGAAGGGGACGACAGAGGAGGAGATGGCTGTATGGCATCACGGACTTGATGGACGTGAGTCTGAGTGAACTCCGGGAGTTGGTGATGGACAGGGAGGCCTGGCGTGCTGCGATTCATGGGGTCGCAAAGAGTTGGACACGACTGAGTGACTGAACTGAACTGAACTGAAGAAGGGAACAAAAATTAGTTAATAGCTGAGAAGGAAAAAATACTAACTTTATTAGAAGTTCTTGATATAAGAATAATATTCATTATATATGCATTTTTTTTAGTTTTGTTGGTCAGTTTGAATATTTAAAAACAAAAAACAATATTTGATAATACATACAAAATAATTTAATGTTTGTGTTTTACATATGTTGAAATTTATATTTCAGATAAAATTTTATTACCATTTACTAGCCTTTGAATAAACTTACATTATATTTTTAGTTAAATAAAAATTACTATCAAAATCAAACAATATGTAAAAATCTTGATATAAAGCATGATGACTTTACTGGACTAAAGGTGATTAAATAAATTATGGAATGAAAATATAATAATTTGTTGATTATTTTGATCCATTTAATCAAATCATCCAAACATTATCATTCCATCAAATACAACACCCAGACATAAAAAATAGTAATTAAATTTGCTCTTCTTTTGATATTTTTGGACTTTTGCTGACTTCCAATTATATAAATATTTTTGAACTCTTACTGACTTCCAATTATATAAAAACAATACACATGTGTTTATGAAGGTATAGTTGTCAATACAGAAGCACATAATGTGTGTTTTTATGGCTTCCCTAGTAACTAAGTAGGTTAAGAATCTGCCTGAAATTCATGAGACATTGGTTTGATGCCTGGGTGAGAAGATCACTTGGAAAAGAGCATGGCAATCCACTCCAGTATTCTTGCCTGGAGAATCCCATGGACAGAGGAGCCTGGCGGGCTACAATCCATGGGATCACAAGAGTCAGATACGACTGAGCAGCGAAACAACACCAACATATATGTTTGTTATATTTGATTTATGATGCTGAACACTTTAAATATATGGTGAGTGAGTAAAGGTTTTCTCACATGAATGAGCTGAGACCCAGCAGCCACATGTGTTCCTATTTGGGCTCAAATGATTAAATCTATCTTCTATATTCAATTTTTTTATCTTCACAGCTGAGCATCAGTCATCAGTCACATCACAAGTTTTCAGTGCTGATTATGTGAGTCCTTGAATGTAAAAATGTCCAGCAGAACACTTGACTTATGGTTGTTTCCAGTCCTGAACATATCATACAACTTGACCCCCAAAACAATGAGATTGATTTCATTAAGTTCTACTTTTATTTCTCTTCAATAGATGATAAAACAGCAGTTCAAAGAAGGTGGTATCTACTGACCTCACAAAATCAGTGAATGAAGTATATGAGGTCATTATGCATGACGTGACGGAAAAATGAAAAATAAAAAGGATGGATAGTCTTTGGGGGTCAGAGATTCACTTTGAAATCCCATCTTGACCTCTACTGACTATATGACCTTGAATAACTGTTGATTGGGGTTGATAGTAGCTGTCTAAAATTTGCAAGGATTGAATAAACTTGCATAAAATATCACATATATGTGATTTATTTGGTGTCAAACTTACATCTGTAAATTTCCTTTTTGTGCATTCAAAACATACTGTTTAGTAGTGGGAATATTTCTTGGCAATAGAATTTCATGTGGAACCCCAATAATATTAATATATGGCACATGAAGAATAGCATTGGATGAAATAGAGTGAAGGGCCCTCATGTATTAGAATATCACTTCTTTCCCTTATTTTTTATAAGTACAGCAGCTCCTAAGGCACTTTCTTTAAACATTAGGGCCCCAGGAAATAAGGTTTGAAATAAATGCCCTAAAACCATCTTGCTTCTTACATCACTGCATATATCTACATAAGAAATCATCTGCAGCAGTAGTTTTTTTGCACAAAGTAGTTCTAACAGCCCAAGTGGAGAATTTTCCATCTGCCTCTGTTGGCTGACTTTGCCACTTCCGAGCATTATGAAAACATCCCCCTACAATGCCTCCTACTTGTCTTTCCTTCCCCTATCTCATTTCAAGGCTGGGCCAGTAGAGTACACATCACTGTGACCTTGACTTACCTTGAGTAAATCTCTCATTCACATGGGAACCCTCTGAGACCCTTCATAAGTCAGACGGATGGCCAAGATGCATGCCAACAGTTTAAATGACAGCTTGATTTACTGGAATTTGCTAACACTAGGTTTGCATTTCACACACCTGCAGTGTTCCTGTAGGTTTTTAGACAAGTCGAGAATTTTTGCCAACCCTGGCATTTTTCAGTAACAATGTATTTCTCTGACAGTCCCATAGAAAGCAAATGGAGCTTAGCACCTTTCAACTCTGATATTCCCTTTGGCTCTTACACAGATGTCTGTCATTGTAGCTTCTGTGTTGGGGGTTCAGGAAATGTACAAGGTTTGGAAGATTGCACTGTGCCAGTCATCTACATAAATTAGATCATGCCACTCTGCTGTTTACTACTCTCCCCAGTGGCACCCCATCATACTCAGAACTCTTCATCCTGCCTTAAAACATCTGCCTAAGCTGATCACTCCTAACTTCTACAATACCTAATAATATGGTTCTCCACTCTTACTCTGCCACCTTCTCAATGACTCACTTTATTTTTTTAATTGTATTTATTTATTGTCATTGGAGGCTAATTGCTTTGCAATATTGTGGTGTTTCTTGCCATACATTGACATGAATCAGCCGTGGGTGTACATGTGTCCCCAACCCTGAACACCCCCTCCCACCTCCCTCCCCACCATCCATCCCTCTTGGTTGTCCCAGTGCACCAGCTTTGAGTGCCCTGTTTCATGCACTGAACTTGGACTGGTCATCTGTTTCATATATGGTAATATACATGTTTCAGTGCTATTCTCTCAAATCATCCCTCTCTCTCCTTCTTCCACAGAGTTCAAAAGACTGTTCTTTACATCTATGTCTCTTTTGCTGTCTCGCATATAGGATCATTGTTACCATCTTTCTAAATTCCATATATATGCGTCAATATACTGTATTGGTGTCTTTCTTTCTGACTTACTTCACTCTGTATAATAAGCTCCAGTTTCATTCACCTCATTAGAACTGATTCAAATGTGTTCTTTTTAATAGCTGAGTAATATTCCATTGTGTATATGTACCACAGCTTTCTTATCCATTTGTCTGTCAATGGACATCTAGGTTATTTCCATGTCCTAGCTATTGTAAACAGTACTGCGATGAACTCTGGGGTACACGTGTCTCTTTCAATTCTGTTTTCCTTGGTGTGTATGCCCAGCAATGGGATTGTTGGGTCATATGGCAGTTCTATTTCTGGGTTTTTAAGGAATCTCCACACTGTTCTCCATAGTGGCTATACTAGCTTGCATACCCACCCACAGTGTAAGAGGGTTCCCTTTTCCCCACACCATCTCCAGCATTTATTATTTGCAGACTTTTTGATAGCAGCCATTCTGACCAGCGTGAGATGGTACCACATTGTGGTTTTGATTTGCATTTCTCTAACAATGAGGGATGTTGAATGAATTTTCATGTGTTTGTTAACCATCTGTATGTCTTCCTTGGAGAATTGTCTGTTTAGTTCTTTGGCCCATTTTTTGATTGGGTCATTTATTTTTCTGGTATTGAGCTGCATGAGTTGCTTGCATATTTTTGAGATTAATTTTTTGTCAGTTGCTTCCCTTGCTATTATTTTTCTCTCATTCTGAAGGCTGTCTTTTCACCTTGCTTATAGTTTCCTTCATTGTGCAAAAGCTTTTAATTAGGTCCCATTTGTTTACTTTTGCTTTTATTTCCATTACTTTGGGAAGTGAGTCAATGACCCACTTTCTATCCTGTTGCCACCCAAGCTTATTTCTGCAGCGAAGATTTGGAGCTAGCTTTTCTCTGTTTAGAATGTTTCTCCTCCTGACAGTTGTTGCTTCATATCATTCAGATTTCTGTTTAGGTATCACCTCCTCCTTCAGACCACCTAATCTAACTTAGCTGCCAAGAAATTCTCTGTCACATAATGCTATAATTTTCTGCAAGCATTTAGCTATATTTCTTAAATTTTAAAAATCATTACATCATAGCTTGTGTATGTGTGTGTATTCACCTCTCATTTTGGAATACAAATTCCATCACTGTGGCAAACTTCTGTGTTTTATTCACCACCAAATCTCCAGCATGTAAAACAGAGTGTGGAACATAGTAGATACTCAATAAAGTTTTAAGTTTTGAATTCACCGCTTACCCTCCTGACTCTCCAAATTCCCATAAAGTCATATCTTTTATTTTAGTATTTAACAAGGGAGACCCAAGGCAACATGTGTTCACCCAATATCATTTGATTTTTTTTTTCCCATCTGGCCACCCCAAATAAACAATACAATCAGATCTTAGTGATTAGGCAGAGTTCTATGGCTTATTCTGGCTAATGCAATGCAAGTGGGAATGACCTGCATCAAAGTGGGTTAAGGCAGGAAGTTCCTTACCATTCTGCTTTCTTTTTTCTTCACTTTGGGCTTTGACAGAAGGCTGTGCGCCAAGATGCTGGTCATGCAAGATGGAAGCTGCCTGCACCTGTGAGTCATCACATAGAACGTAGCTGTCATGGAGCTAGTAGCTGCCACTACAGTGGATTTACTGTGAGTGAAATGTAAGCTTTTCTGTGTTCAGTTGGTTATTCTAGCAGAAGCCTAGCCAATCTTGAGTAGTAGCTCAGTGCAAAATGGAAGGAGCATGGGCTCAAGAGCTACCAGAATTAAAACCAGTTTAAGTCAGTTGATCTTTCTAAGCCTTTACAAAATAGAAATAAAATGCACATAAGTACTTGGGAAATGTAGGAGTTCATTACATTTTAGTTTAGAGTGAAGTTGTCCTGGAATAGACATTTGCCTGTTTTCTATTTCAGGAATTCCCTTCCTTGCATCCTAGCCTGGGCAGGATGACCACCTATTCTATTGATATTCATCACCCATTCAATTAACAAGTGATACTGGTCATAATTTCAGGTGTCAAGAATCGTTCTAGGCATAAAAGTGTTAATAAAACATATTTTCCTTCCAAATCATCTTTTACTTCAATAATGATGATGGACATAGGGACATAAACATAGGCAAACTTGGCAAAAATAATAAATGCTATGAAAAAGACAACATCCAAATGGAGGAGGAAAAATTTAAACTGGACCTTGAAGTATAAGGATCAATTTGTGACAGGTTTTTCTGCCTCTGCCCTTCTAATCCACAATCCCTTCACCCTTGCTCTGGCAGAGTAGTTCTGTTGGAGAACATCCTACATAGGCAGTGTTCCAGAGCCAGAGATTTCAAACTCCCTCAAGACAAAAGGGCTGCCTGAAAAATCTGTACACTAGCCATTTCCAATTCTCATTCTCAATGGTCACAAGGGCTAAGACAAGCCCTGCTTTATGGATTAAAACCCAAGTTCAAAATTGACCATTCCTCCCACACAATGGCCTGACCACTTCTTTAAAAAAGATGAGAACCTGCTCAAGGTAAAGTCCCTACAATTCCCTCTCCTAGCTGTGCACTCAGAACGCTTTATCCTGACTTACTTCAAGGACCAAGTGAACTAATCCCTTCTTATCACCTTCATCTACTTCAGATCCCATCTCCCAAAGATATGACTTAGGTTCACATATGAAGTGTGAGCTTTGTAATCACTTAGACATAGCTCTGAATATCAGCTGCATGATTTGAAGATTTTTATCTTCATTTTCAGATTCTACACCAATAAAATGAGGAAAATAATAACTACAAGAGCAAAATTTTAGAATGTATGCTTACTGAGAAAGCGTGAATCACAGAGTAAGTATTTTATTCTGTGAAACCTTTATTTCCAATCTCTTTTTCATGGATATTTTCACTTATTTTGCTCTTGATTCAATTTTTTTTTCCTTAGGCTCCTTGATTCAGGGATTACTATCTCCCTTTTTGGCATTTCTTTTGCCCTGAGTCACTCTATTCACCCTACAATATTATATTGAAAATACAACCTGAAATCAAATCAAAACATTCTTCTACAGATACTGTCTGTCATCGAGCACTATTTTTTTTTACTTTATTGAAAATTTATGCCTTCAAATCTTCTTGTATTTACCTTGCTTTTCATTAATTAATTTATTAATTCAATCACTAAACAAATATTAACCTTCTATTGCCTGCCAATCACTGTGGTAGGTTTTGAAGGGTATAAGTATGATTGCTTCCTAGTATAGAGGCTGGACATTTAGTTAATGAAAATATCTAACTGTGAGACAATAGAGGTATATATAGTTGCTACAGAATTAGAGAAGGAGAATCATCAACTCTTTTGGAATGTCAAGGGAGAATTCTTAAATGAAATGAAATTTGAAGTGAGTCATAAAGATAATGAAGAGAAGTTTCTTTAGACAAGAGGAAGGGAGGAAATGTCAAGAGTAGGGAAGAAGACTTTGGCTAGAGCTCTGGACTGTAAGAAATGGAGTTAGATTATAATACTAAAAAATGAATCGATTTAGGAAATATTTAATGGCTAATTACTATGGCTACATAATTAAGCATGAGGGAGTAAGCTAAGAAGTATGAATCTTAGCTTCTTGATCTAGTGGAGTTTTATTCTGAGGTAGGAAAACGCTGGAGGAAGAATATGTTTTGGGGAGTACTAAGTTCAATTATAGATATCTTGACTCTGAAGAATCTTTCATCCAAGTGGATAATTCAACATAGAACGTTGGATATACAAAATTTAGGTGAAAAGTTTGGACTGATAATGTACATTTGGGAATTGTCACAGCAAAACATTGCAAATTAAATCCTTTAGGGCAAGAATATATCCAAATAAAGACTATGCCTTAAGAAATGGGTCTAGTATCAATACTAAGGAAGTTCTCCATCTAATATGAAGTGAAGAAGAATAAACCAGTAAAGAAGAGTGAAGAATAATTGGTAAACACAGGAGAGAAACAATTTGTTTTCAAAGCTAGAGAATGAGTTCATGAAGGATTATCTGCCACATGCTTAAAATCACCAAGAACCCAAGGTCAACTGGAAGCAATGAGGGTTCTCAGATTTGTGGCCTGGGCATTATCACAGGTCTTGACAATGGAGGTGAAATAGGGAAGGTAGAAGCTAAGTCTTATTGAGAGGGGAAGTGAAACGGGAAACCGGCAAAAAGGAAATGTAGGGTGTGGACAACAGTATAAGATACTTAGAGGCAAGGATAGAGTTGAGAAAAAAAAGGATCCAGAGAAGAAATGGTCCCAGACATCATGGCTCCTTTCTTCTCTGGGTCTGGCTTTGTGCCTTTTTGACTCTTAGAATTTTTTTTCCCCCAGATGCCTTCTTGACACTTATCTGACAAGTTTGTTGGAACTGAACATAACATGAATCACAGAGGTCAGAATATTTTATCTCCATCACTCTTTTCAACTTAAAGTTTCACCTCAGAATTCTTCTGTGATCTTGAGGATTTCCTTTGGTTTCTAATCCATTTGGGAATGGTCCTTCTCACAATGGCCACTGTGAAAAAAAGCAATTTTGAACTTAATCAGGAAAATCAGAGTTTAGGACTAACACAAGTCAGCCCTGCCAAATCTCAGACTTCTGTAAATTTTTGATAAGTAATATTATTTTATTTTGTTTCTTCAAAAGAAAGATCCTTTTTTTTTGCAAGAAGCTATAATATGATATGAAGGATTTTAACCCCCTAAAGAAAGCTTATAAGTAAAAGCCAGTGAAAAAAATAAATAAACTTTTCTCATCAGGAAAGTTTAGACAAATAAGAATCCATTGAACATTTTCAGATGAACTTTTACTACTCCTTCTTTTTAAGTATGAATCTGCCACTCCCTTATTTAGAGATTTTTGGATAAATCACTGTGCCTAGAGACCTTTTTTCATATATAAATGAAAAGGAGTTAAGGTAAATTATTTTTCCCAACAGTAAAGTTTACACTGTACTACTGCTACAGTTCAGAGTTAGAACAGATGCAAGGACTTTATTCTGTGTTTCCAGGTGTGTTCCTTTGTAAAATAGAAGCGAGTTACAGGTTTGTGTTGAGTACATTCCCCCAAGGAAACTATAAAAGGGTTAAACAGACAGTTACTTGTGGCGCTAATGCAATAGCTTTGCTTTGTTCTGATTCTGAAATGGAAGGAAGCCATGAGAATCCAAAAAAGAAGAGGGAGAAAATAACTCCCTCCTGAAGACAGCTATTCTGGGAACCTGGTGAGGCACACCAGGAATCATCCAGACCCGCCAATCAAGAGAGGACTTCAAAGAAGGTAGGTCAGCTACCACCCACCTGACTGCAGTCTCTGAGGAAGTTAGGCGCTGACTCCAGGAGAATGTACTAATGAATGCAATCTGTCCTGACTTTGTAGGAGGCTGAAGTGATCTCTTCCTGAGTGTGAAGGTTACATAACAGTAGAGCTGCATTGAGGAGACTAGAGGAGAGACAGCACTTCCAACTTGCTAAGGAGCTGGGTGATACTGATCACAAATAGTATGTATTAATGACATAGTGAAATGAAAGTCACTCAGTCGTGTTGGACTCTGCAACCCCATGGTCTATACAGTCCATGGAATTCTCCATGCCAGAATACTGGAGTGGGTAGCCTTTCCCTTCTCCAGGGGATCTTCCCAACCCAGGGATCAAACCCAGATCTCCCACATTGCAGCTGTATTGTTTACCAGCTAGGCCACCAGTTCAGTTCAGTTCAGTTCATTTGCTCAAGCGTGTCCAACTCTTTGCAACCCCATGAATCACAGCATGCCAGGCCTCCCTGTCCATTACTAACTCCCGGAGTTCACTCAAACTCATGTCCATTGAGTTGGTGATGCCATCCAGCCATCTCATCCTCTGTCATCCCCTTCTCCTCCTGCCCCCAATCCCTCCCACCATCAGAGTCTTTTCCAATGAGTCAACTCTTCGCATGAGGTGGCCAAAGTGTTGGAGTTTCAGCTTTAGCATCATTCCTTCCAAAGAACACCCAGGACTGATCTCCTTTAGAATGGACTGGTTGGATCTCCTTGCAGTCCAAGGGACTCTCAAGAGTCTTCTCCAACACCACAGTTCAAAAGCATGAACTGTGGGCCACCAGGGAAGCCCATTAATGAACAAATAATTTCAACATGGATTCCCAATTTTCAGCTTACAAAGGCCACTGCTTTATTCTCCTGGTCTAATTTGTTATAGCAACACAAAGAACATAGCATGACACCAGCCACAGAGGAAAGAAAATCAATCTATCTTGGAAATTCAGAGTTAAGTTAGTTTGGATTCAAAGATAGTCTCCATCCCTAAACAAAGAGGAAAATTTACTACATTTGCTAGCATTAGTTTCCTCATCTGCAAAAAAAGATCATTATAGTAACTAATTCTCATGTTATTATAAGAATAAATAAGAATTTAAAAAGTGATAGGACTTCCCTGGAGATGCAGGGGTTATGATGTTGCCTTTCAATGCAAGGAGTGCAGGTTCCAACCCTGGTAGGGAGCCAAGACCCCACAGCATCTACACTGAAAAAACAAAACATGAAACAAGCAATATTGTAACAAATGTAATGAAGACTTTAAAAATGGTCCACATCAAAGTTATTTTTTTAAATGAATAAAATAAAAGTAAATGTAAAGAAATTATACTCTACCTATGGATAGAGGAACCTAGCAGGCTATACAACTTAGCGCTATATTTAACATATCCTATATTAAATATCATTTTTATCTCTGAATTTAAAATATCTGCCAAAGTCTGCATTTGCTTCCAAAGTGCTTATCTAAAAGGTTGTATGACTTGTAAATAATAAAGCTGTGTTAATATCTACATAACTTTGACCCCCAAACTAAGAGATAATATTGACTATAATAGAAGAAACCCTATTGAAGGGGCAGTTACTGAGACAAATATCCCTATTTGTTTTCAACACTGTCCAGGATAAAAAACATCATATCCTATGAAAATAAGTAGTCCCTTTATGGGAACAAGTCTATCCATGTAGAAATGAAAGCAGTAATCTATTGCATTTTAGTAACATCTGTAATCTAGCACAGTTCAATAACATCTATAGTTTTTAGTCAACTAATTGACTCTGCCCTGGCTCAAGGCTCATTTAAAAAAAAAAAAAGCTTTCTGATTATAAATTCATTTCTGGTATGGATTTCTCAACAGAGAACAAATGCATTGACCAGCAAACAGTATTTGATAATGCACCTGATACATTCTATTTCTCAATATAATTTGGCAAATTGACATTTTGGTTTATATACAAGTGCCTTATAAGAAATTAAAATAAATTCTTCCTCTGAAGCCCATTCATTTTCACATAAACTACTGACATTTTTAGCTTACATAGTTAATAACTTTTCTCTGGAAATCAATGACATTTCCAAATTGCATCATTGGCACATCTCCCTAAGGATTAGCTCTACTTCTCCAGGCAACGACCTACTGTATGAGTCCTTCCAAATTGGAAGAAAAAAAAATCTCTAGTCATAACATGTATTAAATAAAGGCTGATGAAAGTATTTGGTGGCCCCCGTAAAGCTCACTTTCAGGATTCTGAAAGCATTCCCTTTTCGAAAACAAATGTTATTGCTGGACAGAACTCCTGCCTCCATACTTTCTTTTTTCTCCACCCTCCTGAAAGATTTTCTCCTGCTCCGTCCTCAGAGTTGTGTTCTCACACTGGGAAATGCAGCTCCAGAATCATTTTGAGGAAGAATGGGCCAGAATGATAAGGCTAGAGCCCCTTTGTCCTACTCTGATCCATACCTTCTTGGATCTGTAATGGCTCAACATCAGAAGAGAGGAATGTGTCTACAGATGGGGCTTCCTTTCATCTTCTCTCCAGTGTCATTTTAATACCTATTTCACTCTACTCTGAATCTCCCAGCTGAAAAATATCAGGACAAAGAGCAATTTTCAATGAGATTATGTGACATCAGGCATATACTAAACTACCCCTTTAGCTTTGATGGAACATATTCATTTGTTTGTGTAGTTTGCACTTGTGCTTGTGTCTGCTGGTGTGAATGGCATATGTTTGAATTTGGAGAGTATGATTATTTCTTTCCAAACAACATAAATACTATTCAACAACCATTTTCATACTATCTTTGCTATATGTCTTCACTTTCTCATCACTGAAGAATTGATTCTTTCAAACTGTGGTACTGGAAATGACTCTTGAGAGTCCTTTGGACAGCAAGGAGATCGAACCAGTCAAATCCAAAGGAAATCAACCCTGAATATTCATTAGAAGGACCGAGGCTGAAGCTGAAGCTCCAATACTTTGGCCACCTGATGTTAAGACACGACTCATTGGAAAAGACTGTGATGATGGGAAAGATTGAAAGAAGAGAAGGGGGTGACATAGGATGAAATGATTGGATGCCAGCACTGTCTCAATGGACATGAGTTTGAGCAAACTCTGGAATACCTTGAAGGACAGGAAGACTGTGCTGCAGTCTGTGGGGTCGCAAAGAGTAAGGCATGACTTAAATGACTCAACAACAACAACAATTTCATATGGGGACATGGAGCTCCGAGAGATCCAGAGGCTTCCCTGAGCCTAAGCATTGACAGTTAATAAATGGTAGAACTAAAATTATAAGCCTTGAGTGGTATGACTCAGTAACCTGTGCTCTTTCACGAAACACTTTTACCATTCCACCCACACCTCATTTATGCTTATAAATTCCCCAGTTACCAGCACATGGTGCACTCTTGTCAAATATTTGTTTACTGAGTTAAACTAACATCCATAAAACTAAGATCATGGCATCTGGTCCCATCACTTCATGGCAAATAGATGGGGAAACAGTGGAAACAGTGTCAGACTTTATTTTGGGGGGCTCCAAAATCACTGCAGATGGTGATTCAACCATGAAATTAAAAGATGATTACTCCTTGAAAGGAAAGTTATGACCAACCTAGATAGCATATTCAAAAGCAGAGACATTACTTTGCCAACAAAGGTCCCTCTAGTCAAGGCTATGGTTTTCCCAGTGGTCATGTATGGATGTGAGAGTTGGACTGTGAAGAAAGCTGAGCACTGAAAAATTGATGCTTTTGAACTGTGGTGTTGGAGAAGACTCTTGAGAATCCCTTGGACTGCAAGGAGATCCAACCAGTCCATTCTAAAGGAGATCAGTCCTGGGTGTTCTTTGGAAAGACTGATGCTGAAGTTGAAACTCCTATACTTTGGCCACCTCATGTGAAGAGTTGACTCATTGGAAAAGACTCTGATGGTGGGAGGGATTGGGGGCAGGAGGAGAAGGGGATGACAGAGGATGAGATGGCTGGATGGCATCACTGACTCAATGGACATGAGTTTGAGTGAACTCCGGGAGTTGGTGATGGACAGGGAGGCCTGGCATGCTGCGATTCATGGGGTTGCAAAGAGTCGGACACGACTGAGCAACTGAACTGAACTGAAATGAAAGATAGCATAACTGTGACAAACTGAACATTATTGCTCCAGTTTGCTGGGGAATGAGGGGGTCCCTGGACTTGGGACTTTCAGTAAGACAGCAGGAAAGTTTATTCTGCTAAAATTAATGTGGGTAGAACATGATATACTGATCCACTGAAAAACACATTTATATCCATTATACTTCTATCAGCAACTTGTTTCACAATGTGAGAAAAGTAATGGAACATAATAGACTAGTGAAATGCTTGCTTTAAAAGTAAGAAGTTCGACTATAGTAATAACAACTTAGAAAATTATCTTTCTTTTTATGAATTGGGATTGGAATTATGTTTAAAAATAAGATATAATATATTTATCTATTTTTTCTACTTACCTAAACATGCCTTTTATATATATATATATTTATATACACTTTATATATGTAATTTATATATATAGTTAATACATATGCTTTATATATATGTAGTATAAATACATATACTATATATACTTATGTTCAAACTCTTGTCTGGTAATCATAATTTATGTTATGATCAGAAATAATCTGTACTTTCAGGAGGACAAACTGTTTACAAGTTCATCAAATATTCCATATAACTTTAGACAAGAATTAACAAAACTGAGCTAATGATGTCAGTTTGTTATATTGTAAAAGGACTTTCATGTATAGCTTGCATTTGTTCTCCCAAACAAGTATGTTTTTAACCCATATTTCATTTATCATCTATATAGATAAAGTTTTTTACAAAGAATCCCCAAGTTTCTGATAAAAAACCTGGAACAGTGGAGATGTCCTGATTGTGCTGTGATCACCTGTATTTGAAGTGGCAGAGCCAGGAGAAACAGCAGGTGTCTGTTCTTTCCTCAGGGTCAAGCTTCTTCTCGTTAATGGAAAAGTGACAATCGAGCTGGTGTCCTGTTCTTTGCGGCTTATTCCATCCCACTCAACCATTGTCTTCTTACATTTTACTTTGTCTTCTTACATTGAAACCCTGATGATATTTTCTTGTAGGCAGCAACACCAGCCCTTTCCAGTGTCAAATGGTTCCACAGTGTTGCCTGGAGATTCTTCTGTCTCCCTTTTCTTCTCTTTCAGTTTCTTCACGGAATCCAATTCAACACCAGTTTACTTCGTTCAAGCTTCTGGTCCCAGCCACAACCCCCTCCTTCTTAGCAGGTGATCTAGCCTCCAAATCTACAGAAAAACTCTGTCATCTCTTGATAAGGCATTGGAGAGATTCCTTATTGGAGTCATCCCTCCAGTTTTCTTCCATGTCCTTCTTTTGGGAAAGCTGACTCTTTCCTATCCATATCAGTTCTGCGTCTACACTCTGACTTTCTCCTGCTCCTTACTTCTATAATTAAATCATGCAGTTTGCTTCATTTTTTAAATTACCAAAGGAGCAAGCCAACAAGACAACAACAACATCTGCTATAACAAGTACAACACATTCTTGCTCTAGAATCCACTTTGGGGATTTATTGTACACATTAACTTGTGCAAAATGATGCATGAACAAAGTTATCCATTGTAACCTTATTGGCAATAGAAATAGTTTACAAGGAAGTCGAGGAGCCTTCAGTAAAGAATTGGCTGAATAATCGATGATGCAGGGAAATAATATGAGGCAGTGGAAAAGAACAAGGAAGTTCTTTAAGAGCTGACATTGGAAAATTCTCAAGATATATAGTAAAACGAAAAAAGCATGCAAAGAAATTGAACTGTATAGTAATAACTTCTGTTTAGATAAGAGTGAGAAGATAAGAACCTATATTTGCTCTGCTTTTTCAGGTTTTTTTAAAATTTATTTTTAATTGAAAAAAAATTGATTTCTAATAAACATTAACATGAATCAGCCAAAAAAGAACCTATTTTTTATTTGCTTATTTATGTTCAAGGAAACTAGGGAGAGGATGTAAGAAATGGATCAGTGAATACTGAGGTGAGCCTAGGATGGGAACTGGAGTAGAGGGTCAACAATCAGTGGCTTCTCACTCAATTCGCTTGTATACTTTTAGGTGTAGAATCATATGGATGCATTATCTATTTTTAAATTAAGCTAAAAATTTTGTTTTCACATCTTCACAACACTAAATCTTTGTTTTCACATCTTCCTCAAATTATCAAATTCACCCTTCTTTCTCTTTCATAGTCAGACTTCTTGAAATCCATCCACATTGTTACATATGTTTTCATATTCCTTTTGTTCTGTCCTCTATTGCTTTTCAATGTCCACATCCATCATGAGGATGAAACTTATCTCATTAAATGTTTGCTTGTAAATCTTAGAGACATAGAATAGACTGTGCTCAGTCATGTCAAACTTTCTGCAACCCTATGGATTGTAGCCCACCAGGCTCCTTGAAGTGAAGTCACTCAGTTGTGTCCGACTCTTTGCGACCCCATGGACTATAGCCTACCAGGCTCCTCCCTCCACAGCATTCTCCAGGCAAGAGTACTGGAGTGGGTTGCCATTTCCTTCTCCAGGGAATCTTCCAGACCCAGGGATCGAAACCTGGTCTCCTGCATTCCAGGCAGACCCTTTAACCTCTGAGCCATTAGTCCATGGGATTTCCAGGCAATAATCCTGGGGTAGATTGCCATTTCCTCCTCCAGGGGATCTTCCCAACTCAGGATCAAACCTACATTTCTTGTGCTTCTCGTATCAGCAAGTGAATTCTTTAACACTGCACCACCTGGGAAGCCCTGTGTGAGGTTATGACTATTTTCAATTAATCTAAATTAAACTGTGTACAGTATTCAACATATTTATCTCTTTAAAATAATCCCATCTTTAAATGCATTGTTTTCCTGGATTCCCTCTTCTTATCTAGAATGCCTTCTCAGTTGGCTTCGGAGCTCCCAACAGAATTGCCAGACTCTAAGATAAGTAAGGATGGAGAAGGCAATGGCACCCCACTCCAGTACTCTTGCCTGGAAAATCCCATGGATGGAGGAGCCTGGTAGGCTGTAGTCCATGGGGTCGCTAAGAGTCGGACACGACTGAGCCACTTCACTTTCACTTTTCACTTTCATGCATTGGAGAAGGCAATGGCAGCCCACTCCAGTGTTCTTACCTGAAGAATCCCTGGGACGGGGGAGCCTGGTGGGCTGCCTTCTATGGGGTCACACAGAGTCAGACACGACTGAAGTGACTTAGCAGCAGCAGCAACAAGATAAGCAAAGAAGGGCTAGTTGCTACTGGCATAGAGTCAGCGTTCAGGATCTCATTCCTCTTCTGTGTTAATTCAAACTTTCAGGGATTCAGGATTCTCCAGCAAGAATACTGGAGTGGGTTGCCATTCCCTTCTCCAGGGGATCTTCCCGACCCAGAGATCAACCCACATTTCTTGTCTCCTGAACTGGCAGGTGAGTTCTTTACAACTAATGCCACCTGGGAAGCACCAGGTATAGGCAAAAGACTCGCAAATTAATATTCCCAACTCCAGCATCTCTTTTGCACTCTAAATTCTTATAGCCAATGTCTTATTAGCCATCTCTTTATGGATGTGACTTGGAGCATTTCAGTCTTAACATGTCTCAAAATGAACACTTGATTCCCTTCATTGTCTGCACTCTCTTCCTCTTAGCCTCCTTCTCTGGGACACCAGACCTCCCTCCTTTCTTAAAATTACCCCAGACAACATCACTGGTGAGATACATACATCCTCCTTTTTGTTTTTATCTATCTAATCAATCAATCAGAAAGTCCAGTCATTTCTAGCTTCTAAAATAATCCAACTAATTCTTGCACATTTAATCTATACTGCTACAGTCAAAGCCAGTGACCATCTCTCACTGGAACTATTGCAATGACCTCCCAATGGCTAGCCTGCATGCCTGCAGTCTGTTCCTTTCAAGGTTGCCTGATCTAGCTTTTGAAACAAAGGCAGACCCATGCTACACCCCTATGCAAAGCATTTCTCTCTGTGATTACCTTCTGTAGTAGCATTCTTTTTTCAAAATTTTAATACAATTTTTATGATTACTTTCCATTTCCAGTTATTATAAAATAGTGGCTATATTCCCAGTGTTGTACAATACATCCTTGAGCCTACCTTACACTCAATAGTTTGTACCTGCCACTTCCCAACCCCTATAATGGATCCCTACACTGGTGACCACTAGTTGTGTCTGCCTTTTTTGTTGTCATATTCACTAGCTAGTTGCATTTTTTAGATTCACATATAAGGGATACCACACTATTTATCTTTCTCTGACTGATGTTTTCACTTAGAATAATTCCCTCCATATTGCTGCAATAGCAAAATTTTGTTCTTTTTTTGTGGTTGAATAAATTCCATTTTCACTTTGCCCTTCTTTGTCCATTCGTCTGTTTCTGGGCAAGAAGGTTTTGGCTATTGTAAACAATGTTGTTTATTAGTGTTCTTTTGAGCCATGAAATTACCAAACTCATAGCTTAAAACAGCTTCTACTTATTAACTCATAAGTAAAGCACCAATATTCTGGCCACCTGATTCGAGGAGCCAACTCATTGGAAAAGACCTGATGCTGGAAAGACTGAAGGCAAAAGCAGAAGCGGGGTGGCAAAAGAGGAGATGGTTAGATATCATCATCACCTCAATGCATGAATTGGAATAAAATCCGGAGGACAGTGAAGGACAGACAAGCCTGGAGTGCTACTGTGCATGGGGGTGCAGAGTCAAACACGACCAAGGAAACTGAACAACAGTGACAACTTATGTCAGAAGTCTGGGAACAGCGAACTTGGGATCTCTAGACGAGAAGGCTGTCAGGCTGTGATGAAGACCTTGGCCAGGACTGTGCTTCCTCTTGAGACTTGGGGTCTTCTTCCAAGCACATTGAAGTGGTTGGCAGAATTTACCCCTTCCATCTGTAGAGCTCATAGCAGCCCCCATCTTCTTCCAGGCCAGCTGGGACCCCTTGCTCACTTCAAACCTCAGGTAAGGACACCTGAGCCTAGTCTCCCTTTGCAAAACCTCTGTGCAGTGATTCATGGTGGAGACTCTCCCTCATAGTCAGTGTTCATGCTCGCAACCTAGGGGAGCGGTTATATGGGGCATGTTTTCCTGCCTCCCACACCTTCTCAGTCGAGAAAAATCCAGATCCTCACTCTGTTCTGCCTACCTCTCCACTCACATTTTTCATCTCCCTCCCTCATACTCATTCTGTTCTTGCTACCCGTTTTTGTTGTCATTGCTGTTTTGTTTTGTTTTGGGTTGTTCCTCAAACAAGACGAACTTGCTCCTGTTAAGGGCCTTTGTATTCTTCATTTGCTCTACCAGAAACATTTGGTTGTATACCCTCAAAGCTAAATCTTCTTCTCAAATGTCTCATCAAAGAGACCACTCTAGAGTCAAAGTGCTCCCAAGCATCAGTAGTCCCTCTCTCTTCTCCAGATGTCCATTTCCCTCAAAACACAACATCCTCAGTGCCACATATTTACATGATGTGTGTGTGTGCATGTGTTCCCAGAAGAAATGGAAGTTCCACATGAGCGAGACTTTTCTTTAGTGTAGATTGGACAGCTCAGTATTTAGAGGGGTGCCCAGCATATAGATGGTATTAGTAAATATGAATTAAATGTGTTGGCTGAGAAAACAGGCTAATGAACAAATGAATCAGATCACTGAACTCAGCGTTTATTTCTGAAAATAAACACTCTAGTTTACTTAAAAATTCATAGGTAAAGGCCAAAACTCCATCCCTAAATATCCTAAATCTGTCAGTCTAGTGTAGAATGTTAAAATGTGCATTTTCAATGTTTCTCCCATTATTCAGATGCTGAAATGTACAGAATATGCTTACAAAATGCCCGTGATATCACTGAATTGTGTTTTGGGGTCACAAAAACTACACAGAGCCACCTACCAGGTTAGGTTGGGATCTAGCTTTGGAATCCAGGTCTGTGTCTCCCTGTCCAATGACCTTTATTCATTAATGGCATACATCATTCCAGAAGATGCCTTAGGCACCAGGTGACAGCTAGGAATATGTCAGGGGAACACAGTTTCTGAGAAAAGAAAATGAAAGTGTGAATTGCTTAGTTGTGTCTGATTCTTTGGGATACCATGGAACGTAGCCTGCCAGGCTCCTCTGTTCATGGAATTTTGCAGGTGAGAATACTAGAATGGGTGTCATTCCCTTCTCCAAGGGATCTTCCCAATCCAGGGATCAAACCTAGGTCTCCCAGATTGGAGGCAGATTCTTTACTGTCTGAGCCACAAGGGAAGCCGTATTAGTCTGGGCAGGTAAATGGCACCCCACTCCAGTACTCTTGCCTGGAAAATCCCATGGATGGAGGAGCCTGGTAGGCTGCAGTCCATGGGGTCGCTGAGGGTTGGACACGACTGAGCGACTTCACTTTCACTTTTCACTTGCATACATCGGAGAAGGAAATGGCAACCCACTCCAGTGTTCTTGCCTGGAGAACGCCAGGGACGGGGGAGCCTGGTGGGCTGCCGTCTCTGAGGTCGCACAGAGTCAGACACGACTGACGCGACTTAGCAGCAGCAGCAACAGCAACAGCAGCAAGATCTATTCAGGCCAGCTGCAGCAGCTTCCTCAGCTTCTATTTTGTGATGGCTGCAAACTGCCCGAAAAAAGTGTCCTGGGGAATTTATTTTAGGCATTGATTCCAGTTCAGGCAGTGATTTTATGTATCCTGTTCTTTGAATAGCCATCTCTCTGGAGAAGGCCTGGATCGTCCATATCTTCCTTCTAGTAAATAATTAAAGGCACTCAGCATAGAACAATTATCAGGCTGCCTTTCTCGAGCCTGGCCTCCTGCCCTCCACAGAACACACGGGCTTCTTTTGACAAATGTCACTGGTCCCCAAAGCATGCTTATTCCTGGTAGTAAGTTTAATGATCTGAAGATTGCAGATCATGTCCCCTTGTAATGTTAAGCGTTTATAGAAAGTACCTCCTACATCCTGCAATTAAAGCGCCGTCTGTAAAATAATTAGTCACAGAGAAAGAATGTCAGACACTTTTAGGGGTTAGCAGAATGACATTAATTTCACCAGTAATTATTCAGGCAGGCCAAGACCTTTTCAGAAAGATACTCAAAGAAATCATTTCCATTCTACCAAATTTTAGATGCATGTGTTTCATTGTTTCAAAACAGTTAAAGGTAAGTGGAAAGGTGAGTGATACCAAATAGGCGAGGTAAATACGAGGGGTGATGTGGTTTTAAGAGGTACTCTAGCATGGGGGGGGCGAATTATATGCTTGCAGTCACTTAGAGCTCATTAAAAAAGTCTCCAGTCTGCCACTTGCCCAGTGTGACCTTGACTGGGCAGTGTAACCTTGCCCTGCTTATCATCACCGCCATTTGCAATAATGGAGGGAATAGCACATCTTCCAGGGTTATTGCAGGGGTCCCTGAAGCTAATACACAGATATGCCTGCATAAGGATGAAAAATAGAGAGAAGAGATACAAATTCACAGCAATGATAACGAAGATGCTAAAAAACAAGTAATTGAAAAATGTAAGACCTGGAATGGATTCTAGATGCTGAGTGGAAATCCATTATTGCAGAGATAAAAAGGTTGAACATGATGCTGTTTCAAAGTCTTGGGGCTTTATCCTGCAAGTTTTTCTGAAAAAGCCCTTGAGCATAGTCCATGACTTATGATAACAAAGGTAGTGTTTATTCACTCCACCCATCTCTTTCTCTTCATTTTGGGGTATTTTTTTTAGTGTGAACTATTTCTGAAGTCTTTATTGAATTTGTTACAACGTTGTTTCTGTTTTAGGTTTTTTTGTTTCTTTGTTTGGCCAAGAGAGATATGGGATCTTAGTTCCTGGACCAGGGATCCAACCTGGACCCCCTGCACTGGAAAATAAAGTCTTAATCACTGGACCACTAGGGAAGTCTTACTCTTAGTTATTTTAAAAACACATTCAAAAGCTTTGTAATTTATGTCACAGATACTTTCATTAAACAATTAGATATCATTAGTAATCAATAGGATTTAAAATTGGTCAAGTAATCATTGAACCCACTGCTGTTTAATTAATAGAACCCAATAACATTAATGATCATTTCTGTTGCAAATATACATATACACATATGAATAATAAATTGAGACTAAAGTGGTACATTTAGAATCTTCTAGTTTTTCCAGTACTGCTGACTGATGGAAGCCAGATGCATGGAATGAAACAGTTTTTAAGGAGATTATGCTCAGAACTGAAGTGGCTTTATTCTGATCTGAGATTTTGTTTCTCATTGAAAAGAATATGGATTGGTCTGACTGAGCTTATTTTCTCACTCTAAAGGAGCTCTGTTTGGAAATAGTTAATGAATGCATCATGATTCCTCCCTTTCAGAATGAGCTGGTTTGGGGTAATCAGGTTTCCATCATTCAGGAGCTAATTTTTCTTTACTTTTCCCCTATTTGCCCTCTTTCAATACACCCGCTGCACAGTAGTCAGTGCAGGGTGTGTGAATAACACTATTTTACATGTAAATGGAGCCTGTCATCCTAACATCTCAAAGCTGTCTGTAAACATTCCCTGGCTGAATATAGATTATGAGTTTGCTTTTAACGCCAAGAAAGTGGGCACCAGGGGACTAAGTGACTTGCCGAAGGTCACACACTCAGACTGGTGTTGTTCTGTTTGGAAGATGCTCCTGATAATTTTAGGCCTTAATCACCCCTCTGGCCCAGGCACAGAAGTCTATCTTCATTACAACTCAGAGCTCTTGCATATCTCTACTTGAGTATCACTCATTATATGCATATAACCCACAGCAACTGCTTCTTCAGGCCTTTCACCCCATAGTCTGTTTCATGCCCTTCTGTCGATGTTAATGACCCACACAGAGTCACAGACCACTCTAATCCTTGAGGATAAAGACAGGGGTTCTGATTTCCCTGGTTGAGGTTTAATTTCCACATTTGAAAAGCTGGCTCCATGAAGCCATAATGCAGCTTGTGAAAAACATAGTTTAGAATGAACAGAGAATCCACAATTCTTATTTGCAAATCTAATCTGCAGGATAAATAAAATGCAAAAGTTGATGGTAATGGAACACTGAGGCTGCCAAGTGTGAGATTTTAAAACCTGGGAATGAAAAGGCATTTCCACTGAAATGTACAGGCATGATACTTGTGTTTGACTTTCTGAGGGGCAAGTTGGGTTGTCTTTGTCACAGAATGTATGCAGGTTATGCATGCTGAGTCACTTCAGTTTTGTCCAACTCTTTGCGACCCCATGGACTGTGGCCTACCAGACTACTCTGTCCATGGGGATTCTCTAGGCAAGAATACTAGTGTGGGTTGCCAGGCCCTCCTCCAGGGGATCTTCCTGACCCAGGGATCGAACCTACATCTCTTATGTCTCCTGCACAGTGGGTGGGCTCTTTACCACTAGCACCACCTGGGAAGCGCATGAAATGTATATTATAGAGAAATATATTTTAGAAGAAAAAAAAAAAATCTCAAGTTTTCCATTGTCAAGATGGCAACTGATCATGAAAGTATGTACAAGATGCTAAGAAAAGTGGAGGGATATAAGGCGCCCAGCACCCTATGGAAACTCTGCAGTATTTCTTCCCTCCCTTGCTCACTTAAGAGTAGGTATTAATATAATGCTCTCACAGGGTTCAAGGAAGAGAGCATCACAGTGCTGTGTTGGAGAAGGTGTCCTAGGCTGGAACCCAAGAGGGCTGGCTTTGTTTTCAGTCCTACTGTCAGTTCTTGGCACAGCCATTGTAGGTCATGTATCCTTTCTTGAGCACAACTCCTGCAACTAAAAAAGAAAGCTTTAGGTCAAATGATCTCTCACGTTTCTCCCAGATTGAAAACGTTATAAGTGTTCTATGATCTGAGCATATTGTAATTGCCTATGAGAATTTTAACCGTGATACAAAATCTAGAATATTAACTGTCTTGTTCCAAGTGGCCCTAATTTCCCTACGGAGTTGTTTTCATTACTCTGTATCTGGGTTGTCCGATAAATATTCCACTAGCCACATGTGGAATTCATTGGAAGGATTGATGCTGAAGCTGAAAGTCCAATACTTTAGCCACTTGATGAGAAGAGCTGATTCATTTGGAAAGACTCTGATGCTGGGAAAGATAGATGGCGAGAGGAGAAGGGGATGACAGAGGATGAGATGGTTGGATGGCATCACTGACTCAATGGACATGAGTTTGAGTAAACTCCAGGCATTGGTGATGGGCAGGGAGGCCTGGCATGCTGCAGTCCACAGGGTCACAAAGAGTCGGACACGACTGAGCAACTGAAGTGAACTGAAGCCACATGTGGCTGTAAAACAACTGAAGACTCTGGTCCAATTGGAGATATGCTTGAGTGTAAAATGCACTATTTTTTAAAATATTTATTTTTATTTATTCACTCATTTTGGCTGCTCCTGGTCTTAGCTGGGACATGCGGGATCTTTGTTGCTACATGCAAAATCTTAAATGTGGCAAATGGGATCTAGTTCCCTGAGCAGGAATTGAATCCTGGCCCCCTGCATTGGGAACACAGAGTCTTAGCCACTGGACCACCAGGGAAGGCCACACACTATGTTTTAAAGAATCATTTAAAAACTGTCAAAAATGTCACTGAATATTTTGCTTTAATTACATATTAAAACCTTATGTTTTGATAAATACACTATCAATTTTATGTTTCCTTTTACTCTTTTATTATAGCTTCTGAAAAATTTTAAATTAGATATTCTCTTCCTACTTCATATTTCTAGATAACATGAAAAATATACACATATGTGCTGCTATAGGTGGTAATGGGTGTACGATCTGCAAAATCAAATCTGCAGGTTTTTACCTTGAAGGCAAATTAGCACACTCTCTGACCCAATTTCCTGACCTCAGCCCAATTGCATATTATTATTCCTATTTTATGAATGAGTCTCCAATAGATCAACCGAATGGCCCCAAATCAGAGAGCCTGTAAAAGTTGCTATGGTGCCTCTAACTCAGTGTACTTTTTAAATGTCATTGTACGAATTCACTTTAAAAATACTATTATATACCAGATTCTGCCATTTTGTATTCATTTGGGGAAAACGACATCTTATGCTTAACATATTTTTTTGTCAATTTTAAAGAATATTTTTTTAAAGCTAGTCTTCTTGAGTTTGGTTCTGAAAGCTACTGAGGCTGCACTGTAAATGGAACTACAGTTTTGTTCTGAAGTTCTGGGCAATGGAGACACGAGGCAAAGGGATAACAAAGAGGAGCAGAGGACAGGAGATGCCCTTCATCACTGAGAAAGCCTGGACTGCTTGAGGTGGCTTCTGACCAGTGGGCGATTAACAGAAGCACGGCGCCCGCTGCTCCTGTGAGATCCCTTTGCTGAGTCCCTGCTCTGTAGTTTATACTTTGTCTCCCCAAATCCCTGATTTACGTTGTTTAGGATATTAATTACATGAATCCCACTGTCACTTTATATTCCTTATGCCTTACTCATTCTCTTTTCTATTTCCCATTCCTGGAGAAGGAAATGGCAGCCCTGTCCAGTATTCTTGCCTGGAAAATCCCATGGATGGAGGAGCCTGGTAGGCTACAGCCCATCCCATTCCAACTTAATAGTGAAAGTGAAAGTGTTAGTTGCTCAGTTGTGTCTGAGTTTTTGGGACCCCACAGACTGTAGCCCGCCAGGCTCAACTGTCCATGGGATTCTTCAGGCAAGAATACTGGAGTGGGTAGCCATTCAGTTCTCTAGGGGATCTTCCCAACCCAGGGATCGAATCTGGGTCTCCTGCATTGTAGGTGGGCTCTTTCTCATTTGAGCCACCAGGGAAGCATCCAGTCAAACTGTACAACACAGAATATCAACAGTTCTGCATGAGATTTTTTTAAAATTAAGACTCAACAATAAAAATGCATAGTACTACTCAGATAATAAAATGACAAAAAATTGGACATATCACAAATTTGAATATAAACTGCCTCTAATTGTAAAATTTCCAAGGGGAAATTAAAGTTTAAAGATTACTTTTCATTATACTTTAAGTCCAAAGATGTTAAAGTTGGAAGGTATTCAAATCCAAAATCAAATTGTCTTGCCATTGTAAGTTAAAATGTAAAGAAGTTAAAGTCTAAAATTAACTTGCTTTAACTTTTTATTCTCAGTCTCAGCTAGAGGGTTGTCAGTGTCTAGATATATTGGGGTTCCTTTAGCAATTATTACTTGGGATCCTTCTTCATGGATAATACTCCCATAAATGTATTAATTTAACACCAAGGTCTCAGGTTTCTCACTTTAAAGAATCCCTAAGAGGTGAAACTAAGATCATGGCATCCAGTCCTATCACTTTATGGCAAATAGATGGGGAAGGAGTGGCTGACTTTATTTTTGGGGGCTCCAAAATCACTGAAGCTGATGATCGCAGCCATGAAATAAAAAGACACTTACTCTTTGGAAGGAAAGTTATGACACCCTAGAAAGCACATTAAAAAGCAGAGACATTACTTTGCCAACAAAGGCCTGTCCATTCAAGGCTATGATTTTTCCAGTGGTCATGTATGGATGTGAGAGTTGGAATATAAAGAAAGCTGAGCACCAAAGAACTGATGCTTTTGAACTGTGGTGTTGAAGAAGACTCTTGAGAGTCCCTTGGACTGCAAGGAGATCCAATCAGTCCATCCTAAAGGAGATCAGTCCTGGGTGTTCATTAGAAGGACTGATGTTGAAGCTGAAACTCCAATACTTTGGCCACCTGATGGGAAGAGCTGACTCATTTGAAAAGACCTTGATGCTGGGAAAGATTGAGGGCAGGAGGAGAAGGGGATGACAGAGGATAAGATGGTTGGATGGCATCACCGACTCAATGGACATGGGTTTGGGTGGACTCTGGGACTTGGTGATGGACAGGGAGGCCTTGTGTGCTGCGGTTCATGGGATTGCAAAGAGTCAGATATGACTGAGCAACTGAACTGAACTGAAGAGATGAAACAGGCTTCCATGAGTATCAAAGTATTGACTTAATATATACTGAATTTAGAGGTGAATACAGATCTCTGGGAGGAGGGCATGGCAACCCACTCCAATATTCTTGCTTAGAGAATCCCCATGGACAGAGGAGCCTTGTGGGCTACAGTACATAGGGTCATGAAGAGTTGGACATGACTGAAGCAACTTAGCACGTGTGTAGCACCCAACTCAAAAAGATTACCCAGAGACAACTGTGTTCCTAGACTGTATATTTACCCTTGATAAAGATTGAATTTTAAAAGAGTAAGGTTTGTATTTGTAGTGAGTCTTACCCCGTGGTTGAATTTTCATCAATCACAGCAGAGTCCAGAGGTATCTGAATAAAGGAAGACAGATATAGGAAGAGAGAAAACAAAACAAAACAAGTTGTTTTGCTTTTGTCCTCGTAAATGATATTGTTAGTTTATATCAGTTGTCCAAAGTCCACAACAAATATGCTTTAACTGAGCTGAAATAAATCTTAACTGGTGATTCATTTTGGTTCTATTCATTAACCATGTTTCTCTGGGAAAGCTATTTCTTAGGGAGGGGTCCACACATACATAATATTTTACATTTCATTTTCTCCTTTGAGTCTCATGTTTCTTGTAAATATTTCAGCACTAAAATGAGTACAAGCTCTTTGTAATTATGTAACATGCCACTTTAATCAGTCCAGATATTTCCAGTCTTAATGGAACTGTCATTCACTGCCTACCTAAGCCTGGCCTAGACACTGTAAGCTAATAACTTTATTAGCTCCTTGTTGTGGACCCAAGACTCAGGTGCCTAGAAGTTTAAAACACCAACGTCTGTATAAAGAAAGCTGAGCACCGAAAAATTGATGCTTTTGAACTGTGGAGCTGGAGAAGACTTTTGAGAGTCCCTTGCACTGCCAGGAGATCAAAACCAGTCAATCCTAAAGGAAATCTGCTGGGGTCCAGCCCCGGTGGATCCACGGAGTTTGAAGGGTGGACAGAGTCAGCGAGGAAAGACTTATTTATTGATTAATATAAGATTAGATTAAGAAACAATAGTGTAGTAGGAAGATTAAGTGGAGAAAGAGGGCTGAATAGCTCGGATTACGCGGAAGACCAATACAATTCCAGACAAGGAATTTGCACCATCTACGTTGGGCCACTGGCGCTCACTTAAATATCTAAGGGTGCCTCGCCTTAGGCTGCCTTTCGCGCAGGTCTTAACAGCCAGTGCAAGTAAGTAGACTTGGCGAGCCTCCGCGCCCCAGATGGAAATTCAGCCTGAAATTAAAGTAAAAAGACACGGGGGAAACCAGTCCAGCGACTGGCTCCTGCTCCTATTGTTTAGAAGGCCTTATATACCTTTTAGATTGTACATAGAGATCAATGGGTAATACAAAATTACACAGTGTTAGCAGCCCAGACTCTTATCAAAATCAGGCTTTTCTCTCTGCATACCTAATTGTATACACAAGTCTTAGGTGATTTACATCATCTTCTGGCCAAAAGGGGCCAATTAACATTTTACAGCCTTTTTTCTGATAAGGGTTAGTCAACCAGAAGACTTATTTGTGTTGATCTTCCCAAAGTTTGGTGCCACTCTCAGAAAGTACTAAATAAAGTTACATTCTTACATAGCAAGGACACAAGAGGAGTGCAAAGAGAAGTAATTAACTCAAAAGTCTAGTGTTGCTAACATCAGAACTACTATATATCTTTTTCCATATCCCGTTTACATTGATTAACATCCTCCCAGGTGCCTAAAAGATAAAGAATATGGAGGCCTGGTGGCAATCATTGAGTCAACAGTGAAATCCCGTCACCAATATAATTTTTAACTCTGTAGAAAAGGCTCTGTATCTTTAAGATGCTTTTAAGCTTTGCGCCTCTCGAGGTTGGGGGCTGCAAGCAATTCACAAGCTGTAAGAGGTCCAGGGAACCTGTTAGGCAAGCTAGAGAGCAATCAGAGGGGGTTAACTGAAACATCCCTTTCAAATGCAGACTAAAGCCCTGAGTTGACTTTTTTCCAGAGAATATCAGAAAAGTGGAAAAGCAGGCAGATTCTTATTTTTGGGGGGGTGGATGCTCAGGAAATGCCAGGGGGAAAACCTGAGGTCTGATTAGCCTTGCCATCAGAGCTTTTGCCGCATGACCTTGTCACGGGTGGAATTCCTCACGCTGGCTCCCGACAAAATCAGTCCTGGGTGTTCATTGTAAGGACTGATGTTGAAGCCAAAACTCCAATACTTTGGCTACCTGATGCAAAGAACTGACTCATTTGAAAAGAGCCTGGTGCTGGGAAAGATTGAAGGCAGGAGGAAGGCAGGAGAAGAACAGGACAATGGAGGATAAGATGGTTGGATGGCATCACCAATTCAATAGACATGAGTTAGAGTAAGCTCTGGGAGTTGGTGATGGACAAGGAAGCCTGGCGTGCTGCAATCCACAGAGTTGCAAAGAGTCAGACACGACTGAGTGACTGAACTGAACTAAACTGTGGACCCAAGACTCAGGTGCCTAGAAGTTTAAAACACCAATGTCCATACGTAGAAAGATTCTTACCTTATGTGTGTATCTTTGTCTTTTCTTTGTTGCTTAGGAGTTTTTTCAGTACTGTATGCCTTTATTGACTATGCCAAAGCCTTTAACTGTGTGGATCACAATAAACTGTGGAAAATTCTGAGAGAGATGGGAATACCAGACCACCTGACCTGCCTCTTGAGAAATCTGTATGCAGGTCAGGAAGCAACAGTTAGAACTGGACATGGAACAACAGACTGGTTCAAAATAGGAATGTCAAGGCTGTACATTGTCACCTTGCTTATTTAACTTCTATGCAAAGTACATCATGAGAAATGCTGGACTGGAAGAAACACAAGCTGGAATCAAGATTGCCGGGAGAAATATCAATAACCTCAGACATGCAGATGACACCACCCTTATGGCAAAAAGTGAAGGGGAACTAAAATGCCTCTTGATGAAAGTGAAAGAGGAGAGTGAAAAAGTTGGCTTAAAGCTCAACATTCAGAAAACGAAGATCATGGCATCCAGTCCCTTCACTTCATGGGAAATAGATGGGGAAACATTGGAAACAGTGTCAGACTTTATTTTTGGGGGCTGCAAAATCACTGCAGATGGTGACTGCAGCCATGAAATTAAAAGACATTTACTCCTTGGAAGAAAAGTTATGATCAACCTAGATAATATTCAAAAGCAGAGACATTACTTTGCCAACTAAGGTCCATTTAGTCAAGGCTATGGTTTTTCCTGAGGTCATGTATGGACTGTGAAGAAGGCTGAGCACCGAAGAATTGATGCTTTTGAACTGTGGTGTTGGTGAAGACTCTTGAGAGTCCCTTGGACTGCAAGGAGATCCAACCAGTCCATTCTGAAGGAGATCAGCCCTGGGATTTCTTTGGAAGGAATGATGCTGAAGCTGAAACTCCAGTACTTTGGTCACCTCATGCGAAGAGTTGACTCATTGGAAAAGAGTCCCTCTGATGGTGGGAGGGATTGGGGGCAGGAGGAGAAGGGGACGACTGAGGATGAGATGCCTGGATGGCATCACTGACTCGATGGACATGA
The DNA here is from genome assembly GCF_014754425.2 of Oryx dammah. Lineage (NCBI taxonomy): Eukaryota > Metazoa > Chordata > Mammalia > Artiodactyla > Bovidae > Oryx > Oryx dammah. Next base: position 106,112,668 of record NW_024070187.1, on the reverse strand, counting down.
GTCTGAGTGAAGTCCAGGAGTTGGTGATGGACAGGGAGGCCTGGCGTGCCACAATTCATGGGGTCGCAAAGAGTCGGACACGACTGTGTGACTGAACTGAACTGAACTGATGCCTTGAGGCTGTAAGGCATTATAGAGTCTCTCCTAATCTTGTTGGGGCTTCCCTGGTGGCTCATAGGGTTAAAGCATTTGCCTGGAATGCGGGAGACCCAGGTTCAATCCCTGGGTTGAGAAGATCCCCTGGAGAAGGAAATGGCACCCCACTCCAGTACTCTTGCCTGGAGAATCCCATGGAGGGAGGAGCCTGGTAGGCTACAGTCCATGGGGTCGCAAAGAGTCGGACACGACTGAGCAACTTCACTTCACTAATCTTGTTAGGGCTTCCCTCGTTGCTCAGAGGGTAAAGAATCTGCCTGCCATGCAGGAGATCCCGGTTCATTCCTTAGGTCGGGACGATCCCCTGGAAAAAGGAATGTCTACCTACTCCAGTATTCTTGCCTGAAGAATGAGCTACAGTCCATGGGGTGGCAAAGAGTCAGACACGACTGAGTGATTAACACTAACACTTTCACTTTCAATCTTGCTAACCTCTTATCCTATTGAGGACCTCCCTGCCTATCCATGTAAGCTAAATGAAGTTTTTATTTGCAGTAGAAAGACTTCTGACATCATCTTTTCTGAATCACTGACATCTTTGCTGGGCCAACATTTCTTATATAGCTGTGTCTGCTGGGTCCAGTTATGAAGCAAGCCCAGGGACTTTACTGAGTCCTGCCATCTCCACATTCAGATTTGTCAGTTTCCTTTGGAGCAGCCTAAAGCTGCAGTCATCCACCAAAGTCAAAGTACTCTCTGGCCAGCTAAGTCATTTTGGCTAAGTTTCAAAAAGGCCGTCACACAAGTATAAAAACCTGCTCACTCTAACATATGCCTCTACAAACCACCAAGATTAGAATGCACTGAAGTCCCAAGACAGAAGATGCCGCACACAAGCCCAATCAACCACTCCTTGGCTATTTGCTCCACAATTTTCCCCCATCACATTTACTGATCTTCCTGGCCTATTCACCGATATAGGGATTTTTAGATTGCTCAGTGAATAGCATCTTGTTTCTCTGCCCATGGAATAAACGTAACAAAGAAATGGAAAGTACCAACAACATTATCATTTTGAACACCATTATCATTCTACTAATAAAATCTAGGTGAAAAACACAGCTTATGGTGGACACACCTGTAAACAAGTCAACTTACATTCAGCAGACTCCAGAATTATCTGGATTCACTCTTCTAGTCAAAAGCAACATATCACATGATACACCTCCATAGGTAGGATACCTGCCCAGATAAGGATGGGACATGAACAGTCCTTTCACTGAGGCTGCCTTGCCTGCAAAAATAAGGCAAGAGGTGCTTAGTCTAGTCAGTTATTCTCAAATTACCAATGACAGGAGTCTCTCTATCTCCACTTTGAAGGAATTTAGAGGCAGAGGGGAACTGGGAAAGCTATGCTGATGGAGGTCTGTACAACACAAAGGGAATCTCAGGGTAGGGAAGTAGTATTACCCTCATCATAACTTTTTAAAAATTATATATAATCTTGCATTCATCTATATTTTATCTTTCACCTCCACATTCTTACCTTGTATTAGTTTATTTAAATGAATGCAATTGATTAAAAGACAGATTCTTTGATTTCATATTCTCAGTTATTCACAGTATCTCATCCTCTGTCGTCCCCTTGTCTTCCTGCCCTCAATCTTTTCCAGCATCAGGGTCTTTTCCAATGAGCCAGCTCTTCCCATCAGGTGGCCAAAGTATTGGAGTTTCAGCTTCAACATCAGTCCTTCCAATGAACACCCAGGACTGATCTCCTTAGGATGGACTGATTGGATCTCCTTGCAGTCCAAGGGACTCTCAAGAGTCTTCTCCAACACCACAGTTCAAAAGCATCAATTCTTTGGCACTCAGCTTTCTTTATAGTCCAACTCTCATATCCATACATGACCACTGGAAAAACCATAGCCTTGACTAGACAGACCTTTGTGGCAAAGTAATGTCTCTGCTTTTTAATGTGCTTTCTAGGTTGTCATAACTTTCCTTCCAAATAGTAAGTGTCTTTTTATTTCATGGCTGCAATCATCATCTGCAGTCATTTTGGAGCCCCCCAAAATAAAGTCAGCTACTGTTTCCACTGTTTCCCCATCTATTTCCCATGAAGTGATGGGACCAGATATCATGATCTTAGTTTTCTGAATGTTGAACTTTAAGCCAACGTTTTCACTTTCCTTTTCCACCTTCATCAAAGGCTCTTTAGTTCTTCTTCACTTTCTGCCTTAAGGGTGGTGTCATCTGCATATCTGAGGTTATTGATATTTCTCTCAGCAATCTTGATTCCAGCTTGTGCTTCTTCCAGCCCAGCATTTCTCATGATGTACTCTGCATGTAAGTTAAATAACTTATTAAATAAATAAGTATATGGAAAAATCACTGTTTTCCCCAAGCTCTTATGGTGATATACATAATTTTTTAGATTTCACTCGTATCAATCCACCAAATATTTTCTTAACATACTCTGCACTGTCAAGCCTGCCTGCTTATATTCACATTTCCCCATCAGTCAGAAATATCAGTTTTCAATGTTTGTCTATTTGAATTAAATAAGGCAGAAAGAGTACAGTAAGTTCTGTACTAGTAATTTAATATACTGTGGGAGATATATATATGAAAAGGCATTCTCCTTGGATAGTCCATATTTTAAAGAATGTTTTCTAAAAGGACTAGGACTCCCAGGTGGCTCAGTGGTAGGCTCCTCTGTCCACGGGATTTTCCAGATAAGAATAATGGAGTGGATTGCCATTTCCTCCTCCAAGGGATCTTTCCAACCTAGGAATCAAATCCACTGTACTGCTAGGGAAGGCCATCTGTAGACTTTTGCCATTGAAGGTCGGTTATTTACCACTGAGCCACTTGGGAACCTTAGGCCTTTTAGACAACATTCTTTAAAACATGGACTACCTAAGTAGAATGCCTTTTCACGTGTGTGTGTGTGTGTATGTGTGTGTGTGTATCCCACAGCATATTAAATTATTAGTACAGAACTTACTGAACTCTCTCTGCCTTATATTATTATTTGGTTCCATATTGGTTTGTCTTTCACAACATATTTTTAAGTTCTCAGACACCAGGGATCATGCTAGTCATCGCCTCTGAATGCTCACAGATACTTCTACATTTCACTCTGTTTTGTAAGACTCTAGTGATGCATGTTTGGAGAAGGCAATGGCATCCCACTCCAGTACTCTTGCTTGGAATATCGCATGGTCAGAGGAGCCTGGTGGGCTGCAGTCCATGGGGTCACTAAGAGTCAGACTTGACTGAAGTGACTTAGCAGCAGCAGCAGCAGCAATGATACATGTTGAATTAAGCTACTAGTCCCAGACATTGAAATTTATGTAAGAGAGATGGTGGGCTGAAAGAAAAAGGGACTAACTTAGCCATTGATGCTAGTCAGGATACTTTACTTCCAAGGGATGAAACCCACACTCAAATTTGTTTAAGCAAAAGAGGACTATGTTGTCTTATATAATTGGGGAGCATTTAGGTTAAGGATATTTCAGGCAGAGTTGTATTCTTGTTTTCAAACACTGACATGAAGTCTCCATCATATCTTCTTCTCTAGATTCCATTTGCTTTCGACTTATTTTCACACATTAAAAAAAATATTTTGTATTGCAGAATAGTTGACTAGCAATGTTGTGTTAGTTTCAAGTATACAGCAAAGTGATTCAATTATCCATATTATTTTCAAACATTTTTTTAATGAATCATATTAAGAAAGCCTTTCTCTAGCTCCAAGACCACCTTAAGCTTTTAGCTTATAACTCCAGGAAAAACAAGCACATTATTTCCCTAGTTGTTCAGGAGGGAACTAAGTTTCAGACACGACTGAGTGACTGAACTGAACTGCACTGCACTAAAGTCACCTTGAGCCATATACTGTCACCAAGAGGCTGAAAAAGTTCCTCTGGATTAAAGTGGGTTAGGATCAGCCCCACTTGAACTTCTCTGAATTGATGTTATTATTAAGAATAGAAGAGGAATATTTTCTTAATTAAAAACTCTCCGTGTTTAAAAAACAGCATATACTAAATAAAGAATGAGGCAGATCTACGGTCAGTCCTCATGTTGCCGTGTACTTGCTATTTGAAATTGTGCTATATGTTCATCCTCTTATAAAACTCTTCATAAGATTTTTGTGAGAATAAAATGAGACACTAAATAAAGAGCCTAAGATACATAACATATTCAATAAATGGTAATCTCCTTAAGACATTTCCTGTATACATTTCTTAATGTCATACATATTTAAAATAAGTATGTCCTAAAAGAAAGTTAATTGAAAATAGAAGAAGTAGAGGAAGGTGATGAATGAATGTAGAAAAACCTACTTAAATACAGTGACTTGAATGTCAGAGAACATATATGAATAGATACAATTGCATTTAAATCTCTTTGGGGGAAAATATATTGTTGTGTGAATGCAGTTAATAATGGCAAGTGCCAGAGCTACCTTAATTATATTTTTTTGCTACCATGAAATCCATTGCCCCCAAGTACCTTTCATTTATTTATCAAAACTCACTTCTTCAAGACACTTCAAGAGAAATCATAGACTTAAATGCCATTGGGAATATTAGCATTCAAAGAGTACATCACCTTCTCTTTGTTAGTTTGTAATTCTTATGTCCATTACACCAAAGATGACCCTTATAAACTGAGGAGAACTGTTCCAAAGGGTAAGTATTTTAATAGAGATTGTTGAGCCCACATTATATAAACAGTCACCATTACTGTATAAAGAGAGTTTTATATGTCTGAAAGATATCACTTGAGAAGTGGTTACCAGGACCAAAACTGTTTATAAAATACATAGATCCACCAGGAAACCACATAATACAGACAGAATGCTTCTGAATTAATTTCAAATCATAACTTATCTGGCCACCATGAGCTACTGTTCATTATAATCCTCAACTTTGTTTTTGTTTTTTTAACTACCTATGTCCCATCCTTGATTCAACTCTAATGTATAGCTCCAACTATCTTAATGATTTAATTTTCTGGGCTAACTTTTCTGATTCCTACTACTTGCTAAATTTGAGGAAATTTTAAGAGCCTCTTGTTAGAGAGCATCTCTGTTAAATACTAGATTACACATAGTTACTATTAATCAATTATATTAAAGCACAATTAATCAATCTATAAAGCTCATCACTTTCCAAACATTGTAAATTGTTGAAAGTCTCTATACTCTACAAAGTACTGTATGCAAGATGGAACCTATAGTATATAATATCTGCCCTGAAAAGGCTTAAATTCTACAGCCCAGTGATGTTTTTCAAACTGTGGCTTGTTGCACACCACAAATGTCATATCTTAATAAGTGAGAATATAGAAATGGATCCTATGGTCAAATAGATTTGGGGATCACTGGATTAGATAAAGTCTATATACTATACATAGTTCAGTTCAGTTCAGTCACTCAGTCATGTCCGACTCTTTGCGACCCCATGAACTGCAGCACGCCAGGCCTCCCTATCCATCACCAACTCCTGGACTTCACTCAAACTCACGTCCATCGAGTCGGTGATGCCATCCAGCCATCTCACCCTCTGTCGTTCCCTTTTCCTCCTGCCCCCAATCCCTCCCAGCATCAGAGTCTTTTCCAATGGGTCAACTCTTCACATGAGGTGGCCAAAGTACTGGAATTTCAGCTTTACCATCATTCCTTCCAAAGAACACCCAGGACTGATCTTCTTTAGAATGGACTGGTTGGATCTGTTGCAGTCCAAGCAGGACTTACTGAAATATTTATATGCCAGTGTGCTTTGAATTCCTTCAAAGGAAATGCAATCATCAGTATTTTCATACTTTTCAAAATATTAGAACAGTTTTTGCAAGTGTGTGTCATCTAGAGCTAGGGTTCCATAGGATATGAAGTTTCCATTAGGTTACATTGCTGGGACAGTTAACACAGCCACAAAACTAAAAGACGCTTGCACCTTGGAAGAAAAGATATGGTAAACCTCAGTTCAGTTTAGTTCAGTTGCTCAGTCATGTCCAACTCTTTGAAACCCCATGGACTGCAGCATGCCAGGCCTCCCTGTCCATCACCAACTCCAAGAGCTTACTCATGTCCATTGAGTGGGTGATGCCATCCAACCATCTCATCCTTTGTCATCCCCTATCCTCTGAACTTCAATCTTTCCCAGCATTAGAGTCTGTTGAAATAAGTCAGCTCTTTGCATCAGATGACCAAAGTATTGGAGTTTCAGCTTCAATATCAGTCCTTCCAATGAACAGTCAGGACTGATTTCCTTTAGGATGGATTGGCTGGATCTCCTTGCAGTCCAAGGGACTCTCAAGAGTCTTCTCCAACACCACAGTTGAAAAGCATCAATTCTTCTGCACTCAGGTTTCTTTATAGTCCAACTCTCACATCCATATATGACTACTGGTAGGATGGCTATTACAAAAAGGAAAAAAAAAGAGAGTGAGATCATGGGTTAGGTAGATCAAGGGTAGTCAAAATCTACCCTTATCTGCCCCATTGAGGATTCTTCTAACTGGCAATTTTGTCTGGAGTGCCAGACAAATATCACATCTGTATCTCAATTTGATGAGAGGTAGGTAGGTCTGATAACCATTGCCTAATCTTCTTTCTATCTATTTTAATAGATTTTTGGGGGGGTTCCAAAATCACTGCAGGTGGTGATGGCAGCCATGAAATTAAAAAACACTTACTCCTTGGAATAAAAGTTATGACCAACCTAGATAGCATATTAAAAAGCAGAGACATTACTTTTCCAATAAAGGTCTGTCTAGTCAAGGCTATGGTTTTTCCAGTAGTCATGTATGGATGTGAGAGTTGGACCATAAAGAAGGCTGAGCACCACAAAATTGATGCTTTTAAACTGTGGTACTGGAGAAAACTCTTGCGAGTCCCTCGGACTACGAGAGGATCAAACCAGTCAATCCTAAAGGAAATTAACCCTGAAAATTCATTGGAAGGACTTATGCAGAAACTGAAGCTCTAATACTTTGGCCACCTGATGCAAAGAGTCAACTCATTGAAAAAGACCCTGATGTTGGGAAAGATTGAAGGCAAAAAGAGAAAGGGGCAGTGGAGGATGAGATGGTTGGATGGCGTTACCAACTCAATGGGCATGAGTCTGAGTAAACTCGAGGAGAAAGTGGTTACACTGCTGGGACAGGGAATCCTCACATGGTATATTTCATGGAATTGCAGAGTCCGACAAGACTTAGTGACTGAACAACATCAATGACAATACTGAGTAATACTTGTACTCTTTTTGGTAACCCACCTTTTTTCATTTGTTCTTCACTTTCATTCTCTATGAGGGCAGATAATGGACCAAGTCATTTTTGTCCACCCTTCTTACCATTCCACTTGATTAAGTTAGCTTCCTCCTAATAGAGAAAAACTGAACAGTTTCCAAAACACCAGAAAGCATGAGTCAACCCACCAGTAGCACAAATGACCTCTAGATGCAAAGAAATGTTTAAAATAGACCCTTGTAAGTAACCATCCAACACTTCATTGTGAGGCAATGATTCTTTCTCTTCAGGTATTTCTTGTAGCAATACGTGTCCACAGGGGATTTAGTGTTGTTTAAAAGGACAGAGTGAGTAATGAAAAAGAGTAATTCTGTATAAATCAACTGAAGGGCGAATTAGGGTGATGGGTTAGCACAACAAGAGGCCAGCAAATTGTAAATCCTCTGAGTTGTCTATTGCTCCATGAGCTTTTGTTGAGAATTTCTCTGAAAAAGTTAGCGCGGGTTATCACTGTTATCTGTAGATGTCTGAAGTATACTTTATCACCAGAGGAGACAACTTTTAAAGCTTGGAATGAAATTTAGTGGGCTGCCTTTTATCTCAGGGTTTGGTGAAGCCATATTTCAGCTTCTCAGGGGAAACACTGCAGGTATAATACAATGCCACTTAGATTGAATGTGATGTTCTTTTTGGTGTTGCACACACATGTACACACATTCATGCATAAACACATACTCATACCAAGATTTAACAGTGTGACACAATGAATTTCAGCCTTTTCCTGACATTAATGTTCTGAGTGTAAAGAGTAGATAATAGTGTGTGTTAGTTGCTCAGTCCTGTGTGATTCTTTGTGATCCCTTGGAATGTAGCCCATCAGGCTCTTCTGTCCATGGAATTCTCTAGGCAAGAATACTGGAGTGGGGTACCATTCCCTTCTCCAGGGAATCTTCCCAACACAGGGATCAAACCGAGGTCTCCTGCATTGCAGACAGATTCTTCACCATTTGAGCCTCCAGGGAAGCCCCAGTAGATAATAGCAGCAGGTATCAAATACAATAACATTATCAAATTTTCTTCTTCTATCTATTCTCCCTTGGAAATCTCATGCAATTGTTGCAAAATCCCTTATTTTGTTATTGCAATGATTAGAATCAAATAATTTTTTTTCAACCCTGAGCCTTCTCCACATCTCTTGGAATGCATTTCTATTTTCCTGCTCAACAGTTCCACATAGATAACCCATCAGTAACTCAAACTCAACAAGCCTCAAATGAGAGTCATTAATCTCTTTCCAAAATACTCCTATTTTCATGATTACCATTTACAAAAAAATCCATATTTTCTTCATTCCCCCTCCCATCCAGCAAATCAAGTGTAGAGCCTTTTTATTATTTTGCTTCTCACATTTCTAGGATTGTTAAATGCTACCTTCATAATCCCATAACAACACCATGAACAAACAAACCGATTTGACATAAGAAAACAAAAGCTTTTATTTTGATTTAGGCATATCACTTAATGTGTATTTTTAGAGTACTGCAATAAAGTAGATGATTGCAAACTGACTGCACGACCTTGGGAAAGTCATGCAAATTTTTGTGTTTTGTTTTCATGAAGAAAAGGAAAGAAAATTGTAGCCTCATAAGTTTCTTGGGAGGATTCAAACGGGTGATGTTTCTGGCTTGCTTTGCAAAACATAAAGCAATAAAAATGCAAGCAACTCAGCCGTTTCTGTTCTATAACCTCACTAATACATTTAAGTCTTCACGATTCCTTTCCTTCTAAAGTAGTATTAAATTTTTAACAGTTTTTTTTTTTCCAATCCGGGCTGTATTGGCTTTTGAGCTACCAAAATTAAGACTTAATTTCACGCATTTGCTCACTGACTCAGCTATTGACTCAACCAATATTTAATGAAAAACTACAGGGGGCTTAGGGCTTCCCAGGTGGCTCTAGTGGTAAAGACCCACCCGCCAGGGCAGGAGAGGCAGGAGGCACGGGTTCAGTCCCTGGGTAGGGAGCATCCCCTGGAGGAGGGCAAGGTAACCCACTCCAGGATTCTGGGCTGGAGAATCCCATAGACAGAGAAGCCTGGCAGGTACAGTGCATGGGTCACAAACAGCCAGACACGATTAAAGCGACTTAACATGTACACATGCACAAGGGACTCAGCACTCTGCCATGGGCTTGAAATATAGGCATAATCTGAGCCTTATTATGTGAAAAATTAGTGTTTGTGTTTGCTATAGAGAATTAACATGAGTTAATGGGTAAGATGTCTTCCAACCCATCATGTAACCTGTGCTTGCTGTTGTCTACTGTCCTTTTATTACTGTTAATATCTAAAGTCCACATTTCCTGGCTCCCTGCCCAGTTTTCTCTGATACAAAACACTGTATTCCTTACACAAATATTTATTTTCCTGCCTAAACAGCTAAATTTCTATGATACATGCTCATATGTAAGAATATACATTGTACCCCCAAGGGTTTCAATATCGAATGAAAAAGCATTTAATGAATAAAGCTTCCTCAATATCATATTGATGTGAAAATAAATCCCTTTAAAGCTATTTAAAACACCTTAAGGCAGTAGGCTATCTGGTTATAAAGAGGCACCTGGCATTCATATCAACACCCATAAAACAGAATAAGTTCTTCCACATATTTTCTTTCCCTGGCACTTAAATTTTTCCAACTACTCATTTACATTTCTTTTGAATCCTCAAGCAGTTTTCAAAAATAGCTCTTTGATAGAAAGTAAATTAATCAACAGACATGCAATTCTCACTGCGAGCACCATCACAAGGAAGCCCCTGCCGTCATGAGCTCATCAGACAGTAACCTCAGTTTCTCTCTGTTTCTCTGTCTCTCTCTTTCTGTCTCCTTCTCTCTCACACACGCACACATCCACACCCACACCCTCTTATTTATGTTCTCTTGTCTCTCTCTGTGGGCTTCCCTGGTGACGCAAATGGTAAAGAATCTGCCTGCAATATGACAGTCTTGGGTTCGGTCACTGGGTGGGGAAGATCCCCTGGAAAATGAAATGGCAATCCACTCCAGTATTCTTGCCCGTAGAATTCCAAGGACAGAGGAGCCTGGCAGTCTAAAATTGGCTAAGTAAGCCTTTTCTTGGTGAATGACTTTGCAACCACATCTCAAAGTTAGAAGAGAATTCAGTTCAACAATTCTTGCCTTCCCCACATTTTATTAACTCAAACCCACTTCTGAGGTTCCCCATAGTTTTTTTTTTTCATAGAAATATGTGCCAGAAAAACAATAATATTAGTCAAAATATATAACAATCTGCCCCATAGACCACAGCATATACCTGACCTATCAATTTCAAACACGAAATTGCTGATAGTCAGCTGGTTTTAACATAGAAATACAGCAATTTCTATGACTTAACGTAAAAAGACACATGCTGAAACTTTGTAACCATTTGTTCCTGTTTTCCCACTACTGGACTGATGGATCCTCTGGATAGATATTTAGTCTTATTCTCTTCTGTATGCAAAGCTCTAGGCACAGTGCTTGGTAGAGATAGATACTCACAAATGCTTGAGTGTAGGAAATACTCTTTTAGAGAATATTCATATACATGATGGTCTTCCCAGGTGGCTTAGTGGGTAAAAAATCTGCCTGCAATTCAGGAGATGCAGTCGATGCCAGTTCAACCCCTGGGTCAGGATGTTCCCCTGCAGAAGGGAATTGCAACCCACAGCAGTATTCTTGCTAGAGAATCCCATGGACAGAGAAGCCTTGTGGGTAACAGTCCATAGGATGGAAAACAGTCAGACACAACTGAAGTGACTGAGCAGACACACAAGTACATGATACAGGATGGTTGACAGAATACCCTTTTGTACAGATGAGGCAAGAACTATCAGAAAGGATAACTGAGTTGTTAATGAGCCTAATCTTCCGTCAATGGAGCAGCTTTAGAATCCAGGCTCTACTCATTGCTGGTTCCAAGATTTAAACAATTTTGTTTTTACATGTGTGTTCGTGCTGAGTTGTGTCTGATTCTTTGTGACCCCATGTCTGTAAGATGTCCCAGGCAAGAATACTAGAGTGGGTTTCCAATTCCTCCTCCAGGGAATTTTCCCAACCCTGGAATCAAACCAGCATGTCTGCAATCTTCTGCAGTGGCAGACAAATTCTTTGCTAATGAGCCACCTGGGAAACTCCATGTCAGACATTTTATATATATATATATATTTTATTATTTGATCCTTAGAACATATTTAGAAGTTGGTATTATTTTCACCATTTAATGAATAAACTGAGATTCACAAAGAAATGATTTTCCACTGTCACCAGCTGGTATGTAACAATCCTAAAATCTTAGCACCCTAAAGACAATTACAATGCACGCGGGCATGCTAAGTGGCTTCAGTCATGTTCACCTCTTTGTGACCGTATGGACTGTAGCCTGCCAGGCTCCTTTGTCAAAGGGATTCTGTAGGCAAGAATACTGGAGTAGGCTGCCATAACTCCTTGACAATTATAATAACTAAAATGAATAAATTTGGGAGAAAATTGAAACCCTCCATGATATTCATCTAAAATATGTACACTGTGAAAGCCAACAGAGGAACTTTCTTGGTGGTCCAGTGGTAAAGACACCATATTTCCACTTCACGGGGTATGGGTTCAATCTCTGAGCAGGGAGCTAAGATCCCACATGCCATACAGCACAACCAAAATAAATAAATAGCCAACTTTAAAAGACACCTGAATTATATAAAATACACCACAGATATGTATTCAAAGCATGGCCCCGCTATCTCAGACAGACACCTTTGTTTTATATATATATATATATATATATATATATATATATATATATAAAATAGAATTGGTAATAGCTCTGCTATTTAGGATTTAAATGGAATATCACACTTCAGAAACTTTGTATATCATGTGCGTGCAAGAAAGATTTGTCATGATACTCATTGTTACAATATGCCAACTGCTAGCAGGCATATTAGTAAAGCATGCTTAGTTGGGAGACTGTTTATTATAGTTGTGTCCTTATGGGCAGTAAACAACTTTGAATGGCACTGGGGATGAAGAGAAGATGCTGTGTCTAAACAGTGACATTGACCAGTTTTACCTGTTACAAAACAAGAAGTAGAGTAAACTAAGAGTTTGAGCTGAACTGTCTGCTTTGGAGGTACCCACGTCCAGTGTCACTGCTAAAGGTTTAAGGAGAGCACAGCCAGAAATGCAGACTATTGAAGGCAATGGACACATTTGCCTCAGTCCTTTCTTAGGTCATATGGGCGTGCATATGAGCTTCTGTGATAGCTCAGCTGGTAAAGAATCCCCCTGCAATGCAGGCAACCCTCATTCAATTCCTGGGTGGGGAAGATCCACTGGAGGAGGGATAGGCTACCAACTCCACTGTTCTTGGGCTTCCCTTGTGCTTCAGCTGGTAAGGAATCTGCCTGCAATGCGGGAAACCTGGGTTCAATCCCTGGGTGGGGAATATCCCCCAGAGAAGGGAAAGGCTACCTACTTCAGTATTCTGGCCTGGAGAATTTCATAGACTTTGCCCATGGGGTTGCAAAGAGCGACTTTCACTTTCACCTACTTTCTCTTTCATGCATGTGCACGCTCAGTCACTCAGTTGTGTCCAAGTCTTTGTGAACCCATCGGCCGTAGCCCTCCAGGCTACTATGTCCATGGGATTTCCTAGGCAAGAATACTGGAGTGGGTGGCCATTTCCTTCTCCAAGGGATTTTTCTTGACCCAGGAATTGAACCTGCATCTCCTGCTTGGCAGGGGGACACTTTGCCACCTGGGAAGCCCAAGAGGTTGTATTTAGTGGTGCTTTATCTCTTCTTAGACCTCCTGTAACACATCGCTATGCTGCTGTTGCTATTGTTCACTCACCAAGTCTGACTCTTTGTGACCCTATGGACTGCAGCACACCAGGCTCCTCTGTCCTCTGCTGTCTACCGGAGTTTGCTCAAATTCATATCCATTGGTTGGTGAGGCCATATAACCATCTCATCCTCTGCTGCCCTCTTTTCCTTTTCCTTTCAATCTTTCCCAAGGATAAGGCTATTTCCCAATGAATTGACTCTTATATGAGGTGGCCAAAGTATTGGAGCTTCAGCTTCAGCATCAGTCCTTCTGATGACTATTCAGGACTGATTTCCTTTAGGATGGACTGGTTTTATCTCCTTGCTGTCCAAGGGACTCTCAAGAGTTTTCTCCAACACCACAGTTGAAAAGCATCAATTCTTCGGCCCTCAACCTTCTTTATGGTTCAACTCTCATATCTGTACCTGACTACTGGAACAATCATAGCTTTGACTATATGGACATTTGTCAGCAAAGTGATGTCTGCATCTCTCAGCTGTCATAATGAATTATAGGTTCATGCTCTCTGTCACAGCACCCATCTTTCTTGTTTATCCAAAGCTGCCTATTATATGTTCTATTTTGGGTCATTTTCTCACCATTTATATCTGAGAAGCTTTGCACATCTAGGTGTGTTGGTAAAACTATTTTTCCCAGTCTGATAAGGCTTTATTTTGTAGGTCAGGCAGTATTCAGGGTGGGTACCATTTACTCCTGAGTTCTCTTGCTGTTCTTTGTGCACAGATCCTGGGCCTTCTCTGGTCCTCCTGAATATGGTCAGATCCCCCTAAAGCTCTATACGGGCTTCCACTGACGACATGCCTTGTGAGTGACGACATCCATCATGATCTGGATTATTTGTCTAATTTCTGGCATTGTTCATGCCAGAAGAATGGCAGCACAACCTGTCTAGTACTCCTATGTTCTCAAATCCCAGTTATATCCAACTGACACCAGACTTCAGTGAATAAATTTTCAACTTTGTGAATAAACTATTTACTTCATGAATAAAATAAGTCATGTCTGACTCTTTGTGACCCTCTGGACTGTAGCCCACCAGGCTCCTCTGCCCATGGGATTCTCCAGGGAAGAATATTGGAGTTGGGTGTCACTTCCTACTCCAAGGGCTTTTCTCGACCCAAGGATTGAACTCACGTCTCTTGCATCTCCTTCATTGGCAGACGGATTGTTTTCCACTGAGCCACCCGGGAAGACTGGAATAAAATAAGTTGTTCATGTATTTATCTCCATCAGAAGAATTTAACCTCCCATGGATAATACAGGTGAGTTTAGTAGGTCTAACAACTCTACTTTGAGGGAAGGAATCAGAAAATTATCAAGGTCAAATATTTTTCCCAAGGTCACACAGTCTCACAATTGTTGAAAGGAAAGGAGAAAAGAGAACCTAAGCCTTCTGACTTGATTGCAGGGCTCTTCTTTCTATTCCAGCCATGGCAGGCAAGCACTTTTATTACAGCCAACTTTATATTTAGTCTCCCTTCTAATTTAGGTTCTTGTTTGCAGTATTGTACCTGGCAATTTAGGTTGTATTCACTGCTGATATATATTTCTAAATGTATGCAGTAAATTTAAATGAATAAGATGCCTTGCTGAGCGGAAAATCTGGATTATTATGTCCTGAAAGCAGATCAGCACAACCATTATATGCACATAAAAATAACCTTGGGGTTGTTAATATGAATAATATGTTTTATCACCATTAAAGCAAGATTTAGATGTTTAGCCTTTTCTCACATAACAGGCTATTCATTTTAGTAGAGAGAAACTCTTAATAAAAAAGATTAATGAGATAAATAGGTTTCTTTTTATATACAGAATATTTTTCCTCTTTCTGAAATTATGTCTCTTCTGAAAACTCAGATGCACTCTGCCATAAATTAAGGGACACTCTTTGGTGCAAAGGCAGAGACTGAGTAGGTGAATTTAACAAGAGATGATATTAAATATTGATACTATCACAGATTTTTGTTGGGGAAACTTTCTTTACTAACTTGCCAGTAGGTAAAATTAAATCTCTATGGGGTCTCTTTTCCTCTAAATAACTTTTCATCTGGTAAACATATCTAAAAATACATATGACCTGGGTTCAGTCAAAGAAATGAAGCAGTTAAAATAGAAGGAAATAAAAAGTCTTCCTTTTTCACTTAAACCTCAAAAAGCACAGCAGTTTTGATCTGAATTGATATTCTCTTCAACAATTCAAATTCTGTGCTTTTTATATTAATTTTTATTGGAGTATAGTTGATTTACAATGTTGTGTTAATTTTAGGTGTATAGAAAAGTGAATCATTTGTACATTTATTTACCCGTTTTTAGATTATCTTCCCATATAAGTCAATAAAGAATATTGAGTAGAGTTCACTGTGCTATGTAGCAAGTCCTTATTATCTATTTTATATATAGTCGCATGTATATGTCAATCCCAATCTCCCAATGTATCCCTCCCATCTTACCCCTTGGTAACCATAAGTTTGTTTCCTACATCTGTAACTCTATTTCTATTTTTTAAAATAAGTTTATTTGTGCTTTTTTTTAAAGAGACAGATGATCTTGGAACGTCTCTTGTGGTCCAATGGTCAAGTCTTCATCTTACAATGTAGGGGGTGCTGTTCAATCCCTGGTCGAAGAGCTAAGATCCTACATGCCTTTCAGCCAAAAAAAAACCCAAAATTTTTGTAAAACAGAAGCAATGCTGTAAGAAAGTCAACAGAGACATTAAACATGGCCCATATCAAAAAAACAAGACAAAACAAAACAGATAATCTTGAGGAAGTTGCAAATGTTCTTAGGCAGAAAGAAAGAGATGTCTCTGTCCTCAAGCTGCTAAAGCAGAGCTGCATTAAGGGCTATTAGCAGCCAATCTTCAAAGTAGTCCATAATGATTCTCACCTCTTCTTAGTGACCTCCTGCACCAAATAAGGCTGACCTGGGTAGTGAATAAGATATTGTGGAAATTAGGGAGCATGGCTTCTGAGGATAGGACATAAAAAAACATGGTGCTTTTTTTTTCTCTCTCTCTTGGGTCATTCTCACCAGGGGAAGCCAGACACCATGCCATGAGGACACTTGAACAGCACTGTTGCTCATATGGTGAGAACTGAGGCCTCCTAACAACAGACATGTGAGTGGGACATCTTGGGACCTCCAGCCCAGTTCAGTCTTCAGATGACTGGAAACCAGGCAAACATCTTGACTGCAAACACATCAAAGACCCTGAGTCAAAAATCATCAGTTTACCTTCTCCAGGTTTCTCAATATCCAGAAACTGCAAAGTAATAAATGCTCACCTCTGGAACCGTTAAAGTTGAGATGATTCGTTACATAGCAAGAGATAATGATTAAAGAACTAATATGACCATTTACATAGCATCTTTGCTTACTAAACACATGTTAAAGCCTGCTCCTTTTTAAAAGGGTAAATAGGAAATTCCCTGGTAGTCCAGTGGTTAGGACTCAGCACTTTCACTAGCAAGGACTGAGGCTCAATCCCTGGTTGTGGAACTAAGATCTCACAAAACATGGAGTCAAATGAATAAATAAGGGGGTAAATAAAATGAAGAGAAGGCTGGCATGCTATAGTCCATGAGGTTGCAAAGAGTTGGACACGACTTGGTGATTGAACAACCACAAAATAAAATGAAAGGGCATATGATTACTATTACTACCCATTATTGGCAAATCAGGAAACAGGCCTGAGATAATCATTAAGGGAATCAATGCCACAAGGCTTTTATATGGTAGAGAGAGAATTCAAACTCAAGTCTAGAGAAATCTAAGACTATTTTTTTTTATCATATCATGCTTAGAGATTTATTGTTCAAAGTTCAATTCAAACAGCTAACACACAGACAACACAGAGACTGCACTGGGAAAGATTAAAGGCAGGAGGAGAAGGGGGCAACAGAAGATGAGATGGTTGGATGGCATCACTAACTCAATGGACATGAGTTTGGGAAAACTCTAGGAGATAGTGGAGGACAAGGCAGCCTGGCATACTATAGTCCATGGGGGTCACAAAGGGTCAGATATGACTTAGCGGCAAACAAGGCAACCTGTCTGAACTACCAACTCTAGCACCTGTGTTCTTCCTACTATCCTGCAGGAAAAAGACAGCAGGGCTCTGGGACCCAGGGACCCATTCTCCCGGGTGCCTGGAGTCCAACACTGGTGATGGGAAGGATGGGTGGGCAAGCAGAAGACATCCAAATACTAGTCAATGTGAAAGAAGGGAGGAGCTGTGCAAAGATGAACCCCTTTGCCTCAATTGAAGATTATGCTGCAGTTCCAGAACCCTCCCCAGGCTGAGTTTAGATCTGGTTGCAATGTCATTATAGTTCAACTTCTCCATGTTTTGTCCCCTTATTTTTACCTCCTCAATGCTGGTGTTCATGACAACAGTTTTTAACAAGCTGCCTGCAAACAAATTCCTCTTTCAGAGTCCACTTCCCAGATAAACTTCACAGTCTTTCCCAGTTTCAACCCCTTGCCTTATTTGAGAAATGACTGAGCTAGCTTAGATGTTTATGAGATACTGCTTGTCATGATATAGCCCCTGAACTTGCAGCAGTGGTGTCATCTGGGAACCCGAGAGAAGTACAAATTCTCTGGCATTAATACAATCTTATTGAACCAGAATCTCATGAGGTGGAGACCCAGAATGTATGTTTAACAGGCTATCCAGGTGATTCTGACCCAGCATAAAGTGTGACGACAGTTGGTATAAGATTGGGTTACTGTCATATACATGTCCTTCAGCTGGTTGTTCCAGAGTCTTAATAGGATCCGATCACATGCCATTTGAGTTCCAAACATTATAAAAAAAGATTGTGTATAGTCATTGGACATCAGATTTTAAATTTTTTGTGACATTGCAGTAAAGAATATTACAGTCAGGTTGGTGGGTACAAAGGGGGTATAAATGTTAGAGTAAAAGGAGTAGTTATTTTATAATACCAACACCACAATTAACATGGTGTATGACCTTTCAAAAGTCATTTCAACTTTCTCAATTGCAATTTTCTCATCTGTGTAATGGGTTTATGTATGTTCATGCCCTGACTACTTTAAGGAATTGTAGCTGAGTAAATGATACAGCGGGGCTTCCCTGGTGGTAAAGAATTTGCCTGCAATGCAGGAGAGTGAGGTTCAATCCCTGGTTGGGGAAGATTCCCTGGAGAAGGAAATGACAACCCACTCCAGCATTCCTGCTTGCAGAATCTCATGAACAAAGAAGCCTGGTGGGCTACAGTCCATGGGGTCACAAAGAGTCAGACATGACTGAGCAACTAACACTTTCACTTTAATTTCAAATGATACATCATATGGACTTCCCTAGGGGCTCAGATGGTAAAAAAACTGCCTGCAAAAAAGACACTTGGGTTTGATCCCTGGGTTGGGAAGATCCCCTGGAGGAAGGCATGGCAACCCACTCAGTATTCTTGCCTGGAGAATCCCCATGGACAGAGGATCCTGGTGGGCTACAGTCCATGGGGTTGCAAAGAGTCAGACATGACTGAGCTACTAAGCAGCAGCAGCATATCTTTGTTATTAGATCTGGCAATTTGTACTCCCTATAAATAAAGAAAAGGCTCAGTTCAGTTCAGCCGCTCAGTCATGTCCGACTCTTTGCGACCCCATGAATCTCAGCACGCCAAGCCTCCCTGTCTATCACCATCTCCCGGAGTTCACTCAAACTCAAGACCATCGAGTCCATGATGCCATCCAGCCATCTCATCCTCTATCGTCCCCTTTTCCTCCTGCCTCCAATTCCTCCCAGCATCAGAGTCTTTTCCAATGAGTCAACTCTTCGCATGAGGTGGCCAAAGTACTGGAGCTTCAGCTTTAGCATCATTCCTTCCAAAGAACACCCAGGGTTGATCTCCTTTAGAATGGACTGATTGGATCTCCTTGTAATCCAAGGGACATTCAAGAGTCTTTTCTAACACCATAGTTCAAAAGCATCAATTCTTCAGCACTCAGCTTTCTTCACAGTCCAACTCTCACATCCATACATGACCACTGGAAAAACCATAGCCTTGACTAGATGGACCTTAGTCGGCAAAGTAATGTCTCTGCTTTTTAATATGCTATCTAGGTTGGTCATAACTTTTCTTCCAAGGAGTAAGTGTCTTTTAATTTCATGGCTGCAATCACCATCTGCAGTGATTTTGGAGCCCCCAAAAATAAAGTCTGACACTGTTTCCACTGATTCCCCATCTATTTCCCATGAAGTGATGGGACCAGATTCCATGATCTTAGTTTTCTGAATATTGAGCTGTAAGCCAACATTTTCACTCTCCTTTTTCATTTTCATCAAGAAGCTTTTTAGTTCCTCTTCACTTTCTGCCATAAGGGTGGTGTCATCTGCATATCTGAGGTTATTGATATTTCTCCCGGCAATATTGATTCCAGCTTGTGCTTCTTCCAGCCCAGAGTTTCTCATGATGTACTCTGCATAGACGTTAAATAAGCAGGGTGACAATATACAGCCTTGGCGTACTCCTTTTCCTATTTGGAACCAGTGTGTTGTTCCATGTCCAGTTCTAACTGTTGCTTCCTGACCTGCATATAGGTTTCTCAAGGGGCAGATCAGGTGGTCTGATATTCCCATCTCTTTCAGAATTTTCCATAGTTTATTCTGATCCACACAGTCAAAGGCTTTTGCATAGTCAATAAAGCAGAAATAAGACTATATGCATATAAATATAATTATAAGTACTAATGCTAATATACTGAGTGATTATCATGATCTAGACGATAGTACATGACTTACTTGTCTCATTAGATTTCTTATAAGCAAAGTATGGTTTATTTGGAGGAGAACTGGTCATAAAGCTCATACTAGCGAGACCTACTGATTCAACATAAATAATTTGTTTACAGAGTCATAGATGCATCAGTATTCTCTACTAATTTTCTCATTTTTCAAAACTAAGGAATTTAAAAACTCATGGCTGATGAGAATAACTGAGAATAATGAGGATAACTTATGGTTAATATTTTCATGGTATTTACAAGGCATATATGATGCTGTTTCAGATATGTGTTAGTGTTTATAAATAATGTATGTATTCATGTAATTTTCTATGTATATTTATGACATAATTTGTAATGTAAACTGTAATTATGTATGTAGATAATATAATTAAACATGTTATTAGATGTTAATGCTAGCCTATATTCACAAATGAAAAGCCCAGAGAGATTAAGTAATGTACCCCAGGTCAAACAACACTGTGAGAAGAGCTGGTATTCAAACCTCAGGGTGCTTGTTTTAGAGAGTCTGAGAGTCATCATTGTGAAATACTGCCCTTCAAAGTAAACTTCCCTCGTGGTTCATTTGGTAAAAAATCCACCTGCAATGCAGAGGACCTGGGTTCAGTCCCTGGGTTGGGAATATCCCCTGGGGAAGGGAATAGCTACCTACTCCAGTACTGGGGCCTGGAGACTTTCAAGGACGGTATAGTCCATGGAGTCACAAAGAGTCAGACATGACTGAGTGACTTTCAGTTCAGTTCAGTTCAGTCACTCAGTCGTGTCCGACTCTTTGCGACCCCATGAACTGCAGCACGCCAGGCCTCCCTGTCCATCACCAACTCCCGGAGTTTACCCAAACTTATGCCCCTTGAGTTGGTGATGCCATCCAACCATCTCATCCTCTGTCGTCCCATTCTCCTCCTGCCTTCAATCTTTCCCAGCATCAGGGTCTTTTCAAATGAGTCAGCTCTTTGCATCAGGTGGCCAAAGTATTAGAGTTTCAGCTTCAACATCAGTCCTTCCAATGAACACTCAGGATGTCACTCCACTTAGAAGTAAAATAACACACTGCTGGTATGATCCCAGATAAATGTACAGATGTTGACATTTTATTAGTTCTCATGTTGATGCAGGGTAAATTGAAATTTTGGTCCTAATGTGACAGGTTGAACTATTGTATTTTTGGCTTTCAGAGTTTGCCAGAGATCAGGAAGGCAGTAACACAACAAACATGGCCCGTAGATCCAGGAATGGGAATCACACGCAAAAGTACAGTAATAATGGTAGAGCATACAAAATTCTGAAGTCTTCTAACCTAGTGCAGTTAGTCTGAAGCCCACATACGAAGTAAGCATGAAGATGGATATGATAAAAAACCACCTTTTTTTTTTTAAATCTTTTGTGCTTGGCTGACTGAGTCTTCACAAATTCCTCTTGATATTTGGATGCATTTTACAATAAGAAGTAGAAACTACTGCCAACGAAAACAAAAATAATAATAATACTAACAACTACTGGGTTTCCACGATCCCTTTGCTGTGAGGATGCCAGACTGTGATGTAGATTGAGCTAATCAGATGACTCATGCAAGGGAATGAAGAGGAAGAGAGCACCATGAAGCCGTTTCCACTAGTGGGAAAACTGTCCTTTTGGGCAGAGTGTTGGAGGGGCAGTTGTAACTATAGCTCTTCATGGGAGGGCATGCTAAGTACCTTGAATTGTGTCCAGCTCTTTGTGATTCTATAGACTGGAGCCCACCAGGCTCCTTTGTCTATGGGATTTTCCAGGCAAGAACACTGGAGTGGGTTGCCATGCCCTCCAACAGGGGATCTTCGCAACCCAGAGATGAAACTCGCGTGTCTATGCCTCCTGCATTAGCAGACGAGTTCTTGACCACTAGCGCCACCTGTTCCAAATGTTTAATTCAGTGCAGTTCAGTCACTCAGTCGTGTCCGACTCTTTGCAACCCAATAAACTGCTGCATGCCCGGCCTCCCTGTCCATCACCAATTCCCAGGGTCCACCCAAACCCATGTCCATTGAATCAGTGATGCCATCCAACCATCTCACTCACTGTCATCCCCTTCTCCTCCTGCCCTCAATCTTTCCCAGCATCAGGGTCTTTTCAAATGAGCCAGCTGTTTGCACCAGGTGGCCAAAGTATTGGAGTTTCAGCTTCAACATCAGTCCCTCCGATGACCACCCAGGACTAATCTCCTTTAGGATGGACTGGTTGGATCCTCTTGCAGTCCAAGGTACTCTCAAGAGTATTCTTCAACATCACAGTTCAAAAGCATCAATTCTTCAGGGCTTAGCTTTCTTCATAGTCCAATTCTCACATCCATACATGAGGAAAATCCATAGCCTTGACTAGACTGACCTTTGTTGGCAAAGTAATGTTTCTGCTTTTTAATATGCTATCTAGGTTGGTCATAACTTTCCTTCCAAGGAGTAAGTGTCTTCTAATTTCATGGCTGCAATCACCATCTGTGGTGATTTTGGAGCCCCCAAAATAGTCAGCCACTGTTTCTACTGTTTCCCCATCTATTTGCTATCAAGTGATGGGACTGGATGCCATGATCTTAAAGTTTTCTGAAGTTGAGCTTTAAGCCAACTTTTTCACTTCCCTCTTTTACTTTCATTAAGAGGCTCTTTAATTCTTCTTCACTTTCTGCCATAAGGGTGGTATCATCTGCACATCTGAGGTTATTAATATTTCTCCTAGCAATCTTGATTCCAGCTTGTGCTTCCTCCAGCTCAGCATTTCTCATGATGTACTCTGCATAGAAGTTAAATAAGCAGGGTGACAATATACAGCCTTGATGTACTTCTTTTCCTATTTGGAACCAGTCTGTTGCTCAATGTCCAGTTCTAACTGTTGCTTCCTGACCTGCATACAGGTTTCTCAAGAGGCAGGTCAGGTGGTCTTGTAGTCCATCTCTTTCTGAATTTTCCATATTTTGTGTACAGGCTTTGGCACATTCAATAAAGCAGAAATAGATGTTCCAAATGTGGTCAGTGGCAAATAATAGGTGATGATGACAGCTTGTGCCACCTCAGTCCTCCAAGATGATGGGCTTTTTCCCTGGCTTCATTTTCCTGTTGGGTACATACCAACACTGTTTTTCTGCCCCTCCTGGAGATTCCTACAAAATTCCTAGTCCTTTAATGAATCCATTTTGCTTGAAATACCTAGAGTCCTGTGTCACTTAATTACTGCTACATAATAAACTGCCCCAAATTTAGTGGCTTAAAGTAACAATGATTTTGCTCCTTCTCAGAGTTCTGTGGCTCAGCAGTTCAGGCTGGGTTCAGAAGATCAGTTGCCCTGCTGACATTCCCGGGGTCACTCTTGTGGCAGCACTCACCCAGGAGCTTGAATTCCAGTGAATGCTTCAGGGTGGCCTCATAAGTATCGGGCAGTTAGCTGGGGCTCTTGGCTTGATGCATCTTAATTCCAAATTTCAGCATCTTAAGTCCGAATCTTAGCATCTTAAGTCCAAATTTCAGCAGTCACACACTTCTGCTCCCTTTACTTCTATCAAAAGCAGTTGATAAGATATGAAGTCAAATCTTGAGTATCTTGTGGTCTGAGCAGAGAAAATAATTATAATGAAACTGAGTATGACGGAAGTAAATATTGGGAATGACAAGGGAGCCAGAAATAGTGGAGAGGATGTGAGGAAAACAAGGAAACTTGAAACCGATTGATGTGTGTATATGGGGAGAGACTTAGAAGGAATGATTATACACACCTTGGCTTTGCTGTAGCGAAGATGATGATATGGGAGGCTGCAGGAGATGGAACTCGAGAAAACAGGGAAATAGGCTCACAAATTCCTTCTGAGTCAGGCAAAGGACTTATACCCTATCTTAAAGGCAGTGGGTGGACAAAGAAATTTTAATCAGTGGTGAAATCTGGTGCCATTTCTGCTTCAGGAAGATCACTCTGGCAGCCAAGAGGAAGGTAGATCTGAAAGCTGTGAGAGACCTTGCCTACCTCAGGGATAGCCCAAGGGCATCTTAAGGCCTCTGACAGTGTGTGTTTCTGGTTTCCCTTATATCAAATTCTCACCCTGAAACACTGTCCGCTGAAATGTCGTTAAGCTGCTCTCATGCACATTTAAATAACTCACAGCTGGAAATGCCTGGATATTTTAAGGGTGGGCTATTTGACTTGCCTTTTTCTAGTCTGCAATAAAATAAAAAATAAATGGCTCCTAACCTGTGCCTCCAGCACTCCCTCTACAAAAACCAATCTCAATTCATACTATTAGGTCAAGCTGACTTCTATTCAAAGGCTAATTCTGAACTGAAGCATGAATCTAAAATTTTTGACAATATAGGAAAAATTCCCTTGTAGGTCTAAATTTGTCATCCATAGTCTCACATATTCTACTGTTCTTCCTGCCTTATTCCCTTACTCTATGGTATATATCTTTATTGGTAATTACATGTTTATCAAAACATTTATCTATGATCTGTTCTCATCACTAAATTGGCAACTCCATGAGCATCGGCCATGCCTCTCTTATTTATGGAACTCACACTTCTCAGCACACATAAGTCAACAAACTAGATATTAAATAAATAAGATTTGAGGATGCAATGTACAGCACATGGAATATAAATAATATTTATAGTAACTCTAAATGGAGTATAATCTGCAGATATATTGAATCACTATGTAGTATACCCCAAACTAGCATTATAAATCAACTATAATTCAATAAAAGATAAATCAATACATAATAAAAATCAATGAATATGTAAACATGATGGGGAGGATAAAATATTTTGTACACACTCTTTCTCTCAAAGAAAGCTACATGATCACCACACAAATTTGTGTTACAAAAGCTAAACCTGGAGAAGTACCATAATGTAATGATAAGAGCAAGGTTTTGGGTGTCCAGAAGACTAAGGCTGAAAACTAGAAATGTCACGGATAGTTGTGTAACTTCAGACAAACTGTGTTAGTTTTCTGTGGTTGCCATAACAAATTACAAGAAACTGAATGGCTTAAAACAACAGTTATTTTTTCTCTTGCTATTTTGGAGACCAGAAGTCTGAAATCAATGTATCTGCAGAGCCACACACCCTCCAAAGGTGCTAGGTGATAATGCTTCCTTAATGTTCCAGATTGTGATTGTTCCAACATTCCTTGGCTCCTCGCCTCATACCTCCAAACTTTGCTGCTGCCACCTCAGTCTTTACATAAACATTATGTGTTTTTGTCCTTATTAGTCTTGATTTTCCAGAGAAACAAAACCAAGAGGAGTTATGTCTATCTATCTATGTGTCTATCTATCTTTATGTATCTATTATAACTATCTATATCTATCTATCTGGAATTAGCTAAGATGAGAAATCTTAACTACAGTAGGTGAGCTAGTTCTAGACCAAGAAGAGCCACTGATATAGTTTCCATCCAACCTGAAGATTTGAGACTCAGGTGAGTGGATGGTGTAAGTTCCAGTCTGACTCAGAGTCCAAAGACAGGAAAAGATTGATATCCTAGTTCAAAGACAGTCAGAGAAAGAGAGTGAATTCTGTTTTGTTCTCTTCAGTCCTTCAATGGATTGGATGAAGGTCATCCACATAGAGGAGATCAATCTGTTTTACTCATTCTATCCATGCAAATATTAATCTCATCAGAAGCACCATCAAGACATACTCAGAATAATGTCTAACCATTACTGAGGCATCCCATGACTCAGTTAAGCCAACACATTCAATTAACTATCATACTGTGTCCTCTCTTTCTGTCTTTTTTTTTATTAAGACATTCTCATTTGACTTAGGACTCACTCTAACTAAGGATAATTACATCTGCAAAGACCTTATTTCCATAGGTCACATTCACAGGTAAGAAAGGTTAGGACTTGGACCTTTTTTTTTGTTTGTTTTTGAGAACACAATTGAAATCATTACTATTAATCTTTTTAGGATCACCATAGCAAAATACCATAGCTAAATAGACTTGGTGGCTTAAACAACAGAAATGTATCTTCTCACAATTCTGGATAGTTGAAGTTTTCAGAGGGCAGGCAATCCCACCCTCTATAAATTTAAAGGAGATAGTCTCAAATGTTGGGTAATTCTTCTTCTTCTTGTTTTTTAAGTATAGCATTTTTGCAGGTGGATAACTTTACTGGCTCCTACTGTAGAATCACAAAAGTTTGACAGTTGTCCTACATTTTGTAGCATCTCTGTCCCCTGAAATTCAGGCTGGCAGGGTTTCTGTTGGTATAAGTCCATCTTTATTATTATCTTCTGCCAAGATGCCTGATTAGATTCATGAGTCACACCTATAATTTCTTCAACAAATTATTTTTTCCCCAGCCATACTCTTGTTCTTCTTTCCAGAACATATATTTTTGTTTCTTACAATATGAATAGACTGAAAGTTTCCAAAACTTCATGTTATGGTTTGGTTTTGCTTAACATTTCTCTCAATTATCTCTTTCATTTCATAATTCTTAGATACAGTAAGGAGAAACCAGGATAGACCTTCAACATTTTGCTTAGAAATAAACATACAAGTATATGACTTACAATTCCTACTTTTCACAAAATGCTCAAATACAATTTGCCCAAGTTCTGCTACTTTATAGCAAGGATTGCCTTTATTCCAGTTTCCAATAGCATGTTCTTTATTTATATCTGAGAATACATCAGGATCAGTTTTAAGATACGTTTTCCTTTAAGATCTCTTTTGTACTTTTTCTAGCATGCACCTCAACTAGTGTTGAGGTGTCCAACTGTTACCCAGTGCCGAAGCCAGTTTCGCATTGTTAGGTATTCGTTACAACAGCATTGCACTTCTAAGCACCAAAATCTGTATTCACTTGCTATGGTTGTCATAACAAAATGCCACAGACGGTGAATTAACCAACAGAAATGTATTTTTTTCACTGTTTTAAGTACTTCAAGTTCAAGATCATGACGCCAGAGATGAGCCCTCTTTCCTTGGGCTTGCCAATGGCCACCCTCGTGTTATCTTTTCACATGGGCATCTCTCTGAGCACACAAAACCCTGGTGTCTCCCTTTGTGTGTTCAAATTTTATCTTATAAGGACTCCAGCTAGATTAGAGTCTCCCTACATGATCTTTATAAACCATAAATACCTCTTTTAAAGCTCTATTTCCATGTATAGCCACAGTCTAATTTCTGGAGGTTAGAGCTGCAACATACAAATTTTGAGGGAATGTAATTAATCCTATAACATTTATGCAATGTATATACATGCTATACAGTAAATATGAAAAATAGGAAAAATATTCTGTACATGATATAGAAGAACTCCCCTACTGTGAACTGTGTGGTATTTAGAATGATTCTCTCAAATGAGGATCAACAAATCAATCATTTCATGTGAGAAACCTCAATGTTTGGGTCCAAACCTTAGGCCTTTTGAATCACAAAACCTTTGATTCAGAATTCTTTGTTATGGACTCCAGGAGAATCACAATTAATATTGCTGCTTCATACAAACAACTTTGAGTACCTGATGAGAGAGTCCTATCTTAAACAAACAAAATGGTAAGCAAATTTTCAATGAACACAGTTTCTCTATCTCTATCTCATGTATCTATTTACTGAGTTCCAACAATGAATCAGACCCTATTTTAGGTATGGGAGAAACATCCAGATCCGAGCAGTTCGAAAAAAAAAAAAAAACTAGTTACTGTCTCAAGATAACTTATACTCTAAGGGGAAACGAAAATAAGGAATGAATATTCAAAAATAAATAAATAAATGCAGTGTGGGATAAGAGTTCTGAATACTAGGAATGATGGTATAGAGAATGCATTGGGCTGGAGTGTAGAAAAATAGGAGTTACTTTAGACTAAGTGGCCAGAAACATTTGGTTGAGATCTGAATAATGAAAATTAATAATCTAAGAAAAGAAGGGAAGGAAAGCAGTTTATATGCATAGAATGGTAAGTTCAAAGACAGAAAAACATTATTTTGTAGTTAGTTAAATAATTAATAATAAAATAATTGTAAGTGGTGGGTAGTATGATTCCAGTGTTGTGATTTAGGTACAAATTGGAGCTGGAAAGATGTTCAGAGTCACAGAAATTATTTGAATATTTAATAACCAGAAATTGCCCAAATATCATGAAAGCCATAAATTTTCAGATTCAATGGCTTGGTGAGTAGTAAAGAGAATAAACTATAAGAAAATAAAGCCTAGATACATCATAATCAGTCTTTTGAAAATTAAAAATATTTAAGCTTTTTAAAGAAACTAGAGATTGTAACACATTATATCTGGAAAGGAAACAATGGTTCAAAAGCTATAGATATTTTACCAGAAATTATGGAAGACAAAAGAGAGTGAAGAAACATTGTAAAATGCTAAAAGGAAAGAACCACTCACTTAGAATTCCATATTCAGTGGAAATACCCTACAGAAATGATCAGAAATTAAAGAAATTCTTAGACAAAGACAACTCAGGGAATTAATTTCCAGAAGACTTGATCTAAAAGAAATAATAAAATAATTTATTTAGACTGAAGGAAAATAGTACCAGAGAGAAATTTGGAGTTTCAGAAATAAAGGCAAAAACATCAGCAATTGTAAATATACTGGTAGATTTAAAAGTCAAGTTTTATCCTCTGAAATCCTTTAACATATGCATGACTGTTAAAAGAAAAAAAGCGTAATATTGCTTGGTGGGGCATTAAATATAGATACAATAGACTTGACATTGTAACATAAATGTCAGTGAAGAGGGGTAAAACATGTTTACATAGTTTTAAAACTTCTGTTCTTGAAATGATAAAATAATAAGTTTCTTTTAACAGTAAAAGCTTAATCTGTAAAGAAACAACTAAAACAAGATTTTGCAAAAATGCCAGAGGATATAAATTCAGCTTATTAAGAGGAGAGCAGGAAAAGGAGAACAAAGCAGCAAAACTCTAAAATGAAAAACACAAAGCCAAAAGTAAAACGACAGATCTAAGTTCAATCGTATCAATATCACAGTAAATGTTAATGGTCTAAACACAGTGATTGAAAGTCACAGGTTGTACAGAAAAGAAAGATCTAACCACATGTTTTCTGTATAAAAATTTCTTTTAAAGATACAGATAGAATTTTTTAGAACAATAGAGAGCATGCCGTTAAAAAAGGCATGAGTTAAAAGAAAGCTTGACGGCAATATGAATATCAGAGAAAGCAAACTCAGTACCAGAAAAAATATCAGGCAAGGAAAAAAAAATTACATAATGATATGACAGTTAGTTTTAAAACTAAGAAGATTTTGCACCTAAAAAGAGTTAGACGTAAACCCTGATTTTCCAGGCAAGAATACTGGAGTGGGTTGCTATTGCCTTCTCCGAGAACTGAAGTAGATATAAGCAAATCCAATAATTTTACTTGAAGACTTCAACATTGCAGTTTGATGATCTATAGAAAAAGTAGACAGAAAATCAGTAAGGGCTTAGGACACCTGCATAACACTAATAGCAGATATAATCTATTTAATATTTATAGAGTACTCCACTCAACAGCATCAGGATACATTCTTTTTTAAGTGCACATAGAACATTTGTCAAGATAGGTAGGACATTTTCTTGGCCATGAAATAAAGCTCAGCAATTTAGAGGCTAAAATACTTCTTAAAGTACAGCTTACGATCTTAAAATAATTAAAATTGGAATCTGTTTAGCAGAGAGATACCTTAAAGACTTACAAATGTTTGAAAACTAAATATACTTCTGAAAATCCCTTAACTCAAGAAGCTTATTTGTTCACCTGAAACTATCACAACATTATTAATTGACTATACTCCAATACAAAATAAAAAGTTTTAAAATATTAAATATTAAAAATTGAAACTGTAATCAGAAATCTTCCAGCAAACAAAAGCCCAGGTCCAGACGGCTTCACAGCTGAATTCTACCAAAAATTTCGAGAAGAGTTAACACCTATCCTACTCAAACTCTTCCAGAAAATTGCAGAGGAAGGGAAACTTCCAAACTCATTCTATGAGGCCACCATCACCCTAATACCAAAACCTGAAAAAGATACTACAAAAAAAGAAAACTACAGGCCAATATCACTGATGAACATAGATGCAAAAATCCTCAACAAAATTCTAGCAATCAGAATCCAACAACACATTAAAAAGATCGTACACCATGACCAAGTGGGCTTTATCCCAGGGATGCAAGGATTCTTCAACATCCGCAAATCAATCAATGTAATTCACCACATTAACAAATTGAAAAATAAAAACCATATGATTATCTCAATAGATGCAGAGAAGGCCTTTGACAAAATTCAACATCCATTTATGATAAAAACTCTCCAGAAAGCAGGAATAGAAGGAACATACCTCAATATAATAAAAGCTATATATGACAAACCCACAGCAAACATTATCCTCAATGGTGAAAAATTGAAAGCATTTCCCCTTAAGTCAGGAACAAGACAAGGGTGCCCACTTTCACCACTACTATTCAACATAGTTCTGGAAGTTTTAGCCACAGCAATCAGAGCAGAAAAAGAAATAAAAGGAATCCAAATTGGAAAAGAAGAAGTAAAGCTCTCACTGTTTGCAGATGACATGATCCTCTACATAGAAAACACTAAAGACTCTACCAGAAAATTACTAGAGCTAATTAATGAATATAGTAAAGTTGCAGGATATAAAATCAACACACAGAAATCCCTTGCATTCCTATACACTAATAATGAGAAAGTAGAAGAAGAAATTAAGGAAACAATTCCATTCACCATTGCAACAAAAAGAATAAAATACTTAGGAATATATCTACCTAAAGAAACTAAAGACCTATATACAGAAAACTATAAAACACTGATGAAAGAAATCAAAGAGGACACTAATAGATGGAGAAATATACCATGCTCATGGATTGGAAGAATCAATAGAGTGAAAATGAGTATATTACCCAAAGCAATTTACAAATTCAATGCAATCCCTATCAAGATACCGGCGATATTTTTCACAGAACTAGAACAAATAATTTCAAGATTTGTATGGAAATACAAAAAACCACGAATAGCCAAAGCAATCTTGAGAAAGAAGAATGGAACTGGAGGAATCAATTTGCCTGACTTCAGGCTCTACTACAAAGCCACAGTCATCAAGACAGTATGATATTGGCACAAAGACAGACATATAGATCAATGGAACAAAATAGAAAGCCCAGAGATAAATCCACATACATATGGACACCTTATCTTTGACAAAGGAGGCAAGAATATACAATGGAGTAAAGACAATCTCTTTAACAAGTGGTGCTGGAAAAACTGGTCAACCACTTGTAAAAGAATGAAACTAGATCACTTTCTAACACCGCACGCAAAGATAAACTCAAAATGGATTAAAGATCTAAATGTAAGACCAGAAACTATAAAACTCTTAGAGGAGAACATAGGCAAAACACTCTCCGACACAAACCACAGCAGGATCCTCTATGATCCACCTCCCAGAATTCTGGAAATAAAAGCAAAAATAAACAAATGGGATCTAATTAAAATTAAAAGCTTCTGCACAACAAAGGAAAACTTAAGCAAAGTGAAAAGACAGCCTTCCGAATGGGAGAAAATAATAGCAAATGAAGCAACTGACAAACAACTAATCTCAAAAATATACAAGCAACGCCTGCAGCTCAATTCCAGAAAAATAAATGACCCAATCAAAAAATGGGCCAAAGAACTAAATAGACATTTCTCCAAAGAAGACATACGGATGGCTAACAAACACATGAAAAGATGCTCAACATCACTCATTATTAGAGAAATGCAAATCAAAACCACAATGAGGTACCACTTCACACCAGTCAGAATGTCTGCGATCCAAAAATCTGCAAGCAATAAATGCTGGAGAGGGTGTGGAGAGAAGGGAACCCTCCTACACTGTTGGTGGGAATGCAAACTAGTACAGCCACTATGGAGAACAGTGTGGAGATTCCTTAAAAAATTGCAAATAGAAATGCCTTATGACCCAGCAATCCCATTGTTGGGCATACACACAGAGGAAACCAGAATTGAAAGAGACACATGTACCCCAATGTTCATTGCAGCACTGTTTATAATAGCCAGGACATGGAAACAACCTAGATGTCCATCAGCAGATGAATGGATAAGAAATCTGTGGTACATATACACAATGGAGTATTACTCAGCCATTAAAAAGAATACATTTGAATCAGTTCTGATGAGATGGATGAAACTGGAGCCGATTATACAGAGTGAAGTGAGCCAGAAAGAAAAACACCAATACAGTATACTAACACATATAAATGGAATTTAGGAAGATGGCAATGATGACCCTGTATGCAGGACAGCAAAAAAGACACAGATGTGTATAGCGGACTTTTGGACTCAGAGGGAGAGGGAGAGGGTGTGATGATTTGGGAGAATGGCATTGAAACATGCATAATATCATGTAAGAATCGAAATGCCAGTCTATGTCAGATGCAGGATATGACACGCTTGTGGCTGACACGTGGGGATGACCCAGAGAGATGTTGTGGGGAGGGGGGTGGGAGGGGGGTTCATGTTTGGGAACGCATGTACACCTGTGGTGGATTCATGTCAATCTATGCCAAAACCAATACAGAACTGTAGTAAAAATTAAAAATAAATAAATTAATTAATTAAAAAATATTAAAAAAGAACTAAAACTGAATTTGTAAAATATTTTGATTGAATAAAAATAAGGTGTGATGTTGTTAAAGTACTTACAGAGAAATTTATATTAATAGCATTATATACTTCTATTAGAATAAAAATAAAAGTCTAAAATAGTACTTATAGTTCCCCTGAAATAAAATATAAATATTATGTATATATTCTAAAGGCATAAGAGCCAATTAAAATCAAAACCAGACAAAATAAGATAAATGATAAAGATGATAAAAATTCAGTTACATTGAAGTCAGAGAAATTGAAACAATTACAATGGAAGCAAAGCTGTTGCTTTGAAAATTTCAATAAATTGATAAACATTTAGAAATAATTTCATACATCTTCATAGCTATAAATTTTTTGTTTTAAATTGTTCATTTCTACAAAGACATAAACACAATTCACTGAAAAGAGAAAACAAGAATAATCTGATATCTAGTAATAGATTTTAATTCATATTTTAATAATTTTCAGGAAAAAAGCTTGAGTCCTAAACAGCTGTAACAGTAGTTCCTTCCAAACATTTAAGAAAGAAATAGCACCTATACTATACAAACTCTTTCAGAAAATAAAACATGTGCGCATTTTGAATCTATCTTGTGAATCCAGAAAGATCTAGAATCAAACGTGAAAAGTACATATCAATACTTCTTATAAATGTAGATGTAAAAACAGTGAGCAGAGTATTAGCAAATCAATAACAGAAATGATAAAAATCATAAAAAGTAAAGCAACATAATCAGTTAATGTTAAGAAGAAAGAGTAGATTCACCATTTGGAAATCAAGCAATATAATTCACCAAATTAACAGATAAATAAAAAAGATCAAATCAATAAGTACAAAGAAAGCATTTGACAAAATTCCACATCTATATTGAAAATCCTTAGCAAAAAAAAAAGCAAAAGGGAACATTAATAACTTTATAGGCAATGGTGAAAGAAAATACTCCTTTCATAAGATTGAGATTGAGAAAAGATATTTTTTCCTAACAAACATTCTCATTCATTATCAAACTGGAGGTCTGAGACTGCATAAAAGCTAATAACTAAATAATTAGATAATCAGATGAATAACTGGCTGATAGATATACAAATAGATAAGATATGAATTGGAAAAAAGATAAATTGCTTCTACTTATTATTTCTTGAAAATAAAAAGCACAAAGACTCCATTAAAAAGATTCTCAAGCTGAATATATTTAACAAATTTGTAGTATACACTGTCAATATAGAAATCAATTTTATATTTATAAATGAAAAATATATTAGAAATTGGAATTTTAAAAATAGCATCAAAACCCATGAAGTATTTAGGTAAAACTAACAACATGTGTCCAAAGTATGTGCATTGAAAATTACAATACATTGGCAAAAGGGATTAATGTAGACTTAGATATATTGTGTTCATGAATTAGAAGATGCAACATTCAGATATCATCTTTCCACAAGCTGACCCATAGGTTTAATGAAAAGCTCAATTTAAATACCAACTGGATTTTTTTGAAGTTATCAATGAGCTGTTATAAAGTTATGGGAAGTCCAAGGCTTGAAATAATCAAAATGATTTTGAAAATTAAGAAAGTTAAAGGACTAATACTCCCTGATTTCAATACTTATTATTAAGACACAATAATCAAGACAGTATGACATCTAGGAAAGGATAAATAAATAGACCAATGAAGTAGAGTCCAGAAATAGGCTCCACATATATGATATTTTTGGTCAAAAATGAAGAGCTAGTTCAAAAGAAAAAAAAAAGCATGCTTTTTAACATGCAGTGCCTGAAGTATTACAAATATATATATATGCATCCATCTGAAAAGAAAAAATAACAACAGCAAAAAATACTTTGACCCATATCTTTTATGTTTTACAAATATGTAACTCAAAATTGGTTATGGATTTGAATATAAAACCTAAAACTACAAAACTTTCTGATCTTGCTCTAAGTGAAGATAGCTTTGATATAATATGGGAATCAGATCTAGGGAAAAAAAGAGATATATTTAACTTAAATTTTAGAATGTTTTCTCTTTGAAAGATCCAGCTAAGAGAATAAAAGACTAGACATACACTGGGATATAATATTTGCAAAACTCATATCCAACAAAGAATATATAACAGACTTTCACCAAAATCACATACAGGTGGCAAATATTAATAAGTACATGAAAAAATGTTCAACAGTATATAATATATATATACTATTATAAAATATGCTCATATATAACATAATATCAATTCATACTGGGTCTGTGTGGTTGAAGCTATGGCTTTTCCAGTGGTCATGTATGGATGTGAGAGGTGAAACATGAAGAGGGCTGAACACCAAAGAACTGAGGCTTTCAAACTGTGGTGCTGTAAAAAACTCTTGAGAGTCCCTTGGACTGCAAGGAGATCAAACCAGTAAATCCTAAAGAAAATCAACCCTGAATGTTTATTGGAAGGACTGATGCTGAGGCTGAAGCTCCAATACTTTGTGTACTTAACATGAAGAGCCAACTCATTAGAGAAGATTCTGATGCTGGGAAAAACTGAAGGCAGAAGGAACAGGGGACAACAGAGGATGAGATAGTTGGATGGTGTCACTGACTCAATGGGCATAGGTTTGAACAAACTCCAGGAGATAGTGAAGGACAGGAAGCCCAATGTGCTGCAGTCCATGGGGTTGACAAGTGTTGGACACAACTTAGTGGCTTAATAACAATGACTATTACCATACATGTAATCTCCAAATATTCATTTGATGGTTAAGTTGCATAGTAACTGGAGCTTTCTCTTACATTACTCTGTGTTGTTGTTGTTCAGTTACTCATAAACATGAAAAATGTTAAATCCACTCTGGAAAGCAATTTGTCAGTTTTTCATAAAGTCACATGTATACATGCCATATGATCAAGCAATCTGATGTCTAGAAAATCAACAAAGACAAGCTGAAAGCTATGTTCACACAAAAACCTGTATGTGAACATATATAGTAACTTTATTCATAATCATCCCAAACTAGAAGCAACCCAAATGTCTTGCACCTTATGAATGAGTCAACAAAGTGCAATATATCTCTACAATGGAATACAACTCAGCAACAAAAAGAGCAAACCTCACACAAAAATATGGATGAATCTCAAATGCATTTTCCTAAGTGAGAGAATATGATGCTCCTTATAGGGTGTCCAGGGTTTCCCAGGTGGCACTAGTGGTGAAGAACCCCCTGGCAATGCAGGAGATGTAAGAGACGCAGGTTTGAACCCTGGGTTGGGAAGATCCCCAGGAGGAGGGCAAGGCAACCCACTCCAATATTCTTGCCTGGAGAATCCCCGTGGACAGGGGAGCCTGGCAGGCTATAGTCCATAGGGTCACAATGGATCAGACACAACTGAGGTGACATAGCATGGCAGCCAGGCATAAGGTGTTCTGGGAAAGATAGAAAGAAAAAAGGGGAAGAAAGGAGCAGAGGATGAGATGGTTAGATAGCATCACTGACTCAGTGAACATGAAGTTGAGCAAACTCTAGGAGATAGTGGAGGACAGAGGAGCCTGGAGTGCTGAAGTCCATGGGGGTCACAGAACAACAACAGCAAAATAAGGTGTCCTAGAAACTGTTAGGGCTTCCCTGGTAGCTCAGATGGTAAAGAATCCACCTGCAATGTGGGAGACCTGGGTTGGATTCCCATGTTGGGAAGATCCCTGGAGAAGGGAAAGGGTACCCACTCCAGTATTCTGGCCTGGAGAATTACGTGGAGTGACTAGTGCATGGGGTTGCAGAGTCGGACATAACTGAGCGACTAAGCACAGCACAGAAAACGTGAACTTAGAGGAACAGAAAGCAAATCAGTGAAATTGTGAATAGGGGTTGGGATTTACTAGAAAGAGGACAATGAAACTATTTTGTATGCATTTTCCAAAATTCATAGAGCTATAGAAGGGTATTTTACTGGTATAAGCATATATAAAGAGTTAAAGGTCAGATTTAAGGAATGAAGATGAAATGATGACTCTAATTTGAAAAGAATTGTGGTAGTCAACAGTTTGAGCTAGGGGAGTGGAGATAGAGAGCAAGGAACAGATTTCAGGTGAATTTTCTAAATGTAAATGATGGTCTTTGAAATCATGTCATGATTAAGGGGAAAAAAAAAATCATGCAGCAGTAACTTCTAGGTTTTGGCTGGATCAATCAAGTCTTCAGGATATTTAAGTCATTCCTTTACTGAGACTAAAGGAAGGACAGTTTTGGAAGACAGGGTGATAAAGGAAATCAAAAGTTATATTTTGAACACATTAATAATTAGATGCCTCACTTGACATCAACATGCATATACTACAACCCCCAAACAACCCATTAAGCAGAGATGTTCCTGGTTTCTTAATGCCCCACATACATATAAATCATTAATCAACCTTTTATCTGAATTTCCTTTTTTTTTCCTTCACAATAGAGTGAATTTGATGTACTATATCCATGACTCTCTGTTCATCCCTGATTTCTCTCTGATAACCACCCAAAACTGTAAGTGCAAGGGTGGCTCTCAATATTATAGTAATTTCTTCCTTAGGTATTCTATATGAGCCTTATCCTATCCATGAATTTATAGGCATTTATTTGCTTTGTTGCAGTTGTTCAGTCGCTAAGTCATGTCCAACTCTTTGTAGCCTCTGGACTGTAGCCCACAAGGTTCCTCTGACATGGGATTTTCCAGGCAAGAATATGGGAGTGGGTTGTCATTGGCTTCTCCAGAGGATTTTCCTGACCCAGGGACCAAACCCAAATCTCCTACATTGGTAGGTAGATTTTTTAACACTGAGACACCCAGGAAACTCATTTATTTGCATACAAGTGTTTATTTGCTTAGTATCATGTTACTCTGCTAATTTCTGAGACAAGATATTTGTTCCGAAGGAGCTCCTAGTGGTTGGAAAAATCAACACACACACACGCACACACACAGACACACACACACACACACACACACAGAAACACACACACCATCCCCCACTGGTGAGGATTATATAGCAGTCTAGTTAAAAGGAGGCTATGAAACTGAAGGTACAAACTGTTTGGCTAAGTCAATGACAGAAGCACAAGCTTCATGTAGGTGAAATGCTATGACTTGAGCCATGAAGAACAGGAAAGGTCTGTACAACATCGATAACAGGAGTATGCCAGAATCCTGCTTCCCTGCCAAAACTTGTTATTTATGCTGAAGAGAAAACAATAGAATCAATACATGTACAATACTTTGTGAACTCTAACGTGCCATATAATAGTCAGTTCTACCATTATCATTATTAATGTGTGTACTGTTATCCTCTCTAACCACACACTCTGACTGTTAAAACTAGGTTTTAAAACCAACATTTGTAACAGAACTGTGTTTGCCAAGGCAGAGATAAAAAACCACAACGATGGAAATCTGACACTTCTTTAGTGTTATGGCATGTTTAATTATTATCGTCCACATGATAATTCAGAAGCAAGACAAGGGGGTAGAAAAGAGCATTGGTTTGGGACTGAGCAAATTTGTATAGTGTATTTATCCCTCCCATTAATTAGCTCTGTAACCTCAGGCAAGGCTCTTTCTTTCTCTCTCTGGTCTTCTGATTCACCAACTGTAAAGTGAAGGGGCAGAATAAACTGCCCACCCCACACCGGCTTCCTTTCCCATGTAACATTGCATGGAAGTGTATATACGAAACTGACAAAAGTACATCAAAAAACCTTGACAAATACACTTTATAAGGACTTGGCAGAGCCAGAGAAGAAAGTTAGCAGAGTAATTCTCATGGAATTTAGGCACATGTATCATGAGGGGTGCCCAGCACAGCTGGCCTGGGCCAGGAGGCTGCAGTGGGCTAGAGTAACTAGCTAACATCTGGCCCTGGGGGTGTCAAGTTATGGAGGAAGAAAATGCTACATCGATTTAGCTGGACTGAAGCTGTTACTTTTGATGGTTCTGAATCTGAAGGCCTCACACTGAGCAAAGGAGTTTCTACAGAGAAGTAAATTCGCAATAACAATAGCAAAGATTGCAGTAATAATATCATAATTATTGTAATAAAAGCTGGATTCCCTTTCGGTTTACCCTGTTCGTGTTGCTCTTGTTGTTTAGTCACTAAATTCAGGTCTGAATCATCTGTGAACATGTGTACTGCAGCATGACAATCTCTTCTGTTCATGAGATTTTGAGGCAGGAATCCTGGAGTGGGTTCCCATTTCCTTCTTCAGAGGATCTTCCCCAAACCAGGAATCAAACCCATGTCGCCTACATTGCAAGCAGATTCTTCACCACTGAGCCACTAGGGAAGCCCCTACACTGGTTGTAGTCAGATACTGTTTTCTCAATAGTGCTGTCTTTTTTTTTTAATCACATCATATGGGATGTGAGATCTTAGTTCCCTGACCAGGGATTGAACGCTTTGCCTCCTGCATTGGCAATATGGAGTCTTAATCACTGGCCCACCAGGGTCCCTGTCAGACAGTATTAAAAACAGTTTGTGTGTATAAACTCATATGCTTTCCACAACTCTATAAGTAAATATTATTTATTATATAAGGTTTAAGGTAAGAAAACTAAGACACAGAAAAGATAACAGCCCACAGTTACATGTTAATAAATGGTAGAGCTAGAATTTGAATTTAAACAATTTATCTCCATAGTTGGAGTTTGCATTCACTATGCTGTAACACACACACACACTCATGCACACACACACACGCAGACACAAACAGATACACTCACATTTCCATAGAGACATGTGTTATCAAATATAGAACACATCCAGTGTTATTGCTGGAGGAATATCTGCTGTCTATCCAAATTCAACAGATATGAGAACTGGACAGCAGAGAAGGCAAAGCACCAAAGAATTGACACTTTCAGACTGTGTTTCTGGAGAAGACTCTTGAGAATCCCCTGGACTGCAGGGAGAGCAAACCAATCAATCTTAAATGAAATCAACCCTGAATACTCCTTGGAAGAACTGATGCTGAAGCTGAAGCTCCAATACTTTAGCCACCTGATAGGAACAGTTGACTCATTAGAAAAGACCCTGATGCTGGGAAAGATTGAGGGCAGGAGGAGAAGGGGGTAACAGAGGATGAGATGGTTGGATGGCATCACTGATTCATTGAATATGATCTTGAGCAAACTCTGGGAGATGGTGAGGGACAGAGAGGCCTGGTGTGCTGCAGTCAATGGGTTGCAAAGAGTCAGACATGACTTGGCAACTGAAAAACAATACCCAAATTCAAATTTTTTTTCTTATTTTTTTAAATTTCATATTTTATATTCTTAGCCCTGTATAGCAACACATGTTTCCTTCTGGTTCTCCCCTTGACAACACTCAGCTCCCTTGGAGATCCTGCTGAAATGCCAACACACCTGTGCAGAGTCACTACCTCCTTTAGTAGAATGAACCCATGTCCCCTGTGTCCCAAACCACATGTCCAGAACTGGAAAGCTTACAGAGTAATCTCATATTATTGCCTCAGTAGGTTCTCACATTAGCCCTGCAATATCATTATTCCAGTTATACAGACTGGGAACTTTGAAAGTCAGGGAAATTGAATAGCACAACTGAGATAAAACAGGTGGGACATTACAAAGCTAATAATTAAGTTCATGTCTTCTGATTCAAAGTCAAGAGTCCTCTCAGCTAGACCAAAGGCAGCCTTGTGACATAGCAATAAAATGACTTCTCTTCACCCTGGTAATAGTAGTAATTCATATTTATACATCATTTGCACTTTATAAGGCATTTCAAAGTGGTGGACCATGATTTTGTATGCAAAGTGAAAATGAAAGTTAGTCACAGTTGTATCTGACTTTGTGATTCCATGGACTCTAGTTTGTTCCACTCCTCTGTCCGTGGAATTTTCCAGGCAAGAGTCCTGGGGTGGGTTGCCATTTCCTTCTCCAGGGGATCTTCCCAACCAGGGATTGAACCCAGGTCTCCTGTATTGTAGGCAGATTCTTTATCATCTGAGCCACAAAGGAAACCCATGATTGGAACAGGCAGAATGAATCCAGATTCCCAGTAAGTAAGGCCCTATGCTTCAACTCGCTTCTCAAATGTTGCACATTCCAAACAATGGGACTCCATTCAAAATGCAGATTCTGGTTCAGTAGGACTGGAACACATCTGAACTCTCCCTTTGTGCCTGTGTTTCAGATAGGCCTCCTGCTGCTGTCTTAGAGGCCACACTTTGAGTAGACAGGCTCACCAGCACAACATTGTTAACTCTTCACTTAAGAAAGAGTTTCTTTGAGTGCACATTCATCCCATGCCTGGGTCTGTGAGAACAAGCATATGGTGACTTCTAAGTCCAACAGAATACCCTAAAAAGTTTGAAAAGAAATTCATATCAATTAACATAAATCAGTTATGAAACTGATTTCAAAGCCTTTTGCTTTGAAACTATCTAGCTTTGGATTCTAATCAACATTTTGATAAGACATGTTTCTGAGATAAAATCTGAAATGTATTTGCTTGGACTTAAACATTTGACTATATGAGGATTATGATTTTGTTAATTGATTATAGTTCATAAAAGAGTTAAATGTTTTTATTTATTTAATAATTCAGGGTACTTTTATTGGACTAAGGAATCAATTATTTTTGAAAATTTGAAAAATATATATATAAAACTGAAGAATTATTTTCTATTAGGACCTATAATATTACTTTAATATTTGGCTCTCAAA
This sequence comes from Oryx dammah, assembly GCF_014754425.2. Classification (NCBI taxonomy): domain Eukaryota; kingdom Metazoa; phylum Chordata; class Mammalia; order Artiodactyla; family Bovidae; genus Oryx; species Oryx dammah. Next base: position 106,071,272 of record NW_024070187.1, on the reverse strand, counting down.
TATAAAATATAACCATTTTATTGAATTAATGAATATATTTAATTGCAAGTTGTATACTGTGAACCATTGGTCCAATAATTATTCATGCAGACTATTAAAAAAGAATGACTCATTTTTTTATTTTACCACTTTCAACAATGCTTATATATTATTTATAATTTGAGAGCTAGGAATAAAAGAATTTTTAGTACAAAACAATATTTTAAATTTTGTGGGAGTTCAAGGTAACATTATATAATCAAAAATTAACTAACTTTAAATTTCAGTAGGGGAAAAATGATACCTTTTTTCTTCAATTAAATATTTTAATTGCAGGACTTTTCACTGGGAATTATGAGCCTTTCCAATGTAACTGAAATATTTAATATAAAATATTTTAAGTGCTCTATGGATTTTTCATAAAAGAATTAAAGAGGTGTTCTTATTTTGCCTCCTAGAAAAGAAATTCCTCCTTAATTCAGCCATTTTTCCTTTTCTATTAAGAGCAAAGGAGAAGAGAAGGTGGTGGTGTAGAAAGATCCTTACGTCACCTCCTCTCATGGACACATTGAGACAACAGGCAAATAGACACAGCAGTGTTTTTTGTTTGTTTTGTTTTCGTGTTTATTTATTACTGGGCTGTGCTGGGTCTTTGTTGTGGCACTTGGGATCTTAGACATTCGTTGCAGCATGTGGGATCTAGTTTCTGGACTAGGGATTGAACCCAGGCCCCCCACATTGGGAGTGCAGAGTCTTAGCCACTGGGCCACCAGTGAAGTCCCTAGAGTAGTTGTTGAAAACCACCTGTGGGCTAAATGAGTGATCGCTGCACAAAGAAGGACCACATAGAAATCAGTAGGAAAGGCAGAGACATGGTATTCATGGGAATTCCACCCCCAATGCAGTAGTGAGTGATATTGTTGAGGGATCCAATGCAGACTTACCCACTTTGGACCACTTAGCACATAGACCATATGCTAAGGATATCTGTTTACTAATCCAAGAGCTTCTGCCAAATGCACAGGAAACTGCTGGAGCCCTCTGCAGTATTGGAGACATCAGTGAGCACCATTGTTTTGAGACCCCTGGCACTGCCCCTGGCACACACCCACTCCAGCCTCAGCCACCTTGCAAACTCAGCTTGGGTGTAGCACTCCCAATACCACCAGCTGCAGGCATTCTACAAGGCCACTCCTTCAGGACCAGGAGAGGCAGCTGTTTTGCCTAATTCTTAGGAACGAAAATTGAAAGACAAAATGAGGAGATAGAGGAATATGTTCCAGAAGAAATAAAATAAAACTCCGGGGTGGGGAGGCAACCTAATGAAACAGAAATGAGTGATTTAGCTGACAAAGAGTTCAAAGAAAATGTTCCAAGCAAGTATGCACTGAACTTCGGAGAAGAATGGAGGAACTCAGTGAGAACTTCAACAGACTCTTAGAAAAAAAAAAAAAAAAAAAATATATATATATATATATATATATATAAACAGAGCTAAGAAATAAAATTACTGGAAATAAGTACACTGGAAGGAGTGAATGGCAGATTAGATGGTACAGAAAATGGATAAATGATCTAGAAGATAGATGAGGGAAAATAACCTAATCAGAACAGTGAAAAGAATCATTTATTTCATTTTTATTTTAGTGAGGAGAGTTTAAAGGACTCAGAGACAACATTAAGCATACTATTATTCTCATTATCAGGATGCCAGAGGAGAAGACAGAGACAGAAAGCTTATTTGAAGAAATATAGCTGAAAACTCCTAACTTGGGGAAGGAAGCATACATCCAGGAAGAGGAATAACGGAGAGTCTCAAATAAGATGAGTCTAAGGAGTTCCATATCAAGAAATATTATAATTAAAACAGAAGGGTTAAAAATAAAGAGTCTTAAAATCAGCAAGAGAAGAACAACCAGCCACACGCAAAGGAAACTTGATTAGATTCTCCAGTGATTTTTCAGCACAAATTTTACAGGCCAGAGAAGACTAGCAGGATATATTTAAAGTCCTGAAAGGAAAACAAGCAAACAAAAACTTATAGCCTAGAATACTTTGTTTGGCTTGGTTATCACTCAGAATTGAAGGAGAGATAAAGAGTTTCCCAGACAAGCAAAAACAAAGAGACTTTATCACCATTAAATTTATCCTTATTAGAAATGTGAAAGCGTCTTGTTTAAGTGGAAAAGTAAATGCCATAGTTAGAAATAACAAAATATATGAAGGAAAAATCTCATTGGTAAAGGCAGATAAAGGCCCTGGATCATTCACTTAAAAATCTAGTATGCTATTTCATGGTAATATTTGACAGAAAACAACAAAATTCTGTAAAAAAAAATTAAATTAAAATTCAATTAAAAATAAATTAATTTTTTAAAAGAAAGCTAATATGAAGCTTAAAAGACCAAAGTAGCAAAATCAACAATAACTATAATAGGTTATTAAGTGATGCATGCTTATCTGTTTAGGAAGTCATCATTCCCATCATTCTAACTCAGTGACTACTCAGTTGTGTCTGACGCTGTGACCTGTAGCCTGGGATTTCCCCGGCAAAAACAAGTGGAGTGCATCGTCCTGCCCACCTCCAGGGTATCTTTCCAACCCAGGGATCAAACCCATCTTATATCTAATCAGAATTTGCAGGCAGTTCTTTACCTGTACCACCTAGGAATTAGCTGTGAAGGGATACACAAAATAAAATGATGTAAAATATGGCAACAAAAATATAAAAAGTTCCAGGGATGGTGGGTGGCAAAAATGCAGGGTTTTTTTTTTTTTTTTAAACCAATCAATAGCCTAGAGTGGAGGAAGGAGAGTTCAAGGGTGGAAAAAAGACACTGGTAACATATATTTAGGAAACTGAACTAATAGGGCATGCTTGGTAAATAAAGCTTTAAAGGCAATGGTACCCGACTCCAGTACTCTTGCCTGGAAAATCCCATGGATGGAGGAGCCTGGTGGGCTGCAGTCCAAGGGGTCGCTGAGAATTGGACACGACTCAGTGACTTCACTTTCACTTTTCACTTTCAGGCATTGGAGAAGGAAATGGCAACCCACTTCAGTGTTCTTGCCTGGAGAATCCCAGGGACAGCAGAGCCTGGTGGGCTGCCATCTATGGGGTCGCACAGAGTCGGACACGACTGAAGCAACTTAGTAGTAGCAGATTCTACTTATGGTAAAAGGGTTTAGAGTGACTTTATTTTATCTTCAATCTAGTGCTTTTTTTTCCCCTTGAATATGAAAGTTTTTATAATCTTTCTTCTAAAAAGTATAAATCATGCTTGGAAAAATCTAACATCTTCTGTCAGGCAATTTAGCAATTTAGAGACTTTAATTAACAATAGTGCATAAACAAAAACCCATTGCATAAAAGAGCTTTTGATGAAACACAAGAATTAGTTGGAAAAATGTAGGGTGATAGTATGGAGTAAGAATGATGGGAATGATGACTTCCTAAACAAATAAACAAAATTACTTTCAACATTTATTGTAAACCACTCAAGAAATATCAAGCAATCTAAATGGAAAGGAAATGTTCTTTCTACTTTATATAGTACTATATTTCATGTTGGAGAATGAACTTTAATTAGAACATCACTGGTGTCAAATTAGTAATAAATGTTTAAGACAAACAGAGATAAAGAAACCACGGGAACACAGCCACTAATGGAAAATCCACTGTAAATTGCAAAGAATTTACATTTTCCATTAGTGCACAGTCATAAGCATAAAAATGATAAAAGGTTACATACAGTTTGGATGTTCTTTAACATGGTTGAAATTATTGTAAAGAAATGGTGTGTGTAACCCCTAAAAATTCTGGAGTTAAAAAAATGCATAGATATGAGTTCCTGTGTCTTTACTTTTCAGTTGTGCAATGTTGAAAAGCTGTTTCCCTTAACCCCAGGTCATTTTATTTTTTGTGAAATGGGAATACTGACTTCTGTTCTTGCCAGAACAGAGCTCATGGACCTTTATGGGGCAGATGGATGGCAACGTGACTCCATAGAAGGACCATGGACTTTGATATCAAAGAATTTCAACACCAGCATTCTAACTATGTGCCCTGAGACAACACAATGTGTGTTTTTGAACATCAGTTTTCTCACTTGCAAAATGATGATAAGATGCTTCTCTCAAAATGGTTGTTGTGTGAATTATATAAAGTGATGCAAAGAAAAATTGCTGCACATAGAAAGTGTTTAATAATAGCAATTAACACCACTACCTATGAACACAAAGATATTTCATATACTCTGTAGACATTAGAGGCTATCCTGTTTGTTTTCACTTTTGTCACATTGGTATTTTTAGATACTTTTTTGATAATTTAAATATAACTATAACAATGCTATATATAGTTATAACTATAAGAACTATACCCTGTTTTCCTTCTTATGACATGAAAGATTCTGGATGAATAAATAATGTCTATATAAGTCTGTGACAGTAGATTAAAAATGGCTACACATTACTTGTCCCTCCTTTTACCACAAGGTAGGGCCTATTTCTCTACCCTTGATCTTGGGTGGGCCAGTGGCTGTTTTGACCAATAGAGCACAGAAGAAGTCATGCTTTGCATTGTTCCAGGTTCTGAATCTAGTCTTTGGGAGGACTGGCAACTTTTGCCTTGACTCTGGGAGCCCTGAGTCCCCCAGCTCTCCTGCTAGAGAGAGTGGAGCGTGTGGAAGAACTGTAATAGAGTACACAGAGGGGGAGATGGCACAGCTAAGCCTGACTTCCAATTGTCCCTTCTAAGACAGAAATGACAGTGAAGCCCCCCTTAAAAATCACAGAATGACCCAACTGATGCCACATGAAGTGGAAGACTAGCCCTGCTGAACCCTGTTTGAGTTCCTGACCCCCAAAAGCATGAGCTTTAAGAGAAGCATTGCTCTTTGAGGTCACTAAGCTTTGGGTAGTTTGTGTACAGCAATAGATAACTGAAATGTCTGTCTCTCCAGGAACCTGCTTCCTGCCCGCAGGGATTCCCTCTGCCTCCTCTGTTTGCCAGGATAACCTGTTGATCACTCTGGCTTAAGTATCTTCCAATATCCTAGAAAAGGAGTTGGTAATATGGACATCATGGTAGTATTAGGGGCCTTTGCTGGAGGAAGTCAAAAAGTTGACAAATAGATGAGTCTTTGCCTGTCATGCTGAAGAATGAAGATGCTAAGTTGTTAGCAATAATGACCATCCTCTTGCTTTTCTGGAATTTTCCAGACCCTTTATTACTATTGTTTCTTGGTACATGCTATTTTCACTGCCTGGACAAAGGCATTTCTTTTCTGCCCTCACTGTCCATCTTGAATATAAGGTTGATTTTTATATCATTATCATTTTATTTTTATATTAGCTTTCTAGGGGAAAATGAGATTAGAGTCATGTTCAACTCTTTGCAACCCTGTGGACTATAGCCTGCCAGGCTCCTCTGTCCATGGGATTCTTCAGGCAAGAGTACTGAAATGGGTAGCTGTTCCCTTCTCCAAGGATCTTCGCAAACCAAGGGATCGAACCCAGCTTTCCTGCATTGCAGGCAGATTTTTTACCATCTGAGCCACCAGGGAAGCCCATTTGTTTGCACACAGGTGCTTAATTTGCCTATCTTCCCTCGTGTCTCAGATGGTAAAAAATCCTCCTGAAATTGAGAAGACCTGGACTGGACTCCTGGGTAACAAATTTTCACTGGAGAAGAGAATGGCTACCCACTCCAGCATTCTTGCCTGGAGAGGAGCCTGGCAGGCTACAGTCCAGGAAGTCACAAAGAGCCAGACACAACTGAGTGACTAAGCATGAAAACCTCTTTATAAGAGATTTGATAAAACACTAACATAGACTCTAGCGTTTTAAATCTGTGTCCCCAAGATGCCCCCAGACTCCTTAAAATGCTTGTCTAAGAAAGCTCAATGGTGCCAGGAGAACCTACTGCTTATTCCAGCTGAAACTTGATGATATGTTTGTAAAGCCCTGAACCTGACTTCCTTTAGAGTAGATAAGGTTGTAGTGATAAATCATTTGTCTGCCCTTTTGTATCTGAATCTTCTATCAGTCTGAACTGTCTCCTCAAGGACCTGGGAGCAGACTCTTCAAAATGCAATCAGGGAGGTGGTTCTAATCCCTCAGTCCTCCTGGGAGTGTAAGAGCCTAGCATGTTGGGAGCTTTGTTCCAAATTGTATAACTGCCTCTGGTCACCAAGAAGTTTGTTTTTCCACCCTCCAGATAAGTGCTGATTAGCAAACACAGATGATATGGTCACAGGAAGCAAACTGCCCTCAATGCCCTTCATCACCTTTCGTTTAATACACCTGGCATCAAAGCTGAGTTCAGTTTACACTGGACCTTCTTCCCTGTTGCATGATTTATCATTGAACACTATTTATTACTTCCTTAACATCTGGCTTTGTTTCTCTATGATGCAACAGACCACGAGGGAGAGAAAGAAAGAGAAGAGAGAGAAGTGTCTCTTATGAGTGGGCCTATGGATGAGGGGTAAAACAAAATAAAATGAAATTGTCAGAGTTGATTGGACCCGATTTGGAGGGCCTTACATGTCATGAGGAGGACTGGACTTTATTACGCAAGGAAAAGATATACATCTTGCAAGCTGAAATAGATTGTGATGCCAGAAGTCCCAGTACTCATGGGTATATTTTAATCTCTAACTTTTCTCTGTGATTCTATTTATTACTATTTCTCTTCTTGATTATCATTTAGACCTTTTACAAGAAAGATCCTTACACATTTTTCAGTATATTTCACCTAGTATGAATTTTAATAAATTCAAGTCTGTATTTATGTTGAATGCTGTTTGGGTATATATTTGTCTACAGTCATAATTTCTCCAACCTAATTTGACTTTGATCAGATGCCGCAGAAATGATGTCAGTTCTCTAAGAAGAGGGGTCTCTGCTGGTCTTAGACAAAGTTTAAAAACAAAATGAAAACAGAACACATAATACTGGCTAGAAATCAGCAATAAGACATCTGGAGTTTGTCCTCATGGTGACTTGGAAAGATCTCCCTGGATTATATGAGAGGCCTCTTTATTATTTCATTCTGAGTATTCTTTCATTAACTCATTCATTCAGCAAATAATTCCTGAAAATTGCATTTCTAGACAATAAACTAAAAAATCCATCTTGAATAAGGTTCATATCGAAGGAATACTGCAAGCTAGAGGCAGGAAACATGCAAACAGGCAAATATAATGTAAATTAATATCTGATCCATTTAAGTAGTGTACAGGAGAAGGCAATGGCACCCCACTCCAGTACTCTTGCCTGGAAAATCCCGTGGGCGGAGGAGCCTGGTGGGCTGCCGTCAATGGGGTCGCACAGAGTCGGACACGACTGAAGCAACGTAGGAGGAGGAGGAGTGTACACTTCTCTGATCATAAAATTGACTGTGGTGTTTATAAACATTAAGGTTTATAGGTGCCTCCACTGGAAGTTTTGATTGCCCTGAGTCTGGTCTAAGAATCTGTCTTCCACAAGGTTGCTGTGTGTGTGTGTGTGTTTTAAGATTGGCAAGTTTTGGAAATATTGAATTTTAGATTAGGTTAGCTCCAGGTGTTGTGGGAGAGATGAGGGATACCCTGGATGAAAGGAATGGCAAAAATGGAGGAACAATGAGAATTGGAGTTTTCAGAATGTGTAGGAGTCCACCAAGCAGACCATGAAGGTGAGTGTATTTCAAGCAGAGTGAACATTCTTTCCCAAACTACAGAGGCATAAGCATAGCTAGTACGTTTGAGAAAAATAAGTAACTGGGATTTTATGAAATCAATATGAAAATGCAGAAAAGTACAAGGCTGAGGAGGAAAAACAAGAATAAGATTGTCAACAAAGTGTCTTTTAAAATTATGGAATTTTGAAATGACCCATTGAATGACTTTCACCACATGGTTGACATGTAGCAAAATGAAACCAAACTACAAATGAGATGACCGTAGATTTGGTGCTATTTAAAAAGCCTTTAAAATAGTCTTGGAGATCTCTGATGAGGGAATATTTAACATATATTATAGGGGAACTCTCAGAAATTCAATCAACCACATCTGGGCCCTTTTCTCATCTTCACTATACATACTTAACCACCATGACTCATCTTTTACATCACTAAAATAGAGACAATCATAACTACCTTTCAAGACTTTATGAGAATTAGTTAATAAAAAGCAGATAAGCCACATGTAAATCTGGTGGTGACATGAGTCAGGATAGAGAAATATAGGAACCTTCAGAAGGCTGATGCCTACAATTATCTGATTTGATTTCCTCCTGATTTCAAGACTCTGATTGCTATATTCATTGGAGAAAGTAAAAAAAAAAAAAAAAAAACAGACTCTGAGAAGTTATTTTATTTTGTCTAGTAACACAGACTAAGCCAAAGGAAATGGCAACCCACTCCAGTATTCTTGCTTGGGAAATTCCATGGATAGAGGAGCCTGGAGGGCTACAGTCCGTGGGGTCACAAAGAGTCGGACATGACTGAGCAACTAACACACCTTCAAGCCAAGTAGCAAGTCAAGATTCAAACCTAAGTCTGAACTTCAAAGCTGCAACTTCTCTTGGTCCAACTTACTCTTCCCAAATGTGCCTTCAGAAGAGTTTTCCTGAGTCATAGAATGCATGTTCTTTGTCATTTTCACCACTGCCTGACACTTGCTACATCCCAGTGCAGACAGATGATCTACTTCTGTTTTGTATGAAACCTCTATTCTCAAATGACACTTATGGTCTCCTTTATAACTGATGCACTGTCCCTGAAGTATCAGGTTATGATTCACTTCAACAAGCTTTTTTTTTTTGACAAATATCATGTTGAACAAACGCAGGTAGTAGATAGTTACAAAATGTGATACGTATTGCAGTAGAAATAAAAACAAACAGAGCTGGGCCCCTGCTTTCAATGGGAAGACACATTATTCTGAGGAATAAAGAAGGATATGTCTGGAGTCAGAAGATACTGGTTCAATATTTCATATCTACTGCTTAAATTACATTATGAAATTACATTATGTCCCATGAGTCCCAGCTCTCCAAATAGAGATAATTACAGTATCTCTCTCTTAGCTTACTATGATTAAATTAGATAATATCTGTGCATGTAAAATGCTTAATGCCTGGTGCCTTGTACATAATAGATTTTAGCTATTGTCATCATTACCAATTTATTATTGTTTTTATTAGAGATTCTAGTATGTGTATAGTATGAGACCTGAAAATAACTACTACCCAGGATCCAGGTGGTGCTAGTGGTAAAGAACCTGCCAGTCAGTGCAGGAGACATAAGAGACTCTGGTTCCATCCCTGGGTCAGGGAGACGCCCTGGCGGAGCACGTGGCAACCCACTCCAGTATTCTTGCCTGGAGACTCCCTGTGGACAGAGGAGCCTGGTGCGCTACAGTCCATAGGGTCACAAAGAGTCGGATATGTCTGAAGTGACTTAGCGCACATGCACACAGGATGAATTACGTTAGTTATAACCGATGCTATAAGAAAGGTATAATTTCAACCGAAGGGTAGAAAAAAAAAAAAAAGCCTGGAAGAAGACATTATTAGGGTGAAAAGTGCCCTGGGTGGAGAGTAAGATGACCAAATTTTAGTCTGGAGTCTGCAGTGGCATGACTGGTTGACTTGGCTGCAGTCCTTTCAACTTACAAACTTTTTTTTTTTTTTCCTTTTATTGGTGAAAAGGAATCCTTATGCCCATCATTTGCTGCTCCTTGTGGTGTTCAGAGGCTTACCTGAGACAGCATTTGTTGAACTGCTGGGCTCCCTGTGCACTCCCCTGGACTGTTGCAGAGGCAGAACCCCATAGACCAGTTCCTGTCAACTCTGATTTTCCCATATACTCCTCAGGCACACAGTTCATGCCCACTTTCAGTCTTCAGAGACCGAGATTTTCCTCCTCACCATTTCTCATTTCTCCAAAGAGCCCAATGAGCCTCTAAAAACTTTCTTTCACACTAGTCACTTGGCCAAATGTGCATTTTAAAGCTCACCGAACTATGATCACATAGTCGCATCACTGAGGGGCTCATCTCTGTTCACCGGGCTCCTGCTGTCTCCTGTTCCTCTATTATTTTATCCAAAACTGAAGCTCTAATACTTTGGCCACCTGATGCAAGGAACTGACTCATTGCAAAAGATCCTGATGCTGGGAAAGATTGAAGGCAGGAGGAGAAGGGGATGACAGAGGGTGAGATGGTTGGATGGCATCACTGACTTGATGCACATGAGTTTGAGCAAGCTCTGGGAGTTGGTGATGGACAGGGAAGCCTGGCGTGCTGCAGTCCAAGGGGTCACAAAGAGTCAGACACAACTGAGCAACTGAACTGACCTGAACTGATTGTTTTGCCTGAGATTGTTCCTTTAGGTGTAAACACACTCTGTTTTTTTGTTTGTCTACATTTATGTTTGTTTTAAACCTATCATGATATATTCTTTTTCTGGAGACTCAAGTCAATATTCCTATAGACTTTAACTCAAGTTCCAAGTCCTCTTTTTAGCATTTATAACATCTATTACAATCACTTAGAAAGGTGCATCTGGCAATAAAGAACTTTCTCAAATATCAGAATGTCCCCCATCCTAACAAGCCAAAGCAGAATGATGGTGTCATCAAAAGTAAGTGTAATAGGAAATGTCATCCTTGAGCTGGGATGTTCCTCGTAATCTAAATTCTTTGATATTCGGCTAACATGCTAAACAGAGTTAAATTTACAGATTCACAGGAACTGGGGAAAATGTCTGCACATCAGTCAGTGCATAGGAAACAGGGCAAAAAAAAAAAAAAAAATTGTCCAAACTAAAGCTCAATGGCAAGTCCTTTTACCTTGTTGTTTTTTATATAGTTTCTTTTGAAGCATCTGAAATAATTATCATAAATGAACATGCATAGCCCATATAGTGCCAAGAACATTATGGGCCTTTAGTAAAGAGAGTGAGTAGCCTTTCCCTTCTTCAGGGAATCTTCTCAACCCAGGGATAGAATCCAGGTCGTCCACATTGCAGGCAAATTCTTCATCAGCTTAGCCACAAGGGAAGCCCAAGAATACTGGAGTGGGTAGCCTATCCCTTCTCCAGCAGATCTTCCTGACCCAGGAATCAAACCAAGATCTCCTGCACTGCAGGTGGATTCTTTACCAGCTAGGTTAACAGGGAAGCCCTAGTAAAGAATTAAGCATGAGGATAACGATGATGACCATAACATATAGATCTTGGCATTCTGCCTCCTCAAACAACCATATCCAATTTGAAAGGCCTTTTTTGACTCCTGTCCCAATATATTCATCACCTTTGTGGAAATTTCTAGGAGGTTCCATGATCAGCTAAAATTTGGGTAGTCATATTAAGCAAATCAGGCAGGACAGGTTAGCATACTTAGTCTAGAAATAATATTCATTTGGTACAGATATGCAGTTGTTTAAATCTGAATTTGCCACATATGACTGGCACAGTCATCATTAATTGGGACATATTTTGAAAGGCAGATTTTCTTTACTGGTTTGTAAGTCTCTTCATGTCTACCTCCATTAAGCAGTGATAATACTATATTTGTAATTGTATTTTCACATATTTCCTTCTCCCTTTGGACTGGCGGCTTCCCAAGGACAGGACCCTATCTGTGACTTATTCATCATCTAATCACATAACCAGTGGTAATCAATGGTTCAATAAGAGAGAAGAAAGAAAGGATAGATTGATTATGCAGGAGGTATAATTTCAAGAAAAAAATACTCAGAACTGAGGGATACAGGCCTCAAGACCCTCAATGAGCTGGCTGAAGCCCTTATTAGGGATATTCATTAAATCATATTTTATACAGGTCCTTAATAGTCAGGCTTGCCAGGGACTCTGCTTCCACAGTCACACTTGGACTATGACTTACTCCATAGCCTTGAGCAAGTCATATCATCTTTTAGTTAATAGCTGTTGATAAATTGATTTCCTCATTAATGGTTTACTCTAAAGAATGAGTCTGAAGGTTAATTAATAACTGGACATGAAGTTCTTTGATTAAAGTAATTGACATTAGCTGGAGATAGTCTCATCGGTTGCTAGTTGGGAATAATCCAAAATCCCTTTTTTTCTTCAGACATTCCTGATAATGACTGGAAATTTCTTCAGAAAATCCTCCTATACCATAGACCCCATTCCCAAGATAATTAATTTTCTATTTCTTAAAGCTTGATTATGGTCGTTAAAAGAGTGGCCCCCAACTTTTTGGCACCAAAGACTGGTTTCATAGAAGAAACCAAAATCAAGGCTCTCAGTGGTGGCAGATTGTGTTCGGGATATATTATGATGAAAGAAATGAGGCTTAGCTGAGAAACAAAAGTTTCAGAGGCAATCATATTTAAACTTTGTACAGTGCTTTACAAAATATTTTAATTACATAACCATATTTAATTTTTGTAATCTTGCAGGGTAAGAGCCATCATTGCCTCTTTATATAATGCTATATACATTAATATGGTGGTTACGTGTGGCTGTGTGTATTTGTACAAAAGAATATTCAACTATAACAAAGAAAGGGGTTTCCCAGGTGGCTCAGTGGTAAAGAATGCACCTGCCAATGCAACATAGGTGGCAGATGCAGGTTCGATTTCTGAGTTGAGGAGATCCCCTGGAGGAGGGCATGGCAACCCACTCCAGTATTCTTGCCTGGAGAATCCCATGAACAGAGGAGCCTGGTGGGCTACGGTCCACAGGGCTGCAAAGAGTCAGACAACACCGACTGACAGATCACACACACACACACACACACACACACACACAAAACGAATGGCATTCTGATACATGCAACAATGTGAATGGATCTTGAAAATATTTTGCTGAGTGAGGTAGGCAAGATGTAAAAGGGAAAATATTATATTACTGCACTTAAAAATGATCTTGAATGGGCAAATTTATAGAGATGGAAAATATACTTGAGATTACCATAAATTAGGGATATGAAACAGTAACAATGCTTAGTAGACACAAATTTTCTGTTTGGGAGATGAGAGCTTTTTGGAAATAGACAGTAATAATGGTTTCACCACATTATTAAAAGTAATAATGGTTTTACCACATTACTAAAACTAATAATGGTTTGTAGAGACATAATTATTGAATTGAGGAAGTCTAGATATAATTTTCTTCAATTTGTAGCATAAATTCTTGGCAAAGTCTGAACTCAATCTCAGGTCCTTTGAAGCTCAAAATCTTCAGTCTTCTCTTCTTGTTGTTGGATTTTAAATCAGAAATATCTGTAAATGACATAAATTGAGTAGTGCTATCTTTCTGTTCAATAATTCATAATTACTTTTCTGTTAAATATTTGTTGAGATGAAACTTAATCTCTTAGAAATAGATTCATATAAATAATATGGGAAATTAAATCTCATGAAGTAGAAATTCTGTTGGATGTGATGTCTAATAGTAGTTCTGTGTAATCACAGGTGGACTTCCCTGCCGGCTCAGTAGTAAAGAATGTGCCTGCCAATGCAGGAGGTGTGGGTTTGATCCCTGGGTTGGGAAGATTTCCTGAAGAAGGAAATGGCTACCTACTTCAGCAGTTTTGCCAGGAGAACACCATGGGCAGAGGAGACCAGCGGGTTACAGTCCTAGGGTCACAAAGAGTCAGACTTTGTGACTAAAATACAATAATAATCACAGGTGAGCTACTCGTATCTTCAACTTCAGAACTTCAATTATTTTCTTGATTTGAAGTATGTAAATCAGAAGTTCGGGTGATCTTTTCATTCTCATCTAGTTAAAACTTTGTGCATTTGAATCATGCAATGTTTTCCTATGTGTGTGTGTGTGTATGTGTGTGATGTATGTATGTGTGTATTAGGTCACAACAGATATTAAGTGGTAGAGTTATGCAAACCAGGCAATCTGATGATTATGGGGCCTGTTTAAAAAGCCCCCAAAATATACTACCTCTTTTTAGAAAGCTTATGCACATAGATTGGAAAATGGATGAAATAAAAATGAATTTGACCCAGTAGTCCTACCTTAATGTAAGACTAAGGAATTTGGCATAGGTCAGATGGGAGTTTAAATCCTAAATTTTAATATATATGAATTTTGGCAATTTATTCAACATCTTTGAGTATCACATTCAAAACCTACAATTATGGAAAAGGAATACCTAATTCATAGTTTTTTGTTGTTGTAACACCATAATAAGTTTACTCATTGTAATAAGTTTAACATCTTATGTAAAATGATTTAATTAAAAAATAAAATTAAACATACAAATGAGTTTTTAAATGAAACTATACAGAAAGGTTAATAAAGACACAAAGCCCTTCTAGCCATACTTTCTGTTCTGATTCCTTTTCTTAAAGCAACTATGTTTAACCTTTTGGGGTTCCAATTTCTCTTATAATTAACTCTGTAATTTTAAAGAATGAGCTACTACTATTATTTTTGATTTGTCAAGTTTAAATATTATCTGCTGCATAAACAAAAACAAAGATTTGATCTAATTCATAGTTTTATCATGAGATCATGTTTATAAAAACAACTTAGATGTAGTGTCTGCCATAGAGCAAGTACTCAATAAATGGCAATTATGTTTATTGCCCTAGTCGAGCCCATTATGTGTCCACTGATTTACTTTCATTACTTACCCAGGTTTATACTTTTACTTTGCAATGTTGTCGAGTTAGATTGAATTTTTATTTTTAATCTCTTGTTTAGTGATGCATTGATTTCACTTCTCATGTATGAGGATTAAACCTGAATGGCATTTAAGAAAACAACTCCACTAACAATAACAAAATAAAGACTAAAATACTTAGGGATAAATGTAACCAAGCATGTAGAAGTCTTGTATACCAAAACCTATAAAACATTAAAGAAAGAAATGAAAGAATGCAGAAATAAATGGAAAGAAACCCTGTATTCATGTACTGGAAAGCTTAATTCTTTTTAATATGCCCATACTAATCAAAGAGATCTAAAGACTCAATGTCACCCATTAAAGGATCATCTTTTAAGGAAATAGAAAAAACAATTCTAAAATTTATATGGAAGCACAAAAGACTCAGAATAGCCAAAGCAATGCTGAGAAAAAAGAGTAAAGCTGGAGGCATTACAGGTTCCAATTTCAATATATATAACAAAGATGCAGTATTTAAACAATGCGTGAAGTGAAAGTCGCTCAGTCATATCCAACTCTTTGTAACCCCATGGACTATAGAGTCCATGGAATTCTCCAGGCCAGAATACTGGAGTGGGTAGCCTTTCCTTTCTCCAGAGGATCTTCCCAACCCAGGGATCAAACCCAGGTCTCCTGCGTTGCAGGCAGATTCTTTACCAACTGAACCACAAGGAAGCCAAGAATACTGGAGTGGATAGCCTATCCCTTCACCAGTGGATCTTCCTGGTCCAGGAATCAAACATGGGTCTCCTGCATTTCAGGTGACCAACTGAGCTATTCTTTGTCATCTGAGCTATCAGGGAAGCCCAAAATAATATGGTACTGGAATAAAGAACAATCTGTAGATCAATAGAACAGTTAAGATAGCCCAGAATTAAACCCACATATATAGCATATACAATAAAGTGATCTTATACAAGTTTGCCAAGAATGCACAGTGGGGAAAAGATAGTCTTTTCAACAAATGACATGGGAGAATTGGATATCTACTCATAAAAGAATGAAATTGGAGCCCTACTTTACCATATACAAAAATAAGCTCAATGGATTAAAAACTTAAACATGAGATCTGTAACTGTAGAATTCTTCAAAACAACATCATAGGAAAAGCTTCTCAACATTGGTCTTATCAATGATTCCTTGGATATGAAAACAAAAGCACAAGGAAATAAAGCAAAATTAGACAAGTGGAATTGTAACAAACTTAAATCTTTTGCACAGAAAAAGGAAAAATCAACAGAACTAAAAGGTAAAGTAAAGAATGGGAGAAAGTATTTGCAAGCTAAATATCTGATAAAGGGTTGATTTTCAAAATTTATAGAATCACAGAGCATAACAGTTGTTGTTTGGGACTGGGAGGAAGGGAAACATTGAGAGGTTTTAGTGGAAACAAAGTTACATCTTTGCTAGCTGAGTAAGTTCTCCTAAGTGACTGTACAACAGTAATGACTACAGTTAACACTATGATATTGTGTGTTTCAAAATTTAACAGGCTAGATAGCATTTTAAGCACTCTTACTTCACAAAACAAAAGGACACAAACGGAAACTTTGAGAGGTTTGGATATCTATATCCATATGTAGATAGAAATAGATATTGATATACAGGGGGTTCCATGCTGGCTCAGTCTGTAAATATCATCCTGCAATGTAGGAAACCTGGATTCCACTGCTGGGTTGGGAAGATCCCCTAGAGAAGGAAATGGCAACCCACTCCAGCACTTTTGCCTGAGAAATCCCATGGACAGAGGGGCCTGGTGGGTGACAGTTCATGGAATCACATGAGTTGGACAGGACTTAGCAAGTAAACCACCACTATGTATATGTCAGTTCAGTTCAGTTCAGTCGCTCAGTCATGTCCAACTCTTTGCAACCCCATGAACTGTAGCACGCCAGGCTTCCCTGTCCATCACCAACTCCTGGAGTTCACCCAGACTCATGTCCATTGAGTCAGTGATGCCATCCAGCCATCTCATCCTCTGTCATCCCCTTCTCCTCCTGCCCACAATCCCTCCCAGCATCAGAGTCTTTTCCAATGAGTCAGCTCTTCTCATGAGGTGGCCAAAGTACTGGAGTTTCAGCTTTAGCATCATTCCTTCCAAAGTAATCCCAGGTCTGACCTCCTTCAGATTGGACGGGTTGGATCTCCTTGCAGTCTAAGGGACCCTCAAGAGTCTTCTCCAACACCACAGTTCAAAAGCATCAATTCTTCAGAACTCAGCTTTCTTCACAGTCCAACTCTCACATCCATACATGAACACTGGAAAAACCATAGCCTTGACTAGATGGACCTTTGTTGGATGGTTCTCTGAAGACCTATAAGACCTTTTAGAACTAACACCCCAAAAAAGATGTCCTTTTCATTATAGGAGACTGCAATGCAAAAGTAGGAAGTCAAGAAACACCTGGAGTAACAGGCAAACTTGGCCTTGGAATATGGAATGAAGCAGGACAAAGACTAATAGAGGTTTGCCAAGAAAATGCACTGCTCATAGAAAACACCTTCTTCCAACAACACAAGAGAAGACTCTTCACATGGACATCACCAGATGGTCAACACCAAAGTCAGATTGATTATATTCTTTGCAGCCAAAGATGGAGAAGCTCTATACAGTCAACAAAAACAAGACCAGGAGCTGACTATGGCTCAGATCATGAATTCCTTATTGCCAAATTCAGACTTAAATTGAAGAAAGTAGGGGAAATCACTAGACCATTCAGGTATGACCTAAATCAAATCCCTTATGATTTTACAGTGGAAGTGAGAAATAGATTTAAGGAACTAGATCTGATAGAGTGCCTGATGAACTATGGACTGAGGTTCGTGACATGGTACAGGAGACAGGGATCAAGACCTTCCCCATGGAAAAGAAATGCAAAAAAGCAAAATGGCTGTCTGGGGAGGTCTTACAAATAGCTGTGGAAAATGTTTATGTATATGTGTGTATATATATATATATAGTGAGAAACATCTAATGGGCATGCTTCTTTTCTATTCTGGCTTGAAAAAGTCTCTCTCTCTCTCTCTATATATATATATATATCCTGGATTCAATTCAGTTCAGTTGCTCAGTCAGTCTCTGTGATCCCATAGACTGCAGGACACCAGGTTTATCTGCCCATCACCAACTCCTGGAGCATGCTCAAACTCATCCACTGAGTTGGTGATGCCATCCAACCATCTCATCCTCTGTTTTCCCCTTGTCCTCCTACTTTCAATCTTTTCCAGCATCAGTGTCTTTTCTAATGAGTCAGCTTTTCAAATCAGGTGGCCAAATTACTGGAGCTTCAGCATCAGTCCTTCCAATGAACATTTAGGACTGATTTCCTCTAGGATGATGGGTTTGAACTCCTTGTGGTCCAAGAGACTCTCAAGAGTCTTCTCCAACACCGCAGTTCAAAAGCATCAATTCTTCAGTGCTCAGCTTTCTTTATGGTCCAACTCTCACATCCATACATGACTACCGGAAAAACCATAGCTATGACTAGACAGACCTTTGTTGGCAAAGTAATGTCTCTGCTTTTTAATATGCTGACTAGCATATTAAAGGGTGGTCATAGCTTTTCTTTCAAAGAGCAAGTGTCTTTTAATTTCATGGCTGCATATCGTGGATTATGGTTATTCTATACTATAGTGGGTGTTTATACATTTCCAAATGCATTAAATTGTACTCATTAAATAGGTACACTTTCTGTATATCTATCACACTGCAATAAATGTGTTAAAATATAAATAGAGTTAAACATATTCATTTAAAACTCAGTTCAGTTCAGTTCAGTTCAGTCGCTCAGTAGTGTCCGACACCTTGTGACCCCATGAATCGCATCACGCCAGGCCTCCTTGTCCATCACCAACTCCCGGAGTTCACCCAAACTCATGTCCATCAAGTCGGTGATGCCATCCAGCCACCTCGTACTCTGTCGTCCCCTTCTCCTGCCCCCATCCCTCCCAGCATCAGAGTCTTTTCCAATGAGTCAACTCTTTGCATGAGGTAGCCAAAGTATTTGAGTTTCAGCTTTAGCATCAGTCCTTAACTCAGATGTATTCAAATCAAATTCTCATGTTTTAAGTGGTGAATTAGTTTTTTTATACTGCCTTGAGTGCCCTGCTCTAGGACAAAATCTGGCTCTGAGTGTAGAATAATCATCCAGTTCTGTGGTGATCTCATTTTTATAGATTTTTTTAAGCTAGAAAAGAAGCATGCCCCTTAGAAGTTTCTCATAATTTTCATCTGAAAATGTTATAATTTGTTTCTTGTGTAGAAACCAATATGTAATGAAAACTTCAACAAGAGCAGTGGGAGAAGTGAAAATAATAAGATGTGGTTCCCACCCTCAAGGCTCTCAAATGACCAGGATAATGAGATAAGTGGTGTATACCAGCATTCCCCAAAGGAAGCACACTCTGCAGCTCTGCTCTGCTCCTTGGTCAATAATTCCATAGTAATCATAAAAGCAGTGATCAGCATGGGTAGGCTTTTAGAATTGACATATTTCTTCTTTATGCATTGTCTTTTCTCCTACTAATTGTCTATATATATTCTGAGAAGCGTTTTCTTTTTCTCATAGTAGATGAGTTTTAACAGAACAAGCAGTGCCTTAAGTCAAGAGAACACATTCTGTCAGAATGTGGTCCACTGGAGAAGGGAATGGCAAGCCACTTCAGTATTCTTGCCTTGAGAACCCCATGAACAGTATGAAAAGGCAAAATGATAGGATACCGAAAGAGGAACTCCCCAGGTCATTAGGTGCCCAATATGCTACTGGAGATCAGTGGAGAAATAACTCCAGAAGGAATGAAGGGCTGGAGCCAAAGCAAAAACAATACCCAGTTGTGGATATGACTGGTGATAGAAGCAAGATCCGATGCTGTAAAGAGCAATATTGCATAGGAACCTGTAATGTCAGGTCCATGAATCAACAGGATATGGCAAGGGTGAACGTCGACATTCTAGGAATCATCGAACTAAAATGGACTGGAATGGGTGAATTTAACTCAGATGACCATTATATCTACTACTGTGGGCAGTAATCCCTCAGAAGAAATGGAGTAGCTATCATGGTCAACAAAAGAGTCTGAAATCCAGTACTTGGACGCAATCTCAAAAACGACAGAATGATCTCTGTTTGTCTTCAAGGCAAACGATTCAATATCACGGTTATCCAAGTCTATGCCAAAACCAGTAATGCTGAAGAAGCTGAAGTTGAACAGCTTTAGGAAGACCTACAAGACCTTTTAGAACTAACACCCCAAAAAGATGTCCTTTTCATTATAGGGGACTGGAATGCAAAAGTAGGAAGTCAAGAAACAGCTGCAGTAATGGGCAAATTTGGCCTTGGAATGCAGAATGAAGCAGGGCAAAGACTAATAGAGTTTTGCCAAGAAAATGCACTGTTCATAGCAAACACCCTCTTCCAACAACACAAGAGAAGACTCTACACATGGACATCACCAGATGGTCAACACCAAAATCAGATTGATTATATTCTTTGCAGCCAAAGATGGAGAAGCTCTATACAGTCAACAAAAACAAGACCAGGAGCTGACTGTGGCACAGATCATGAACTCCTTATTACCAAATTCAGACTCAAATTGAAAAAAATAGGGAAAATCACTAGACCATTCAGGTATGACCTAAATCAAATCCCTTATGATTATAAAGTAGAAGTGACAAATAGATTTGAGGGCCTAGATCTCATAGACAGAGTGCCTGATGAACTATGGAATGAGTTTCGTGACATTATACAGGAGACAAGGATCAAGGACATCCCCATGGAAAAGAAATGCAAAAAAGCAAAATGGCTGCCTGGGGAGCCCTTACAAATAGCTGTGAAAAGAAGAGAGGCAAAAAGCAAAGGAGAAAGGAAAGATATAAGCATCTGAATTCAGAGTTCCAAAGAATAGCAAGAAGACATAAGAAAGCCTTCTTCAGTGATCAATGGAAAGAAATCAAGGAAAACAACAGAATGGGAAAGACTAGAGATCTCTTCAAGAAAATTAGAGATACCAAGGGAACATTTCATGCAAAGATGGGCTCGATAAAGGACAGAAATGGTATGGACCTAACAGAAGCAGAAGATATTAAGAAAAGGTGGCAAGAATACATGGAAGAACTGTACAAAAAAGATCTTCATGACCCAGATAACCATGCTGATGTGATCACTAATCTAGAGCCAGACATCTTGGAATGTGAAGTCAAGTGGGCCTTAGAAAGCATCACTATGAGCAAAGCTAGTGGAGGTGATGGAATTCCAGTGGAGCTGTTCCAAATCCTGAAAGATGATGCTGTGAAAGTGCTGCACTCAATATGTCAGCAAATTTGGAAAACTCAGCAGTGGCCACAGGACTGGAAAAGGTCAGTTTTCATCCCAAAGAAAGGCAACGCCAAAGAATTCTCAAACTACCACACAATTGCACTCATCTCACATGCTAGTAAAGTAATGCTCAAATTCTCCAAGCCAGGCTTCAGCAATACGTGAACCGTGAACTTCCTGATGTTCAAGCTGGTTTTAGAAAAGGCAAAGGAACCAGAGATGAAATTGGCAACATTCACTGGATCATGGAAAAAGCAAGAGAGTTCCAGAAAAACATCTATTTCTGCTTTATTGACTATGCCAAAGCCTTTGACTGTGTGGATCACAATAAACTGTGGAAAATTCTGAAAGAGATGGGAATACCAGACCACCTGATCTTCCTCTTGAGAAATCTGTATGCAGGTCAGGAAGCAACAGTTAGAACTGGACATGGAACAACAGACTGGTTCCAAATAGGAAAAGGAGTACGTCAAGGCTGTATATTGTCACCCTGCTTATTTAACTTCTATGCAGAGTACATCACGAGAAACACTGGACTGGAAGAAACACAAGCTGGAATCAAGATTGTCGGGAGAAATATCAATAACCTCAGATATGCAGATGACACCACCCTTATGGCAGAAAGTGAAGAGGAGCTAAAAAGCCTCTTGATGAAAGTGAAAGAGGAGAGTGAAAAAGTTGGTTTATAGCTCAACATTCAGAAAATGAGCATGGCATCCGGTCCCATCACTTCATGGGAAATAGATGGGGAAACATTGGAAACAGTGTCAGACTTTATTTTGGGGGGCTCCAAAATGACTACAGATAGTGACTGCAAGCCATGAAATTAAAAGATGCTTACTCCTTGGAAGAAAAGTTATGATCAACCTAGATAGCATATTCAAAAGCAGAGACATTACTTTGCCAACAAAGGTCCATCTAGTCAAGGCTATGGTTTTTCCTGTGGTCTTGTATGGATGTGAGAGTTGGACTGTGAAGAAGGCTGAGCGCCGAAGAATTGATGCTTTTGAACTGTGGTGTTGGAGAAGACTCTTGAGGGTCCCTTGGACTTCAAGGAGATCCAACCAGTCCATTCTGGGATTTCTTTGGAAGGAATGATGCTAAAGCTGAAACTCCAGTACTTTGGCCACCTCATGTGAAGAGTTGACTCATTGGAAAAGACTCTGATGCTGGGAGGGATTGGGGGCAGGAGAAGAAGGGGACGACTAAGGATGAGATGGCTGGATGGCATCACGGACTCAATGGACGTGAACCCCGGGAGTTGGTGATGGACACGGAGGCCTGGCGTGCTGTGATTCATGGGGTCGCAAAGAGTCGGACACGACTGAGCGACTGAAGGTGAAGCTGAAGGTGAAGGTGAAGTCACTCAGTCGTGTCCGACTCTTTGCGACCCCGTGGACTGTAGCCTACCAGGCTCCTCCGTCCAGGGAATTCTCCAGGCAAAAATCCTGGAGTGGGTTGCCATTTCCTTCTCCAGAGGATCTTCCTGACCCAGGGATCAAACCCAGGTCTCCTGCATTGGAGGCAGACGCTTTAACCTCTGAGCCACCAGGGAAGAGAGACTGAACTGAACTCAACTGAACTGAGTCAAGAAAAGCCTGATGTTTGCCTTCTCTGTTGGCTCTAAAGAATCTGCCTGCAATGCAGGAGACACGGGTTCAATCTGTGGGTCAGGAAGAGTCCCTGGAGAAGAGAATGGGTACCCACTCCAGATTCCTTGTTGTAGAAATCTATGGACATAAGAGCCCAGTGGGTTATAGTCCATGGGGTCACATAGAGTTGGACATGACTGAGTGACTAACACTTTCACTTAAGTCAAGAGAAAAGAAATCTGGATTTTTTAATTGGTAAAAAATAGCAGTAGTTTGAGAAAGGGAGACTTTTTGGCTATTATTTCACTCATATTTATTTATAAACCAGCTAGTTGATTATCACCTATGCATCTATAATCATCCCTATTACTAAAGGTTGTGTGAGTAAGATGAGGGTTTCTGTGATAAGAATGACTGTTTCTACTTAAGTATGAGGTGAAGGGATGCTGTGATACATAGAACACACTGATAATATTTGCACTATTTTGCAGAGACCACTGCATCCAAATTTTTTTCTTGAGTTTGACCTTTGGAACCATAGTACTCAAGCACTAATATCAATATGTATTCTCCAGCTGGGGGAGATCAGTTCTTTTTATTTTTATTTTTTTAATGGGCAAGCTTCTTTTTTTTCCAGTCCAAAATGATATTATCTTTTTCAAGGTAAGAATTTCCTCCAGAAATATCTTAGAAGGTCCCAGTAGATTAAAGTTTGGAAATGATGTTATGTTCAAAGGGGTGACTTCTGGCCATCTTTCATGCATTCGAGTCAATGTGCACCTCATCATTAAATGTTTGTTCCAATATTTTTCATCAGCAAATTAAAAAAGAAACATCAGTGTTAAGAATCAGCTGAATCTTATCTGTGCTTTTGTTCTGGTGGTGATTAAACATTTATCTTCTGTGTAGATACCACCATTATTCATATTGAGTATGCCAATTACATCAAACCATATTCACTTCAGATAAGTCTAACCAGAGTTGACATGTATTCTTTTGATTCAAATGTTTCTACATTGCTTTGTCTTCTTTCTCTGGTTACCCTGCAGTCTTCTCTGATTTTCTTCATGTCGGTGATAACAATCATGTGCAGTGTTCTTTCTTCATGTACACGTGCTGTGCCTGGTTTTCTTCTAGTGCTTCATATTGTCTTAAGTTTTCTCCTAACTTATTTTGTTAATTTTCTTAAGTAAACACTGATAGGCTTCAAATCCAGTTGAACCAAAATGTTAGAGAAATAGAATTTTTTCCCAAAGGCCCAAATATTTGTCACAAGCTTCATGATTGGAAGATTAATGATGGTGAGAGTGTTCAAGTACTAACATTATAAAGCATTTTACATATCTGTATATATTATCACATTGACTTCTGTTAAGGTAGGAAGAACAAATGGTATTTTAAGTTAAGAGATTTGATGTTTTATAAATGAAGGATTTAAATTATATGTGAAGAGAAGGGATGTAAGGATCTTGTAAATTCTATTCCTGAAAGTAGACAGGAAAGTGCCAAGCCAAATCTTGACTCACATCTTTGTGGTTTATAGATTGCACAATATTTCCACCACATTTTGGTGTTTTACCTCTACAGAAAGAAGTCTCTTTTTAGATAAAGGTGTAAGACAGTGTTATCCACTACTTATGCACAAGACATACCATGATCCTTGTTGTTCATATAACGGCTGGCCACATTTTTGGAGGTGTTAGCACATTTTGCAAAGTAGGTTTCCACTAGAAGTTATGTGTTTTTCATGCCAGATTACTGGATAAGAGAGGATGACAGTTTTTGCCAGATTGTCTTTTAGACATCTGATACATTAGCTGATGTAGTTGAGCTTCCCTGATAGCTCAGTTCATAAAGAATCCACCTGTAATGCTGGAGACATGGGTTCAATCCCTGGATTGGGAAGATCCCCTGGAGAAAGGCAAGGCTTATGCACTCCAGTAATCTGGCCTAGAGGATCCCTTGGACTGTATAGTCCATGGGATCGGAAAGAGTCAGACATGACTGAGTGACTTTCACTTCACTTCAATACATTAGCTTCCTCTCTCACAACTTTTGCCCAAGACCTGGTATATAATTTTGTTTTTTTGCTATTTGCCCTAGGCCCACCTCAAATTCAGGTAAAAGTGACTTTTGGTATTTTGTGTATACATACTTATTCATGTTGCTTATGTGAGTAGAGTCTAATTTCTGGAACTATGCCCCAACGCCCTCCTTGGAGAAAGTAAACTGAACACTTTGCAACATTGACTGTTCCATGTGTCTATAATAAAGAAAAGTGAAGTGCTGCACAGAAAATGAGAGGAGTTTTATTCATTTCTATGAACATGATCTATGACTTTACAATGCAAGGCATTCCAAAAACAAATGCTAATTTACATGAGTCTTTTATTATTTATTGGATTTTTTTCTTTGACTTTATTTGATCTTTGCACTTTGTTCTACTCATTATAAGAAATGAAATCCTCTGTCTTTTTCCTTCTGTGTAAACATCATAAATTATTCAAAACATCTCAGTGCCAGTTAAGCATATTGGGGAAAAATAAAGTGATGCCTATTTCTGTTTTATTTGCTCTTTAGGTCACATAGGTGGGTCATCCTAGAGGGAAGAGTTAACTTTTAAATTAGTAAGATTTTATACACATCATAATATTTTTTTTCCATTTACATGTTGAAATAAAATCATAAAAACAAAAAGTAAAACAAAATAGGTCACACAAGAGAGTTACAAGGAGACATATAATCAAATTAGCTAAATTTTATTTGGCTTCCCTGATAGCTCAGTTGGTCAAAAATCAGCCTGTAATGCAGGAGACACTGATTTGATTCCTGGGTCAGGAAGATCCGCTGGAGAAGGGATAGTCTACCCACTTCAGTATTCTTGGGTTTCCCTTGTGGCTCAACTGGGAAAGAATCCTCTTACAGAGCAGGAGACCTGGGTTCAATCCCATGGTTGGGAAGATCCCCTGGAGAATGGATAGGCTACCCACTCCAGTACTCTGGCCTGGAGAATTCCATGGACTGTACAGTCCATGGGGTGGCAAAGAGTCTGACACGACTGAGCGACTTTCACTTCACCTCACTACATGTGCGTGTGTGCTAAGTTGCTTCAGTTGTATCTGACTCAGTTATCCTATGGACTGTAGACTGCCAGGCTCCTCTGTCCATGAAATTCTCCAGGTGAGAATACTGGAGTAGGTTGCCATGCCTTTCTCCAAAGGATCTTCCCTACCTAGGGGTTGAACCCACATCTCCTGTATCACAGGCAGATTCTTTACTGCTGAACCATCGAGGAAGCCCAAATGACACTATATATAAGAATTAAATATAATTAGAAATAAAGTCGGAGGTCAAAAATAAAAATATTCTCTTTGTTGGTGTTCAGTCATGTCCTACTCTTTGCAACCCCATGAACTGCAGCACACCAGGTATCCCTGCACTTCACTATCTCCTGGAGTTTGCTGAGATTTATGTCCCCTGAATCGACGATGCTATCTAACTATATCGTCCTGGGCTTCTCTCTTCTCATTTTGCCTTCCATCTTTCCCAGCATCAGGATCGTTTCGAACGAGTCAGATAGCTGTTTGTATTAGATGGCCAAAGTATTAGAGTTTCAACTTCAGCATCAGTCTTTCCAATGAACATTCGGGTGATTTCCTTTAGGATTGACTGGTTTGATCTTCTTGCTCTCCAAGGGACTCTCAAGAGTCCTTTCCAGCACCACAATTTGAAGGCATCAATTCTTCGGCCCTCAGCCTTCTTTATGGTCCAGCTCTCACATCCATGGATGACTATTGGAAAAACCATAGCTTTGACTATATGGACTTTTGTTGGCAAAGTGATGTCTTTGTATGTCAAAGTGATGTTTTTTTTTTAATTTGCTGTCTAGGTTTATCATACATTTCCTTCCTAGGAACAAGCATCTTTTAATTTCATGGCATCAGTCACCATCCACAGTGATTTTGGAGCTCAAGAAAATGAAATCTGTCACTGCTTCCACTTTTCCCCCATCTTTTTGCCATAAAAATTCTCTATAGTACACGGTAAGTCCAACAGCATTTTCTTGCAAACTATTCACTCATTCATTCAAGTAAAATATTTATAGAATGTAACTCTATATGAAGAAATGTGTTAGAATTAGTTATCCAGAATAAGAGATTCCTACCCCGAAAGATTTTACTGTTAAAGATTAATTTGAATGCAAATAATAGAACTGTGTAAAGATTGTAAGGGATATGTAAATAAATGACTAGTGAATTAAAAAAAAAATACTAGAGAAACTCATCTCATTAAAGGCATTAAGGAAGGTTTGGTGGAGAAAGCATTCAAATACAATGCAAAAGAATGAACACCTATCCATTGAGGAGACAGAGCTGTTTCTGATTCCCTCACTGGAACGTCTCTACGCTGTGAGCTGTGCTTAAAAGTGAACCTATTCACCAAGATGACAAATGTTAGCAAAAGACACTGCAATGCATGAAAAGCATGTAAAGTTAGCTTGAGAAGCCATAATAACTTTCACAGTTGAGAAACAGGCTGACAAATGGGCTTTGAATGAAAAGGTAGACTTTGTAATATTTAGAGAAGAATTTACGAGCAGAGATGTTATGTCATTAGCCTAGCTGAGATACACAAAGCTTCTGCTTATTGCTTGGTGATCTAGAAATGACTGGAAGCTCATCAGAATGACTGACCAGGGGTTGACCCCCCCAACTAAATGAAAAGTGTAAACACAGGCAAAGATGACAAGAAAAGATGTCATCAAGGTTCAGCATTAATAGGAGCTAACAAACATACTAGCTGCAAAACCTAGAGTTAAAATGTTGAGACGTGTATAGTCTGAAATATTTTCACACATATGATTTTTTTCTTTCTTTTGCTGTTGTATCAAAAACAAAATGCTGTTTGCCAAGGGCATTTGCCATCTGCCTCTGTGAGGATTCAATCTGTGCTGCTTCTGCTGTTGATCTTTAATGTGCCCCAAAGGGAGTTCAGGATGGAGAATGAGATACTCTGCGCTCCAGAAAAAACTGGTGGGACAGGTCTTTAGATAGTTAGATATTTTCAGAAACTGATTTCATGATCCCAATCCTTGCATCTAAATCGCTTCATGGTGACATCAACTCCTTCTGACTAGCAGAAAAGATTTTGTGAGGTAAGTGCTTGATTTCATGAACTCCCCTTTCACCAAAATCACACATATTAAACCTTCTCTGCCCCACTTCTTTGGAGCAGTTTCTCAGACCTATCTGAGGTGCTTTCTCCTGAATGCAGTCATTTTGCCCTAAATAAAATTTTTCTCACAATTCTCATGTTGTACATCTTTTTTAAGCCGACGGTTGTCTCATTTAAAGACTCAGGGATGAATCCATGGATACCTTTGCATATGTAAATGGATCTCTCTTCCTTTATTCATATAGTTATTTTGTCACTCAGTGATTTAAGTAAATAATTACTAAGCATCAACCATAAACCTAAATGGGTTCTATATTTATGGGTAAAATGGAGAACATGGGTTCTATTTTCTGGAATTATGATAATGGGGAATACAGATATTGAAACAAGGGTACCAGTGAGATGTTCATTATGAAAAGAAAATGCAGTATACTAAGAAATAGTATTTTAGAAGCATATAATCTAGTCCAATACTGGAAATCTAGTGAGTTTTCCTTAACTCTGTCAAAATAATGATGTATAATACAGAGAAACTTCACTTTAAAAATCTTGACTTTGTAGAAAAAGGGCTTCAAGAACTTCATTAGTTCAAAACTATCCACATTTTGTTACATTTCCAGCCTTGTATTTTGCTTCTTAATTACCACTATTTAAATGGCCTTTCAAGATAGGCTGTAAATTAAAATTGATCCACCGTCAGCATTCTCCAACTGTTGGCAGCGGACTATTGATACAGATGAAATTCTAGTTGCGTAGTGTCTTTCTGAAAAGACAAAAATGTAATAAAATAAGCCGACTTTGCAGCTTTGCTCAAAAGGCAAAATGTGATTTTCTCCAGTGGGAGAACTTAAATATAAATAACTAGCCACGTTTGGAAAATGCAAATAAATGTGTATGAAAAAAGAACCAGAGTTTATATCTTTATACCCTTCACGAATGTCTATGTAATCTTTTCCTCATATCTGAAAAACAATCCTCCTTTTGAAATAAAGCTTAAGAGTATATTGACAAGACTATATCTTTTAGAGTTAGATCTGAATTGAAATCTTGTAATTTACAAGTTGTGTGATTTAGAGGGAAAAAAAAAAATCAAACACTCAGACCTCAGTTTATTCATCTACAAAATGTAAGTTAATAACTGCCTTAGATCAGTTTATTCATCTACAAAATGTAAGTTAATAACTGCCTTAGAGTTATAATAATTAAATGAAAAAATACAGGGAATGCCAACAGAATATTCAATATAGTGCCTGATACAATAAAAAGGGATATCAAGGAAGATAATGTTATTATATGAAGGGAGTGGTCAAATACCCTAGGTTATTTCTAGGAAGCTAAGTCCAAATGTATTTATTTTGAGATGCCCTCCTTCAGCCTCAAAATTTGGTGACACTGACTTGAGATGGCTAAATGTTGCTAAGAACCACCTCATCACCTCACAAAAGCAATCATACTCACCAAAATACAATTTATAGTATGACCAGACTTTTGGCCTCTTCTCTATCTGTATGGTCAGAGACATAGTTTTTCTAGTAGTCATGTATGGATGTGAGAGCTGGACCATAAAGAAGGATGAGGCTGAAGAAGTGATGCTTTTGAATTATGGTGCTGGAGAAAAAAATCTCTTGAGAATCCTTTGGACTGCAAGGAGGTCAACCTGGTCAATCCTAAAAGAAATCAACCCTGAATATCCATTGAAAGGGTTAATGCAGTAGCTCCAAAGCTTTGGCCACCTGATGTGAAGAGCTGATTCATTGAAAAAGACCCTTTTCTCAATTTAAAAAAAAAAAAAAAAAAGACTTATGGGAATAGACTCATGGGAAAGACTGAGGGCAGGAGGTGGAGGGTAGAACAAAGGATGAGATGGGTGGATGATATCACCAACTCAATGGACATGAGTTTGGGTAAACTCCTGGGGGTAGTGAAGGACAGAAATCTGACATGCTGCAGTCCATTGGGTGCAAAGAGTTGAACACTACTTAGCGAGTGAAGAACTGCCACCACAGCAGCTACTTTATGGGATTTTTCACAGCAGCTGTGATCATATCTAAGGTAAGTTATGAGATAGGAATTCAAATTCTAGACTAATCATTAACTTAAACCTCTGGCTTCCCCTCTTGAAGAGGTGGTGCCTTTCCACTTAGATGATGAGTGAATTGTGCAGTTATCCATAGTGTTAGACATCCTTCATAAAAGTGCTTAGAAATTTACAGAAGCCTGGATGGGAGGACTCACTTTGCCTACTGGAAGAAGAACATACCAAAGATCCTGTTTTTTAGTTTCTGCTTTTCCTAAGAGCCACTTTAGTCTTAATTCTCCAGCCACAAATGTGCTAACTTTGAAGAAAATAAACTAGTAGTGCAACCTAGCTTACGGTACTAGGAAAGAGTTCATTTTGACTCCATGCTAAATCTGTTCCTCTAGTTTTAATGCTTATTTTGCTGCTTTTGTTATTATAAGCATACATAAGCACTGCTTCAGGGAACCTGCACCCCTCTGCTTGACTGTTAAACTAAAGTGTCTCTGTGCCTAACTTTGTTCACCTGTAGATTGCAGGGAAGAAACAAATAATTAACACATCCTCCCGCCTGAGGCTTGCCATTCTAGGAGATATTTGGAAGAATTAAATAGCCTTTTTACTTTGTTTCCTCACCTCCCCTTATCTATGATCCATAAAAGAACTTGACATCCAGGTTTAGAGACAAGATGGTTACTTTGGGACATTAGTCTGCCATCTTCTCAGTCAGCTAGCTCTTCAAAAAGTCATACTCCAATAAAGTCAGCACCTTGTCTCTGGATTTATTGGCCTATCATGCAGCAAGCAGAGCTAGCTTGGACTGATTAAGATTATCTCTTTTACAGTCCATGCATATGCTAGAAACATTTTTCTCTTTGGGGATAGTCGGTTTGATGTCTCTTTAACATTCAGATTTTTGTGCAAATATCATCTTTTAGAGTGGAATTTTACACTGAAAGAACCTACACACTCTCCTAAGTATCCTCTGTTATTCTATCACCATATTTTATTTTTTTCTCCAATAACTTGCCATTAACTGAAATCATATTAGCCATTTATTAGATTATTCATTCCTTCCTTCTTTATCAGAGTGTATGGTCTTTAAATATAGTCTTTCTTTCTCATGACTAAATCCCATCACATAGGATGATGCTTAGAGATTTACTTCTTAAATTCTTAGGTAGGTTGGTAAGAAGTCCAGGGGCTCAAGGAGGAAGGAGTCCAGGGTTCTCAGAGAGGAGAAAGGGATCTGGGGCCCTCAAGGGGGAGAAAATGGATAAACTTTTTTTCCCCCTCATTCCTTCATCTTAGTCACATGAGAAGCTTTTTCTTAAACTCTGAGTTGTTATGACAACAGTCTTTAAGACTAACTTTCCTTAAGCCCAGAGCTAATAATTATACAACAAAACAATACATCTTATTCAAGGGTATGTTTTTCCTTAAGCTCTATTCTAATGATTCTATGGAAGTAGTCAAACAGGAGATGACAAGAGTGAACATCAACATTCTAGGAATCAGCGAACTAAAATGGACTGGAATGGGTGAATTTAACTCACATGACCATTATATATACTCCTGTGGGCAAGAATCCATTAGAAGAAATGGAGTAGCCAATATAGTCAACAAAAGAGTCCAAAATGCAGTACTTAGATGCAATCTCAAAAACGACAGAATGAGATTTATTCGTTTCCAAGGCAAACCATTCAATATCATGGTAATCCAAGTCTATGCCCCAACCAGCAATGCTGAAGAAGCTGAAGTTGAATGGTTCTATGAAGACTTACAAGACCTTTTAGAACTAACACCCAAAAAAGATGTCCTTTTCATTATAGGGGACTGGAATACAAAAGTAGGAAGTCAAGAAACACCTGGAGTAACAGGCAAATTTGGCCTTGGAATACAGAATGAAACAGGGCAAAGGCTAATAGAGTTTTGCCAAGAGAATGCACTGGTCACAGCAAATACCCTCTTCCAACAATATGAGAGAAGACTCTACATATGGCCATTATCAGATGGTCAACATCAAAATCAGATTGATTATATTCATTGCAGCCAAAGTTGGAGAAGCTCTATACAGTCATCAAAAACAAGACTGGAAGCTGACTGTGGCTCAGATCATGAACTCCTTATTACCAAATTCAGACTGAAATTGAAGAAATTGGAGAAAACCACTAGACCACTCAGATGTGACCTAAATCAAATCCCTTACGATTATACAGTGGAAGTGACAAATAAATCCAAGGGTTAGATCTGATAAAGAAAGTGCCAGAAGAACTATGGACAGAGGTTCATGACATTGTACAGGAGGGAGTGACCAAGACCATCCCTAAGAAAACGAAATGCAAAAGAGCAAAATGGTTGTGTGAAGAGGCCTTACAAGTAACTGAGAAAAGAAGAAAAGTGAAAGGCAAAGGAGAAAAGGAAAGATACACCCATGTGCATACAGAAGTCCAAAGTATACCAGAGAGATAAGAAAACGTTCCTCAGTGATAAGTGCAACAAAATAGAGGAAAACAATAGAATGGGAAAGGCTAGGGACCTCTTCAAGAAAGTTAAAGATACCCAGGGAATATTTCATGCAAAGACGAGCACAATAAAGGACAGAAATGGTATGGACCTAACAGAAGCAGAAGATATTAAGAAAAGATGGCAAGAATACAAAGAAGAACTATACAAAACAGATCTTCAGGACCAGATAATCACGATGGTGTGATCACTCACCTAGAGCCAGACATCCTGGAATGTGAAGTCAACAGGGCCTTAGAAAGCATCACTATGAGCAAAGCTAGTGAAGGTGATGGAATTCCAGTTGAGCTATTTCAAATCCTAAAAGATGATGTCTTGAAAGTGCAATACTCAATATACCAGCAAATTAGGACATTTCAGCAGTGGCCACAGGACTGGAAAAGTGCAGTTTTCATTCCAATCCCACATAAAAGCAATGCCAAAGGAAATGCCAGTGTTCAAACTTTGGCAAAAGTGCACTCATCTCACACACTAGCAAAGTAATGGTCAAAATTCTCCAAGCCAGCCTTCAACAGTACATGAAACATGAACTTCCAGATGTTCAATTGATTATGCCAAAGCCTTTGACTTTGTGGATCAAAACAAACTGTGGAAAATTCTTCAAGAGATGGGAACACCAGTCCACTTGACCTGCATCTGGAGAAATCTATATGCAGGTCAAGAAGCAACAGTTAGAACTGGACATGGAACAACAGACTGGTTCCAAAGTTGGAAAGGAGTACATCAAGCCTGTATATTGTCACTCTGCTTATTTAACTTATGTGCAGAGTACATCATGTGAAATGCCAGGCTGCATGAAGCACAAGCTGGAATCAAGATTGCCGGGAGAAATATCAATAACCTCAGATATGCAGATGACACCACCCTTATGGCAGAAAGTGAAGAATAACTAAAGAACCTCTTGATGAAAGTGAAAGAGGAGAGTGAAAAAGTTGGCTTAAAACTCAATATTCAGAAAACTAATATCATGGCATCTGGTTCCATCACTTCATGGCAAATAGATGGGGAAATAATCGAAACAGTGAGAGACTTTGTTTTGGGGGTTTCCTAAATCACTGCAGATGGTGACTGCATCCATGAAATTAAAAGATGCTTGCTCTTTGGAAGAAATGCTTTGACCAACCTAGACAGCATATTAAAAAGCAGAGACATTATTTGATGACAAAAGTCCATCTAATCAAAACTATTTTTTTTTCAGTAGTCATGTATGAATGTGAGAGTTGGATTATAAACAAAACTGAGCACCAAAGAACTGATGCTTTTGAACTGTGGTGTTGGAGAAGACTCTTTAGAGCCCCTTGGACTGCAAGGAGATCCAACCAGTCCATCCTAAAGGAAATCAGTCCTGAATATTCACTGGGAGGACTGATACTGAAGCTGAAACTCCAATACTTTGGCTACCTAATGCAAAAAGCTGACTCACTGGCAAAGACCCTGATGCTGGGAAAGATTGAACGTGGGAGGAGAAGGGGATGACAGAGGATGAGATGGTTGGATGTAATCACCAACTCAACGGACATGAGTTTGAGTAAGCTCCAAGAGTCAGTGATGGACAGGGAAACCTGGCATGCTGCAGTCCATGGGGTTGCAAAGAGTCAGACATGACTGAGGGACTGTACTGAACTGAATGATTCTACGACAATGATATATCTTGCTGGAGGGCATGTCTCTCCTTAATAAGAACCTTCTGACTAATCTTGCCATCTTATGATGTATGTTGTGCGAGTGGGTCTGGTAAAAGTATGTAAGGCCTTGATAAGACTTGATAAGAGCATCCCCCTGTCCCTTTTTCACTGTAATAAAACTGCTCTACATAAGTTCTGAGTGATCAAGCTTGGGCCTGAAGCTAAATATTTTTCTTCGGAGATCGTGAATCTGACTTCGTTCACTGTAAGCTACCAATGCCTAAAATATATCTAGCCTACAATAAACATTGGCCAGACAAATTAATCATTATGAGAGGACATATCATATCCTGATGCGGAGAAAGATCAAAAGCAAAAGGAGAAGAGGGTGGCAGAGGATGAGATGGTTCAATGGCATCACTGATCCAATGGACATAAACTTGGGCAGTCTTTAGGAGAAAGTTAGGGACAGGGAGGCCTGGTGTGCTATAGTCCATGGGATTATAAAGAATTGGACACAACTTAGTGACTGAACAACAACAACTATATCCATCTAAGTACCTATGGCCAAAGATTCAGTGAAGTCCATGTTCAGCTAGGAGCATCATTCTTCTTGAAGTTTGGCCATGTCTATAAATTTCACAACTTCTATCATCTTTCAAATTAGTCTTCTGAGTCTGGGCTAGCTCAACAATGAGTGAAGAAGTAGATTTGTGTATTGTCCCAATCTTAAGTATATATTATTTCTATTGGGAAACAGCCTAAACATGAAGCCAAAAGCTCTTATTAGATTTTATTTTCTCTCTTTTTTTTTGTATCATATGACCAGAAGCAGCATGGCTGTGGGAAAAGATTCAAAGAAGTCATCTAGAAAGGCATGATTTGTAGTAAAGAAAGGAGGATGACAAAGGTCAGAAATTGAGAATTAGTATAAAAATCATAATAAGGAGGAAAAAAGATTAATGGCAGGAAAAAAATTAAAATGCACTGATTTCAAATCAGTGTTGTAGGGCTATTACATTTAATTGTTAAGATAAACAGAATGTTGGTTTTCTTTTACTCTTTCTCATAAGACTATGGTTGTAGAGCTCTTACATTCTTGGCATCATTTGTAGAGTTTTCAGAAAATTGGAGCACATTCACATATGTAAAAGAGGTAGAAGACTGGATATATTAGGGGTTTGATTGTAAAAAAAGAAAAGTTGGCCCAGGCTATCTTAAGTAGGACAAAAATTTATTAAAAGGAGATGGGAGCTCAAAGACCTGTTAGGAGACTGGAGCATAAGACTCGGAAAATGAGGACAACAGTCAAGTCATCTCCATGTTGGTGCAGCAGAAACCACAGCCAAGGCTATATCATTGGAACAGTTTGGGCTATATCAGTATTGCTGCAGTGGGTCTCACCTCCTGAACATTGCCCCATCCTCTTCATACTTTTTTCAAGATTCACAACTAAAATAGCTAGCTGTGATTATGGTTGCATAGAAAAAGGACCTAGTGCCTGGGCTTTCACAATGTGAGACATTAATGTAGGGATGGTATCAGTAATTGTTTCCCTCTAAATCTACATACAGTTTTCCCAAAGACCATGAAGCTTAAAGAACAAACAAACCAAACAAATAATTATAATTATTGGTAACAGTGGCTCATTGTTATGGACTGAATGTTTGTGTGCCTCTAAAATTCATGCACTGAAACTCATTACCCCATTCAATAGTGTGATGGTGGTATTTGGAGGTGGGTTCTTGGGAAAGTAGTAGATTTAGTCGCATTTATGAAAGGGAAGTCCCCAATATGCGATGAGTGACCTTATAAGGAGAGGCCAGAGTGCCCACATGTGTTCTCTCTGGGTTTCTCTGTTTGTCTCTTTCTCTCTCTGCTTCTTGAGGATACAGAGAAAAAGGAGTCATCTACAGATCAAGAGCATAGTCTTCAACCAGAAATAAATCAGCCTACCTGTTGATCTTGGACTTTCCAGTCACCAGAACCTTGAAAACATAAATGTCTATTGTTTAATGTAAAGTAAATTGAAGTCGCTCAGTCGTGTTCGACTCTTTGTGACCCCATGGACGGTAGCCCACCAGGCTCCTCCATCCATGGAATTTTCTAGGCAAGAGTACTGTAGTGGGTTGCCAGTGCCTTCTCCAGGGGATCTTCCTGACCCAGGGATTGAACCAGAATCTCCTGCCTTGCAGATAGACACTTTACCGTCGGAACCACCAGGGAATCAGCCAAAAAGCAACCAGCACCTCCTTCGAGCCGGAATCAAACCAGCGACCTAAGGATGATCACACTGTTGGGTCTACAGTCCTCTGCTCTACTAGGTGAGCTATCAAAAGGTACCCTGTACATGGGATTATGTTATAGCTGTCTATTCTAAGAGTCATGAAGAGGCCAATTTCTCAGGAAGACCCATATTATCTGTACCAGTGATGATCTCACTTCTGCTAGCTATACTGTCTCTTCTCCATCTCCCCTTCCATCACTTTGCTTGAATTTATACCTTCTGAAATATATAATCTTAAACAATACCTTTTTTTGCTCATTCTTATAATTCCACCATCAACTACCTATCTAATCAAAATGAATTAACCCTTCATACTCATGCCATAATTATCCTTTTCATAGGCAAACACAATTCTCTGTAATCAAAAATACTAAAGGATTTTCTTTTCCCCATCACTGAATAGATATTACTTATGCTGAACATTCTCACTTCCTGCAGGTCAGGAAGCAACAGTTAGAACTGGACATGGAAAAACAGACAGGTTCCAAATAGGAAAAGGAGTACATCAAGGCTGCATATTGTCACCCTGCTTATTTAACTTCTATGCAGAGTACATCATGAGAAACGCTGGACTGGAAGGAACACAAGCTGGAATCAAGATTGCTGGGAGAAATATCAATAACCTCAGATATGCAAATGACACCACCGTTATGGCAGAAAGTGAAGAGGAGCTAAAAAGCCTCTTGATGAAAGTGAAAGAGGAGAGTGAAAAAGTTGGCTTAAAGCTCAACATTCAGAAAACGAAGATCATGGCATCTGGTCCCATCACTTCATGGGAAATAGATGGGGAAACAGTAGAAACAGTGTCAGACTTTATTTTTGGGGGCTCCAGAATCACTGCAGATGGTGACTGCACCCATGAAATTAAAAGATGCTTACTCCTTGGAAGAAAAGTCATGACCAACCTAGACAGTATATTCAAAAGCAGAGACATTACTTTGCCAACTAAGGTCCGTCTAGTCAAGGCTATGGTTTTTCCTGTGGTCATGTATGGAAGTGAGAATTGGACTGTGAAGAATGCTGAGTGCTGAAGAATTGATGCTTTTGAACTGTGGTGTTGGAGAAGACTCTTGAGAGTCCCTTGGACTGCAAGGAGATCCATCCAGTCCATTCTGAAGGAGATCAACACTGAGATTTCTTTGGAAGGAATGATGCTAAAGCTGAAACTCCAGTACTTTGGTCACCTCATGGCAAGAGTTGACTCATTGGAAAAGACTCTGATGCTGGGAGAGATTGGGGGCAGGAGGAGAAGGGGACAACCCTGGATGAGATGGCTGGATGGCATCACTGACTCGATGGACGTGGGTCTGAGTGAACCCCGGGAGATGGTGATGGACAGGGAGGCCTGGCATGCTGCGATTCATGGGGTCACAAAGAGTCGGACACGACTGAGCGACTGAACTGAACTGAATTTAACTGATCTTGCACTATATGCATGATTCCTTACTGAGGCTGTAGTTTCATACATTTGTAACTTTTGCAGATGCTGTTTACTCTGACTGGGATATCTGATTTGGATACCTATAAATTTTATGTTGTTGTTTAGTCACTAAGTCATATCCGACTTTTTTGCAACCCCACAGACCATAGACTGTAACCTGGGCTTCCCTGGTAGCTCAGTTGGTAAAGAATTTGCCTGCAATGCAGGAGACCCTGGTTTGATTCCTGAGTTGGGAAGACCCCTGCAGAAGGTAATGGGCTACCCACTCCAATATTCTTGGGTTTCCCTTGTGGCTCAGGTGGTAAAGAATCTGCTTGCAATGCAGGAGACCTGGGTTCGATCCCTGAGTTGGAAGGATCCCCTGGAGAAGAAAATGGCTACCCACTGCAGTACTCTGGCTTGGAGAATTCCGTGGACTCTATAGTCCATAGGGTTGCAGAGTCCAACACAATTGAGCAGCTTTCACTTTCAGGCTGTAACCTGCCAGGCTCCTCTGCCCATGGAATTTCCTA
The DNA here is from genome assembly GCF_014754425.2 of Oryx dammah. Taxonomy (NCBI): domain Eukaryota; kingdom Metazoa; phylum Chordata; class Mammalia; order Artiodactyla; family Bovidae; genus Oryx; species Oryx dammah. Next base: position 106,033,139 of record NW_024070187.1, on the reverse strand, counting down.
GGCAAGAATACTAGTGGGTTGCCATTTCCTCCTCCAGGGGATCCTCCCAACCAAGAGATTGAATCCCTGTCTCCTGCATTGGATTCTTTATCACTGAGTGACAAGGGAAAACCATAGTCATCTTTTAATGCTAAGCATTATTTCCTGCATGAAACTGTTTTTAACATCTATTTAGAAAAACAATTGTTTTTTTCTTTTCTTTCCCCATCTCTGTAATATCATTTATCTTACTATTCAATTGTTTATGTCTTCCATTACATAATTTTATGATATCTTTAAACTTTTGGAGACTGACAATTTATCTTTGTAGCTAAAACCTGATGAATACTGCTGCTGCTGCTGCTAAGTCACTTCAGTCGTGTCCGACTCTGTGACCCCATAGACGGCAGCCCACCAGGCTCCCCCGTCCCTGGGATTCTGCAGGCAAGAACACTAGAGTGGGTTGCCATTTCTTTCTCCAGTGCATGAAAGTGAAAAGTGAAAGTGAAAGTGAAGTTGTGTCCTATTCTTAGCAACCCCATGGACTGCAGCCTACCAGGCTCCTCTGTCCATGGGATTTTCCAGGCAAGAGTACTGGAGTGGGATGCCATTGCCTTCTCCTGATGAATACGATGCATCCTAAATATCGATTGAATACACGAATTCATGAATAAATAATAAACTGTCCCATGGTACCTCTTTGTTATCTGTGTCATTGTCCTCCTGTTTGTTTTCGATTGACTTCCTATCTTAAGGATAAAACTACGTATTGTCTATTCTATGTCATATAAAGAGCTTATTTTCCTTTTTCAAAAAGACTTCTTGCAAGCATCAAAGAATGCATTTACTACCATCACCACAGCTAAGAAAATGGTGGAAAGAAAAAAAAAATCCTGTTAGTCTAGACGACTCCAAATACTAAGAAAATGGTCCCACAAATGAAAATAAAACTCCTATTTTTATAAGACTTTATTTAAAAAGCTTTTTTAGAACCACGATCATCATTTTATTAATTCTTTAGTAAATGTCTATTCTGGAGAAGGAAATGGGCACCCACTCCAGTATTCTTGTCATGGACAGAGGTGCCTGGTAGGCTACAGTCAATGGGGATGCAAAGGAGTCAGACACGACTTAGAGACTAAACAACAACAAATATCTACTAAGTGCCTCCTATATTCTAGACATTGTGCTTGCTAATGGAGGATAAAATAGTGTGGGAGAAAGATATGCCTCTTGTATTCACGGAAACTCCTATTCCATTTAAAAACTAATAAGAAGGGAGGAGCTTAAAAAAGAGATACAGGTTCTACAGGAGTTCTTCTGTGAACATTTTTGTTGTTGTTGTTGTTGTTGTTTTGGTCAAAAATATGATTAACTATAAAATAATATTAGTAAAATTAAGAACCTAGATTTGTCTAGTACCTATATGCAATGGATTATGCATGTTTAAAATTTCCCCAACTTATGACAACTCACAGCAAACCTTTGAGGGGCATATAATTAGTGTGCATATTTTATACAAAGAGAGCCTGAATCATGAGGACACAAAGGTTAAGTAAAGTGTCTCATGACCCACAAAGCATCAGAGATGGCACCAGGCACAAAATTAGAGCTGCCTGACTGGAGTCAGAGTTCTTGTTTTTATGAACAAGAAAGTTGAGATAGAGATAAATTAGCTACCATGTCCATGACATACACATGATGGACAGTGGACCTGAGAAAACATCTCATCTCATTCAATCGCCTGTGCTTGCCCTGTTGCCTCATCCTGACACTCGGTATCATTAGCTTTTTAAAGCTTCACTGGGTATCTAGTGATGTGACACACATTTATCTGCTGAAATAACTACTTGACTAATTAACTGAGAAAATACTTACTGAGTAGCTACAAATTTCCAAGCACTCTTCTGGTCATTACAGATACTATACAAAACTAAACTGACAAAACTCTCTGCCCTCATGGTGTGTACCTGCAATGGGGGAGAGAGACAGCCATTAAGAACATTCAGTGTGTGCCCAGGGCAGTACCCACATTGTATTTAGACCATCTGTCACACAACTCTCAGTCAATGGTGCTTAGAATTAATCTTTTAACATTACTGGTTCTGAAACCCAGGCTTCTTTAGTCCTTACGCCTCTGTTTTAAACATGTCCTTGGTTTCCTGTTCCAAACTCTTAATGTCCTTATTAATAAGGAAACTCAGCAGACTTGGTCAATTCTGTAAGGCATTTTTCTTGCATAATTATCCGTCCCCTGAAGAAACTTGGCTTCCTGCATCTTCATGCATCACAGGCATAGACGGATCCTTCGGATTCAGAGTGTTACTGCCTAGAATCACTACTGCTTGGTTTGCTGAACCCACGCTCAAGAGTAATAGCTGTTCCCTTAGTCTTATCCCCACATTGTCCCCTAATCCAACATTTATTGAGATAGTGTCTGCCCTAACCAATGCCACGGTGTTCATGGAGGTCATCAAAAACCCCTGAAAGCAGCTCAACATCTTAAATATCTTCCTCAAACAGATTTTCATCTTTGTGTAATAAATTAATTTATTCTTTACCTCTTCTGAATTGTCAGCAGTGAAAATGAACTTATTTTAGTAGAAAAGCATAATAATATTGGTACACAAGAGTCATGGGATTGTGAGTGATTTATTTTTATTTACCTTCATTCTATTTTTTTAATGAGAAAATAAAATAAAAGCATAAAAAAGAAAACATAATTATAAAAAGCACCTTATGCTTCCCTTACTTGCATATGTACGTCAGATTGATTTCCATTTCTCTTGGCTAATTAAGCTTGATTTTTGTTAAAGATAAAAGGAAGATGTATTATTTATGGGACACTGACCCAGGGCCTCCTGCTGTATAACATGAACCAAACCAATTGCCCACACCCTGCCTTTGTATCATTCTCCAGAGCTCTGTTCCTCTCCTGACATGTAGGCTTTCAGGACTAATTGCTATTCTTAATCTTCTGCAGTTCTTTCTTGTAAGACCTATAAATACAAGCCCAAAGTGCTTTAAAGAGAAGCAAGGACCAGCAGTCCTAGGACATCATTCAGTTGGAAATGGCAATTAGACATTTTTAACAAGTTCTTTTTAATACAAAATGGAGTAATTAAAACTTGCACATTGGAAGGGAAAACACTTTTGAGATTATGTTCATTTTATTAAGCTATTTCAGATACTAAAGTTTATTGCAATGCATAGTTCTTTCTTTTCCTTCTTTAATTGAATTGCTGGCACTAACAACTCAGTGAAATGAATGTTTGACCCTTGGAGAAAGAGATTAAGTGATCTAGGGTGTTTATTTTTAATTGGTATTGACCACAATCCCATACATTTCCACTAAAATTGGATGGAATTGGAGAATTCCACCCTTTGATCTAAATATTATGGTTCAGATAGTAAATTATCCCAGTTATGGCTTAACCTATGTCAACTGTACTTTTAGGCTAACATCTCATTTTTGTTTGTGAGGTCAGTAGTTTTATCCATGGCTTGCAAATGCCATAACCAGACATTTGGCTAGTAAAAGGATTATTCACTATGACTCAATAGTATTAACTCCAAACTTTACTTAATGCAAATACAGAAGAAAATGTATTTAATTTGATCCAGTGAGTATCTGTGCATATGAAATTACAACTGTAAGAGAACAGGAAAGTAGTGAAAGCAACATGGGTTTTGAGAGGCCAACTACTGTCCCATATGTCGCCAAGAGCCTTTGTCTTCCTGAATTACTTTTTAATATGTATATACACAAAGAACAGATATGCTAACTATCTCGTTAGTTTTGGTCTCAGCACAAAGAGACTACTTCTCATTTATTATCCTCTAGGTTGAATTTTCTGCTGCCTGATTCTCAGTCTTTTGCTTTGTGTCTGCCTTCTTTCTGGGCTTCTAAAAGCATCTTCCTCCCTAGCCTGCCTTTCTGGAAGCTCCCTCTGTCTCTCTATTGAATTCCTTGGAACTCAACTCATTTCTGGCATCCTATCTCCTATTATCAAATTGGCCTCAGAAAGAATAGTTGATTCTTTAGCCATCAGTCAATTATTAGCTTCTACTAATGAGAGTCAGGTTTATGGATTAATGTTTCTTAGATTTAGTCTCAATTCCTCCTGACATTGCTTCTGGAACTATCTACTGTTGAACAAAGGATCAGTGGGTCTCCCACTGTCTTGCCAACACCTCATACCTTAAGCTAAACTGGAAAAAAGAAAGTATATTAATACATTAAAACTGATTACAAAACATAATAAAATAAATGCAAAATGAAAGTGATGAAACAGACTTACAGATATAGAAAACAAACATAGTTATCAAAAGGGTAACATTGAGGGGAGACATAAACCAGGAACTTGGGGTTAACATAGACATATTACTACTTATAAAACAGATAATCAACAAGGACGTACTGTAGAGCACAGGGAATTCTACTCAACATTCTATAGTAACCTAAATGGGAAACAGATCTGAAAAGGAATGAATATATGTATACACGTAATTGAGTCACTTTACTGTATACCTGAAACTAATACAACATTGTAAATTAAATATACTCCCATAAAATTTAATAAAATAAAGTTATGTGATACCACTGTAGTGTAAGATGAGCTGTTAACTAAGTGATCCCAATAGCACATTGAGAGGAATGGAGTAAAAAGGTTGAATGGGAAAGAAATGACAATGTATTATTTTACTATTGCTTCTGCTGCAAATTAACATAAATGTGACAGTTTAAACAACAAAGCTATTATTTTACAATTCCAAAGGCAGGGAAATAAAAATCAGTCTCACTGAACTAAAGTTAAGGTGTCACCAAAGCTAGTTCCTTTCATAGACTCTAGAGGAGACTCCTTCCCTTGCATTTTCCAGCTTCTAGATACCTTCTTTCATTAGCCTGAAGCCCCATCCTCAATTTCCAAAGCCATCAACCTATCATCTTCAAATCTCTCTCTAATTCACTGACCTTTGCATCCATTGTTACATGTCCTCTGACCCTGCTGTTTCCCTCTTATTTGTAGCCTTATGACTACCTTGTACCCACATGGCTAATCTCTTCATCTCAAGATCTTTAACTTAATCACATGTTTGAAGTCCTTTTTACTATGTGAAAGTGAAAAGTGAAAGTGAAGTCAATCAGTCGTGTCCGACTCTTTGAGACCCCATGGACTGTAGACTACCAGGTTCTTCCATCCATGGGATTTTCCAGGCAAGAATACTGGAGTGGGTTGCCATTTCCTTCTCCAGGAGATCTTCCTGACCCAGAGTTTGAACCCGGGTCTCCCGCATTGTAGGTAGATGGTTTACTCATATTCACACACTCTAGGGATTAGAATGGGCATCTCTTTGGAGTTTATAACCTAGCTTAACACAAACAGCATCTCATGAACTAAGACCAACAAAAAATATAAGAAATATCCAACTAGGGAAGGTAATTTAAGTGTGCATGTTTGGGTGTATGGTTAATCAAAACTATGGTCATAAAAATGTGTCAGTGTTCTCTTAGAATTGTAAGAAGAGAGAATAGGAGAGTCTAACACGGGGAGAAGAAGCACGTTCTCTATGGTACTGTCTGAAACTCCTCAAAGACACCTGTTGGTGGAATATTCCCCAAAGCCCATGTGTCCTATCCTAACATGACTATTTGGTTAACCTCTGGGCATGGTTGTATTTATTTCAAAATTTAAGCTAGACATATATGGGCCCACTGGAGAAGGCAATGGCACCCCACTCCAGTACTCTTGCCTGGAAAGTCCCGTGGATGGAGGAGCCTGGTGGGCTGCAGTCTGTGGGGTCGCGCAGAGTCGGACACGACTGAAGCAACTTAGCAGCAGCAGCAGCATATGGTCCTGCATCTTGCATGTTCATGAGCTTTAAACTCATAACCAGAGTAACTATGTTCCAAGGCACAAAGAGACAATATGGGAACTTTCCAAGTTCTTATTTGATGTTGTCTTGTATTTTGATGCTAGACTTCCCAAGTGAGGAGGAGGAAACAGCCCACAGATGTCAAATTTATGCAAGTTATATGAGTGGCAGTCCTCACTATTTTGGTGGAGAGCAATAAAATGGCAACTCACTTCAATATTCTTGCCTGGGAAATTTCATGGAGAGGGGAGCCTGGCAGACTGTGGTGCAGAGTCACAAAGCGTTGGACACAACAGAACATACACACACACACACACACATTAAATTGATTTTATTCCTGAACATCAGCATACTCTATAGCAGCAGTGAATTAGCCATGTCCTATAGCCTTAATTGGAGTAGGAAATGGCAACCCACTTCAGTATTCTTGCCTGGAGAATCCGATGGACAGAGAAGCTTGTCTGGTCACAGTCCATAGGATTACAAAGAGTTTGACATGACTAAACACACATGCATATGGCAATAATTAGCTGAAATGAAATCATTTGAACTCCTCAATTCTTGGCTTTTATCTTAAGATTCAGTGTTGCCTAACTTCACTGCAGATGGTGATTGCAGCCATGAAATTAAAAGACACTTACTCCTTGGAAAGAAAGTTATGACCAACCTAGATAGCATATTAAAAACAGAGACATTACTTTGCCAACAAAGCCTGTCTAGTCAAGGCTACGGTTTTTCCAGTGGTCATGTATGGATGTGAGAGTTGGACTGTGAAGAAGGCTGAGCGTTGAAGAATTGATGCTTTTGAACTGATGCTGGAGAATAATCTTGAGAGTCCCTTGGACTGCAAGGAGATCCAACCAGTCCATCCTAAAGGGGATAAGTACTGTGTGTTCATTGGTAGGACTGATTTTGAAGCTGAAACTCCAATACTTTGGCCACTTGATGTAAAGAGCTGACTCATTTGAAAAGACCCTGATGCTGGGAAAGATTGAGGGCAGGAGGAGAAGGGGTTGACAGAGGATGAGACAGTTGGATGACATCACCAACTCGATGAACATGGGTTTGGGTGAAATCCGGGAGTTGGTGATGGACAGGGGGGCCTCACATGCTGTGGTTCATGGGGTCACAAAGAGTCAGACACGACTGAACAAATGAACTGAACTTCCAATTACAATTATAATAAAACCTAAAGAATTCCTAGATCCTTCAAAGATCTCTGTAGGCTGGCCTTCGTTTACACCTTTCACTTGTTTGTTTGATTATTTTTATTTTTTTTGAAGCATAATTGATTTACAATGTTGTGTCAGTTTCAGGTATACAGCAAATTGATTCATGTATACATACACATATACATACATGTACACATACATACATGTATACATATAAGTTATACAGGTATACATATGTGTATTCTTTTTTATTTTCCATTTTAGGTTATTACAAAATATTATAGTTTCCTGTGCTGTACAGTAGGTTCTTGTTTAAATCATGCTCCCCTTGCTTGCTATTGTTACTCCACTGATTTTCTATTTACATTTCTCAGAACCTAGGTCTTTAGTCTTCCCTCTGTCTGTAGTCTTTGCCATAGATTTGCTAAGATTGAATCCTTCTCCCCGTTAAGATCTTAGCTCTAATTTCACCTTCCTAGATAGTCCTTATTTTACCACAAGTGATGATGCTGTATACTTTGCCTCCAAATTTTTCATTCCCAGAGAGTCTCTAGCTTATTATCCTATTTTACTTCCTTCAAGACCACTAAAATTCCACTTCAGTGAGATCCTAGAGTCCTAGGAAAGAGTAGAAGGTAACCATCTTCTTCCACAAATGTGAGACCTGCAACCCCAAAGCATTATCAGAAGTAACATTAACCTAGGAAGGTACCAGATCAAAGAAAGGCTGTCCAGTCTAAGATTTTTTTTTTTCCATATAGAAAGTGGGTTAGAGACTGAAAAAGAGCTAATAAAATACCAAAGGATATTGGAGATTAAAAAAAAAAATCCTATAAGAGGTAGCTAAAAATAGAAAGCAGAAACTAGCTAGAGTATTCCCCAAGCCAAAATCCATAAAGCTGAAACACTTTTTCTTTTCTTTTTTAATTAAATACATTTCTCAAGATGGTTGTTTTGGCTTTACTAAAGCTATGAAAAAAAAAAAACAAAACAAACTCTTATGAGCAAGGAATTTTCAGTAATTCTGGGTATAAATGTTTACAAAGTACTGGCTTACCCTATGAGAACTTACTGTCTGTTATGATTCCTGGTTGAACACAGAAACTCCACAGAAGAATCTTATATGTTAAAGTAATGGATGTATGTCGTTGTTGTGGTTGCTGTTCAGTCACTATGTCCGACTCTTTTACGACCCCATGGACTATAGCACACCAGGCTCCCCTATACTTGAAATTTCCCAGGCAAGAACACTGGAGTGGGTTTCCATTTTCTTCTCTGGGGGATCTTCATAACCCAGGGTTTGAACCTGTATCTCCTGCATTGCAGGCAAATTCTTTACCACTGAGTCCCCCATAATCCAAAGACATATACAGTATTCTACATTTTTTGTTTTAATCAGTTACTATTAACCAAATAGTTTTAAACATTCTAATAGGATTAAAACAGTACTTTTAATAAATGATACAGTGATAGTAACTACCTTAATGAGTGATGAGTTGGTGGTAATATACTTATTACTTTAGAATTATCACTAAATGAATTAATACATGACCACAAGGATCCTCAGCAAATATCACATACACCCTCCTCACTTTGCAGAGAGAGCTAATAGATGAAATAACTCGCTCAAGGCCCCACAAATAGTCCGAGGCAGTTTTAGGATGAAGGCCAGCGTCTAGTGCCCTTCTCATGTAACCACACTGACTAATTTGCTGCAACAATTATTGTTTGAAGATTTACCCTGTCATAGTCCAGATGCTTAATTCATAAAAATGTGATCCCGAGACTAGTGCTTTTGCATCGACTGTCAGTGTGACTACACTTTCTAAACAAAGCAGATCTGTTCAGAATCAAACATATGCAGTCAGAATAGAACTTTCCCTACATGCAATACTTTCTCATTCATTAAATCAACACCCAGTGTTCTTTCCAAGGTGCCCCTGCTCTAAGAGAATATGTTAACATTAAGGTAAATGAGATCATCACTACCTAATGAACTAGGACTAAAATCTGCCAGATCACAGTAACATGAAAATATTTTCATTAGTTGCTTACTATAGTACCTGGCCCGGGAAGGAGGAGTCTCTGACCTGATGAGCAAAACTATTTTAAGAAATATGCCTGCCCTATTTTACTTTTCAAGGTTTATTGCAGAGATAGTTTTACCTGGCCCAGAGACTCTCAGAAGCAATCTGATCTTCAATAAGCTATAGATCAAATATGACATGACAAAGATGCTTGGTTTCTTCCACCAAAGGTGTGATAGTTTCCTCATGTGCAAAGTGAAATGGTAATTACTATTTCACAGGGTTTGTGAGGACATTAAATAAGATAATATACATAAAACACATGTGGCATAGCAGCTTTCCAATAAATGCTAGCACACTGGTATAGCAGGGTAACCATAGATTGAAGATTTAGTGTATATATAATATTTTTTTTTCTTTTTACCAATTCACACAGCAAAGACTATGGACCTTCTACTACAGCAGGTCTCCTACATTCAAAACTTCAGGTTGTGAACTTTCAAAGATGTAAATATGTATCAATATCAAGCATGAGTGAAACTGCAGCTTGCCTTCCATCTCCTATTGCTGACAACTTTTCAGCTCTACCGTCTCCCACCTCCTCTCCCTCCTCCAGTTGGTAACTGTTCTTGACTGTTCACTCAATGTCAGCCCCCATATGCCAGCTGTAGTACTGTACTATCATGCTTCTCAAGGGACTATACAGATTATTTTCTTTATGTTTTATTTTTTGTTTTTTTTTATATATTATTTGTGTGAAAAGTATTATAAACCTGTTACAGTGCAGTACTATATAGCTGATTATGTTACTTGGGTACCTCGGCTAACTTTGCTGGACTTATGAACATGATCTCAAAATAGAAGTTGTTCATGTATAGGGATCTTATTACATAGTCAAACATTTCAATTCTGATTAACTTTTAGTAACAACCAGAGTCAAAATCCTGAAGTTCCTTCTAATGCCTTTGAATTTAGGGTTAACTTTTCAGGAAGACATTAATGGTTCTTCGAGGTCTAGCCCTTGCCTTAATCATTTAGACTCTTGGGCAAGCTCATACAACTTCAAATATATAAGCCACTGGTTTGTTCCAGCTGTCATTCCCCCCTCCCACTCTAGCAAACCAATCACATTGAGAACTGAAGCCTATTTTATAGATCTGGCTCCACCCTTTTGGAGGTAGGCAAATAAAGAATATCCAGTGGCCAATCAGATATTTTGGACTGTATACAGTGAAACTAAAGGAAATACCCTCAGTTTCTAAAAAGCAAGAGACTTAAAAAAAAGAAAAAAAAAAATCTCAGCATCATCTTTAGTAGTCAAAGGAATGTTCTCCATAATCAGACCTGTGTGTGAACATCCACCACAAGAGTAACCTTGGTCAAGGGCTTGAATGCTTCCATGCTTGAGTTATTTTAAATATTATTTATAGAAAAAAACACCACATTTATAAGACTACTGATAAACAGTTCAGTTCAGTTCAGTCTCTCAGTCATGTCCAATTCTTTGCAACCCCATGGACTGCAGCATGCCAGGCCACCCTGTCCATCACCATCTCCCAAAGTTTACCCAAACTCATGTCCATTGAGTCGGTGATGCCATCCAATCCTCTCATCCTCTGTCATCCCCTTCTCCTCTTGCCTTCAATCTTTCCCAGCATCAGGGTCTTTTTAAATGAGTCATTTCTTCACAACAGGTGGCCAAAGTATTGGAGTTTCAGTTTCAACATCAGTCCTTCCAATGAAAACTCAGGAAGGATTTCCTTTAGAATGGACTGTTTGGATCTTCTTGCAGTCCAAGGGACTCTCAAGAGTCTTCTCCAACACCATAGTTCAAAAGCATCAATTCTTCAGCACTCAGCTTTCTTTATAGTCCAACTTTCACATCCATATATGACTACTGGAAAGACCATAGCTTTGATGAGATGGACCTTTGTTGGCAAAGTATTATCTCTGCTTTTTAATATGCTGTCCTGGTTGGTCATAACTTTCCTTCCAGAGAGTAGGCATCTTTTCATTTCATGGCTGCATTCACCATCTGCAGTGATTTTGGAGTCCCCCTAAATGAAGTCTCCCACTATTTTCACTGTTTCCTCATCTATTTGCCATTAAGTGATGGGGCTGGATGCCATGATCTTCGTTTTCTGAATGTTGAGCTTTAAGCCAACTGTTTCACTCTCCTCTTCCACTTTCATCAAGAGGTTCTTTAGTTCTTCTTCACTTTCTGCCTGAAGGGTGGTGTCATCTGCATATCTGAGGTTATTGACATTTCTCTCGGCAATCTTGATTTCTGCTTGTGCTTCATCCAGCCCAGTGTTTCTCATGATATACTCTGCATATAAGTTAAATAATCACAGTGACAATATACAGCTTTGATGTACTCCTTTTCCTATTTGGAACCAGTCTGTTGTTCCATGTCCAGTACTAACTGTTGCTTCCTGACTTGCATACAGATTTCTCAAGGGGCAGGTAACAACCACACACATTTAAGCACTTAGTAGAATGTGTGGTATGCTAAAAATGCTAAATAAATATTATCTGTAACTATTACTATGTAAATTATTACTTTGTTTGATGCTAATTATAGAGTGATACATTGAGGGCATTGACTGTATAGAACTTTGGTGTCTAATAGGTGCTACCCAGATCACAACTTAGAAGACAACTTTTACAATTTTTTTGGTTTAGGGCAAAAGAATGGAATGAGCAATTAGCAAATATGGCAGAAAACACACATGAATGAATGACATTATGTTTGGTCGTTTTCACTTGGGGGGTTTCCCAAGTCAATATCAGAATGTGGTTCGGATACCTCACATATGTGATACCATGTAACAGGGAGGCAGATACATGGCCACCTTGGTACAGATAGGAAAAAGAAGTGTAAGTGTTGTCCAGGAATAAATAATTGGTATGTGAGGGAGCCAAGTTTTAAAGGCAAGTCTGTGTAATTTTAATACCAACAAAATGCTTCATGCTAGGAAAAAGTGGCAAGAGATATTTAGAAAAGAGTCAGACATGACTGAGCAACTGAACAACAACATACAAGAGCTTAATATCATAAGCAATCATTTGCATGAATAATAACTTCATTATTATTTAATAATATTTATAAATAATATTTCCATGAACAATAGCTTTATGAAAGACCTAGAATTTGACCAAACCTTAAATTAGGGGCAGAATTTGGGTATTTGACATGTGAGGTATTATTTAAATCAGAGAAATATAATTAGAAAAATTCCTTTCAATGATACTGAAAGTATGTTCAGTATCATTTTATTGACGTCTGAATACATAGGCTGAAATAATTGGAAAAAGACGCTGAAGGTGGATTATGATAAGACATTGAATAAAATGATAATGATAATAACAATAATAAAAAATCAATAGTCACTGATTACACTGATATGCTATACAATGAGGTAGGAATTTCAGATAATTAATTACTATAGTCATTTGTGTCTTTGCATATTTATAGCAGCAATTCTATGAAATGGATTAGGAAATGCTTATCCTAATTTTACAAATGCATAAATTGAGGGTATACATTAAGCATTTTATTTTTATGGGTTGAGTGTTTGCCCTTCATATAGGCTTTAGTTAATTTTCTCCAAGAAACCAGGTAGGTCATCTGAAGTGAAAGCACCTCTTCTATATGCTAGGCAAAATGGAGCTCAATTCTAACAGTCCAATTGCATTTTATCCTCAATAATAACATGACCTTGTACCAAATAAGTTACAATTCAATCTATTAAAAAGAACACTTTATTTTCATTAGTTAAAGTCAAGTTATATCTTTTTGAGGATATACTTGCCTGTCTTGACTGAAAACAGTCATCTTATTTTGATTTATTAAACCCCTTCAGTCAAGTTAGTATATATTTCATTGATTATTAGATTTATTTCTTGACTAGTCTTATTTATCCATAGATTGATTTTTATTTCTTAAGGTAGCTTTTTCTTCTATTATCTAAGGCTCTAATAAGGAGCAGTTAACCCTGTTGCCTAAATAGTCAACATAGCTTATGTCATTTTTACAGAAGAAATCTGTAGAAAGCTGATCTCATGATTCACATGTGGAAAACATTTTAACTCTTCATGCTTATTGGGCTTTCCAAGTAGCTCAGTGGTAAAGAATCTGTTTGCCAAAGCAGGAGACACAGAGACACAGGTTCAATCCCTGGGTTTGGAAGAATGCTGGGAGGAGTAAATGGCAACCTCCAGTATTCTTGCCTGGAGAATCCAATGGACAAAGAAGCCTGGTGCGCTACAGGCCATGGGGTTGCAAAGAGTGGAACATGACTGTGTGACTAAGCATGCATGTTCATTAGTGTTTTATGACTCTGTAATAATAAAGATATTTAACTTAGTGTTAGTAATGCCTTATACTGAACATTTTCCCATTTATAGAGAGTTTTCAAATGTATTATCACACTGACTTCAGAGCTACTGTAGGCACTAGAAAAAATTATTTGCTGTATTCTAGATAGGTAAACTGAGGAACAAATAAACTGATAGTATTGAATATATATCAAATACAATTTTGACTTGTGGATATTTAACCTAATGACTTCTGCTACCAATATATTGAATATTAATAGAAATGAAGATTTAGTGATATTACTCTTCTTTCATTTTTCATTACTTGGGTTTTTATTAAAACCTTCTTTTTCTCATCACTCATAGAAATTTTCCCTTCTCCACAGGGAGAGACAAGCTCTGATATAAAAAGCTATAATACAGAATAAAAACTGGATGATATTGTGTGATGAGCATACAGAAGTTAGAGAAAAGCCAGCCTAGTTGAAGGTAGAATCCATGAGCAGATTATTTGCTGTGCTCTGTTCATCTCCAAGTTTGTCAGGAGGTATCTCACAGGGTGTACAAAGGACGCGGAAGAGAGAGGGAGACATGTAAGAGACAAGAGTCTAATCCTATCATTTCTGCTGCAACCAGTCCATCTCCTCCATTTGATTTGGCCTCATGCCCCATCTGTCAACATGATTTCATGTGAAGAATGAAAGCCAATGCTTACACAATGGGGAAAAATTCAAACACCACTAGGCAATCAGGAAATTTTTCAGGGGAAGCTTACACATAAGGGGGCCTCTTTGATTTATAGGTAGGAACTTGGTAAGTAATAAGGAAATGAGGACAGAAAATGTGGATATTTTAAAATAATTGATCTTTTATTTATCACATATTCTACCTTATGTACCTGAAAGTGTTTTCAGTATTATTGTTTGCTTTAATCTATTTGTTTGATTTTTTGATATGTGGTCAAAAAAAATAATTTCATGTTCAGTATGTTGGTAATATGTCCATAAGAACATAGTCTATCAATACAAGCAAATCTTTAAAATTCTTTTGCTTTTTTTTATTACTCATTTTTGTTACTTATGTACATGTTTAGTGAGATAGAGGTACATGAGAAAATGTTGTTAAACCATACAACTACTTTGAAATTGAGTGACTTGGCAAAGTGAATTTCACTGGGTTATTTTTTAATTTAATTTAATTTTTAAAATCTAACTACCATCATAAATGACCATACCAAGATCACTTGGATTTTGAGACCAGTCTTCATTATTTCTTTTTTTTTTTTTGACTTTTAATTTTATATTGGAGTATAGCTGATTAACAATGTTGTTATGGTTTCAGATGCATGCAGAGAGACTCAGTCATATGTATACAAGTATCCATTCTCTCCCAAACTCCTTCTGGTCCAGGCTGCACTAGACTGTTTTTAAAGTAACTTGCTCTACCTAAATTCACTTGAACCTAAAATGTAAAATATCTGTGTAACTCACAGAAATAACAGAGATAGTAACTTGTTCGTTTCAAGACTGTATTCATCCTACAGGATTTGGGCACCAAATTATAACCTTAAGTACATATGTATACATGTGTGTGTGTGTGGGGGGTGTTAGTCACTTAGTCATGTTCAGCTCTTTGAGACCCCATTGACTATAGTCTGCCTGGCTCCTCAGTCCATGGGACTCTTCGGGCAAGAATACAGGAGTGGGTTGCCATTTCCTTCTCCAGAGGATCTTCCCAAACCAGGGATTGAACCTGGGTCTCCCACATTGCAGGCAGATTCTTTATCATCTGAGTCACCAGGGAAGTCCCTATATATATGCATGATGTATATATATTCATGCATATGTGTATATATGCATATATATGCACCTATAAACATTTTAAAGTCAAAAATTAATTTGCTACTTTCCTGAGTGTTTATGTGAGTGGTCTGAAGAAGTGTATATCCCATTACATATTAAAATAAATGTGGGTAATAGTGTGGATAAACATGAATGTCTAAGGTCTAGAAACTAAGGGTCTTTAAACAGCTTCAAAAATCCTCTACCATTTTCCAGGATGCAATTTACCTAACAGAGCTTATTTTTTGACATTGAGGGATATATGTGAGGAAAATAATACACCTACTTCACTCCTTTACTAAGAAAATGACTCATTGTCCATAGTAACCTTTTTGTGCAGCTTCATTTGTAATGCAAACTGTCAAACATTTTTCCTAGAGAAGACAAAATTTCCCCTTTATAGGGACATTAGAGATAGCATGTTTTAAGGAAATATTAATATCTTTTAGAGTAGAGAGTATTGTCTTCACAGAAGGTGACTGTAAAGGGGAAGAAAATAAACTGTTAATAGTTGGCTGCCTGGGAAAATTACACTTATTAGGTGTTTTGACACTGAACTGATTTCCTAAAATCCCATCTACAATAGAATGCAAATAATAGGCAAGGGATGGCCTGCAGGGTCTTATTCAAACCATACCACTCATTGGGCCCTTTCAACTTCTAGAGTAGAGAGAGCTCAGATTTCTCTCATGCGTACTTTTATTCATGAATTTATTAAATATTTACTGAAAGCCTATATATGTTAGGCCCAACTGATGTAGCATGAGTGCCATAGGATCAGTGCCCTCAGGGGTTTTCAGAAACTAAGAAATGATGCTGATATGTGAGCAAAGCCACTACATCCTTCAGTTCTGTTAATCTCACTACGTCATCTGCTCATTGAACATTTAGAATGTGCTAAGCAGCATACTAGGAATTGAGAGTACCATAAAGAATTAAGATGTTTTTCTGCTCCTTGTGGAACTTAGTCTATTGGAGCAGAGAGACAAACACACTATTTTAGAATCAGTCTGCTAGAAGAAGAAAAGATGCTCATTCTGAGCAGAAGGAGAAACATCAACAACAAAAAATCATGGCATAAAACATTAAATGTACATAGTGCAGGGCAGCCAGAGAAGGCAACGGCACCCCACTCCAGTACTCTTGCCTGGACAATCCCATGGATGGAAGAGCCTGGTGGGCTCAGACACGACTGAGCGATTTCACTTTCACTTTTCACTTTCATGCATTGGAGAAGGAAATGGCAACCCAGTCCAGGGTCCTTGCCTGGACAATCCCAGAGGCAGGGAAGCCTGTTGAGCTGCAGTCAATGGGGTTGCACAGAGTTGGACACGACTGAAGCGACTTAGCAGCAGCAGTGCAGGGCAGCAGTGGTAAGACAGACATATGAATAGACATGTGAACACCAGGGGGCGGGTGAGGAGAGGGTAGGGTGAATGCAGAGAGTAGCATGGAGACATATACACTACCATATGTAAAATGGATGGATGGACTCTATCAAAGACACTATTTACTGCATAAAGTATCTTTCAGTTTAGAATCATCCCATGGTTTAAAAGTAAATCACTTCCAACAGAATGAGATTAGAAGGTCCCAAATGTACTTTTTCTTTAAGGAGGTATAACTTTGGGTTATGCAGTGAACTGTAAGAAACACCATGGGGCCACACTCCCTGTTGCTACTCTTTGGGTTTGAGACAGGAGAACTGGGGACAGAATAGCAAAAGGGAAGGTAATCAGATGCTAGTTAGATGCCTTGGTTATAGTGCATGACTATACCAGAAAGATAAAGAAAGAGAACCCTAAATACTCAGACAGCAAGTGTCCTGATGAACATGTGATAAACATAAGCACAAAGGGAGTCTTAGTGATGCTGCTGTAGGAGGTGCTATGAAACTATATAGGTTCCCTGTTCTCAAAATTAGAATACCTGACTATTTCCAAACCCTTACTACGTCATAGATTGCCAACATCAGATTATTGCTGGCTGAAAGCTTATTGTTGTTGCTGTTGTTCAGTGGAACAACTGGGTCCGACTCTTTCGATCCCATGGACTGCATCATGCCAGGCTTTCCTGTCCTTCCCAGTCTCCCAGAGTTTACTCAAACTCATGTCCATTGAGTCAGTGATGCCATCTCCCTGCTATTCAAGGGGCTCTCAAGAGTCTTCTCCAACACCACAGTTCAAAGGAATCAATTCTTCAGCGCTCAGCCTTTTTTACGGTCCAGCTCTCACATCCATACATGACTACTGGAAAAACAATAGGTTTGACTATATGGACCTTTGTTGGCAAAATAATGTCTCTGCTTTTTAGACAAAGAAATACCTCAGCTGTCTAGATTTATCACAGCTTTTCTTCCAAGGAGCAAGGATCTTTTAATTTCATGACTGCAGTCACCATCTGCAGTCATTTTGGAGCCCAAGGAAATGTCACCGTTTTCATTGTTTCCCCATCTATTTGCCAGGAAGTGATGGGACTAGATGCCATGATCTTAACTTTCTGAATGTTGAGTGTTAAGCCAGCTTTTTCACTCTCCTCTTTCACTTTCATCAAGAGGTTCTTTAATTCTTCACTTTTTGCCATTAGGGTGGTATTATCTGTATATCTGAGGTTCTTGATAACTTACTGGTTTACTGGCTTCAAGTAAAGGGGTAGGTGATGCAGTCTTCAGTATGAATGGCTGGGATGTGAGTTACTTACCAATAGGCATTATGGCATAGAAAAAACTGGGGCACAGTTTTTCCTCTAAAGTGAATATCACTAACTTTCTGTCCAGTTATTTTGCTATTTAGTTCAAATGAAAAGTAAATACAAATAATTCCTTTCTCATTTTTGAATCACTTTTAATCTCAGAACCGATAATTTACTTGTGGTCTGTAACACAAAATGTATTTACTAAAGAAGGAATGGGGTTAGGGATGGTGGGGACACTGGGAAAGAAAAGGATGAAAGGAAGAAGTAAGCTTTCATAACAAGACATTGCATTTGCTTTCTTATTAATCACCTACCTATATTTTTTAATTCATTGACTCATTACTGATAACAACATCTAAATGCAATAGATGTAAAGTGTACCTTATAACCTATAAGATGTAGTTTTTAGATCCCTACTTTGTAGCACAAGCTTAATATATCCAATTAATTATAGATGAACCTGGAGGAAGTAGGTAAGTTTGATCTGGTGGGCTTCCTTACCATCAAGTAGTGAGCTGACATAGTTTGTGCAAGTCCAGCAACTAGTAAGGGAGGAATCAAGGCTAGGTCCAGGTGTTTGCATTTCTAATTCTATGCTCCTCTCTATTGGAAAGAGAATAAACTTGTGGGTTAAAATTGAGAAGAAACCCCAGGGCTTCCCATGAACCTTCAAACACAGTGATAAGTCTGGTAGTATGTTAGAGCATGAGTGGCAACAAACGTGTGGGCATCCAGAGCGAATTTGAATCTATACCTATAAATGCATAAGCATGGGATATGAAACCTACATCACACTCGGAGATGACAAATTGGATAAGACTTACATCTGGGGTCATTTCTTGTTGGCTATCCATCTCCTCATTGGTTGTGTAGCTTAAGCCAGATTTCTGAATTTCATGGAACATGTGTAATGGAGTCCAGTAATGATTCACATTTCTGCAAAATGCCAAGGCTCAGGCGTTTATATGGAGTGAAGGATGGAATAAGATCCGCGATTAGTACATGGTTCACTGTCCACAATAAGTTCACTCTAAGTAAGATACTATTTATGGCTATGGCTTACCAAGTAGTTGGTAATATATCAAATATATTCATGAATGTCCCCTCAGTTATCAGAACAATTTCTGAGGTAGACATTATTATTCTCACTGTAGCAGATGGGAAAACAGAGTTCAAATGCTAAGCACTAGAACCAGATATCATGTCCAGGTGTTCTGACTCCAAATTTAATGCTTAATTAATAACAATACAACAAAGGAAGGGATAAAGAAGTTAGGGAACATATGCAAAATGAAATATTACTCAGTCATCAAAAAGAATGAAATAATGACATTTGCAGCAACATGAATGGACCTGGAGATTGTCATACTGAGTGAAGTAAGTCAGACAGAGAAGGAGAAATATCACATGACATTATACATGATATCTAAAAGGAAATGATGCAGATGAACTTATTTACAAAACAGAGACAGACTCACTAAATTAATGAACTTATGGTTGCCAGGGTGGAGGAGGATGGGGAAAGAATAATTAGAGAGTTTGGGAAAGATGCATACACACTGCTATTAAATGTATAACTGACATGGACCTCCTATTCAGCACAGGGAACACTGCTCAAAGTTATGTGGCAACCTGGATGGGAGGGGAGTTTAGGGGATAATGGGTATATATATATATACACACACACACACATATATATATATATATATATGTGGCTAAGTCTCTCTGCTGTCCACCTAAAACTATTAAAATATTGTTAATTGGCTATACTTCAATATAAAATAAAAAGCTAATTTATCTATTAAAAAAAGAATAATGACAACAAACACTCTACCACTAAAACAATAAAAACAACCATCCTTATTCTAGTCTGTTTGTACTAAAGGACAAAACCATTTGCTGTCCTTGAGAATTCTTCTGTGGGAAGCAAAAAGAAATGAGAAGAGTGTTGCTATGATGGGAGTGAACAGAGAAGAGATGGGACTGAAAACCATTAAGAGTGATTTGGGATATTTTGCAGAACTTTGCATTTTTCCAAAAATAGTACATGTTGATTTATTAACAAGTCCAAATATTTGTGGCCAAATATTTAAAGCTGGCTCTGAGTGAAAATATGGAATTGAACAGAAGCAGGCAAGAGACTGGTGATTTTAGGGAAGAGAGCACACAAATAAAAAAGACAGGAAAATTAATTATTTCACCACTGCCAGAAAGGAGAAAGCAAATGCAAATATCTTGCTCGCCTGTTGTTTGTCATGCACAGAGTCACAAAATTTATTTCGTATTTTTCCTCACATGAAAGCTCTGAGGGAGAAACAATGATGCCATGTTTCAGATGTAGAAACCAAGGATCAAATTAATTTTAAAATATAGCCGAGGATACTCAACTGGCTGATTTCAAAACTCAAATTCTTCCTGCACTTTATCCACTTCACCTAGGCCAACACATTACATAGTAATAGTAGATGTAACCTTGGATCTATGCAATACATAATGTTTCAAAACTCTGTGTGTCTTCTTGCCACCTTGCCCTTAAGTTTGGTATAATCAAGAAAAGTGCAATTTAGGAAGGATATTAAACTCAAAATTCCAATTACTAGAATTCCATACCTAATTCTAACACTTACCTGGCAATACATTCATTCAAAACTAATTTACTATGCCCTTGTTATCCAAGAAACTATTCTAGAATAGGAATTACTAGTCTCAAAGTTATCTCCCTCAAGGACTTAATATACTGGGGGAGAAAGACAAGCAAAACTATTGATTGTAACGCAGAAAGTGAGAACTTCTAAAGGGGTGACTAAGTAGTTCTACCAAGCAGAAAGAAGGGAATCTGAATCCTAAAGTGGGTAGTCAGTCAAAGAATTCCAAAGATAAAAGCTTTCAAGCTAAGACTTGAAGAGAGTTATAGTCAAATGGACTCAATTAGGATAAAGTAAGAGGAGTTGCGTTCCATGTCCAATTCTAACTGTTGCTTCCTGACCTGCATACAGGTTTCTCAAGAGGTAGGTCAGGTGGTCTGGTATTCCCATCTCTTTCAGAATTTTCCACAGTTTATTGTGATCCACACAGTCGAAGGCTTTGGCATAGTCAAAAAATAGAAATAGATGTTTTTCTGGAACTCTCTTGCTTTTTCTATGATCCAGCAGATGTTGGTAATTTGATCTCTGATTCCTCTGCCTTTTCTAAAACAAGCTTGAACATCTGGAGGTTCACGGTTCATGTATTGCTGAAGCCTGGCTTGGAGAATTTTGAGCACTACTTTATTAGCGTGTGAGATGACTGCAATGGTGCGGTAGTTTGAGCATCCTTTGACATTGCCTTTCTTTGAGATTGGGATGAAAACTGACTTTTACCAGTCCTGTGGCTACTGCTGAGTTTTCCAAATATGCTGGCATATTGAGTGTAGCACTTTCACAGCATCATCTTTCACGATTTGAAACAGCTCAACTGGAATTCCATCACTTCCACTAGCTTTGTTCATAGTGATGTTTTATAAGGCCCACTTAACTACAGTTAGAACTGGATATGGAACAACAGACTGGTTCCAAATAGAAAAAGAAGTACATCAAGGCTGTATATTGTCACCCTGCTTATTTAACTTATATGCAGAGTACATCATGAGAAACGCTGGGCTGAAAGAAGCACAAACTGGAATCAAGATTGCCAGGAGAAATATCAATAACCTCAGATATGCAGATTTCAGCAGCCTTATGACAGAAAGTGAACAGGAGCTAAAAAGCCTCTTGATGAAGGTGAAAAAGGAAAGCAAAAAGGATGGCTTAAAGTTCAACATTCAGAAAATGAAGATCATGGCATCTGGTCCCATCAGTTCATGGGAAATAGATGGGGAAACAGTGGAAGCAGTGTCAGATTTTATTTTGGGGGGCTCCAAAATCACTGCAGATGGTGACCACAGCCATGAAATTAAAAGACGCTTACTCTTTGGAAGAAAAGTTCTGACCAACCTAGATAGCATATTCAAAAGCAGAGAAAGTACTTTGCCAGCAAAGGTCCGTCTAGTCAAGGCTATGATTTTTCCAGTGGTCATGTATGGATGTGAGAGTTGGACTATGAAGAAAGCTGAGCGCTAAAGAATTGATGCTTTTGAACTGTGGTGTTGGAGAAGACTCTTCAGAGTCTCTTGGACTGCAAGGAGATCCATCCAGTCCATCCTAAAGGAGACCAGTCTTGGGTGTTCACTGAAAGGACTGATGCTGAGGCTGAAACTCCAATACTTCAGCCAATTCATGCAAAGAATTGACTCATTTGAAAAGACCCTGATGCTGAGAAGGATTGGGAACAGGAGGAGAAGGGGACAACAGAGGATAAGATGGCTGGATGGCATCACTGACTCAGTGGACAGGAGTCTGAGTGAACTCCAGGAGTTGGTGATGGGCAGGTAGGCCTGGCATGCTGTGATTCATGGGGTCGCAAAGAGTCGGACACGACTGAACGACTGAACTGAAGAGTAGTTGAGTTGGCTTTTCAGTTCAGTCTTTCAGTTGTGTCCAACTTTTAATTTCACGGTTCCAATCACCATCAGCAGTGATTTTGGAGCCTAGAAAAATAAACTCTGCCAGTGTTTCCACATCTATTTCCCATGAAGTGATGGGACCAGATGCCATGATCTTAGTTTTCTGAATGTTGAGCTTTAAGCCAGCTTTTTCACTCTCCAATTTCACTTTCATCAAGAGACTTTTTAGTTCCTCTTCACTTTCTGCCATAAGGGTGGTGTCATCTGCATATCTGAGGTTATTGATATTTCTCCCGGAAATCTTGATTCCAGCTTGTGCTTCTTTCAGCCCAGCGTTTCTCATGATGTACTCTGCATATAAGTTAAATAAACAGGGTGACAATATACAGCTTTGATGCACTCCTTTTCCTATTTGGAACCAGTCTGTTGTTCCATGTCCAGTTCTAACTATTGCTTCCTGACCTGCATATAGGTTTCTCAAGAGGAAGGTCAGGTGGTCTTGTATTCCCATCTCTTTCAGAATTTTCCACAGTTTATTGTGATCCACACAGTCAAAGGCTTTGGCATAGTCAATAAAGCAGAAATAGATGTTTTTCTGGAACTCTCTTGCTTTTTCGATGATCCAGCAGATGTTGGCAATTCGATCTCTGGTTCCTCTGCCTTTTCCAAAACCATCTTGAAGACATGGCTTTTAAGATGCAGGAATGCTTGGGGCTGGTGCACTGGGATGACCCAGAGGGATGGTACAGAGAGGGAGTTGGAGGGGGGTTCAGGATGGGGAACATGTATACACCCATAGTGTATTCATGTTGATGTATGGCAAAACCAATACAATATTGTAAAGTAAAAGAAAAAAAAATAAAAAGAAAATAAATAGATAAAATAAAAATTACATGGAAAAAAATAATAAGATGCAGGAAATAGTATGTGGTTGCTGAAGGATGTAAAGGAATAATTAACAAGAATCTTGGAACTCATGCTAAGAAGTTTACATTTTGCTATGACAGAAGAAGCCCTGAAGGATGATAAGGAGCACAGTGGCAAAACCAGATTTTTGGTTGTGTAAGACCACATTGATTACAACTTACAGAGAAGTAAGCATCAACACAGACCATGTGTATCAGTTAGCTTGATGCATAACAAATCATCCAATGCTTGGTGGCTTAAAACAATAATACATCTATTTTATGTAGTTTCAAGTCAGTTGAAGGTCACCTGATTTAGACTGGGCTCAGCAAGAATTGCTTTACTCTGTGTGTCTTGTGTTTTTCTTTTGACCAGTGGGTGAGCTGAGCATGTGTATTTCATAGAAACAGCAGAGTTTCTTGAGAAAAAACAGAAATCTGTGAAAGCTTGCAAAGCTGCATTGTCCTGTACTTTACATATGGTTCAGATCAGTTCAGTTCAGTTGCTCAGTAGTATCCTACTCTTTGTGACCCCATGCACTGCAGCACACAAAGCTTCCCTGTCCATCACTAACTCCTGGAGCTTACTCAAACTCATGTGCATTAAGACAGTGATGCCATCCAACCATCTCACCCTCTGTCATCCCCTTCTCCTCCTGCCTTCAATCTTTCCTAGCATCAGGGTCTTTTCAAATGAGTCAGCTTTTCACATCAGGTGACCAAAGTACCAGAGTTTCAGCTTCAGCATCAGTTCTTCCAATGAATCAGTTCAGTTCAGTTCAGTCGCTCAGTCGTGTCCAACTCTTTGTGAATATTCAGGACTAATTTCCTTTAGGATGGACTGGTTGGATCTCCTTGCAGTCCAATGGAGTCTCAAGAGTCTCCTCCAACACCACAGTTCAAAAGCATCAATTCTTCAGTGCTCAATTTCCTTTCTAGTCCCACTCTCACATCCCTATATGACTACTGGGAAAACCATAGCTTTGACTAGATGGATCTTTGTAGCCACTCACCATATGTAGCCATTTAAGCTTGCTTTGATTAATTAAAGTTAAACAACATTAAACAATAATTCCTGATTTTATAAAAGACACATTTCAAGTGCTCAAATCCTACATGTCACTAATATTTTTAAAATTACTTTTATTGGTGTTGATTGCTTTACAGTGTTGTGTTAGTTTCTGCTGTACAACAAAGTGAATCAGGTATGTGAAGTTGCTCAGTCGTGTCCGACTCTTTGCGACCCCATGGACTGTAGCCTACCAGGCTCCTCTGTCCATGGGATTTTCCAGGCAATAGTACTGGAGTGGATTGCCATTTCCTTCTCCAAGGGATCTTCCCAACCCAGGGATCGAACCCGGGTCTCCCGCATCGTAGACAGACGCTTTACCGTCTGAGCCACCAGGTGTATATTTACATTATCCCCTCCCTTGGGGACCTCCCTCCTCCCTACAATTCCATCCATCTAACTCATCACAGAACACTGAGATTCCTTGAAGAAAAACTAAAGATAGAACTACCATATGACTGGGAAAACCCACTACTATGCATATACGCTGAGAAAGCCATAATTTAAAAATACATATGCATCTCAATGTTCATTGCAGCATTCTTTTCAGTAGCCAGCATGCAGAAGCAATCTAAATGTCTACCAAGAGATGAATGGATAAAGAAGATGTGGTCCCTATATACAATGGAACGCTACTCAGCCATAAAAAGAAACAAAATTGGGTCATTTATAGAGATGTTGATGGACCTAGCATTTGTCATACAGAGTGAGATAAGTCAGAAAAAGAAAACAAACAAAATATAGTAACACATATGTGTGAAATTTAAAAAAAAATAATGATACCAATATGGTTTTAAACAGTCAAGGAATGCATATTTCCACCATCACTGAAAGTTATATTAGACAATACTGTCTTAAGGCTACTTTATTCTATACCACAGTGGTGAAACCAAGTTACATGGGCAAACACAATGTAAACGAGTGAAGAAATACATTCAGCTCACCACGAGGCCATGGCAAAACTGTAGATACAGAGAGAAGTGAAGAATAGGGACCACATACAATGTCAGTAAGTTATTATGTTGTACTGGAGGTTGGAGGTAGGTGTAATAGAGGGACAATTAAGATGGAAATAATTTTGTTAACTGGAAAGATGTTTAAGGGTGATTGTTAGTAGAATTTGATGAATCAAAGTTTAGGAATGTTGAAAGAAGGAAGCAATAATAATGTTCAAAAATGTTGCTTGGACCACTTCAGTTCAGTTCAGTTGCTCAGTCGTGTCCGACTCTTTGCGACCCCATGAATCACAGCACGCCAGGCCTCCCTGTCCATCACCAACTCCCGGAGTTCACTCAAACTCATGTCCATTGAGTTGGTGATGCCATCAAGCCATTTCACCCTCTGCCGTCCCCTTCTCTTCCTGCCCCTAATCCCTCCCAGCATCAGGGTCTTTTCCAATGAGTTAACTCTTTGCATGAGGTGGCCAAATTATTGGAGTTTCAGCTTTAGCGTCAGTCCTTCCAAAGAACACCCAAGACTGATCTCCTTTAGAAAGGACTCGTTGCACCTCCTTGCAGTCCAAGAGACTCTCAAGAGCCTTCTCCAACACCACAGTTCAAAAGCATTAATTCTTCAGCACTCAGCTTTCTTCATAGTCCAACTCTCACATCCATATATGACCACTGGAAAAAACATAGCCTTGACTAGACAGACCTTTGTTGTCAGAGTAATGTCTCTGCTTTTGAATATGCTATCTAGGTTGGTCATAACTTTCCTTCCAAGGAGTAAACGTCTTTTAATTTCATAGCTGCAGTCACCATCTGCAGTGATTTTGGAGCCCCAAAAAATAAAGTCTGACACTGCTTGGGCCACTATGTAGTGTCAAATACTGAGTCAGAAATAAGTCAGATAAAGATTCAATGAGATAAAGCCCACCAATTTCAAGCACAGTACTGAGTACTAGGACTAGGATAGTACCTGGGCCAAATTATATTATTTATTAATGAGATTTTATCATTGCCATAAATTTTATGTTTTTTGTTTCTTCTCCACCCTTCAAATCTGGTCCTCTAAATTGTATATTCTTCATTTCTTAACTGAAATGTAACATTATGTACATTTAAGTTGTACATGATATTGATTTTATATATAATATGCATGCCACTGTAGTGACATTAATAGTTAGCAAGTCTGATGATTATAATAAATACTGTTGTCTATATTTACCATAATATGAATTCAATCGCTAGGACTTATTTGCTCCTAGCTGCAAGTCTGTCCCCTTAAACCTCTCTCCTATTTCCCCACCCACCAGCCTGTGGTAATCACCATCTCACTGTCTGTTTTTATAGCTTTGGCTTTCTTAGATTACACATTTAACTGATATCATACAGTATTTGTTTTATATTGTCATCATCCACTCAGGTTTTTAAGTACATAGTAGATTTTCAATAGAAAGTTAGTTGTTTGTTGAAAGTATATAGCAAAATAACAAATATAGAACATACTATTTTTTTCTTCTAAAAGCAGATCAAAGAGCTCTTAAAGTTGAATTACTTGAATTTAAATTCCATTTAAATGCTTTTACTTTAGGATGTTGTGCTACAGTCATCAAGAACCTAGATGTCTGTCAGCAGATGAATGGATAAGAGAGCTGTGGTACATATACACAATGGAGTATTACTCAGCCATTAAAAAGAATACATTTGAATCAGTTCTAATGAGGTGAATGAAACTGGAGAAAATTATACAGAGTGAATTAAGACAGAAAGAAAAACACCAATACAGTATACTAACGCATATATATGGAATTTAGAAAGATGGTAACAATAACCTTGTATGTGAGACAGCAAAAGAGACACAGATGTATAGAACAGGCTTTTGGACTCTGTGGAAGATGGACAGGGTGTGATGATTTGGGAGAATGGCATTGAAACATGTATGATATCATATAAGAAAGGAATCGCCAGTCTAAGTTTAATGCAAGATACAGGATGCTTGGGGCTGGTGCCCTGGGATGACCCAGAGGGATGGTATGGGGAGGGAGGTGGTAGGGGGGTTCAGGATTGGGAACATGTGTACACTCATGGTGGATTCATGTTGATGTATGGCTAAACCAATACAATATTGTAAAGTAAAATGATAATATAACAAAATTTTAATAAAAAGAATGTACTCTTTTAGATATCCTTGAGGTGTGGTTTCCAAAAAAAATCAGCTCATTGGATTCAAATTCTCTCTCTCTCTTTTTTTTTTTCTTCTTTCTTTGGAGAATACTGCTGTACTAATCCAAGCTTACAAGGTCTTTAAGAGTCCATCCATAATCTTTTTAGCAAAATCCATACCATTTCTTTTAGAGTTTGAGAAAAATGAAGAATTGAATCTCTTAGGCATGCACCTAACCTCTTTGTTTATGTGTTTATGGATTGCACTGGTTGAAGGTGACAGGGTTATACCGTGAAGGATAACTCCGAGAAGAGTCAATTGCTCTGTGGGATGCAGGAACAGACTTTTTATAGAGCCCTAGTTGATACCTGTATCTGCCCTTCAGCTTTTATCATTATTTTTCTTTATATTAGAGAATTTTTAACATGATGTGGCTTTACACAGGTTTATGAAGATCACACTCAGACACAAAAAAATAACTTTCCATGACTTTTGAATTTGGGAATGGTGGAAAGCTAATAGTGAATCAGTATGTTTTCTAAATGTTAAAAATATCAAATATATTAAAAATATTAAATATAACCAAATCTCACATAAGAATATAAAACATTAACTGTTTAAGCTTTATTATTTGCTAGATCCTTACATCATGCACATTTTACTTTCCAGCAATCCTAAGATTTAAGAATAACATTTAAGTCTATTTTCTATAAGAAAACCTGGGGCTCAAATTGATTGTGTAATGAGCCTCGGCATATAGATACTATGTGATAAAAACTAGATCTGAATTCAATTCTGATTCCCCCGTCCATGCTCTTTATGTCTTTGCTAGATAATAAGACAGTACCCGTTCAACTAAAATAAAATAATGACAAAATCTGTAATGTATTGATCATCTTCTTGGTTTTATGCACACTGGTAGTTCATTACTCACAATGTTTTCATGAAAGTTGCCTACTTTCCCAAGATCACGTAATTGGAGTGGGTAGAGTCTTTCCTAATTCTTATTAGGAAAAAAAAGAAGTTTTATTTTTATTTTTCTACAAGTCTTTTTTGAAATATAGTTGACCAATAGTATCATGTTTCCTTCAGGTACACTACATAGTTATTCAATCTGATACAAAATGACAAACATAATAAGTCTAGTAACCATCATCACCATTAAAGTTATTACAATATTATGGGCTATAGTTTTTGTGTGGTATACTACATCTGTGTGGATTATTTATTTTCTAACCAGAAGTTTGTGTTGTTTAATCCCCTTCACCTATTTTGCCCATCCTTACTACCACCCTCACTTCTGGTAACCAGTGTATGTTCTATAAATGATTTTCTTTTCATTTTTCATTTTCTTTTGATATTTCATATAAAAGTGAGATCATAATTGTATTTCTCTAATTTATTTCACTCATAGCATGATACACTCTAGATCCATTCATATTCTCACAAAGAGCAAGATTTCTTTTTATGGATGAATAGAATCTATTCATCCATAAAATCACTTCAGCTGTGTCCAACTCTTTGTGACTCTGTGGCCTGTAGTCCACCAGGCTCCTCTGTCCAAGAGATTCTCCAGGCAAGAATACTGGAGTGAGTCACCTTGTCCTCTTCCAGAGGATCTTCTGAACCCAGGGATGAAAGCTAAGTTTCTTGCCTCTCATGTACTGGCAGGTAGGTTTTTAACCACTAATGCCATCTGGGAAGTCCGTATCTTCTTTATCCATTCATCTATTGATGGGATCTCAAATTGTTTCCATATCATGGCTATTGTAAATACTGCTACAATGCACATTGATGTCGATGTGTATTGAATTACACATAGAATTCTTTTTTGTTCTACTATTTCAGTTCAGTTCAGCCACTCAGTCATGTCTGACTCTTTGTGACCCCACGGACTGCAGCACGGTAGGCTTCCATGTCCATCATCAACTCCTGGAGCTTGATCAAACTCATGTCCATTGAGTCAGTGATGCCATCCAAGCATCCCATCTTCTGTTGTCCCCTTCTCTTCCTGCCTTCAGTTTTTCCCAGCATCAGGGTCTTTTCTAATGAGACAGTTTTTTTTTTTTTTTTTTTTTTTGCATAGGGGGCCATAGTATTGCAGTTTCAGATTCAGCATCAGTCCTTCCAATGAATATTCAGGACTGATTTCCTTTAGGGTTGACTGGTTTGATTTCCTTGCTGTCCAAGGGACTCTCAAGAGTCTTCTCCAACACCACAGTTCAAAAGCATCAAATCTTTGGCAGTCAGCTTTCTTTATGATCCAACTCTCATGCCCATACATGATTAATGAAAAAACAGTAGCATTGAATATACAGACCTTACTCAGCAGGGTAGCATCTCTGCATTTTAATGAGCTATCTAGGTTTGCTATAGCTTTTCTTCAAAGGAGCAAGCATCTTTTAATTTCATGGCTACAGTCACCTTCTGCAGTGATTTTGGAGCCCAAGAAAATAAAGTCTCTCACTGTTTTCATTGTTCCCCATCTATTTGCCATGAAGTGATGGGACCACATGCCATGATCTTTGCTTTCTGAATGTTGAGTTTTAAACCACTCTTCTCACTGTTCGCTTTCACTTTCATCAAGAGGCTTTTTCAGTCAGTCAGTCAGTCACTTCAGTCACTCAGTCATGTCCAACTCTTTATGACCCCATGAATCACAGCACGCCAGGCCTCCCTGTCCATCACCAACTCCCGGAGTTCACTCAAACTCATGTCCATCAAGTCGGTGATGCCATCAAGCCATCTCATCCTCTGTTGTAACTTTCTCCTCCTGCCCCCAGTCCCTCCCAGCATCAGAGTCTTTTCCAGTGAGTCAATTCTTTGCATGAGGTGGTCAAAGTATTGGACTTTCAGCTTTAGCATCAGTCCTTCCAATGAACACCCAGGACTGATCTCCTTTAGGATGGACTGGTTGGATCTCCTTGCAGTCCAAGGGCCTCTCAAGAGTCTTCTCCAACACCACAGTTCAAAAGCATCAATTCTTCGGCACTCAGCTTTCTTCACAGTGAAGAGGCTCTTCAGTTCCACTTTATTTTCTGCCATAAGGGTGGTGTCATCTGCATATCTGAGGTTATTGATATTTCTCCTGGCAGTCTTGATTCCAGCTTGTGCTTCATCCGGTCTGGCGTTTTGCATGATGTACTCTGCATATAAGTTAAATAAGCAGGGTGAAAAGATACATCCTTGATGTACTCCTTTCCCAATTTGGAACCAGTCTGTCGTTCCATGTCCAGTTCCAATTATTGCTTCTTGATCTGCATACAGATTTCTCAGGAGGCAGGTCAGGTGGTTTGGTATTCCCATCTCTTTCAGAATTTCCCACAGTTTGTTGTGATCCACACAGTCAAAGGCTTTAGCATAGTCGATGAAGTAGAAGCAGATGTGTTTCTGGAATTCTTTTCCTTTTTCTATGATCCAGCAGATGTTGGCAATTGATCTCTGCCTTTTCTAAATCCAGATTGAACATCTGGAAGTACTCGGTTCATGTACTATTGAAGCCTGGCTTGGAGAATTTTGAGCATTACTTTGCTAGCATGTGAGATGAGTGCAACTGTACAGTAGTTTCAACATTCTTGGCATTGCCTCTTTGTAATTGGAAGGAAAACTGACTATTTCCAGTTCTGTGGCCGCTTCTGCGTTTTCCAATTTTGTTGGCAGATTGAGTGCAGCACTTTAGCAGCATCATCTTTTAAGATTTGAAATAGCTTAACTGGAATTCCATCACCCCACAAGCTTTGTTTGTAGCATTGTTTCCTAAGGCCCACTTGACTTCCTATTTAAGGATGTTTGTCTCTAGGTGAGTGATCACACCATCGTGTTTATCTGGGTCATGAAGATCTTTTTTCTATAGTTCTTCTGTGTATTCTTGCCACCTCTTCTTAATATATTCTGCTTCTGTTAGGTCCATATCATTTCTGTTCTTTATTGTGCCCATCTTTGCATGAAATGTTCACTTGGTATCTCTAATTTTCTTGAAGAGATCTCTAGTGTATCCCATTCTATTTTTTTTTTCTTTTATTTCTTTGCATTCAACACGTAGGAAGGCTTTCTTATCTCTTCAACACAGGAAGGCTTTCTTATCTCTTCTCTTATCTCTTAGAGGGCTAATCTTTGGAATTCTGCATTCAGGTGTATATCTTCTTTTCTCCTTTGCTTTCATTTCTCTTCTTTTCTTAGCTATTTGTAAGCCCTCCTCAGACACCATTTTGCCTTTTTGCATTTCTTTTTATTGGGGATTGTCTTGAGCACTGCCTCCTGTACAGTGTTGTAAACCTCCTTCCATAGTTCTTCAGGCACTCTGTCTATCAGATCTAATCCCTTGAAGCTTTTTGTCACTTCCACTGTATAATCATGAGGGATTTGATGTATGTCATAGCTGAATGGTCTAGTGGTTTTCCCAACTTTTTTCAATGTAAGTCTGAATTTGACAATAAAGGAATTCATGATCTGAGCCACACTCAGCTCCTGGTCTTTTTTTTTTTTTTTTGCTGACTGTATAGTGTTTCTCCATCTTTGGCTGCAAGGAATATAACCAATCTGATTTTGATATTGACCATCTGGTGATGTCCACATGTGGAGTCATCTCTTGTGTTGTTCAAACTGTGTGTTTGCTATGATTAGTGCGTTCTCTGGGCAAAATTGTTAGCCTTTGCCCTGCTTAAGTTTGTACTCCAAGGCCAAATTTCCCTGTTATCCCAGGTATCTCTTGATTTCCTACTTCTGCATTCCAGTACTCTATGATGATTAGGACAGCCTATTTTTGGTGTTAGTTCTATACAATTTTGTAGGTCATCATAGAACCATTCAACTTCCACTTCTTTGGTGTTAGTGGTTGGGGCACTAGTAGTTTTACTCTTTGTCATTTTTTTATGCTATAGTGGGGACTTTTCCAAGAGTTTATTTAATAATATATTTGATAACCAGCTTCCATATGTCATCTCTTCACATTCTCTCAGCCTACATTGGTTATTTCTCATACCTCTGAACTAAAGTGTTAGATTTCTAGAGATTCCATCATTAACTGTTATTCTTGTTTTGTTTTTCCAGGTAAATACCCAGAAGTGGATTGCTAGACTGAACGATTGTTCTATCTAATATTTTGAGGAACCTCTTTACTGTTTCCCATATTGGCTGCACCATTTTGCATCCCCATCAACAGTGAAGAAGTCTCCCCTCTTCTCCACATTCTTACCAGCACTTGCTATGCCTTGCCTTTTTGATGCTAGCCATGCTAACGTTTGTGAGGTTATATTTCATTTTAGTTTTGATTTGCATTTTCCTGATGATTAGTGATATTGAGTATCTGTCATGTGTCTCTTGGCCATCTGTCTGTTTTCTTTGGAAATGTGTCTATCAAGGTCCTCTATTCATTTTTAAATCAAGGTTTTTTTTTTTTTTTTTCTGAAATACAGGTCTCCTGAGTCATATTTCATTCACTTCCCAACTTATCTTTTTAATCATAGTTCTGAATTTAGGGAGACAGAAAGAATCACTTGCTTCTTGGCTTCAAAGAGCCAGGGCATTCAAAATAGTACACCCCATGCTTGACTCTCTTGGAAGCAAATGATGATTTTAATTATACTTTCAGGGACTAAGGTGAAATCACTAACCAAGCAACAAGGTCATTCCCTGCCTCTGCCCCTGTCCCTTACAGACTGATGCCAAGATTGTTTTTGCAGGGGAGGCTCTCTTTCATTATCTCAACAAGATTGAATACTCACAATACCACAGATCACTGAATAGCCATAGACATTTGGAAAGGCACTTACTCTCTTTAAACATTGGTTTCCTCATTTTGAGCAATAAACCTACCTCACAATATTTGAGTAGAAATGAGATAAAGCTTGGGGGTTTAATTTAGCTCATATCAGAATGTCATTACCAATAACAGATGATTTCCTAGGACCATATTTTTACATCAGGAAAGTTATTAATAGTAATGGCATATGTGCTATGGTTTGGGTTCTTCTAGTAGTTCAGGTAGAAAAGAATCTGTTTGCAGTGCAGGAGACCTGGGTTTAATCTCTGGTTTGGGAAGATCCCCTGGGGAAGGGAATGGCAACCCACTCCAGTATTCTTGCCTCGAGAATTTCGTGGGCAGAGGAACCTGACAGGCTACATATAGCCCATGGGGTTGCAAAGAGTCAGACATTACTGAGTGACTGAGCACGTTTTTCAATCCTTTTTTAAAAACAAAAACCACATGAAGCACAAGTAATGGAATTTTTTGATGAATTAAACTGCATTAAATAAAGGATTGCTGTGCTGTGTGTGTGGTATCTAACAATAATACAAAGAATGAAAATGCAAGCTTCAATCTTGAAGAAAAAAATTGCATCACATAAAACTTTCAGTTGAAAACAACCACCAATTTCTATAAATCAATAATATTAAAACAACAAAATTAAAGAGAGAAATGAGCAAAGATTGTACAAGGATATTATGTTAAGGGAGACTAAAAGTGTAATAAACACCTGGAACAGTCTTCAGTCATTTATTACTCAGGAAAAGGCAAATTAAAATGCCTCCTGGGGAAGAATATTACTTTCTGACATTTTGATGTCAAGCTTCACCAAGTGATTAGCATTGGCTAATAGAATCTGAGCAGAATGGCCTTGTGTTATTTCTAAATAGAAATTTTAAGTGCCAGCATGCTGAATATATATATATATATATATATATATATATACACATACATTTATGTGAAAGTGAAAGTTGCTCAGTTGTGTCCAACTCTTTGCAATCCCATGGACTATACAGTCCATGGAATTCTCCAGGCCAGTCTACTAGAGTGAGTAGCCTTTCCCTTCTCCAGGGGATCTTCCTGACCCAGGGATTGAACCCAGTTCTCCTTCATTGCAAGCAAATTTTTTACCAAATGAACTATTTTATATACGTATATATAGACACACGCACACACACACATATATATATATAGTATCCGATAAGAGACTGGCATTGTTTCAAATAGAGGCTAATCCTACTCCATTAGTCAGGGACTTAGAAGAAAGGTGATTTGTAGTAGAGTCATAGTTAACCTCAGGTGGACATACAGTGTTAGAACTAAAGGACATAAAAAGACTTTGGGTGTAAATTGTTGAGATTCAGGCGTTATTACATTAGCATAATTTAACCTTCACTGACTGGCTTCCTATACCAGATGAACATGTAGACATACATACAGTAAACATTTATGATACACCTAGTGAAACATTTATGAAATGTTTCTAGAAAGACAGTTAATAATGTCACAATAAATTGGCCAATAAAGTAGAAACAACCTACGTGTCCATCAACAGGAAAATGCACTGTGATATTTTCAGTCAATGCAATGTTCTATGAGAATAGCATAATAACATTGATGAATATCATGAACATAATATTTAATGATGAAACAAGATAGAAAACAAATGTATATGATCTTATTTATTTAAAGTTCAAAGACATAAAATGGTAAATGTATTTTTTAAGAATATAAAATTATATGATACAATTATAAAAAACCAGAGGACAAAATGATATCATAGTGTAGTGATTGCAGCCATGAAATTAAAAGACGCTTACTCCTTGGAAGGAAAGTCATGACCAACCTAGACAACATATTAAAAAGCAGAGACATTACTTTGTCAACAAAGGTCCATCTAGTCAAGGCAATGGTTTTCCAAATAGTCATGTATGGATGTGAGAGTTGGACTATAAAGAAAGCTGAGTGCTGAAGAATTGATGCTTTTGAAGTGGTCCTGGAGAAGCCTCTTGAGAGTCCCTTGGACTGCAAGGAGATCCAACCAGTCTATCCTAAAAGAGATCAGTCCTGGGTGTTCATTGGAAGGACTGATGTTGAAGCTGAAACTCCAATACTTTGGCCACTTGATGCGAAGAGCTGACTCATTTGAAAAGACTATGATGCTGGGAAAGATTGAGGGCAGGAGAAGGGGACGACAGAGGATGAGATGGTTGGATGGCATCACCGACTCAATGGACATGGGTTTGGATGGGCTCCAGGAGTTGGTGATGGACAGGGAGGCCTGGCATGCTGTGGTTCATGGGATCGCAAAGAGTTGGACACAACTGAGCAACTGAACTGAACTGAGTGATTGTAATGGATGATGTTGTGGGTGCCCCTAAAATCTCCCCTCCTGACCAAAGTGGAGACAAACTGATTATAAAGACTCTGGCAATACTCGCCATAAAATATCAAATGCTATTAGTTCAGTTAAGAGCTAAAGAAAACCCTAGTAGAATACTGGTGAAGTGAACATGTGAAGGAAGAGGAACTGCTAATCTAGCATGTGGTAAAGTAAGCCACAGAGACCAGATAAAACCAGAAGCTAAAGAAATGAATATCTAGCATGAAGCAGTTGGGCCAGTGTCTGCTAGAATGCTTCTTGGGGAAATATATAGAGATCAGGTTAATTAAGAGAATAAGTTATAAATATGCAAAATTAGAATTGAAAATAAAGAAACACAGCAATAGAAGAAACTGTATGACTAGGTTAATCAAATCTATGCAAATTGAGGAAAACATGAGTAAAAGTGTAATTTTCCTGGAAAATATAAATTACAAGATTAATATAAGGAAAAAGAAATATAGGCAGATCTATTATGCTAAACAAATTGGAGAGTTTTCAAGAAAAGAAAAAGTATTCTAGAAGAAAGACTAAACTCAAGTTGTGTAATTGAATTAGTCTTTCAAACTTCTAAAGAAATATAACCAATTAAGTTTCTTAAAAAACTTTGGAGTCTAAATTAGCACATAGTAAAACAACACACAGCAAATAAGTAAAATAGCTTAATATTTAAGTACAAAATGATGAACAAATGAATTAAAAAACTAGAGTTTGAATATATATTCATATGCATATTTAATACAAAAGTAGATTTGCTAAGACATGGCTAAAAGATGGGATATTCAATAAATCAATTCGTTAACTTCTCATTTAAAATAAAATTCTTGGATCTCTACCTCAAGGTTTATACCAAAATAAATTCTACTTAAATAAAATATTTCAATTAAAATGCAAAGCATTACTAGTAATAAAAGAAAATGTACAAGAAAATAGGAGGCTTACAAACAGGTCATATATTTCAAAATCCTAAAAGAAAATATTTTGATATGTTAAATATTAAAAAGTTAAATATATTTCTTTATAGAAAAAATGAATTACAAAAATAAAGTCAAACGATAAACAACAACTTGACTTTTTTTGTTTGTTTGTTTACCATACTGAGAACATGCAATGGAAGGAATTCTTTCTTAAATAGAAAACTTTCATGCCAATTCATAAAATAATGATAACCCAATAGCAAGATATGCTGTGCAAAGTAGAGAACCAGACAATAAGCAAAAATTGAGAAAGTATTTGTACCTGAAAATAAATGTTCCAGATCACTCACTAAAAATAATAGAACAAAGTGAAGCCAAATTAAAATAATGATAAA
Organism: Oryx dammah; assembly: GCF_014754425.2. Lineage (NCBI taxonomy): Eukaryota > Metazoa > Chordata > Mammalia > Artiodactyla > Bovidae > Oryx > Oryx dammah. The sequence goes on along the minus strand of NW_024070187.1, from coordinate 105,996,229 downwards.
CACAGATTTATAGACAGTAATTTCAATAACACATAATGATCATGATGAAAGGAACTAGGCATTCTTATTTATTTTTGATTATATGTAAAATGGTGCTGCCTTTCATTTTGGTAATATCTATTAAAAATTTTGAAAATACTAGACTTCAAATGCATGGAAAATAAATTCACATAATGGAATATAATACAACTGTGAAAAGGAATGAGTGAAGTCTGTATGGGTTGTTATGGAGTCATGTCAAAAATGTTTTATTTTGAGAGAAGAAATAAGTAGAATAATAGGTAAAATTCTGATTTTATCAATATATATTGTAGAATGTATATCAGCAGCTCACTTGGGAAAACAACTGATAGTACCACCAATTAACATGATCAGAAAACTCATAATTGGAAAGGACACAGGAAAATCGAAGCAAAGGTGGCAAATATTCATTATCTCCAGTAACAGGTATTACCCCTGACAAAGGAAGCTACTGTCAGCAATGGGGGACAAAGTTACTCAGTTGTTATTTTGAGCCTTTCATACAATGAAAATGGTGTACCATGGATATTTATTTCTGTATTACTCATGATTTGGGGATAAAACCCACAGAAATAAAATGTGACGTCTTTAATTCAAAATACAAATTAATTAACTGAAGGCTGGAAGAATCGTCTTGGAGGCTGATAAACAGCAAAAATCAGCTACAGAAAGGCAAGAAGTAGAAAACCTAACAACTGACTGTCTGCCAAAAAGTTCCAGAGAGAATGGCAATTTTGCTGTCCACATTTCTGCAATGAATGGGCACCAGTATTAGACAAGTTGATAAAAAATTATCTAACTCCAAATCTCTCATTTTTGTACCACAGGCTGCAGGAACAAAGCCTCAGGTAGAGACAGTGATTGAATGAAGCTACCCCAGCTTGACTGCTATGGGACCTGAGGAGAAAGGACCATGTCCTTTTGCATCCATACCTGGATACGGACCCTGCATACTCCCAATATTACACACAACAGGAGATCCCACTACAATAAAATTGGGATTATATGCCAAGGGAAAAAAATGAATAACTATAGTTATTTTTCTCAAGTGAAAAATAAAACCCTTTTAAAAATCACTTTGACAATTAATGGAACACCATTCAGTTTTCTGCAAAATGGTCTAGCAAGATAGTTTCATGGACATCTGTATTCCTGAGCTATTTTTAGAATCTGTAGACAACAGGAAACACATTGATATAGTCAGAGGACAAATACAGCCAATGCATTTTACCCAATGCTCTTCACGATGTTAATTTCTTTGTCCCACAGAGATAATGTTTTGGAATAATGTCTGGTGTGATTCTTACTCTTTTTAGCTTCACACTGTTCTGATGTTTAAAAAATCTTTTTAAGCAATAGAAGCTACAATATTGCCTTAATCTTCTTTAGCTTCATGTATGTTACTTGTTTGAGAGAATTATCCTCACCTCTCAGTGCATGTTTGCTGAATTTGTGTGTGTGTTAATTCACTAAGTCATTGCTTCTCTTATGATTCCTTATAGAGCAAGTTTCCTTTTTCTGGGAATGTCAGCCTTCTGATCTCCTGAGGGGCTTGCATTTCCAAGTAGAAAAATGGCTACATAAAACAGACCTCACTGTTTCTTTTAAGTGTATGTTTCTCCACTTGAAAGCCAATGTATTGGATTCGAATATTTCCCAGTTCCTGCCCCAAGGCAGGATTCTCAGAATTGCATTTTGATTGTTTCATTCTCTTGGCCAAACAAATGCAGAGCTAGGACAGCATGCAGGGAGAGCTGAAGCTACCTCTGAGTCCTCTTCCCTTCTGGCATTAGTTGCAAGGTATCCATCCGAGTGTCAGATGCGTGCATGTTCAGTCATGCCCATGTCTGACTCTTTGTGACCCCACAGACTAGCCTGCCAGGCTCCTCTGTCCATGGGATTTTCCTGGCAAGAATAGTGAAGTGAATTGCCATGCCTCCTCCAGGGCATCTTCCCTCTTATGTCTCCTGCATTGGCAGGTAGGTTCTTTACCACCAGCACCACCTGGGAAACTCTGTGTGGCATATGGGATAAAATACAAGCAGACTGTGGATAAGCAGTGAGAAGTGGTGGAGGGTTGTGGGTCATCCACCAAGGGGACACAGGAAAGACCGTATTAGTCACCAAGACCATGCAAATTTGCTGGTGGATGGATTTTTAGGGGCTAACTTGGAAGTAATACTGTTCATATCATGATAAAAGTAAAAATAAATAGTGTGACGTCAACCTCAAAAATGTAGAAACTGAAATGTAGAAACTGAAGACTTGTGTGCAAGCTTTGCAAAAACTATTCTGACTTCCTTCCCCAACTTACCTCTTCCATCCTTCACTGCCTCCCTGTGGATGAGAAGGACATTACTGGGGGCAATAACTACTGAGCAGATGTTTGATTTTAATGTAGAAATTAATATGTAGTGCAATTTATTGTGTTTTCTCCCACCCTGGATTAGGTAGAAATGCTAGAATATTATGTGTTGGGCAAACCCACATGTCTCATGCCTTTCTTTTTTATTTCATTAATTTTCCCATTCTACTAATTTTCCTAATACAGTTTAGTTATATTATTGAATTTTCCATCTTAAAAGTATTTTTTTAGACTTATGAGTTACAGTTATGTTAACGTCTATGTCCAATAGCGTCAAAGGCTAGATTTACAACAGATTGTTATATTGCCTGTTTTTTTTTTTTTTTTTTTTTTTTTCCTGTTGGATTTGGCTACTTGTTTCTGTCTCCAGTCACGCTGGGTAATTTCACCGAAGCTTCATACTGGAGAGGGAACATTTCTAGAGACACATAATGATGTATTTACCCACAGAGGATTCAACTTTCTCTGATAGAAAGTGACACTGCAGGGCAGAGCAACTTGACTCAATCAGAGATTGAGATGATTTTTGGATGAATTCCCATGTTGGGGTAACCGCATCAATTTTTGTGCCATAGCTGAAATTCTAGGGTTTACAATAGGGCTTCCCCAAGCCCAGTGAGAAAATGGAGTTCTGCTGATTTTTTTTTTAGCCTCTGTCTGTCAGTTTCTGACAATTTGGTTTCTTGTTCTCGTACTCAAAGCGATTTAGAAACTAGTAAGTATCTTGCAGGTATCTACTTTTCCCTAGCATCTTGGCTCCTAAAGCCTTGGTTGTCTTAGGAGCCAAGAAATCCAGATTTTCCCACTCTAACCACATGGCTGCCATGCCTCTACTTTCTGGTAGATCTATCATCCCATAGTTTAAAGAACAGCAAATATCTCTAGAGAAAAATGTATAGACTGAGGGGCTCACTTCCATGTCTTTCACTTCATGGATACTCTAATCCTGCTTTCTGGCCTTCATTTACTTCTCTCTCTTTTTCATTTGGATTTTATTCAACTTTTAAAGTTGTTGTCAGTAGAAGAATGTCCAGTAAAGCATGCTTTTTCATTAACAAAGTGGAAACCTCTATTCTGCACCTCCTTTGTTTTACCGTGCTTTCTTCTCATTGGGGTGGTGAGAATGTAGAATCCAGTTGGCACTGGTGACCTCTCTGAATCTTTCCATCAGGTTTCCTCTCTCTCTCTCTCACTATACCTAAGGTGGCTAGTCTCAAGACATCTCTGAGGAGTTTGAATGAAGTTTAGTCTTCCCTGGTGGCTCAGCACAGAAAGAATTCACCTGCAATGCAGAAGAGTGAGGTTTGATCCCTGGATTGGGAAGATCCCCTAGAAAAAGAAATGGCTACCGACTCCAGTATCTTGCCAGGAGAATCCCAGGGACAGAGGAGCCTGGCAGGACAGAGGAATCCATAGGGGTCCATAGGAGTCCATAGGGTCACAAAGAGTTGGACATAACTGAGCAGCTAAGCATATAGGCTATAGAAAGGTTTAGTAACAGAAAGTTAGATCTCTCAACCTAAGCCATCCACACTAGATGCGTCTGATCCCAGGACCCTGCACTGAAGTACACAGTGCTTGTAACAACACGAAAAATTCATCCTGTGAGCCTAAATCTGCAATTATTTCTTAATAGTAATTCTCTCAGAATAAATGAGCTAAGAAATCAACTAGAACACAATCATTATTAGGTTCTTAGCTGAAACAACTATCAAAATTTCCCCAAAACTTTAGCTGCAATCTTTAATAACATGTTTTTCCTGTTTTCTGCATGCCAAAAACTTTTTCCTTTATTTTATGGAATTTTTGGGATAATCTTATATACTGTTTAATTTTAGCTACAAAGGTATAAATCTCAGGAAACACGAGCTACACAAATTCACTTAACAAGATTTGTACTTCAATTCCAAGCCTGATTCCAAAGTTGTGTAATGTCAGCCATAACAATATTTGCCAACAGGTTTAGCAAATAAATGCTCTATGAGGTATTAAGAATTTTCCTGTTAAAGCAATGTTTTCAAAACCGAATAACTTCTAAAATTGTGCAACCACATACTCCCTGTGTATGCACCAAGTTCACCAGTATATTCACAGCTCTGAGGTTAGTTTTTCTTTTGGGTGAAATCTTGTCCTCTTAGTTATGTATAGTTGCCAGATAGAAACTAAATTCAAAGTGATGATCAAAGTAATCAGAAGATGGCTGAAGTTGACTTATTTTTTTATGGGTGCTTCCCTGGTAGTTCAGCTGGTAAAGAATCCACCTGCAACCCAGGAGACCCTGGTTCGATTCCTGAATCAGGAAGATGCTCTAGAGAAGGAATAGGCTACCCACTCGAGTATTCTTAGGCTTCCCTGGTGACTCAGATGGTAAATAATTCTCCTGCAATGTGGGAGACCTGAGTTCAATCCCTGGGTTGGGAAGATGCCATGGAGGAGGGATAGGCTACTTACTCCAATATTCTTGTATGGAGAATCTCATGGACAGAGGAGCCTGGCAGGCTACAATCCATGGGGATGCAAAGAATCAGACATGACTGAGTGACTTGCACTTTTCATGTCCAGACTAGCTTGTTTCTTTTCTTTTAATTCGCTATGTTCCATGAGGGGAAAAAAAAGATGAACTCAGGGTATAGAAATGATATGACTAGGTATAAATAATATGACTAGATTTAGTACCAGTTTATCTCTACTATGTGATGGAAATGGGCTATCTTCTCCACTCCTCACAACTTTGCAAAAGAGTTCTTAGTATTCTCAATCTGCAAATTAGAGAACAGATTGAAATAACTTGATTTAATAACATTACTAGTAAGTGCAAAAGTCAGGATTTGACCAAGTTTTGTTTAAATTAAAATCCCAATCTTTGTCCACTAAGTAAAAAGTGGACAAAGTAAAAAGCAAGTAAGTAAAAAGGTAAAAGTAATTAAGTAAAGTAAAATGTAACTAACAAGTAAGTAAAAAGAATAAAAAAAGTAAGTAGAAAGAAAATAAATGTCTCTTGAATGGGCTTATGTATTTTTTCCTTCTCTTCTAGGGAGGGAAAAAAAAAAAAAACCACCACATTTCTTATTTTCTATGTCATCCTTTAAGCCCAGTTGCATGAATGCTCAGTCCTGTCTCTTTGTGACCTCCATGGACTGTAGCCAGGCTCCTCTGTCCATGGGATTTTCCAGGCAAGAATACTAGAGGTTGCCATTTCCTACTCCAGGGATCTTCCCAGTCAAGGAATTGAACCCATGTTTCCTACATCTCCTGCATTACAGGCGGATTCTTTACAACTGAGCCACCAGGGAAGCCCTTAAGTCCAATGATGTGCTTCAGATTTCATTTCTTTTCCTCTGCGTCTTTAAAGAGCCAATTAAAATGAGCCCAGCATCAATGGGACTTTAGCTTTAGCCCTAGAGCACAGCCTGCATTTGATCTGCAAACTCCCTCACTGAAGAGTGAATAGTATCAAATTTCATTTCTTATAACATTAGTTTAGAAAGATGGTTTCCCCTCTTACCAGCTAAATTGTCTTTTACTTTGTAAACTGTTTCTATTTTTCAACAATCACATTACAATGTGTTCAATTGTAACCGCCCTGCTGCTCAATCCTTTATAAACCCAAATAAAGAAATAGTTATATAACTCAGAAACATCAAAGTGTGAATAAAAAGCAGATATTGCTTCAAATGACTTTCTGTTTGCTGAGGACACAGAAGCAATTCAACACTTAATTTTTTTATATTCATTATTGCATTATTCTTTTGTTTACCTTGTCACAAGTGGAAGCCTGATAGCATCTGTCACCCTCCTACAATTTAATTACATTTTCCATATCTTTATTCCTGCTTGGCAATGTCTTTTCTTGCCTAGATCTACCTTGTGCAACACCTCCAAGTTCGCAAGTTCGTATCGCATGGTTTTTGTAATTAACTGAGCGGCAAGCAGCTACCTCCATCCTTAAATTGAACATTTCATAGTTTTAAAGCACTTCTAATAAACTTCTCTGAGTCTGAATCCCCATTAGTTCCTCCATCTTCCCCTGATGACTCAATTACCTCCTCAGGGGAGAATCTGTTCAATACCAAGAATTACCTTTACTCCACAGAGGGGGGACTTGCAACAATGACTCTAAAACCCTCTTTCTTTCATTCTCTGTCTTCAATGAATAGTTTATATTTGTGACAATCTGTTTTCTGTCTTCCCTGACTCTTAGTTTTGAAAACCATAGAAAGGATATATTTCCCCTCCCCCCATCTCATTACTTTCCAGACTGAATACTGAATGCTGCCTTTGGTCCCATCTGCCCCTTGGATTCACCTTCCTTCACAGTAAGAAAGAAGTAACTAACTTTCCACCTATTGTTTTAATGTTATTCTTTTCCTATTCAAGTATTTGGTATTCATTAAAATCCGCTTTCAAGAAAAATCAGCATTTTTTTTTTCTTTAGCTTTCACCTTTCCTAATAGGAAATTGTATTATGACAACTGTGTAAAAGAAAATGTAGAAAAGGATACATACAATCTTCCTAAACTGTACCATTAAGTAGATGAGTCATGTAATATGCAATTGTATAAACAGAGGAAATGGATAGAGACAGTAGAAAGGTTAGTAGTGGCCAGAGTTGAGGGCAAAGGATGAATAGGTGGAGCAGAGGATTTTTAGAGCAGTGACAACATTCTATGTGATACTATAACCATGGATATTGTTGGTGTTTAGTCATTAAGTCATGTCCAACTCCTTGTGATCCCGTGGACTGTAGCCTTCCAGGCTCTTCTGTCCGTGGATTTCCAGGGCAAGAATGCTGGAGTGGGTTGCCATTTCTTTCTCCATGCAATCTTCCTGACCCAGGGATTGAACCTGTGTCTCCTGCACTGGCAGGCAGATTCTTTACCACTGAGCCATCAGGCTGCTTCTGCTGCTAAGTTGCTTCAGTTGTATCTGATTGTGTGCCACCCCATAGACGGCAGCCCACCAGGCTCTACCATCCCTGGGATTCTCCAGGCAAGAACACTGGAGTGTGTTGCCATTTCCTTCTCCAGTGTATGAAGGTGAAAAGTGAAAGTGAAGTCGCTCAGTTGTGTCTAACTCTTAGCGACTCCATGGACCCCAGCCTACCATGCTCCCCCGTCCACGGGATTTTCCAGGCAAGAGTACTGGAGTGGGTTGCCATTGCCTTCTCTAGAACTATCAGGGAAGCCCCGTAATTATGGGTCTGTGTCTTTATATATCTGTCAAAACCCTAGAATTCACACTAGCAGCAGTGAACTCATAATTATGGACTGTGGTTGATTATGGTGCATCAAAGTTGGTTCACCAGTTAAAACAAATGTACCTCTGTGGTGGGCGATGTTGATAATGAGGGAGGCTAGTTATTTGTCCAGGCAGGAGGCATATAAGAAATCTTTGTAGCTTGCTTTCATTTTACTATGAACCTAAAACTGCTTTAAATACATCTTATTTTTAATGCATAGGACAGCTTTGTTGAAAACTTTGTTCAAACTCTGAAGTGATGAAAAGTGAAAAAAGTGAAATAATATTCAAGAAGAAATTTTAAAAAATCATACAAACACACAATAAATTTGAAGTTGTCTGTATTTTCCGCACAAAAGATATATTAATACTATCCATTTACCATTTCATTATATAATTTTAAAATCTGATAGGTGATATACATTGCTAAATTTCTTAGTTTTCTCTAAACAGAGTAAGCTGTTCAAAGATCGCTGATTTGGGATAGGGGTGTCAATAAGCTTTAAAAGAACAGAACCGGGGTGACAGATGTTCTGTATTTAATGAGCATATACCAGATGTCGGACTCTGGATTAGCACAGAGGCTACAAAGACTTACATGATGTGCCTTCTGCTCCAAAGTAGCTCATGATCTAACTGAGCAGAGGCAATAAGGCAATAAATACGGTGCAAAGAAATAGATCCTACACCAAGAGTCTTATGTTTTAGATACAAAAGAACCTATGTTTGAACCTCTTTCTCATGCAAGTATTGTTGGCTTACATCTATACTGAAATAGAGAATTGAACATTATTACCATATTTCCCTATTATATCATTTAAATGGAAGTGCTTATTTTTAGAATAAATCTACATGGGCTTCCCTACTGGCTCAGATGGTAAAGAATCTGCCTGCAATGTGGGAGACCTGGGTTTGACCCTGGGTCGGGAAGATCCCCTGGAGAAGGAACTGGCAACCCATTCCAGTATTCTTGCCTGGAGAATTCCATGGACAGAAGAGCCTGTTGGGCTACTGTCCATGGGGTCGCAGAGAATCAGACATGACCAAGCAACTAACATACACACACACATACATAGACACATAGACATGTGTTGTCTAGGCTGAACCCTGGATTTGGAGTCCCATTCATACACCGAGTTTGGGCTGCATCCTGCATGCCTACAAGGCCTGTACTTGTGCAGCTTCAAGACTGAAAAAAATGCTGGGAGTCAGCAAAAGAGACAGCAGTGGTTAATGGGAAGGGGATCACATGTCTGAAGTAGGTCTTGGGGTGACGCCCCTCTGTGCCTCAGATGATATGACAGCAGTCTTCTCTCCTGGTTGGGAAGGGGAGATTGTCAGTTATAGGAGGACTGACCTCCAGAGGGCTCACCAGTTACCAGGGAAACTAGCAGAGAGTTACACCCCACACCCACACCCTTTAAGAAGAAGGATCATTAGCTGGGGCCTGGGGCAAGTATGTAGGAAGGTGGGTCGTGTATAGGGTAGAGGTAAGGCAGGCCCTGGTCAGGTAGAAGATGTACAGAGAGCAAGAGAACAGCCACCTGGAGTTGACCATACCCACCCCAAACCTACTTGATGTATTGCATGGAAAACATGTAAAATTGATATTTATTTTGGGAGTCTTTGATTATTATTGCATCTTTCTGCTCAAAAGCCTCCCTTAGTATGCATACATTTTAGGTAGGAATTTAGTTTCTCTAAAATTCAGGCCCACTCTTCCTTTTTTTCAAAAGTGTTTTCCATTCCTGCTGCCCCTGAGCCCCGTTGTTTCAGTTAAACAGAATTTTTCTTGTGTTTTGTTCATGCTCAACTCTGTTTCTCTTGTCACATCCTTGAGTCTCAGTATATGCTCATTGCTAAACATCAGCACGCTAAATGACTCCCAAAGGTACCATGACAGTTCCTAAGCTGAACATACAGGGCAAAAAGTAAATGGTGGCCCAATTCCTGGAAATCCTCACCCTGACTGCAAAATAGCTGGAATACTCCTCCCACTCATTAGCCTATGAAATCACTCACTCCTATAAAAAGTGACAACCCCATACCCTGATGCTGCTCTAGCCTTCGCCTTCTGAGATTCCCCTTACTCTGTCTGTAGAGTGTGCTTCTCGCTAAATAGACTCACTTCTTGTCTATCATTTTTTGTCTCTCACTGAATTCTTTCTGCAATAAAACATCAACTTGAGCTTCATGAAATCCTGAGACCAGGGATACAGTCTCAGCTAAAAGAATGTGGGTTCAAGTCCCAGTCTGCTTTGAGGCTGGGTCCGAGTCCCAGTCTGAGTTACCTGGCTTTGTAACCACATATCCACATGGTTTCACCCCTTGTTTGGACAACCCCAGTGCCCCGTTCTCTCACCTGGGAGTACTTGCTTCCACTGAAACCTTGTGGCTCTTGAATGGGGGTCCTGTAGCTTTCACTACAGCTCTCAGCATGTGAGTTTCATGGTCCATGATGGACAATGAGATTCTTGAGAAGAGAACTTGATTTAGTGCTTCCTCTTCCCCACTGCCACACATCCAACTGGGACTCGTGTGTGTTGAATGAGTAGGTGGATTAATTTCATTTTCCAGCAGCACATCTTTGAAAGCATTGAATTACTACATTGATTTTATTGGGCTTTCAAACATAGTCATATGGGGAAGCGGACTGAAATATGAGTTAAAACTCAAAATGAAATGAATAAAAAGTATGACATAAACCTATATGGATAGCAAAACAGGCCATAGAATAATCCTTCTCATGTTTTTAATAAGAAACATGAAAATCAGAGAGATCTAAGAGATGAGGAGAAAGATTCAATATTATAACATGGAGGAGAGAAAAAAAGGAACTACACATTTCCCCCTGATGTTCCTCTTCTCTGTCCAGAAGAATAACTCTTATGTGGAAAGGAAGAAAGTTCAAATGCATTAAAGCTAGGATTTGAGTCCGTCTGATGTAGTAAGAAAAGCACTCAAGTTTAATAAAAAGACCCTTTCACATCCAGCTCTCTGATACCCCAGCTGCAGAACTTGACCTAACCAGGTCAAATTTCATGCATAAAATATGCATTACAACTTAAAAATATATTCCTGTAGAGGATTAATAAAGATGAATGTCCCTCATGGTGAATGTCCCTAGTAAGCTATAAAACCCCAACATGAGTGATTATTACTGAAGCAAGAGCTACATTCAAATCATTCATGGATTGGAAAATTTTTTTAACAGAACTCAAACCTGGATGATTTAGTCTAGAGAGTTAATAATGTACAGCATGATGACTCTCATGCATACTACTGTGTTGTAATAGAAATTTCCTAAGGGAATAGATTTCAGATGTTCCTGTCATACAAACACATGGCAGCGATGTAAAGTGATAAATATGTCCATTAACTCAACTGTCCTAATCATTTTACTTTGCATATATGTGCTGTACCTTAAATACAGACATATTTTGTTTAAAAACAACTTTTTTTTTTAAAAGAACATGAGTCCTAGTAGTCAGAGCTTGGTGTATAGAGAGATTAAAAACAACAACAAAGCATAGATTATGCTAGTAATAATAATCATGACAACAGCAAACACTGTAGCTTCAAATACAGGCCACTTCCTACGTAACATTTTTCTAAGGGTTTCATGAGCAGTAATTTGTATATTCCTGTTTTCATATGAGTGTACACATATTTCAAAATTGTTAAACAGAATTTTCTTTTTTAATCCAACAGAATCCTGATTTACAGAGAAATAGCCCTTTAAGAAGCATTGAACTGAGAAAGATCAGAAATATGAAATTTAATATCTTACAGATTTTAAGATATTGATTTTACATGAAATATATACAACTTAATGGGAAATAAATGCCTGACAGGCCCTTTTAAAATAGAGAACTGGTATCCAGACTTTGAGAATTATCATGTTACTTGGGGATTGCAATAATTTAAAATGATAATAAAATTGATATTGTAGCAAAAATAAACTGGAGAAATAAATTATACAGTCCTTTAAAACAATGGGAAATATAAAATATTCTGAGACACTCCTTTGAATGAAAGTATATATATAAGTACATATAAGTTGATATATACACATATTATATGACTGAATCACTTTGCTATACACTTGAAACTAATACAACATTGTAAATCAGCTATACTTCAAATTTTAAAAAATACATTAATTTAGAAAGTGTTTCATTCGGTTGCAATCCCTGATAAGTGGATAGGCACACCATTCCCCTGTCTTAACTCAGACATCAGCTTGTTTTTGCTGATGACTCTGTTGGTTGGTTTGATTACTGTTATTTTTAACCAACAACTCTGACATCACAGTGCTGGTTCTGCCTCAGCTGAAGGTCGCAGCTGTCTGTGTAAGGATTGTCTACACTGCATTTTGCTCTTCATCCCTCCAATAACTCTGTTTTTGTTGCATTTCTCTCATTCAGTCTTTCACATGAATAACATAGCCTTTCACCTTTTAAGAAAGATGAGCATACTCCTTCCATCACTGAACAGCTGGTTAGTTAGTTGTAGCTCTCGGCATGTAGCAGAAATGACAGAGCAAAGGCTTTGAAGCAGGGAGACAGAATGTCAAGCTTAGTGTCACTTCATTGACCTTGAAAGAAGCCCCTCATCATGTTCGGTTTCAGCTGTTTTCATCTGTAATTTGGAAAGAGATTAGAGTAATACTGATGTCAACACACTGTTGTGAGAACTGAATGAAGCAACATGTGAAAGGTCTTGGATCACACACAAATTACACATAAATGTGAAAAGTGTAAGTGTTAGTCATTCAGACTTGTCCGACTCTCTGTGACCCCATGGACTGTAGCCCACCAAGCTCATCTGTCCATGGGATTCTCCAGGCAAGAATACTGGAGTGAGTTGCCATTCCCTTTTCCAGGGGATCTTCCTGACCCAAGGAATGAACTCAGGTTTCCTGCATTACAGGCAGATTCTTTACCTTCTGAGCCACCATTTGCTTATTTATAACTATAAGATTACACAGATATTATTCATTGCATTGTAAACATGCGTTCTTTGTCTAAATGTGGGGGCAAAATGTTGAGAATCATCATATGGGAAAAACTTTGGAATTCCGATGGGTGGGACACTGCACAGAGTCAGTGTTAACATTAACCGGGTCTTGTTAACATGAACCGAGGCGGGCAAAGAAGTGCCACTGGGGCCACAAAAGGCAGGTGAGGATTCCTGTCTGCTTGTCTCCAGGAGCACCTAAGAGGCCTCTGACTGCCCAGCTTCAGAGTAAAGCAGCTCATCCTTGGTCCTGACTGTATTCCCCTGCTTTCTGTTAGTCTTTGGCTCCTGCATGATTTCTGAACCGCTGACTCAGCAGATTACTTCCACCCTGGGAAAATGGTACCTCTCAGGTATTTGTGGTAAAGAGCGTATGTCTTGGATTTGACGCTTTGAACTTTGGCTCTGACATTCTCTAGCTTGTGAATTTTGCCATGGGACCACATTTTCGCTTTCCTCATTTCCAAAAACCTTAAAAATAAAACTGCTGCCACAAAGGATTGAACTGATAAAGTGCAATGACTCAAGTAAAACTGCAAAATAATTGCCTGATAATACACTTTCAAATAAGTGCTAGCGTCTTCAGAAAGATGCTGCTGTCTTTCAAAACTCTGTAGGAATTCTCATTTGTATTGTATTCAGAGGACTGAGGGGAAAAAAAAAATGAAGAAGAAGAAGAAGATGCAGTCTTGGGTGGAGATTTGTAGTAGTTGCTTTGGAAATATTTCTGTTAACCCCTAGCTCTGGTTTCTTTGAGAATACTGTATTTACTCAGGCTTCCCTCGTAGTTCAGACAGTGAAGAATCCGCCTGCAATGCAGGAGACCAGGATGCGATCCCTGGGTCAGGAAGATCCCCTGGCTTAGGGATTGGCTACCCACTCTAGTATTTTTCCCTGGGGAATCCCATGGACAGAAGAGCCTGGTAGGCTACAGTCCTTGGGCTCACAAAGAGTCGGGCATGACTCAATGACTAAGCACGTGTGCGTGCACACACACACACACACACACTTTAATTACTCCTGTTGTTTAGTCACTAAGTCATATCTGACTTTTCAATGACCCTATGGACTGTAGCCAGGCTCCTCTGTCCATGGGATTTCCCACATAAGAATACTGGAGAGGGTTGCCATTCCCTTTTCCAAAGGATCTTCCCTACCCAAGGATCCAACCCTAGTCTCCTGCAATGAGAGGCAGACTCTTTACCCCTGAGCCACCAGGCAAGTCCAATTATTCCTGTCGCTAAAACCAAACGTTAGCCTGGAAATGGGTGACAAGCCCTGACACAGGCAATTGAAGGCTTGAGGCAGGTTATTTGCTAGACTTCTGGAAATAGAATGAAAGCAAAATTTACCTTTCTTAACAACTCAGAGTGAGGGTTAGAGAAGTCTAGCCTTTGAGTTTATTAATGCATAGGAAAATGTTAGTCGGTCAGTCGTGTCCAACCCGTTGCAATCCCATGGACTATAGCCCCCAGGCTTCTCTGTCCATGAAATTCTCCAGGCAAGAATATTGCAGTAGGTGGTCATTTCCTTCTCCAATTATTACATAGGGCTTGATCCCAAATTGCAAAGATTGTGTTTCAGTAATTCTGTGGGACTCATGAACCTTTATGTTCAGCACGTTTTGTCAGTGAGGCTGATGCTGGTCATTCAGGATCCATGGACCCAACTTGAAGAAGAGATGGTTTATGGATTTTTTCATGGAAATAATAGCCATGTACAGAAATGATACAATCTGCCTAGGCATCTGGGATTGCTTATTTCATCATCGTGTGCTATTTTTTTAGGTGTTGAAAGAATAAAAACAAAGTCTTATGATGAAACAGCTTTCAAAGTACAACCAATCCTTGGCATTTTATCCCAGATGGCAAAACAAGGCCTATGATACATTTCTAAATTCTTATACATGATCACCATGCCCTCCAAACTAAATACCAAGACAAAGTTAAGATAGAGAACTAATGAAAAAAGCAAAATAGAAATGAAAGAATTTCAAAGTTTAAAGAAAAAGATACATATGTGGGGAAAAATCCATAGATTTTGCTGAATCAAATATTTTAATACAATAAAAATTGTGTAAATATGTTAAATGAAAAACCATAAACTTGAAAAATAACCTATATAATATATATGAAAGATTGAGTGCAAATATATCCAAAGAGTGAACAATTTTATGAATCTATGGAAATTAGTCTGACCTGCAAGAAAAAAAGGGGATACAAAAATAAACATTTTTAAAGAAATGCAAATATGAGTAAGCATAAGAAAAATGTTTAGTCTCATTGAGACTAAAACTGAAACCTGTGAGCTTCTGAGATGTGCTATAGAACACAATAAATTTCATGCTGAAATCTTCAGTCTTTTCCTCTTCTTTGCTACGCTTAGCATTGTTTGGAAGCTGAGAAGCAAGCAAGCTTTCAAAAGTTAGTATCATCTGAAGTGAATCCTAAGGGGTCGATAGAAGTCAGTGAGACGAGGACAAATTTTCCAGGCAAGAGCAAGTGCACTGCAGAATGAAAATCCATGAAAGAAGTATATAAATGCATGCAGTTTAGGGTCGCTGGAGTGTGAAGTGGAGGTAAAAGTGTCTGAAGCCGAAGCTGAGAAGTTAGCCAGGTGATTAAAGAGTCCTGAATGGCATGCTAAGGATCTGGACTTGTAGGTGGGGAGAGATTAAAACAAAAATGAAATGGGAAAGAAAAATAGAAAAAAAAAAAAAAAGCAAGAGACTGGAAAGACAAGACCATCTATGAATGTTTCTTTACTTTTTTTTATCCCTGCATCCATCTGTGCCTTATAAAAGTTCATTAAGCACTAACAATGTGCCTCATAATTTTCATAATTTATGAGCCCAATGGTGTCATTGTTCAATGCCTTTTATGTTTTTTGTTTGTTTTTCTCACCTCCCTCAGCGAAAGTCATCGTTGTTAGAATAACTCCCACAACTCTACTCAAAACTCAAATGAAAAGGGGATCAGATAAATATAAACTTGCAATTTATAAAATTATGATTAAAATTTAAATTATTTATAATTTATTTATAATCAGATAAATTTGAATTAGGAGTAGACAGAAGATAAAAGTTTATTGGCCTAAGTTTTGTTTTAATCTTAGAAGTTAAATCACCATTATGGAATGAAAGGTATCTTCCCACCCACAAAGCCCTCTTTGAACCAAACAGCCCCACCCCACCTCCCTCAAATCTCTGGTCTGTGTATATTTATCATCCAGGAAGGAAGAGAGATTTAGCAATCAACCCATTGCTTTTAAGGATAAAGAGGAAATCCCTTAAGTATGGAGGCCCTGTAAGACTTGTAGTAGAAAATTCTATTTTCAGGATGATGTAAATATGGATGACTTTTGTGTTACTCCCTCTTTCCCTGGGGCTTCCTAGGTGGCTCAGAAGATAAAGCATCTGCCTGCAATTCTGGAGTCCTGGGTTCAATCCTTGCATCAGGAAGATCCCCTGGAGAAGGAAATGGCAACCCACTCTGGTACTCTTGCCTGTAAAATACCATGGATGGAGAAGCCTGGTAGGCTACAGTCCACGGGGTCGCAAAGAGTCAGACAGGACTGAGAGACTTCACTTTCCCACCTCATAAGAAAATATCAATATTTGCATGTGAAACTAAAACTTCTGAGAACTAAGGAATGTAATTCTTACCACTGGTAAGGGGTACTGTAGGCCAAGTTAAATAGAGAAATGGAGAGTGTGAAGTCAATTTCCTATTGAGAACTGTCCTGGAAACTCAAGTCCCAAAGAAAGCTAAGTTTGTGAGAATTTTGTAGTGACGTTCTGCAAAAACTACAAGTAACCCATCACTGACTCAATGAACATAAGTCTGAGCAAACTCCAGGAGATGGTGAAGGACAGGGAAGCCTGGCATGCTGCAATCCATGGGGTCACAAAGAGTCATACATGACTTAGCAACTGAACAGCAAGTAACCCCATCATAAAATGAGAGGTGTGGATGATTCAGCACTGGGTGTATTAACTTCCTAGGACTGTTCTAATGATTTCCACAATATGGGCAACTTGCAATAACAAAAATATATTATCTCCTAGTTCTGGAGGCCAGAAGTCCAATAACAGTGCTGGCAGGGCCATGTTCACTCAAGGCTCGAGGGAGAATCTGTCTGTTAGCTAAAAATAATGCACAACCTAAAAGTTGAGAGTTATACTTTATTCAGTGGACTTTCTGAGGACTTCAAGCCTGGGAGACAACCTCTCGGGTAGTTCTGAAAGACTTCTTCAAAGCGGTAAAGGAGGAGAACCAGTATATATAGGAGTTTTGCAACAAAGACCAGGTAGTCAGAACATCAAAAACCACCCATTAATTAAAGAAAATCAGATAATCTCAAGTTAATGAATTTAGTCTTCTTTGTATGCAGAAAGATGCAAGAGTCAGGGCTCACTGGAATAATTCCTTTGATGTGCACCTTATGATCTAGGGCCAGTATCCTGTTCCTTCCTATCTTCTGCCCCCTCAGGATGCACCTCTTGATTCAGCGAAGTGGCTAAAGGCTTAAAAGTGGGTATCCCTTTTGTCCCCATCCTGAGCTATATGAGGGCTCACTGTCCAGGGTGGCCATAGTGGCTGATGGTTGAAACATCCTTGGTTTACTAATATGCTAGCTTGCATTCTTCGTCCACATGTTCAATGCCTTTCTCTTAGGTTCCACTGATTCCTGGTAATCTTTGAGGTCCTTGGCTTGGCAAACTCATCACTCCAGTCACTCTCTCCATTGTCACATTGCATGGTGTTCTCTTGTGCCTCTCCTCCTCACCTCACGTAAGTGCACCAGTCATAATGGATCAATAGCCCATCCTATTCCAGTATGACCTCATCTAGGTTACATCAATAGCGACTCTTTTTCCAAATAAGGTCAGCTTCACAGATACCCAAGGTGAGGATTTACACATATTTTAGGGAAATATACTTCAATTCAAAACATCAGAAACCACTTATTTTCTGGATGAACATCAATATGCTCTTTTTTTGACCTTTGGGTACTTCAAGGGTTCATTGGTAGTCCCTGGTAAGGAGAATTTCAGTGGGAGTGAGACTAATATGCACAGCCAATATGGAGGTCAGATTTAGCGCAATTGAGAGAAGTAAGAGATTGTTTTTTTTTTTAATACTGTGTGCTATAAATAAATCATAGTGATTATAACGAGAGGCAAAGTCAGGGGCTTATTTTCCACCATGGTAAATGACAACCTGTCTCCTGTTAATGTGTAGTATTGACACACCGAGTTCTAACGAGTAGTGCAGTAGTGTGACCATTGATAAACACCCCATCTTGAGTTGTTTCTCAGAACTAGACTAAAGCTCAGAAGACCTTGGTCCCAATTTCTATTCTGCTACATAACAGATGTTTTACCTCAGAGTAGTCACTTAATTTCTCCATGTCTTAATAGCTTCAGCTAAGCTCTAGGTCTAAAATTACTTATCCTGCTTAGCCCAGCCATTGGGTTGTAGTGAGGCTCAATGAAAATAATCCATGGTAAAATTCCAATAGAAAATTTAAAGCACTATGAGAATGCTTAGAAGTTAACCACACTTTGAATGTTTTATTCCCACACATCTTATTCCAAAAATAACTTGAGATCACCATAAATATTTTATGTTTCACTTAGCAGTATGACTTGTTTTGACATATTATTGCCCTTCCAACTATATTATCATTAAGCCATGATGCCTAAATGCTGTCCCTTAGATCTTGGCCCAGAATAATGTTGATAAAGTTCATATGAGACTCAAACCTGTGTCTTTAAGTCTATCAGTATAATGCTATAGATAGCCTTCAACACAGCTGACATATTTTAAAATGCAAATGCCTAGCTATTTAAACATAATTGCAATGAATAAATCTTACCCCAGTGCCAAAAAAGAGATAAGCTGCATTTGGTCTCCTAGAGGGTTCATGATAGCCAAAGACATGAAGATGGCAGTGCCAACGCCAGGTTTTGTAATGATATAGCTGTGATTTTGAATCCCATGTATCTCAGTTTAAGCTTTAATTCTGAACTCTTAGAATTTTTTTCTACCAGCTTCTAAGTTTATTGCACATAGAAATCTTGCTCACAATACTTTTCGTTATTTTTTAAAATTATAGATTATTACAGATCTTTATTATGGATTAAATAATGGATGTGTAATATTATAGAACACCATTTCAGAATCTTTCTAAATGATTATTTGACTTTTAGAAATAATTTGGCCAAGTAAAATGATATACTATTAATAAGTTAATGAATCCTTAATGTTAAATACATTTTTCTTCCTGTAATGTCCTACCATGCTAGGCTATGGAATTATATTTTAAAATATACTACCAATTGTATTTTGTTCAGAGATAATCATTTTTACTCTACTATTTAAATATCTTTCCATTGCTCTCCCATTTATATAGTTTAAATCACAAAAAACCACAATATTGCAAATAAATTGACCTCCAATTAAAATAAATAAATTAATTAAAAATATATACCAATTGCATTTTGCTAGTATTTTTCAACTTTTCTCCACTTAAAATCATAAATAAAACTGGAGTGAAGTTTCTTTTTTTGTTGCTATCTTTGGTTATGATGATTGAGCTAGTATCAAAATGTACATGCAAACTTTCACTTTTTATTGCTATAATTGGAAACCATTGGTGTAGTATGTAAATAATTTGTTACTTAAATGTTTGAAAGCACTTACCTGTAAAACACTGCCTAAAGCAGACATATTTTGAGAAAAATTTTGACAGTCTTAGACTGTATCCTTTTCGTTGATCTATTCAATTTTTCTGCTTCCTGGGATCAATTTACATAATTAATATCTTGCTGAAAATTATACAATTTCTTGAGATTGTCAAATTTATTAGCATAGATTTGAATCCACTTGTAATTTAAACACCTTCTGTGTCTATTGTTAAATTCATTTTGTCTCTTCTAACTTTTCAGTATTCTTCCATTATTCTTGATTAAAATTTCCATAATCTATATTCTGGTTCAGATCCATGTTTTTACCTTTCCTTAAATTTTAGCTTTTCATTCCTTTCCTAAAATTCTGAGGATTTTTTTTTCTTTTACTACTTCACTATTCTTTTTTTTTTTTAATTCACTATTCTTAACTTTCAATCTGCTCTTCACTTCAGCAATTATCACTTTCCATGAGTTTAAAATCATTTTGACAAAAATGGTTTCTTTTCCAACTAAAGTTTCCTATTGAATGGTTTCACAGTTGAGTTAAAAATATATAGCTTTCTCATGTTCTAATACAGATGAGCATAGAAAATATGGTTTCTTCATATTCTGTAAAAGATGTGAATGTTTTCAAGAATCTCTAGCTGCTGGTAACAAGGGAATTAAAATCGCCAAATATTAGTTCAATCAAATAAATATAGCGTGATTTATAATTACTGGACTTTTAGTTAAAATGACTAATTTTTCAAATGTCTAACCATTGTATCTTCTCCAAAAAGGCATCTGGATTATGAGCATGTTATGTGATTAGAACATTGCACTTCTTCATCCACATGGTACCCTCCAGTTTTCCCTAATCTCTGTACAGAGGAACTGACTCTTTTCTCTGTTCAGGTGACCACTGAGCTCAACTTGCCCAGTTCCTAGACTTCTACTCTGGAAAATGCTTTTAACTCAGCACGTAATCTTGGGACTTCTTGGTGGTCCAGTGGTTGAGAGCCCACCTTCCAATGCAGGGGACACATGCTCAATCCTGGTCAGGGAACTAACATCCCACATGCCATGGGGCAGCTAGACCCACATGCCACAACCAGAGAGAAACTCACATGCCACAACAAAGATTTGATGCAGCCAGAAAGAAATGAAGAAATATTTTAAAAAATGAGGCCCTACTCTCTGTGTAGAATTTAGTGGTGGAGGACTATGCATGTGCCAGGTTACAATGAAATGAATTTGAAGTTACTTCCAAA
Source organism: Oryx dammah (assembly GCF_014754425.2). NCBI lineage: Eukaryota > Metazoa > Chordata > Mammalia > Artiodactyla > Bovidae > Oryx > Oryx dammah. Next base: position 105,975,642 of record NW_024070187.1, on the reverse strand, counting down.
AATAGAAGTTTTCTATAGTAGTTGTTCCTGTTTTTTTTGTTTTTTTTTTTTCAGAATATATTTGGAGAGAGTATTATTGTTGGTATACTTGTATTTTAAATATATATGTACATGTTTTCTCTCTGCTATCTTATTCTCACATGGCTACATGTATGCTTTCTTTTAAAACTAGTACAGGTATGCCAACAGGATAGCATATTGAAAAACAGATGCTTATTTTCTCTACCCACACACTACCCTCTTCCTTCTGATAGTTCAATGTCTCCTTTCCGGGGGAGGGAACCACATTCTGTTTTGGTGGGGAAGCATGAGTTCCCCCATCCCCTTGCCTCTGCCATAATGAGTCTAGAAATGATCAGTAATAAGAGTGCCCCATCCTCTTACCCGTAGGCAGTTGCACAGGGATCTATCTGTAACTGACTGAAGGGAGATGCTAGGCACCATTATGAGCTTCCCACTTGAAACAAGAGTAACAAATCTGCCTGTCAATGCAGGAGATGCAAGAGACGTGGATTGGGTCCCTGGGTCAGGAAGATCCCCTGGAGAAGGAAACAGCAATGCATTCCAGTCTTCTTGCCTGGAGAATCTCATGGACAGAGGAGCATGATGGTCTACAGTCCAAGGAGTCAGAGTCTGACACAACTTAGTGACTGAGCACGCACACATGCAGAAGCCATTATAGCACTGAAGAAGGATGTAAACTGAAGCTTGTTGGGGTCATTTTCCACAGTCAAATGGAAAAATCTATGTGCAGAATATAAAAGGAATCCCATGAAGAAATCAAAGATGCCCAGCAGTGGTGAAAGACAGTTAGCAATGATGCTCCCAGCACCATCATGCTCCACCTTAGTTTTGGTGCCTAAGCCAAATCTGCCTATGATTTTTGCAATTATATATCTAGAAGATCACTTTTTCTGCAGTGAGACACTTTTCATTAGATATGTGAGACTGATAACTAAAAGAGTTCTCACAAATAAAGTTTTTATATTTAAATCTTGTAACATAATGTAGGAAGGAAAACCATGATTAAATTTAATGTCCTCTTCAGATATTCCATTGAGCTGGTAGTGAAGTTTGGAAATGAATTTGGATTGAAGAGGCAGAGCAAGTGGGAACACAGTTCAGCTCTTTATTCAAGGATCATCTTTGTCTGCCATGGTAGCACAGAGAGGAATCAGTGAGCCTTTACCATTTGTCTCATGCTACTGGCCTCATTAGGAGCCAGCAAAGAAGATGTCTTTGCTGGAGGCCAGGTAGAAACAAGGCTGCTTGTGTCAATCAGACCCGGTTAAGAAGTCCCACTGCAGACTCATTATCAATATGGCTCCAACAGTAAGACTTCTCAGCCTTGTTGCTGAAGAATATCAAAATATGCTCCCCACTGTTTGCCATAGCCTCAGCCCTCTCTCAAGGTCATTTCTAGGTAATAGGAAAGCTTGACTAGGATCTATTCTTCTTGTTGCCACAAGCTGACCTTTGTACAGTTGGGCATTTGGGGGCAGACGCTTTATACAATCGTCTTCTTCACTATAATTTTAATAATTTAAATTTTAAGACTATGAAGAGACATCTTCACAGGTTTACAGTACTGGTGCAGGTTTCTATTTTTATATTCCATTATTCATTTCAAGGAGCAATTGGGAAACAGCAAAAAAGATGAAGACCAAATCAATTGTATTCACTTCTTTGCTTTGCTTGGAAGTCCCTTGGAGCATTTTGAAGAAGAAAAATCTTTGAAAACATTTATAGCTCCTTACATAATTATTTGCCTATTCAGGTTTTCCACTCACCATTGAGACAATTTGGGCAATTTTTATATTCTGAGCAAAAAAAAAAAAAAGGATTTTTTCATTGGGATTGTCAAATTTAACAGTGCAGATTTATACATTTTATTCTCCAATGATATTCAGATCTCCACACTACCTAGTGTTATATCCCTTTGATTATTTCATCTTTGTAGATTCAAGCTAGTCAAACTGTATCTGATTCATTAAATTTTTACTAAAAATCAGAGCTTGAATGTAGTTTTTGATTTATATAATATCAATTTGAACATTTAAGTTTCCAGTTTTCATTTACTTTGATTAATTTTACTTTGTTGTTGTTGCTCAGTCACTCAGTCATGTCTGACTCTTTGTGACCCCACACAGTGTGGTACATGAGGCTTCCCTGTCCTTTGCTATCTCCTGGAGTTTGCTCAAACTCATGTTCATTGAGTCAATGATGCCATCCAACCATCTTATCGTTTGCACCCCCTTTCTTCTGCCATTAATCTTCCCCAGAATCAGGGTCTCTTCCAATGAGTTGGATCTTTGCATCAGGTGGCCAATTATTGGAGCTTCAACATCAACCTCAGTAGTTACTTTTTTTACTTTTCTGAGTCTAAAATTAAGTTACAGATTCCTCCACTTTTAGTTTAACCACCATGTATAACCACAATCATTTAAAGTCAGCTTTTTAAAATTTTTTTGGCTACTGCAGCTATAAATCTAATTTATTCAATAATTAGCAAATTCTTGATCACCTACATCATGCCAATCTCTGGCTAGACAGTAGAGTTAAAATGGTAAAAATAAAATGATTTCTTTTTCTATGAAATACATACATAAAATGATAAACAAATACTTACAGATGTTTGGAAATGTGGAGGAAATAAAAAGTACACTATGAACAGCAGGTGAGTTCTTAATTTAGATGAGTCATCTTTAAATTGGGCTTCCCAGGTCTCACTAGTGGTAAAGAATCCACCTGCCAATGCAGGAGACATAAGAGGTCCAGGTTCAGTCCCTGGGTGGGAAAGAACCCCTGGAGGAGGGCATGGCAACCCACTATAGTATTCTTGCCTGGAGAATCTCATAGAGGAGGTTGGGGGCTACAGTCCGGGGTCACAAAGAGTTGGACATGACTGAAATGACTTACCACATACCCATACACTAGAAGCACACACACATCCTTAAATTATATCAGATAGAGGGAATGTCCTGGCTAAAGGCTTGACATGAAAATGAATTCCCACAATAGAGGACTTTAGATCAATGGAGCAGAAGGTAAGTGAGCAAGGGTGGGTCTGCATGAGATGAAATAGGCAACGTACGCTAACTCACTGGACCTTTAATCTTTCTGTGGGACCCTTCAGCTGTCCTCGGCATCATCTTTTGTTTTCAACTCCAACATCTTTTCCATTATCCTCAAAAGAGGGACATCACCTCTTATTAACATATTCCCAGAGGAACACAGAGATACCAGATAACACTTCTTTCTAACACAGTTGCAAAACAAATACCTTTGTTACCCTCTTCCTTTCACCAAGAAGGAAATGGAATCTTTTTTGCAACCCCTGGGTTGAGAACATCCCCTGAAGGAGGACATGGCAATCCATTCTAGTATTCTTGCCTAGAGAATCCCACGGACAGAAGAATCTGGTGGGCTACAGTTCATAGGGCCGCAAAGAGTTGGATACAAGTCAGGTGATTTAACACCCACTTCCCACTTTCCTAAGAACTCATTTCATTATTTTTAAGATCATTTTTCTCTATCTTTTAATATCCCCACCTGAATGGCTTTTTCTCTTTCTAGCTAAATCTACTATAGTTTCTCTCATATAAATAAACTTTTCTTCAAGTTCTCATTTCTCTCAAACTGTTGACTTATTTTATCCCCTGCAGAGCTAAGTCTGTTTTAATAAAGGATTTTAGAACTTTCTTAAGACTATCTTTTGCATGTTTGCAATAGTCCCTTATTGCTAAGATTATTGGAAACATTTTAGACCTTAACTTACTTGATATGTTCATAGATTTGACCAACACTTCTTTCTTCAAACACACCTTTCACTCAATATCTAAAATGATGAGGATTTTCTATGTATTGCTTGATTCTCTCAATTTATCTTCATAGTGATTTCCTCATTAGTACCTTCCTCAGGATTTTAAAATCAAGTCTAAGCTTCCTTAGGATGTTGGCCAAGGAGGCACCATCTATGTTCTCTCTAGCCTCCTCTGTCACTGCTCCCATTCCAAAATATCCAAGTCATTTCAGTTCTAAGGGCCCTTACTCTTTCTTACCTCTAGTTTTATGAATTACTCTCTTCCTGGAATGTGCAGTGGGCTGTGCTTAGTCATTCAATCATGCCCGACTCTTCGTGACCCCATAGACTGCAGCCTGCCAGGCTCTTCTGTCCATGGGGATTCTCTAGGTGGGAATACTGAAATGGGTTGCTATTGCCGCCTCCAGGGGATCTTCCTGACCCAGGGATTGAACTCAGGTCTCCATCATTCGAGGGGGATTTTTTTACAGTCTGAGTTACCGTGAAGCCCAAGAATACTGGAGTGGGTAGACTGTCCCTTCTCCAGGGGCTCTTTCTGACCCTGGAATCTAACCAGGGTCTCCTGCATTGCAGGCAAGTTTTTTACAGGCTGAGCTACCAGTAAAGCCTCTCCTCCTGGAACACTGTGTCCTAAACCAAACCACAACTGTCTCCCTTCTGTGTGCTAACTCTTATATTCCCTCTAGGTCTTTGCTTCCAATGTTGCCTACCCTTGATGCCCTTCTCTGTGCCCTCAGAACACTGTGCATGCTTCTCATTACTGCACCTACAACACAAATTGTTCAACCAGATTACAAGTTAAAGCAATTGCCAACAACAGAGTTCACAAGCTGTTTCTGAGAACAAGATGGTTGTAGTGATGGAATCTCACAGAGACAGAGACAACTATTTCCCAACGGAATTTTGAAGTTAAATTTTAAATCCTGAAATCCCACCAGCAAATCCCTTTAGAGAGTCATTTTTAGAAATTAATTATATCTTAATTCAAATGATATTTAAAGTACATGTAAGTACTTAGAGCATTTCATCTTTTAGAATGGCAGAAGCAATCACTTTCAAATGGCTAAGATGACAAGAAATTCAAGACTATCCTGTTAAAGAATTATGAAGGAAAGCATTAAGTGTTAAGGATGCATAAAATGACACCAATAGGTGTTTATTTTGTGGGTAATAGCATCAACATTGAACATGGTATGTTATTCCAGAAGCACAAAGAACAGGCCCACATGTGTTTCTGTAAAATCCCACTCTCTGTTGGGGCTGAAACTCAGACTGACAAAATTAGATTCTCTGGGAGTGTGCATTAAGCATCAGTTTAGTTTAGTTTCGTTTTGTTTAGTTCAGTGATTCTGAAGTTAAGGTTACACACAGCTACTGTATCAGAGTTCTTAACCTGGACTTCATAGTGTTTTGTGTTTTTTTCTAATAGTAAATCTTCTAATTTAACGTTAGCTTGCCCTTGTATTATGAACCAAACAGCCCAGCAGCACACTCTAACTAGGGTAGATACCCTGCCATAGCATTTATAGATAGGGTCAGATTCTATTATACAAATTTAGAAGATATCTCATTATTTTTATACTCATTGCCTGCCTGCTTGCTACGTCACTTCAGTCCTGTTCCACTCTTTGCGACCCCATGGACTACAGCCTGCTAGGCTCCTTTGTCCATGGAATTATCTAAGCAAGAGTACTGGAGTGGGTTGCCATGCCCTTCTCCAGGGATTTTACTCATTATTACTCCATTATTAAGTTATTGATTGTATGCACATCTTGATATTGTTATTTCATATTTTGGTGAAGAAGTGCACATTCTAGTATCTAAATAGCAAATTGGCTTTACATTACTATTTTGATGTGTACGTATGTTCAGTTGTTAAATTCTGTCCAGCTTTTTGTGACCCCATGAACTTCAGAACACCAGGCTTACCTGACCATCACTATCTACCAAAGTTAGCCCAAATTCATGAGCACTGAGTCAGTGATGTCATCTAACCATCTAATCCTTTGTTGTCACTTTTGAGGAGAGTTCCAGAAAAACATCTCCTTCTGCTTTATTGACTATGCCAAAACCTTTGATGGTGTGGATTACAACAGACTGTGGAATATTCTTCAAGAGATAGGAACACCAGACTACCTTACCTGCCTCCTGAGAAATTATAACTGGACATGGAACAACAGACTGGTTCCAAATCTGGAAAGGAGTATGTCAAGGCTGTATATTGTCACCCTGTCTATTTAACTTTTATGCAGAGTACATCATGTGAAATGCCAGGCTGGATGAAGCACAAGCTGGAATCAAGATTGCCGGGAGAAATATCAATCACCTCAGATATGCAGATGACACCACCCTTATGGCAGAAAGTGAAAAAGAACTAAAAAGCCTCTTGAAAGTGAAAGAGGAGAGTGAAAAAGTTGGCTTAAAACTCAAGATTTAGAAAACTAAGATCATGGCATCTGGTCCCATCACTTCATGGCAAATAGATAGGGAAACAATGGAAAGAGTGACAGACTTTATTTATTTATTTTTTGGGGGGAGGGGGCTCCAAAATCACTGCAGATGGCGACTGCAGCCATGAAATTAAAAGACACTTGCTCTTTGAAAAGGTATGACCAGCCTAGTTAGTGTATTAAAAAGCAGATACATTACTTTGTGACAAAGGTCCATCTAGTCAAAGTTGTGGTCTTTCCAGTAGTCATGTATGGATGTGAGAATTGGACTATAAAGAAAGCTGAGCACTGAAGAATTGATGCTTTTGAACTGTGGTGTTGGAGAAGACTCTTGAGAGTCCCTTGGACTGCAAGGAGATCCACCCAGTCCATCCTAAAGGAAATCAGTCTTGAATATTCATTGGAAGGACTGATGCTGAAACTGAAATTACAATACTTTGGCCATTTGATGCAAAGAACTGACTCACTGGAAAAGACCCTGATGCTGGGATAAATATAAGGCAGGAGGAGAAGGGGATGACAGAGGATGAGATGATTGGATGGCATCACCAATTCCGTGGACATGAGTTTGAGCAAGCTCAAGCAGTTGAAGGACAAGGAAACCTGGTGTGCAGCAGTCTGTGGGATCGTGAAGAGTCAGACACGACTGAATGACTGAACTGAACTAAACTGAAATACATTTGTCTTCGATCTTTCTTAGCATCAGGGTCTTTTCCAATGGGTTGGCTCTTCTCATCAGGTGGCTAAAGTATTGGAGCGTCAGCTTCAGTATCAGTCCTTCCAATGAATATTCAGGGCTGATTTCCTTTAGGACTGACTGGTTTGATCTCCCTGTAGTTCAAGGAACTCTGTAGAGTCTTTTCCCCAGCACCACAGTTTGAAAGCATCAATTCTTTGGTGCTCAGACTTCTTTATGGTCCAACTCTCACATCCATCCTTGATTACTGGAAAAGCATAGTTTTGACTACGTGTACCTTTGTAGGCAAAGTGATATCTTTGCTTTTTAATATGCTGCCTAGGTTTGTCATAGCTTTCCTTCCTAGAAGCAAGTATCTTTTAATTTCATGGCTGCAGTTACCATCTGCAATGATTTTGGAGCCTAAGAAAATAAAGTCTGTCACTGCTTCCAATTTTTCCCCATCCATTTGCCATGAAATGATGGGACTGGATGCTGTGATCTTAGTTTGCTGAATATTGAGTTTTAATCCAGCTTTTTCACTCTTCTCTTTCACCTTCATCAAGAGACTCATTAGTACCTCTTCACTTTCTGCCATTAGAATGATAACATTTGCATATCCAAAGTTGTTATTTCTCCCAACTTTCATGATTCCAGCTTGTGACTCATCCAGCCTGGCATTTCTCATGATGTTCTCTGCATATAAATTAAATAAACAAGGTGACAGTATACATCCTTGACATGCTCCTCCTTTCCCAATTTTTAACCAGTATGTTGTTCTATAAGTTTTCATTCCAATCCCAAAGAAAGGCAATGTCAAAGAATGCACAATTGCACTCATCTCACATGCTAGCAAAGTAATGCTCGAAGTTCTGCAAGCGAGGCTTCAGCAGTAAGTGAACTGGGAACTTCCATATGTTCAAACTGGATTTAGAAAATTCAGAGGAACCAGAGATCAAATTGTCAACATTCATTGGATTATAGAAAAAGCAAGAGAGTTCCAGAAAAACATCTACTTCTGCTTTATTGATTATGCCAAAGGCTTTGACTGTGTGGTCACAACAAATTGTGGGAAATTCTTAAAGAGATAGGAATAGCAGACCACCTTATCTGCCTCCTGAGAAATCTGTATGTAGGTCAAGAAGAAACAGAATTGGACTTGGAACAACAGACTGGTTCCAAATTGGGAAAGGAGTACGTCAAGGATGCATCTTGTCACCCTGCTTATTTAACCTATATGCAGAATACATCATGCAAAAATCCATACTGGATGAAGCACAAGCTGGAGTCAAGATTACCGGGAGAAATATGAATAACCTCAGATATGCAGATGACTCCACACTTATGGGAGAAAATAAAGAGGAATTAAAGAGCCTCTTGATGAAAGTGAAAGAGGAGGGAGAGTGACGAAACTGGCTTAAAACTCAACATTTGAAAAGGAAAGATCATGGCATCCAATCCTATCAGTTCAGTTCAGTTCAGTTCAGTTCAGTCGCTCAGTCGTGTCTGACTCTTTGTGACCCCATGAATCGCAGCATGCCAGGCCTCCCTGTCCATCACCAACTCCCGGAGTTCACTCAAACTCACGTCCATCCAGTTGGTGTTGCCATCCAGCCATCTCATCCTCTGTTGTCCGCTTCTCCTCCTGCCCCCAATCCCTCCCAGCATCAGGGTCTTTTCCAATGAGTCAACTCTTCACATGAGGTGGCCAAAGTATTGGAGTTTCAGCTTCAGCATCAGTCCTTCCAATGAACACCCAGGACTGATTTCCTTTAGGATGGACTGGTTGGATCTCCTTGCAGTTCAAGAGACTCTCAAGAGTCTTCTCCAACACCACAGTTCAAAAGCATCAATTCTTCAGCTCTCAGCTTTCTTCATAGTCCAACACTCACATCCATACATGACCACTTCATGGCAAATAGATGGGGAAACAATCAAAACAGTGAGAGACTTTATTTTCTTGGGCTCCAAAATCACTGCAGATGGTTACTGCAGCCATAAAAGCATCTTTTGAAGCTTGCTCTTTGGAAGACCAACCTAGACAGCATAGTACTGCAAAGAGATCAAACAAGTCAAATCCTAAAAGGAATCAGTCTTGAATATTCACTGGAAGGACTGATTCTGAAGTTGAAACTGCAATACTTTGACTACCTGATGCAAGAAGCCAACTCGTTGGAAAAGACCCTGATTCTGGGCAAGACTGAAGGCAGGAGGAGAAGGGGATGACAAAGGACAAGATGGTTGGATAGCATCACAGACTCAATGGACATGATTTTGAGCAAACTCTGAGAGTTGGTGATAGACATGGAAGCCTGGTGTGCTTCATTCCATGGGGTCACAAAGAGTTGGACACAACTGAGTGACTGAACAACTGAATTGAACTGATGTTGTTCTGTGTAAAGTTCGAACTGTTGTTTCTAGACCCACATACAGATTTCTCAGGAGGCAGATAAGATGGTCTGGTATTTCCATCTCTTTAAGAATTTTCCACTGTTTTTTGTGATCCACACAGTCAAAGGCTTTAGCATAGTCAAACAATCAGAAGTAGATGTTATTCTGGAATCCCCTTGCTTTCTCTATGACCCAAGGAATGTTGGCAACTTGATCTGTGGTTCCTTTGCTTTTTCTAAACCCAACTTATACATCTGGAGGTTCTCAATTCATATACTGTGAAGTCTAGCTTGAAGGATTTTGAGCATAAACTTACTAGCATGTGAAATGAGCTCAATGGTCTGGTAGTTTGTGAAATCTTTGGCATTGCCCTTTTTTGGGATTTGAATGAAAAGTAATCTTTTCCAGTCCTGTGGCCCCTGCTAAAAGTTATGTTTAATGTAACTTTATCTTTAATGTAACCTTACTATCCAGAGTATTTACACAATTCTAGCATTATTTGAGAAGGGAAGGGGCCAATGGTCATTCCCAGGAAGTATAAGGCCGATATAGAGAAAACGTTCTGAACCTTTGGGCTGGAGTTCTGTCCTTTTCTAGGTGGTTCTATTTCATAGCCTTGACACAATAAGATCTTGTCCATCAGCAGAATCATTGCCAATCTGTCTTGTTTATCCTGGATTCTATGCTTTGAATTCTGTGAAAGCATTAATTTCATTTTTGCCTCTGGATATATTTGCTAACACTTATTGCCTTAAATGTGTATTTAGTCTCTGTTCTTTTATTACTGGATACCAAATGATGAAACATATTCAGGATATACCAATATTACTGGCCTGAGTTGGTTTTATTTTCAACGTTGTTTACAAGTTCTAATCGAATGTATTTTCAGGAATGCTTATTTGATATTGAATCATCAAAGCTGTATTCCACAGGGTTTCACTTCTCCAAGGATGCAAATGGAAAAGCAATAAAATTTGAAACCTGTTTTGAACTAAAAGGTAATGTACTTGCACAGCCTGGTAGTAATATTGCTTTAACAATGTTTTCTTATGTGTTCAGTGGATCAAACAAAATGTGTTTAATCAATTTTAATTCTGTAAGAAAAGGCTTACTTTCAGTTCACTGTAGGATACATCAGTGTGGGAGTTTTCTGATTCTACATTAGACGAGGTTTCCATCCATCAAGAGGAACTGTGATATTCTTCAAAATCCTCTCCTTGGGCCACCTACCACTTGTTTTTCCTGGGCTTGATTTACCTTCAACTTCCTCATGAACATTGACTCACCTTGGCTACACTTAGATGTAATATTTCTCCTCTTGGCCTAGGAACTGATGACAACCTATCCCAAGTTTCCTTTTTTTAAAATAATAACGTTTAATTTAGCAAGTCTAATGAATTATTAGTATCTTAGTGAGTGAGTTCAGTTCAATTCAGTCACTCAGTTGTGTCTGACTCTGTGACCCCATGAAGCACAGCATGCCAGGCCTCCCTGTGGAGTCCACTGAAACCCATGTCCATTGAGTCAGTGATGCCATCCAACCATCTTTTCCTCTGTTGTCTCCTTCTCCTCCTACACCCAATCTTTCCCAGCATCAGGGTCTTTTCCAATGAGTCAGTTCTTCCCATCAGGTGGCCAAAGTATTGGAGTTTCAGCTTCAGCATCAGTCCTTTCAATGAACACCCAGGACTGATTTCCTTTAGGATTGGGCTGGTTGGATCTCCTTGCAGCCCAAGGGACTCTCAAGAGTCTTCTCCAACACCACAGTTCAAAAGCATCAATTCTTCAGCTCTCAGCTTTCTTTATAGTCCAACTCTCAAATCCATACATGACTACTGGAAAAACGATAGCTATTTCTCCCAGCAATCTTGATTCCAGCTTGTGCTTCCTCCAGCCCAGTGTTTCTCATGATGTACTCTGCATATAAATTAAATAAGCAGGGTGACAATATACTACCTTGATGTACTCCTTTTCCTATTTGGAACCAGTCTGTTGTTCCATGTCCAGTTCTAATTGTTGCTTCCTGACCTGCATACAGGTTTTTCAAGAAGCAGGTCAGGTAGTCTGGTATTCCCATCTCTTTAAGAATTTTCTGCAGTGAATACGAGCTAAGAAATATTAATTAGGATTGAAAATAGCTAAACCAGTCTCTTAAGACGATTCTTACAATATACTGTGAAAGCATAATGAAAGAAATTATATATTGGTGCACACTTTCATGATAATCTACTCCCCAACTCTGTCTTTTATAATAAAAAGTAAATTGAAGTTTTTTCACCTATTATAAGAAAGTTAAGGGAAGACTAGACATCACCATATGCACCTGAAATGAATAGTACTGTGTTTGTTCTACCCACACCTAATTTACCTAACAGCAATGGTAGTAACCAGTAAAGATATGGTAGAGGTACCGTCTAGCATTAAATTAACAACTAATTAAAACTTGATTCACTAACTTTTTTTATAACCTTCTTTCTTTATTAATATTCAATATCTGAAAGTCTCTAAAGAACTGAGTTCTTATCAGTCTCTGGAGAAGTTGAAAGGAAGGATGAGAAAATGGCTCTAAGTTATCATTCATGCTTTCATTGCTGTGATGGTTAATTTTAGTTGCCAAATTAGCAAGACCACAGAATTCAGTTACTTGCTCAAATATTATTCTAGATGTTTCTGTAAAGATATTTTTTGATGAGCCTTAACATTGAAATTGTAGATTTCAGTAAATCAAATTATTTTTATAATAAGGATGGGTCTCATCTAATCAGTTGAAGGCCTAAATAATAAAAGACTGATGTCACAGAGCGCTGGCAGAAAGGAGCAACCCCACGTTGAAGGAGTGGTGGCTGCGCGGGCTCAGGAGGGCCAAAAGGAGCTACTCCACGTTCAAGGTTGGGAGGGGCGGCAGTGAGGAGATACCCCTCATCCAAGGTAAGGAGCAGCGGTTATGCTTTGCTGGACTAGCCGTGAAGAGATACCCCACATCCAAGATAAGAGAAACCCAAGTAAGATGGTAGGTGTTACGAGAGGGCATCAGAGGGCAGACACACTGAAACCATAATCACAGAAAACTAGTCAATCTAATCACATGGACCACAGCCTTGTCTAACTCAATGAAATTAAGCCATGCCATGTGGGACCACCCAAGATGGGTGGGTCATGGTGTAAAGGTCTGACAGAATGTGGTCCACTGGAGAAGGGAATGGCAAACCACTTTGGTATTGTTGCCTTGAGAACCCCACGAACAGTATGAAAAGGTAAAATGATAGGATACTGCAAGAGAAGCTCCCAGGTCAGTAGGTGCCCAATATGCTGCTGGAGATCAGTGGAGAAATAACTCCAGAAAGAATGAAGGGATGGAGCCAAAGCAAAAACAATACCCAGTTGTGGATATGAGAAACAAGATCCGATGCTGTAAAGAGCAATATTGCATAGGAACCTGGAATGTCAGGTCCATGAAACATGGCAAATTGGAAGTGGTCAAACAAGAGATGGCAAGAGTGAACGTCAACATTCTAGGAGTCAGCGAACTAAAATGGACGGAATGGGTGAATTTAACTCAGATGACCATTATATGTACTACTGTGGGCAGGAATCCCTTAGAAGAAATGGAGTAGCCATCATGATCAACAAAAGACTCCAAAATGCAGTACTTGGATGCAATCTCAAAAACGACAGAATGATCTCTGTTTGTTTCCAAGGAAAACCATTCTTTATCACAGTAATCCAAGTCTATTCCCCAACCAGTAACACTGAAGAAGCTGAAGTTGGACAGTTCTATGAAGACCTACAAGACCTTTTAGAACTAACACCCCAAAAAAGATGTCCTTTTCATTATAGGGGACTGGAATGCAAAAGTAGGAAGTCAAGAAACAGCTGCAGTAATGGGCAAATTTGGCCTTGGAATGCGGAATGAAGCAGGGCAAAGACTAATAGAGTTTTGCCAAGAAAATGCACTGATCATAGTAAGCACCCTCTTCCAACAACACAAGAGAAGACGCTACACATGGACATCACCAGATGGTCAACACCAAAATCAGATTGATTATATTCTTTGCAGCCAAAGATGGAGAAGCTCTATACAGTCAGCAAAAATAAGTCTGGGAGCTGACTGTGGCTCAGATCATGAACTCCTTATTATCAAATTCAAACTTAAAATGAAGAAAGTAGGGAAAACCACCAGACCATTCAGGTATGACCTAAATCAAATCCCTTATGATTATACAGTAGAAGTGAGAAATAAATTTAAGGGACGAGATCTGATAGAGTGTCTGATGAACTATGGATGGAGGTTCGTGACATTGGACAGGAGACAGGGATCAATATCATCCCTATTGAAAAGAAATGCAAAAAAGCAAAACAGCTGTCTGAGGAGACCTTACAAATAGCTGTGAAAAGAAGAGAAGCAAAAAGCAAAGGAGAAAAGGAAAGATATAAGCATCTGAACACAGATTTCCAAAGAATAGCAAGAAGAGATAAGAAAGCCTTCTTCAGGGATCAATGCAAAGAAATCGAGGAAAACAAAAGAATGGGAAAGACTAGAGATCTCTTCAAGAAAATTAGAGAAACCAAGGGAACAATTCATGCAAAGATGGGCTCAATAAAAGACAGAAATGGTGTGGACCTAACAGAAGCAGAAGATATTAAGAAGAGGTGGCAAGAATACAAAGAAGAACTATACAAAAAAGATCTTCATGACCAAGTTAATCACGATGGTGTGATCACTAACCTAGAGCCAGACATCTTGAATAGCTAGTGGAGGTGATGGAATTCTAGTTGAGCTATGTCAATTCCTGAAAGATGGTGCTGTGAAAGTGCTGCACTCAATATGCCAACAAATTTGGAAAACTCAGCAGTGGCCACAGGACTGGAAAAGGTCAGTTTTCATGCCAAGCCCAAAGAAAGGCAATACCAAAGAATGCACAAACTACTGCACAATTGCGCTCATCTCACACGCTAGTAAAGTACTGCTCAAAATTCTCCAAGCCAGGCTTCAGCAATATGTGAACCGTGAAATTCCAGATGTTCAAGCTGGTTTTAGAAAAGGCAGAGGAGACAGAGATCAAATTGCTAACATCAGCTGGATCATGGAAAAAGCAAGAGAGTTCCAGAAAAACATCGATTTCTGCTTTATTGACCAGGCCAAAGTCTTTGACTGTGTGGATCACAATAAACTGTGGAAAATTCTGAAAGAGATGGGAATACAAGACCACCTGACCTGCCTCTTGAGAAACCTACATGCAGATCAGGAAGCAACTGTTATAACTGTACATGGAACAACAGACTGGTTCCAAAGAGGAAAACGAGTGTGTCAAGGCTGTAGATTGTCACCCTGCTTATTTAACTTCTATGCAGAGTACATCATGAGAAACGCTGCACTGGAAGAAGCACAAACTGGAATCAAGATTGCTGGGAGAAATATCAATAACCTCAGATATGCAGATGACACTACACTTATGGAAGAAAGGAAAGACGAACTAAAAAGTCTTTTGATGAAAGTGAAAGAGAAGAGTGAAAATGTTGGCTTAAAGCTCAGGATACAGGATGCCTGGAGCTGGTGCAATGGGATGACCCAGAAAGATGATATGGGGAGGGTGGTGGGAGGGGGGTTCAGGGTTGGGAACTCATGTACACCTGTGGTGGATTCATGTCAATGTATGGCAAAACCAATATAGTATTGTAAAGTAAAAAAAAAAAAAACAAAAAAAAAAAAACAAAAAAAAAACAAATACTTAGCATCTGCTGTAAGTGTTTGAATTCTAAGTAAAGGCAAATTAATGCATCTGTGAAAATTCTAAGTAAAATTTTGTGAATCCGTCATATTTTTAAGAAATTTCTTACTTGATCAATTCACTTAATTTCAAACTTTAGAAATTCGTCAGTTGAATAATAAATCCATGTCAAGAAAAAAAAAAAAAAAAGCTCAACATTCAGAAAATGAAGATCATGGCATCTGGTCCCAACACTTCATGGGAAATAGATGGGGAAACAGTGGAAACACTGTCAGACTTTATTGTTTTGGGCTCCAAAATCACTGAAGATGGTGATCGCAGACATGAAATTAAAAGACTCTTACTCCTTGGAAGGAAAGTTATGACCAACCTAGATTGCATATTCAAAAGCAGAGACATTACGTTGCTGAATAAGGTCCATCTAGTCAAGGCTATGGTTTTTCCAGTAGTCATGTATGGATGTGAGAGTTGGACTGTGAAGAAAGCTGAGTGCTGAAAAATTGATGCTTTTGAACTGTGGTGTTGGAGAAGACTCTTGAGAGTCCCATGGACCGCAAGGAGATACAACCGGTCCATTCTAAAGGAGATTGGTCCTGGGTGTTCATTGGAAGGACTTATGGTGAAGCTGAAACTCTGATACTTTGGCCACCTCATGGGAAGAGTTCATTCATTTGAAAAGTCCCTGATGCTGGGAGGGATTAGGGGCAGGAGGAGAAGGGGATGACAGAGGATGAGATGGCTGGATGGCATCACCGACTCGATGGACGTGAGTTTGAGTGAACTCTCAGGGTTGGTGATGGACAGGAAGGTGTGGCGTGATGCAATTCATGAGGTCACAACAAGCCAGAGACGACTGAGTGACTGAACGAATTGAACTGAACTGATGTCATGGAAGAAAGGTCATTCTACCCACCAGACTCCAACTTCAGTGTTAGCTGTTCACTGGGTCTCCAGCCTGTTGCCCTGCTCAGCAGATCTGAACTCAGGATCCACAATGGCATGAGCCAGTTTCTTAAAATAAATATATTTTCTCTCTCTCTCTCTCTTTCACTCTGTCTTGCTCCTTCTCTCTATATATATGTATACACACACATGCACATATAGATATATACATCCTACTGGCTTATTTCCCTAGAGATCTTTACCACTGTTACCCCCCAGTACACACTGTGAGGCTCCCAGGTGGCTGAGTGGCAAAGAATCTGCCTGCCAATGCAGGATATGCAAGTTCTATCCCTGGGTGAAGAAGACCACCTTGAGAAGGGAATGGCCACCCACTCCAATATCCTTGCCTGAAAAATCTCATGGACAGAGGAGCCTGGTGGGTTACCATCCATCAGTCCACAGGGTTGCAAAGTGTCAGACGTGACTGAGTGACTAAACAACAAAAAAGACATCTCGTAGAACATATTATTTCATTAAAAAATTCAATGTGTGATAGAAGGTGTGTTTTGTTATATGAGGTAAATTTGAGAATGTGTAATTGAATCAGAAAGGCACAGAAAGACAAATATCGCATGTAAAATCTAAAAAAAAAGTCAAACTTAGAGAAACAGAGTAGAATGGTGGTTGCCAGGGGCTAGGAGGGAGGTGGGAGTAGTAGATGTTGGTCAAAAAGGATACACACTTTTAATTATGAAATGAGTTTGCTATAGAGAGCTAGCATACAGCATGGTAACTACAGTTGATAATATATTGTATATATGATGATTGCTAAGATAGCAGATCTTGATTGTTCTCACCACACACGAACACACACACACAATGTAAACTGCGTGAGATGATTAATATATTAATTAACTTCTTTGTGGTCATTAGGTATACTTACATCAAAACAGCATATTATATACTTTCAGTTCAGTTCAGTTCAGTCACTCAGTCGTGTCCGACTCTTTGCGACCCCATGAATTGCAGCACGCCAGGCCTCCTGTCCATCACCAACTCCCGGAGTTCACTCAGACTTGCATCCATTGAGTCAGTGATGCCATCCAGCCATCTCATCCTCGGTCATCCCCTTCTTCTTCTGCCCCCAATCACTCCCAGCATCAAAGTCTTTTCCAATGAGTCAACTCTTCCCATGAAGTGGCCAAAGTATTGGAGTTTCAGCTTTAGCATCATTCCTTCCAAAGAAATCCCAGGGTTGATCTCCTTCAGAATGGACTGGTTGGATCTCCTTGCAGTCCAAGGGACTCTCAAGAGTCTTCTTCAACACCACAGTTCAAAGGCATCAATTCTTCATTGCTCAGCCTTATTCACAGTCCAACTCTCACATCCATACATGACTACTGGAAAAACCATAGCCTTGGCTAGACGGACCTTAGTTGGCAAAATAATGTCTCTGCTTTTGACTATGCTATCTAGGTTGGTCATAACTTTTCTTCCAAGGAGTAAGCGTCTTTTAATTTCATGGCTACAATTGCCATTTAAACATGTGTAATTTTTGTCAATTCTGTCTCAAGAAACTGAAAATTTTTAAATAAAATGTAGAAAGGAGATAATCTGTCTGTTTTGGTAATTTAAAAAAGTCAGAACAAATCAAGAGCTAATTGCTCAGTTGTGTCCGACCCTTTGCAACCCCAAGAACAGTTGCCCACCAGGCTCCTCTGTTCATGGGGATTCTCCAGGCAAGAATACTGGAGTGAGTTGCCATACCCTCCTCCAAGGGATCTTTCCAACCCAGGAATTGAATTCAGGTCTCTTACATTGCAGATGGATACTTTATCGTCTGAGCCCCTAGGGAAGCAAATAAGAAAAAGTCTCCAGTAATTACTATGGTATATCACACTGACCCCTCCTTTGACTAGTCCCCATTTTAGATGTTTCTATTCACTGGTTTGATAGTATCAGTCAACAATTTATTATTCGTGATGCAACCATTTAATGGGTCCCTAAGTGCAGGCTCTATTCTTGTAGTTAGTATAGCCATGAGATGAGGTTAGATATTTTCTTGTGCAACTTATATTCTAATCACAGGCATAGACACTGTACAAAAAAAGTAGTGAGAACAATAGACATGGATACAATCTAAATGTCTGTCAATGGATGGATAAGAAGATATACATATATACACATGTATATACACACACATATGTATATATAATGGAATATTGCTACTGCTGCTGCTGCTAAGTCGCTTCAGTCATGTCCGACTCTGTGTGACTCCATAGATGGCAGCCCACTGGGCTCCACCGTCCCTGGGATTTTCCAGGCAAGAGTACTGGAGTGGTACTATGTGTACATTTATATATAAAACTGATCACTTTGTAGTACACCAGAAACTAATGAGACATTGTAAATAACTATACTTCCATTGAAAAAAAAAAAGCAAGGAAAATAATTATAAGCAATGATAAATGTTTAAAAAGACATAAGCAGGGTCCCAGGAGACAGAAAAGTATAAGAATACTTTAAACAAGTTATTTGGGGATGTTTTCTTTAATCGAAGGTGGTGGAAACTGATTACAGAGGACTCAAAAATGCAGCCAGTAGCAAAGCCAAAGGAAGAACATTCCAGGCACAGCAAGTGAGAAGCGCCTGGCTCAAGGCAGAGTTTGACATGTCTAAAGCTGTAGCTGAAAGTTCATGAATGAAGAAGGGAATTAATGGTACAAGATCCAGAGCAATCTGGAGTATGCCCTGTGAAGCAGCTGAAAGATATAAGGCTTGGGAGAGTTGTGGATCTAATAAGTTCTTTCAAAGTTACTCTGCTATACGGATTACATATTGAAGGAAGGCAAGAAATGGGGGGTTGGTTAGATGACCGTATCTTGCATTGTGTTTTTATTGTATGTCACTGAACAAAATCAGAAAGGGAGTTAAAACTTAAATATGTACAAGCCCAGTCTCAAATTATGATTCAAGCCACACAGCTTTTTGAACTTTTTCAAGATATATACCCACTAAAATTTGGTAACCTACCTTATGCATTTTTGTAATGAAGAATAAAAGATGTTTATTGTAAGGGACCTAGCACCTATCTATTATTTGATAAATGATAGTTCTATTTTTTCTTCCATGCATCTATATAAATTCCTAGCACAATGTTTCTATTTCATAAAGCAAGGTAGAGTGTAAATGTTATAAAAATATGGTAAGTAACTCAAGCTTAAACTTGAGTGAACCAAGTCTTTCTGCATGTATTTCTAAAACTGTAATATGATGAAAATAGGCTAGATTGTTTCTTCAATTTTTTGCAATGTTTATATTTACCTATTTCTGGAAGATTATATGGGACTTCCCAGGTGGCTCAGTGTTAAAGAATCTGCCTGCCAATTCAGGAGACGGAGGAGACACAGATTCAAACCCTGGGTCAGGAAGATCCCCTGGAGGAGGGAACGGCAACCCACTCAAGGATTCTTGCCTGTAAAATCCCATAGACAGAGGAGCTTGGCAGGCTACAGTTCAGAGGGTCACAAAGAGTTGGACATGACTGAGCAACTAAACATGCATGCACACACAGAAGATTATATATTTCATGATAAAATAGAGAACATGTTTATTAAATCTTAGAGCAGTTGTGTCTAGGCATTTGGGTGGAATAGATTACAGTATTTGGGCAATGAATTTGACCCTCAAATTCATAGTGTTATAAGCAAAAGGGATAATATGTTGTTTGAATTTACTGAAAGAGAAAGAAGTTCACTTTTTCTTTGGATACAATTATTATTTTGTTGGAACTAAATGCAAGTTTCTCATGATGAAGTCTGCATAGAAGTTAAATAAGCAGAGTGACAATATACAGCCTTGATGTACTCCTTTTCCTATTTGGAACCAGTCTGTTGTTCCATGTACAGTTCTAACTGTTGCTTCCTGACCTGCATACAGATTTCTCAAGAGGCAGGTTAGGTGGTCTGGTGTTCCCATCTCTCTCAGAATTTTCCACAGTTTATTGTGATCCACACAGTCAAAGACTTTGGCATAGTCAATAAAGCAGAAATAGATGTTTTTCTGGAACTCTCTTGCTTTTTCCATGATCCAGCCGATGTTAGCAATTTGATCTCTGGTTCCTCTGCCTTTTCTAAAACCAGCTTGAACATCAGGAAGTTCATGGTTCATGTATTGCTGAAGCCTGGCTTGGAGAATTTTGAGCATTACTTTACTAGAGTGTGAGATGAGTGCAATTGTGCAGGAGTTTGTGCATTCTTTGGCATTGCCTTTCTTTGGGCTTGGAATGAAAACTGACCTTTTCCAGTCCTGTGGCCACTGCTGAATTTTCCAAATTTGCTGGCATACTGAGTGCAGCACTTCACAGCATCATCTTTCAGGATTTGAAATAGCTCAACTGGAATTCCATCACCTCCATTAACTTTGTTCATAGTGATGCTTTCTAAGATCCCCTTGACTTCACATTCCAGGATGTCTGGCTCTAGATGAGTGATCACACCATCGTGATTATCTGGGTCATGAAGCTCTTTTTTGTACAGTATTTCTGTGTATTCTTACCATCTCTTCTTAATATCTTCTGCTTCTGTTAGGTCCATACCATTTCTGTCCTTTATCAAGCCCATCTTTGCATGAAATGTTCCCTTGGTATCTCTGATTTTCATGAAGAGATCTCTAGTCTTTCCCATTCTTTTGTTTTCTTCTATTTCTTTGCATTGATCGCTGAGGTAGGCTTTCTTATCTCCTCTTGTTATTCTTTGGAACTCTGCATTCAGATGTTTATATCTTTCCTTTTCTCCTTTGCTTTTCACTTCTCTTCTTTTCACAGCTATTTGTAAGTTGTAATATATATTCTATGAGCCCTCGGGACAAAGACTCTGAGAAACAGAGTATACAATATCTTTGAATGTATTTTTACAAAACATCAGAATGCAGTTAAAATGATTGAATCTTAGAGAAAATCTCTCTAGAGACATAGGGAATTACAAGTAAATTGTAATGGAATAAAAGCAGTTGTGAGTTGGCCTGCAATAATGTGACCCAGATACTCTTCTGAAGCACAGTTCAATACACTGAAAGCTTAGCTTAATACAGAGATAAAAATAGATGCAGTTTCTTATAGAAAAGGAAATAGCATTTGCCCTGAGCTATTCACCAAAGCTAAGAAAGATATTAGACAATTAAATCATTCGTTCTATAAACTCCTCCTTAATTCAAGGCTATACTATAAGGATTCTGAAATCCTTTTTGCGCTGACCTTAGCATCTGTAATATTCATTCAGTTTAGAAAAGAATGTTATTAACAATTATGCATTAACAAATTAGATTATCTAGATGTAATGGGGAAATTCATAAAAATACAAGTTACTAAAATTGACTCAAGAAGAAATAGAATGTCTGAACAGACTTATCACAAAATATTAATATTACAGTGATTGAATGAGTAATCAAAACCTTTCTACAAAGAGAAGTTCAGGGTCAGATGCTTTCAGTGGTATATCTTACCAAATATTTAAAGAAGACTGATTAGCAATTCTTCTCAAAGTCTTCCACAAAACAGAAGCACAGGGAATACTTCTGACTTATTCTGTAAGGTAAATATCACTCTAATAACAAAAACAAGTACTTCACTGGTGGCTCAGTGGTAAAGAATTCACCTGCAATGCATGAGATTCAGGAAATGTGGGTTCAATCCCTGGGTCAGGAAGATCCCCTGGAGGAGGGCCTGGCAACCCACTCGAATATCCTTGTCTGGAGAATCCCATGGATAGCAGAGCCCAGTGGACTGCAGTCTATAGGGCTGCAAAGAGTCAGACAAGACTGAAGCAACTAAGCATGCACACCAGCACAACAAAAACAAAGTCAATAAAAAAACAAAAAAGAAAACCAATGAAGATCAATATCCATTATGAATACAGATTTAAAAAAATCTTTAACAAAATATTGCCAAACCAAATCCAACAGTGTATTAAAAAGAGTATATACAATGACCAGATGAGATTTACCCCAGGAATGTAAGAGTGGTTCAGTATGAGAAAGTCAACGAATGTCATATACCACATAAACAGAACAAAGAAGGGAAAAGCACAGAATCATCTCAAATGACAGGGAAAAAAAAAAAAGGATTTGACAAAACACAACACCCTTCCATGGTAAAAACTAAGAAATTCCCTAAAAATAACAAAGGCAAATTCAAAGCTAACATCATATTTACTGGTGAAATACTGAAAGTTGTTTCTCCTAAGATGAAGAATAATACAAAAATCAAATATTGATAATGTGGTACAACTTGGATGAATGTTGGGGGGAAATATGCTAAGTGAAAGAAGTGAAACTCAAGAGGTCATATCTCGTATAATTCTATTTATCTTAAGTATTCTTAATAGGTAAATCCATAGACCCAGAGAGTAGACTGATAGTTCCAAGGAACTATATTAATGAAGAAATAGGATAACTGCTTTATGGGTGTGAGCATTGCTTTGAGAGTGATGAAAATGCTTTGAAATTTTCAGAACTAGATAGAAGTGGTGGTCATACAATATTGTGAATGTACTAAAAATCATTAAATTATTCATTTTAAAATGGCTAAATTAATGCCATGTGATTTTACCTTGATCATTTTTTAAAAATAGACAAAGGATTTGAATTCTGCAATGAAGATACACAAATGTCAAATAACCACTTGAAATTATTTAGGGGAAAACAAATCAAAACTACAGTGGAGAATTACTTCATATCCATTAGCTTGTATGTAATAAAAAGAGAAAATTTTAAGTGACGGTAAGTATGTGAAGATTTTAGAACACTCCTGCATCACTGATGGTAATCTAAAATTGCATCGTCCTTCGGAAAAACAATTTGACAGTTTTTCAAAAAGATATATAGAGAGATACCACAGGTCCCAGAACATCCAGTCCAGAAATAAACTAGGGACACCTGAAAATACAAAATATACCCACAAGATAAGTTATCCACGTAATAACTTATATGCAAATGTTCACAGCATCGGATAAGAGTCAACAATTGCAAGCAGTGTAAATGTCTGTCAACTGATGAATAAGTTAAGTATATATAGTCATGCAACAAACTATTATTCAGCCATGGGTAAACTTTGAAAATAGCATACTAAGTGAAAGAAACCAGACACAAAAGGGAATGCATTTCTTCACTCAATTTATCTGAAATATCTAAAATAGGCAGATCCATAGTGACAGAATGTAGATGAATGATTTCCACGGGCTAGACGGAAAGATAAACACTGAGTGCCCACCAATGGGTAGGAGGTTTCTTATTGGTGTGATGAAAATATTTTGATATTATATAGTGGTAATGGCTGCAAAACATTGTGAAACAAAAGGCTACTGTGTTGTACACTCTCAGAGGGTAAATACTGTGGCATGTATATTTTAATTCAATAAAGTCTCAAAAAATTAAAGGTGTGGATTAAGTCTCCCTCACTTCCCCCAGATCCTCTCCATCATTATGTTCTGATATTGTTGAGGAGAAAGACAGATTATATATGTTTTTGCATGTTTAGAGAAAGGTTTATCATTCTGTATAAATAGAATATATGTGAGATTCACTGGAGAGAGAGTAGATGCTAGTTTCTCATAGAATTTTGCTCTCTTTGAATTTTCCCCTCACATTTCACCTTCAATGCCACAAAAGTTATCCTGCTAAAATGTAACAATGTCACTTACCTACATAGAAACTTTCAAGGTTTCTGTTTTGCTTCTCAGTTAAAGGTCCAAGAAAAATGGGTTTTAAATATCCACATGATACTTGTTCTATGGTGATATTCTCAGAAACCCCAAGCAAGCTGGCAAAGTTTGATTCAAATCTTTCTATTCTAACTCTGATGATTAGTAGAATATTTGGGTTCATACACGTGGTTTTAGGTTTGTGGTGATTTACCTAAGTGCAAATGATGAGTCTTTATCATAATGATAACAGTTCAGTGAAACAATTATTCAAGCAATACAGGGAGAAATCTCTTGCTTCCTTCCAAAGATCCATATGGTTACTCATCAACCACCCTTTCCTTGCTGTCTTCTCCAGCCTCCTACTTGTACCCAGGCTCTGGGTTCTTTTTTTTCTAATCAATTATATTAATAGATAACTGTACTAAATAATGAGTCTTAGATTCACACACACACACTATGGTCAGGGAATCACACAGAACTCTATGAACTCAGTGAAAGCATTTAAACTTCCCTGATATTCACTAAAAATGCCCACCTTGGTATGAACCAAATGAAATGTGTTTGGTCCTTATCTGGCATGCAGAAAAGTGCTTCTCATGCACTACCTGTACCTAGCTGAATTCAGGGCAACATACCCAAATCCATGACATGGTCAAATTCATAGAGCCTGCATTATTCCTATTTGTAAAATGGAAAATCATACTAGACTCTAAGACTATGAGAAAACCGATGACTGCCCTTAACAACCTGCCTTGATGAGGGTGATCCAGAACTATGACCAAATAAAGTTTCCTCATTCTTCATGAAGGTACCTCAGGGTGATACAGCAGAGAAAGGCCAATAGAAAGGATGGCTGCTGGGTTACCCAGAAGATTGTGCAGAACAGTTAATTATCAAAGCTGCTGGGCTTGAGATGAGAATCATATCAGTTTAGCCTTGGGCATACTGCCAGAGTGAAGGTGGAAAACTGATGTGAGTCTTTGCTTTAATCTGATGAAAGATTTCCATCAGATTAAATTTCCATCTTCCAAATTTAGAGCTAAGAACAACATTCTATTCTATTTCTCTGAGTAGGCCTTAAATCAGTGTGAGTAAAATAAAGTTTGCTCCACATCCCTGCCAGCATTCTAGTAGGTGTGAAATAGTATCCCGTTTTGGATTTAATTTGCATTTTGCTGCTGACTGATTATGCTGAGCCCTTTTTTAAGTGCTTATTGGGCATTCCTATACCCATTTTGGTGAAGTGTATTTTAAAGATATTTGACCATTTTATTGTTTTTTCTTCTTGGCTTTTATTTACATCAATTCTTTATTAATAATCCAAAGGAAATCAATTCAAACTATTGAAAGAAATATACTGTTAATATCCTGTTCTTTTCTGTGGTTTTGTTTTCACTTTATTCTCTGCTTTAATATTTTAAAATCATGATGAAATACACATAACACCACATAGCATCTTTCCCATTTTTAGCAGTTCAATATTATGAGGTGTATTCACATTGCTATGTAATCTATCTCCAGAACTATTTTCATCTTACAAATCTGAAATTCTAAACCCATTAAACAACCACTCCTTATTTCCCACCTTCCCTGGCCCTAGGCTCTCAACCATTCTACTCTTTTTATATGAATCTGACCGCTCCAGATAATTCAAATAAGTGAATCAAACAATATTTATCTTCTTTTTTTCTTTTTTAGACTGATTTATTTTATGCAGCATAATGCCCTCAAGTTTTATCTGTGTTGTAGGGTGTACCATATTTTCCCTCCTTTTTAAGGCTGAATAACATTTCATTGTATGTCTATGTGACTTTTTTAAAATTTCTTCATCAGTGAACACTTTTAACTAATGGGTAGAGTTTAAGATTTGTAAGATGAAAACAGTTCTGGAGATAGATGATATAGAAATATGAATACACCACATAATATTGCATTTAGTTACCACAAACAATGCTGAACATGGTGTACAGATATCTTTTTCAGCCCCTGTTTTCATTTCTTTCAGATATACACCTAGAAGCAGCCTTACTGGATCATATGTTAATGCTATTTTAAACATTCTTAAAGGAATCACCATGGTATTTTCCAAAGCAGTTGCAATCCTTTTCATTTTCACCAACAGTGATCACTTTTATCATACCAGGTATGATAAAAGTTCTTTTCTGGTATGATATGTTCTTTTCTGGTTTTATTTTTTGGTAGTAGGCATGCTGATGGGCGTGAGGTGATATCGGATTGTTTTTATTTGCATTTCCCTACTCATCTCACACACTAGTAAAGTAATGCTCAAAATTCTCCAAGTCAGGCTTCAGCAATATGTGAACCATGAACTTCCTGATGTTCAAGCTGGTTTTAGAAAAGGCAAAGGAACCAGAGATCAAATTGCCAACATCTGCTGGATCATGGAAAAAGCAAGAGAGTTCCAGAAAAACATCTATTTCTGCTTTATTGACTATGCCAAAGCCTTTGACTGTGTGGATCACAATAAACTGTGGAAAATTCTGAAAGAGATGGGAATACCAGACCATCTGACCTGCCTCTTGAGAAACCTATATGCAGGTCAGGAAAACAACAGTTAGAACTGGACATGGAACAACAGACTGGTGCCAAAAAGGAAAAGGAGTATGTCAAGGCTGTATATTGTCACCCTACTTATTTAACTTATATGCAGAGTCCATCATGTAAAACACTAGGCTGGAAGAAGCACAAGCTGGAATCAAGATTGTCAGGAGAAATATCAATAACCTCAGATATGCAGATGACACCACCCTTATGGCAGAAAGTGAAGAGGAACTAAAGAGCCTTCTGATGAAAGTGAAAGTGGAGAGTGAAAAAGTTGGCTTAAAGTTCAACATTCAGAAAACGAAGATCATGGCATCTGGTCCGATCACTTCATGGGAAATAGATGGGGAAACAGTGGAAACAGTGTCAGACTTTATTTTTTGGGCTCTAAAATCACTGCAGATGGTGATTGCAGCCATGAAATTAAAAGACGCTTGCTCCTTGGAAGAAAAGTTATGACCAACCTAGATAGCATATTCAAAAGCAGAAACATTACTTTGCCAGCAAAGGTCCATCTAGTCAAGGCTATGTTTTTTCCAGTGGTAATGTATGGATATGAGAGTTGGACTGTGAAGAAAGCTGAGTGCCAAAGAATTGATGTTTTTGAACTGTGGTGTTGGAGAAGACTCTTGAGAGTCCCTTGGACTGCAAGGAGATCCAAACAGTCCATTCTGAAGGAGATCAGCCCTGGGATTTCTTTGGAAGGAATGATGCTGAAGCTGAAACTCCAGCACTTTGGCCCCCTTATATGAAGAGTTGACTCATTGGAAAAGACTCTGATGCTGGGAGGGATTGGGGGCAGGAGAGAAGGGGACGACCGAGCATGAGATGGTTGGATGACATCACCGACTCGATGGATTTGAGTCTGAGTGAACTCTGGGAGTTGGTGATGGACATGGAGGCCTGGCATGCTACGATTCACGGGGTTGCAAAGAGTGGGACATGACTGAGCGACTGAACTGAACTGAACTGAATGACTAAGAGTCAGACACCACTGAGCAACTTCACGTTCACTTTTCACTTTCATGCTTTGGAGAAGGAAATGTCAACCCACTCCAGTGTTCTTGCCAGGAGAATCCCAGGGACAGGGGAGCCTGGTGGGCTGCCGTCTATGGGGTCGCACAGAGTCGGACACGACTGACACAACGTAGCAGCAGCAGCAGCAGCAGCAATGACTGATAATGTTGAACGTCTTTTTACATGCTTGTTAGAAATTTGCTTATCTTCTTTGGAGAAATATCTATTCACATCTTTGGTCCTATTTTTAGTTGGATTATTCATTATTTCTTGTTGTTGTTGAGTTCTTTATATGTGTTCTTTATATATGTTGTTTATTAACTTCTTGTCAGAAAAATGATTTGCAAACATTTCCTCCCATTTCTTATGTTTTCTTTTCATCCTGTTGAATTTTCATATCTTTGATGAAGAAAAGATAGTAATTTTGTTGTACTCAGTTCAGTTCAGTTCAGTTGCTCAGTCATGTCTGACTCTTTGTAACCCCATGAACCACAGCATACCAGGCCTCCCTGTCCATCACCAACTCCCAGAGCCCACCCAAACACATGTCCATTGAGTTGGTGATGCCATCCAACCATATCATTTTCTGTCATCCCCTTCTCCTGCCCTCAATCTTCCCCAGCATCAGGATCCTTTCAAATGAGTCAGCTCTTCACATGAGGTGGCCAAAGTATTGGAGTTTCAGCTTTAGCATCATTCCTTCCAAAGAAATCCCAGGGCTGATCTCCTCCAGAATGGACTGGTTGGATCTCCTTGCAGTCCAAGGGACTCTCAAGAGTCTTCTCCAACACCACAGTTGAAATAGGTAAATTATCACAAGTGAAATTAATCACCAGTCCAGGTTCGATACATGATAAAGGGTGCTTAGGGCTGGTGCACTGGGATGACCCAGAGGGATAGAGGAGGGGTTTACCATGGGGAACACATGTACACCCATGGTGGATTCATGACAATGTATGGCAAAACCAATACAATATTGTAAAGTAAAAATAAATACATAAATTTAAATAAAAAAGCATACATTCTTTGGTGCTCAGCTTTCTTTATAGTCCAACTCACATCCATACATGACCACTGGAAAAAACATAGCCTTGACTAGATGGAGCTTTGTTGACAAAGTAATGTCTCTTCTTTTAAATATGCTGTCTAGGTTGGTCATAACTTTCTTTCCAAGGAGTATGCGTCTTTTAATTTCATGGCTGCAATCACCATCTGCAGTGATTTTGGAGCCCAGAAAAATAAAGTCAGCCACTGTTTCCCCATCTATTTGCCATGAAGTGATATATTCAAATTTATCTATTTTTACTTTTGTTACCTGTGTTTTTAGTGCCATGTTGAAGAAATTTTTGCTGAACCTAACACTACAAAAATTTTCATACTTTTTTTTTCTAAGAGTTTTAGCTTTTATGTTTAGGTCCATGGTTTATTTTGAGTTGATATTTGTAAATAGTGTGAGATAAAAATCCGACTTCATTCATCTGAATGTGGATACTTAGTTTTACAGTACCTCTTGTTGAAACAGTGCTTTCCCTTCATTGAATTCTACTGGTATCTCTCATTAAAAATAATTTGCCTGTACATATGAGGATTTATTTCTGACACGTCTAGTCTAGTCCACTGGTTTATATATATGTCTTTATAGTAGCACCACATGTTTGATTACTTTATAATAAGTTTTGAAATCAGGAAGTGTGAAACCTCCAACCTTGTTCTTCTTTTCCAAAATTGTTTTGCATCTTCATAGCCCTTTGGAAGTCTGTATTTTAGGATGGATTCTCTTTTTTTCTTGCAAAAACTTTCTTCAAGATTTTGGTGGGGATTACATTAAATTCTAGATAACTTTGAATAGTATTGATATCTCAATAATTTTAAGCCTTTCAATCTATCACCACTGAATGACTTCCCAATTTTGTGTGCCTCCTTTAATTTCCTTCAGTGACATTTTGCAGTTTTAAATGAACAGTTCTTTCACTTCCTCATTAAGCTTGTTTTAAGTTATTTCATTATTTTGATGATATTGCAATTAATCTGTTCATTTTTTTCCTAAATGTTCATTGTTAATGCATAAAAGCAAACTTACTTCTGTATGTTGATTTTTTTGTCCTATGACTTGCCTGATTATATTTATTAGTTCTAACAGTTTTGTGTGTCCATGTATTTGTGTGTGCTCATGTGTATAAATATGTGTCATCTTTAGTGCTTCTGCATATAAGATTGTGTCCTCAACAAAGAAAGAACATTTTACTTTTTTATTTCTAACTTGGATGCCTTTTATCTTTTCCTGTCTAATTGCTTTGGCTAAGACTTTAATTATTCTGTTGAATAGAAGTTGTGTAAGTGGGTATCCTTGTTTCATTCCTGATATTAAAGGAAAAGCTTTCATTATTTCTCCATTGAGTATGATGTTACAATGGTATTTTTTCCCCTTTTTCACCTTTTTAAAATATGTTTTAGATTTTAGAGCAGTTTTAGATTCACAGCAATATTGAGCTGAATGTATAGATTTTTTATCATATACCCTTGTCCCAATGCATGGATAGCCTCCCCCATTATCAACATACACCCATTGGTATGCCATAGTTGTTTTGACTGATGTATGTATTCAGTTTGCAAAACTGTTCCAGCACCATAAGAACTTCTTGTGTTGCTTATTTCTGATCACAGCCACCCACCCACTTAACCCAATTTAATCTCAGTTCTAAATTCTGGCAACCACGAACTTTTCTCCATTTCTTGGATACATCAAGACAATAACACTGTGTGTCACAATAGTCCATTCTTTTTTTTCTTAACAATGTCCCATTTTTCTTCTTCCTTATATATCTGTTATTTTTTATTGCTTACTAAACATTTTGGGAATATATTTTAGAGAATGTTAATTTGTTATTGTCCTCTGAATTGTTAATATACATAATAGACATCATAAAACTACAAGATGATAATCTTGAACTTAAATTTATAGAAATTTGAATTTAAGCTTTGTTACGGCAAACTGTTGTGAAGCCCAAGTTGTTTTCCATACCTTTCTAACTAGGAGGACTTAATTTTCAAACTGTTACCCAGAGAGTTAATGGGCAGTGGCCAAACTTTCATCTCAGGTTTCTCTAGGTTTTGACTTCCATATATCATGGAGTTCCTAGTCCAATGAATTCCCCTTTCCTCCCTCCCCTTCCAAGCTTGAGAACTTAATGCTCAGTGAAAGATTTAGGAGATTTTTCTGTATCTAATTTTGAAATGACCCTACTATGGATTCTTTGTTTCTTTAATTTCCTTCCTCTCCAATTCTCCCTCACCTCTTACCACTATCCTATTAACTCAAGACTGTACTTAACACAGTACTTGTGCTTAGGGGACTTGGAGCAAAATGGTACTAAGGTAGATTTGAATGAGGGGGCTCTCCTTTCAAGAAAATGACTTGCTGCTATTTCTGTATACCTGTGTGCATTCTCTACTGCTACAAAATAGTTTTTAAAACTATTTTCCTAGAATTTATAATGGCTATGGGTGAGTGATTTATTTTAATTAAATCTACTCTGCCATTATCAGAATTGGAATTCTAAAAATCTGTGTATTTTAAATTATACAAGCAAAGCATTATTCACATTAAGAGTTTAAAAACTATAAAGTGAGAAAAATTTATTCTAATTCAATCTCCTGAAGACATTTATATATATATGAAACAATTTCAGTTCTGAAAAGACTTCAGAAATTTTCAGTTTAAATCTCAACTTCTTTTTTTACCAAGATTTATTTTTTTAATGTGGACCATTTTAAATGTGTTTACTGAATTTGTTACATATTGCTACTGTTTTATGCTTTGGTTTTGGCCACAGGCATGTGGGATTTTACCTCCCTGACCAGGACTGAACTTGCACTCCCTATACTGGATGCCAAAGGCTTGACCACTGGACCACCAGGGAAGACCCTACATTGTTGTCTCTATAGAAGATGATAGGAGACTGAAATGCAAAAGTAGGAACTCAAGAGATACCTGGAGTAATGGGCAAATTTGGCCTTGAAGTACAAAATGAAGCAGAGCAAAGGCTAATAGAGTTTTGCCAAGAGAGCACACTAGTCATAGCAAACACCCTCTTCCAACAACACAAGAGATGACTCTATACATAGAAATCACCAGATGGTCAATATTGAAATCAGATTGTTTATATTCTTTGCAGACAGAGAAACTCTATGCAGTCAGCAAAAACAAGACCAGGAGCTGACTGTGGCACAGATCATGAACACCTTATTGCCAAATTCAGACTTAAATTGAAAAAAGTAGGGAAAACCACTAGACCACTCAGGTATGACCTAAATCTAAAACCTTACAATTATACAGTGGAAGTGACAGATAGATTCAAGGGATTAGATCTGATAGACAGAGTGCCTGATGAACTATGGATGGAAGTCCATGACATTGTACCGGAGACAAGAATCAAGACCATCCCCAAGAAAAATAAATGCAAAAAAGCAAAATAGCTGTCTGAAAACTCATTACAAATAGCTGAGAAAATAAGAGAAGCTAAAGGCAAAGGAGAAAAGGAAAGACACCCATTTGAATGCAAAGTTCCAAAGAATAGCAAGGAGAGATAAGAAAGCTTTCCTCAGTGATCAATGCAAAGAAATAAAGGAAAACAGTAGAATGGGAAAGACTAGTCATCTCTTCAAGAAAAACAGATATAACAAGGGAACACTTCATGCAAAAATGGGCAAAATAAAGGACAGAAGTGGTGTGGACCTAACAGAAGCAGAAGATATTAAAAAGAGGTGGCAAGAATACAGAGAAGAACTATACAATAAAGATCATCAACCCAGATAATCACGATGGTGTGATCACTCACCTAGAGCAAGACATCCTGGAAAGTGTAGTCAAGTGGGACTTAAAAAGCATCACTACGAACAAAGTTAGTGGAGGTGATGGAATTCCAGTTGAGCTATTTCAAATCCTGAAAGATGATGCTGTGAAAATGCTGCACTCAGTATGCCAGCAAATTTGGAAAACTCAGCAGTTGCCACAGGACTGGAAAAGGTCCATTTTCATTACAATCCCAAAGAAAGGCAATGCCAAAGAATGTCCAAACTACTGCACAATCGCACTCATCTCACACGTTAGCAACATAGTGCTCAAAATTCTCCAAGCCAGGCTTCAACAGTATGTGAACCGTGAACTTTCAGATGTTCAACCTGGATTTATAAAAGGCAGAGGAACAGAGATCAAATTCCTGACACCTGTTGGATCATTGAAAAAGCAAGAGAATACCAGAAAAGTATCTATTTCTACTTTACTGATTATTCAAAAATGTTTGACTTTGAAGATCACAACAGACTGTGGAATGTTCTTAAAGAGATGGGAATACCAGACCACCTTACCTGCCTTCTGAGAAATCTACACACAGGTCAAAAATCAACAGTTTGTACTGGACAAGGAACAACAGACTGGTTCCAAACTGGGAAAGGAGTACATCAAGGCTGTATCTTATTACCCTGCTTATTTAACTTATATGCAGAGTACATCATGAGAAACGCTGGACTGGATGAAGCACAAGCTAGAATCAAAATTTCTAGAGGAAATATCAATACCTCAGATACATAGATGACATCACACTTATGGCAGAAAGCAAAGAGGAACTAAAGAGTCACTCGATGAAACTGAAAGAGGAGAGTGAAAAAGTTGGCTTAAAACTCACCATTCAAAAAACAAAGATTATGGCAATCAGTCCCATCACTTCATGACAAATAAATTGGGAAACATTGGAAACAGTGACAGACTTTAATTTTGGGGCTCCAAAATCACTGCAGATGGTGACTGCAAGCCATGAAATTAAAAGACACTTACTCCTTGGAAGAAAAGCTATGACCAAACTAGACAGCCTATTAAAAAGTAGAGACATTACTTTGTCAACAAAGGTCTGTCTAGTCAAGGCTATCGTTTTTCCAGTGGTCATGTGTGGATGTTAGAGTTGGACCATAAAGAAAGCTGAGCACCAAAGAATTGATGCTTTTGAAATGTGGTGTTGGAGAAGACTCTTGAGAGTCCTTTGGACTGCAAGGAGCTCAAAACAGTCCATCCTAAAGGATATCAGTTCTTAATATGCATTGGAAGCACTGATGCTGAAGCTGAAACTACAATACTTTGGCTACCTGATGAGAATAACTGACTCCTTAGTAGTGACCCTGATGCTGGGAAAGATTGAAGGCAGGAGGAAAAGGAGATGACAGAGGATGAGATGGTTGAATGTCATCACTGACTCGATGGACATGAGTTTGAGCAAGCTCTGGGTGTTGGTGATGGACAGGGAAGCCTGGCTTTCTGAAATCCATGGGGTTGCAAAGAGTTGGACACGACTGAGTGACTGAACTGAATCGCTAGAAGATAAAATAGAGAATGTAGTCCTGGAAATATGGACAAACCTGTCAAAGTGCACATAGTAACTGGAAGAAAAGAACCTAAAGTAAAAGTCTTCAAACTACCAACTTATGCTCAGTGTCCCTCTGTTCTACAGTTTGTTATTGGTCCAGTCCTTTCCACAGCACAGATGAAACAGTATATAGGATCTCCTATGTACTCAATTTTGCTTAGTTTCTTAAAGTACACAGTATGGTTAGGAGAATGGAACATTCTAAAATAATTTAAAATAATTTTTCCATGGTTCCCTGAAAAACGTGGCTACTAGTGATATGTATCAGTTGAAAGGTCAGATCAGAGAAAAATGAAGACAAGAGAGGTCTTAAAGAGTCAGCCCCTCTTTTCTCTTCTGCACTGTCCACATAAAGTCTTCCTTATCCAAAAATAAGGACAATGCCCCTGGCATTTCAGGACTGTAATAAAAAGTTATAGATATTGTACCAGCAAATGTGTTATCAATTAACAACAGTGAGCAAGATGCTCAAAGATTAAAAATAAAATGAAATAATTACACCAGCTCTTATAGCAGAAGCTGGCATAAGGGATAAAAATTATAATCACTTTGGTTTAATTTTTCCTTTTTATTTAATAAATATTTGACATTTTTCAGCTCATTTCTTTCTATAATTCAAACTATAGGGTGGTTTTGAATGTTGCAATCATTATTGATAAATTAATACTCCTCTCACTTTTTTAGTTTACTCAGATGCCCAACTGCTTTTATTTAACCTTCCTTCCACTTCCATGAATTTGCTAAGAACAACATTTTCAGTAGATTTAAGGACAGCTTATTTCTATTAATAGAAGAATGATTAAAAATAACTTAAAAAATAACAACAGTATTTAGCATTTGCAGATGTGACTATGGGGTGTTTTTTTCTAAATATTATTTTCAGTTCACTTCAACTCAGTCGCTCAGTCATGGCCAACTCTTTGCAACCCCATGAATCACAGTACACCAGGCCTCTCTGTCCATCACCAACTCCCAGAATTCATTCAAACGCATGTCCATCGAGTTGGTGGTGCCATCCAGCCATCTCATCCTTGGTCGTCCCCTTCTCCTTTTGTCTCCAATCCCTCCTAGTATCAGAGTCTTTTCCAATGAGTCAACTCTTCGCATGAGGTGGCCAAAGTACTGGAGTTTCAGCTTCAGCATCAGCCCTTCCAATGAACACCCAGGACTGATTTCCTTTAGGATAAATTGGTTGGATCTCCTTGCAGTTCAAGGGACTCTCAAGAGTCTTCTCCAACACCACAGTTCAAAAGCATCAATTCTTCGGTGCTCAGCTTTCTTCACAGTCCAACTCTCGTATCCATACATGACCACTGGAAAAACCATAGCCTTGACTAGACGGACCTTAGTTAGCAAAGTAATGTCTCTGCTTTTGAATATGCTACCTAGGTTGGTCATAACTTTTCTTCCAAGGAGTAAGCTTCTTTTAATTTCATGTCTGCAATCACCATCTGCAGTGATTTTGGAGCCCAAAAAAATAAAGTCTGACACTGTTTCCACTGTTTCCCCATCTATTTCCCATGAAGTGATGGGACCAGATGCCATGATCTTCATTTTTGGAATGTTGAGCTATAAACCAACTTTTTCACTGTCCTCTTTCACTTTCATCAAGAGGCTTTTTAGTTCCTCTTCACTTTCTGCCATACGGGTGGTGTCATCTGCATATCTGAGGTTATTGATATTTCTCCCAGCAATCTTGATTCCAGCTTGTGCTTTCTCCAGCCCAACGTTTCTCATGATGTACTCTGCATAGAAGTTAAATAAACAGGGTGAGAATATACAGCCTTGACATACTCCTTTTCCTCTTTGGAACCAGTCTGTTGTTCCATGTCCAGTTCTAACTGTTGCTTCCTGACCTGCATATAGGTTTCTCAAGAGGCAGGTCAGGTGGTCTGGTATTCCCATCTCTTTCAGAATTTTCCACAGTTTATTGCGATACAGCCAAAGTCTTTGGCATAGTCAATAAGGCAGAAATAGATATCTTTCTGTAACTCTCTCACTTTTTCCATGACCCAGCAGATGTTGGCAATTAATTTCTGGTCCCTCTGCCTTTTCTAAAACCAGCTTGAACATCTGAAAGTTCACGTTCATGTATTGCTGAAGCCTGGCTTGGAGAATATTGAGTGTTACTTTACTAGCATGTGAGATGGGTAGGAAATTATTTGAAGATTCTTAATATTGTTGGTCATATTAACATCCCAATTTTTTAAGTGAGGGAATTGAAACAAAGTGGAATCTTAAACTTTCCTGAAGTCAAATTGCTATTTAAAAACTTGAAATACAAATACAGGACTTCCTGCCTCAAAGTCAATGAAAACATGCTGCCATTATGTACACCCATAAAACAAAACTTCAAAGACTTTAAATATGCCAACATCTTGTCATGGCAGATACACATTTCCCTGGTGATAACTGAGAATCTCTAATCTCTTGAATGGTGGAGCTGATTTCCCTAGATAATCTTCATTGAAGGGCTGGAGACAATCCAAAATAAATGCCTCCTGACAGAGCCTGATCAATACTCTCTGCAGAGAACTTCTGTAGGCTAATCAATCATACCATATTGATGCTTCCTTGGTAGGGTGTTCATTCAGTGATTCAACCAGGTCATAATTTTTGCTACTTGTAGCCTTGAGATTCTGTGATATTTTAAATTGCAGTGCATTGAATGTAAAGAACTGATGTCCTCCTTTAATATTTCCAAGCAAGTAGACTTGAACACATTACTTCCAATTAGATTCATGTATATCAGTAGGAGAATCAAAGCAGTACAAAGGATTCATTCCTATATTATTGATGCCATCTACAGAGGAGACATGCACGTGTGTAAATTTAATTATCATTTTGTGTCAATCACCTGATTGACCTGAAATTGGTTAGGACTCTGCTCTGCTCTTTATGGTTGAAATGATCTCATCAGGTGACTTTTCACTGGCTCCTTTGGAAGCTGGAATCCTTCTGCATCACCCAGTGAAAGCACTGTCCAGAAATAGGAGGAAAATTGGAAAGAAATCTGGATATCTACCTCCTTTCTTCTTTCCCTGGGTGTCATCTCTGTTTCTTGTAATTTCAGCACTAACTCCACAGGCAAAGTCATGAATGCTGAGTTCCTATAGCACTATCTTCTCCCCTGTGTCTCAGTCCTGAGAGGGGGCAGTCAGTTCAGTCTCTCAGTCATGTCCGACTCTTTCCGACCCCATTGATTGAAGCTTACCAGGCTTCCCTGTCCATCACCAACTCCTGCAGCTTGCTCAAATTCATGTCCACAGAGTCGGTGATGCCATCCAACTATCTCATCCTCTGCCATCCCCTTCTCTTCCTGCCTTCAATCTTGCTCAGCATCAGGGTCTTTTCCAATGAGTCAGTTCTTTGCATCAGGTGGCCAAAGTATTGAAGTTTCAGCTTCAGCATCAGTCCTTCCAATGAATATTCAGCACTGATTTCCTTTAGGGTTGACTGGTTGGATCTCCTTGCAGTCCAAAGGACTCTCAAGAGTCTTCTTCAACAACCCAGTTCAAAAGCATCAATTCTTCAGCACTCAGCTTTCTTTATAGTCCAACTCTCACATCCGTACATGACCACTGGAAAAACCATAGCTCTGACTAGACAGATCTTTGTTGGCAAAATAAAGACAGGTGTTGCCTCTTCACTTCTTGTGTGCTCCTTGGCAACTTTATCACACAGATATCCAATTCCATGTATCAGAGTTCCTCTGCATGAAACTAGTATAGAATCTGATTGTCTGACTGGGATTTATTTGGTGCACATTTCAATCGGTTAGAAGATTATATGCGTGGTTAGAAGATTATATGAAGTGACTGCTTGAGAGGTAAACTATATGGTACCCAGATGGCCAGAAATAGACCAGGTGATAAATCGATAACTGGTTGGAAAGGCTAAACAACAGGGACACCTTTGGACTTTTCCCAGGTAGACCTGTTTTATATATACTTTCCAGACAAAGCCAGTACATATTTATTTTGCTCATGAAGGTGCCCAACTTTGGATGGCAAATTATATGATCACCCTGATGATGCTAAGTAAAATTCAGTGATTGTCATGAGACTGAGATTCTAGACTCAATTATGACCCCAGCAGATGACACCAGACAGGGTTGAGTGGCCTTCTGCATGTACAACAGTGCTAGTGGTTCTGATGCCTGGTTACCTGTGAAAGTATGAAAGTGTTAGTCGCTCAGTCCTGTCTGACTCTTTGTGACACCATTGACTGTAGCCCGCCAGGTTCCTCTGTCTGTGGAATTCTCCAGGCAAGAATACTGGAGCAAGTTGTGATTTCCTTCTTCAGGGGATCTTCCTGACTTAGGGACTGAACCCGGGTGTCCTGTATTGCAGGTGGATTCTTTACCATTTGAGACACCTGGTTAGCTGTGGTTGGTGCCCAATAACAAAAGACTACAGAAGAGTCTCTGGTGGCTCAGGGGATAAAGAATCTGCCTGCAATGTAGGCGACCTGGGTTCAATGCCTGAGTCGGGAAGATCCCCTGGAGAAGGGAAAGGAAACCCAATCCAGTATTCTTACCTGGAGAATTCCATGGACAGAGGAGCCTGTTGAGGTACAGTTCTTGGGGTTGCAAAGAATTGGACAACTAACACACTCACATGGCAGAAATCAACAGAAGAGGAGATGAGCATAATAAGTCAAATAGCAGTGAAGCAAAGAAAGAATTCAGCACAGCAAGAAAAATACAGGACTGGCTTTTTCTGTGTGCCAAGGTGAGCCTCAGTTGAAGGCAGAGATATGGAAAGGGGTATAACAAATGATGATAACTCTGTATTCACATTCTCAGTAGAGAAATTTTAACTGGAGATACCATAGGGCTCTGTGGGGAGGAGAGACCTAGTGCCAACACATGAGTAGTCTAGACTTACCACTGATCAATAAGCCCTTGTGAATGGACCGCCCTGGAAGGGCTGCTGAAATTGATGGTGAGGTAGGAACTCACATAGAAGACAGGTTGCATTTTAAAGGCCAGGTCTACCCTCTTGGGTTTTTATTTTTGTTTTTGGCAGCCTTTGCCCTGAATAAGAATGGCTTTTCCATTTCAGTTGTCAATCAGTTGAATATTTATTCCATCTTCCCCACAAAATATTATTTTTAAAGAATCAAAATATGGCAGGAAAAGAAAGGTTTTAAAAGGGACGATTAAGTCCTAGAATTTTTAGGAAGGTTGGGAAGTCATTTGAAAGTTTCTTCAGAATTATTCATCTATCCTTTTAAAATATTGATCAGTCTGGAGTTTCCTTTGCCAACTGCAGTTCTGCTTCAACAGAAGCACAAATTTATGTGTGGTTGCATTAATAATCCACAAATTCCCTTCTCCAGAATCCATACAATTCTCACTCTTTCCTCCTCTATCCTTCTCTTCTTCTCTGCCTTCCTTTCCTCCATAAACAGTTTAGTTCCTACAATATATCTCAACTGGTAAAGTGACAATTATGAGAGTAAATGATGATCTAGTACTTCACAATTGCCCCAATCTGAGAACACATAAAAATTTGTGTTAAATAATTATAGCATCAAAAAAGGATGCCAAAGACACATAGGAAAATGCTATAAAGTAAAAAAAGAGGGGGGGTGGTGAGTTAGAAACTCCCATATCTTTATCAACTCCAGCTCTGGGCAAAGGTGGTACTTTGTTGTTATTTGGAAGGTACTTATTTATCTGCACATCTTTAAGATATAGGTAGTATTTTTCCTACTTTATAGACAGGAAACCAAGGATCAGGAAGACTAAATTTCCCAAGATTAAATGGAAATAAATGGCAGAGCCCAAGCCTGATCTTAGGCTGCCTTTTCTACTCTTTGGGCAACAAAAATGGATTCAGAGGACAGGTAAGGAGTCAGCTAGTTTTCACTGTTATCAAGTGGCCAGAAGGAAGAACATTCCAGGAAGAAGAAACAGCACCAACAAAAGATGGTTCAGAAAAGAAGGAAGCATTTAGGTTAAAATGATTATGAAAAATTATGCAGCTAAGAAGCAAGCATTAATTCTTACTAAATTGTAGTGTGTACTAGAGTGGGGTTATCTGGGCTTTATTGAACTGATAATTTAATAAGTCATAGGTTGCCATTGTAAACTGCTGCCATTAAGAGACAAATGACTTTCTCATTTTTATAGTTTCCAGTCACTACATTGTTGACAGAGCACTCCAGGAACGCTCAGAATGGCTTTCAGTCTCTCAGAGCATTTCGTAAACTCTCCTCTAAATGCATTTGTCTACTAGGGCCCAGAGCACAATTGAGAGAAAATAATTTACTTACTAAAGCCCTATTGCTATTTAAAGGAAGCTTAATGCAAAACTTCAAAATGAATCTTCAAACAAAGTGCTCTCTCATTGTGTTTGTCTATTGCTCCAAAGTTAAAAGTCCCATTCAGAATTACAACATGCAGTCGCAATTACCACAGGGAATACCTGTGAGCATCTTTGTTATAAAAGTGATTATGTAATCTTTGTTGCCCAACTGCAGTAATTATAGCTTAAACTGAGCACCACTTTAAATTAAAGCCTAGTGAAGTAAAAATGTAATAACATTTAAAAATGATAATGCTCATGAATGGAACAACAAGAATGAATTATGGTATTTGGAAAAAAAAAGTGAGAGGATGGAGACTGAGGAAGGCTTTTAGCAATGGAACTTTGTATGGAAATTTGGTTTGGTACTAAGTGATGCAGATTTGGGGTAACACCTCTTGGGCCTCCTAGGTTTGCCAAAATTCTCTGTAAAGGTCCAGATAGTAAATATGGTAGGCTTTGTGGGATAGTCAGTCTCTTATAACTACTCAACATGCTATTCTAGCAAAAAAAAAAAAAAAAAAAAAAAGCCTCCATTAAGTAATGGGTGTGGGTTTGTATTTCAACAAAACATTTTCAAAAAGAGGACATAGGTTGGTTTTGCTTTCCCCAGGCTATTTCAAACTTCATCTAATGCATGTGTTTTAGCTGTCTACCCTCTTACATAGACCTCCCCACACTGATTCTAGGTCTGATCATCTGACATAACTTGTCCAGTCATTATTCAGCCAATGCTCCATTAGCAGAGACTTGCCCTCTGAGTATTGAGAGATGTGAGTATTGAGACTTGCCCTCGGAGAGAGAACTCTGTTGTTTACTTGCCAAGTCATGTCCAACTCTTTTGCTACCTTATGAACTGTAGCCTACCAGGTTCCTTTGTCCATGGGACTTCCCGGAACTTACCTGTCACATATTAAAAAGTCCACATTAGGCCACTGAATAGTTAGAGATGTGATGGGTATAGGTGTCCAGCCAAAGTCACATCAACTGTAGACCAGTGCTGAGGCTACCCTAGTTCTTGTGGACACAGCAGATTCTCCAGATGATGATAGTTGTGGGAATGATCCCAGAGAAGACCAGCAGGATAATGGCCCATCTGAAACCAGCCAACCACAGAGATGTGAGAAATAAGTCCCTTAGTTTTGGGGTGGATTTTGTTGTTGTTGTTCAGCTGTTAAGTCATGTCCAATTCTTTGTGACCCCATGAGCTAACACATCAGGCCACCCTATTCTTCACTGTCTCCTGGAAGTTGCTCAAATTCATGTCCATTAACTCAGTGATGCTATCTAACCATCTTATCCTCTGTCACCACATTCTCCTGCCGTCAGTATTTCCCAGCATCAGAGTCTTTTTCAATGAGTCAGTTCTTTGCATCAGGGGACCAAATTATTGGAGCTTCAGCCTCAGCATCAGTCCTTCCAATGAATATTCAGGGTCGATTTTCTTTAGGATTGACTGGTTGGATCTCCATGCAGTTCAAGGGACTCTCAAGAGTCTTCTCCAACACCACAGTTCAAAAGCGTCTATTCTTTGGCACTGAGCCTTCTTTATGGTCCAACACTCACATCCATATACAACGACTGGAAAAACCATAACTTTGATTAGACGGACCTTTGTGGGCAAGGTGATGTCTCTGCTTTTTAATATGTTGTCTAGGTTTGTCATAGCTTTCTTTCCAAGGAGCAACTTTCTTCTAATTCCACGGCTGCAGTCACCATCCATATGATTTTGGAGCCCAAGAAAATAATATCTGTCACAACTTCCACTCTTTTCCCTTCTATTTTCCATGAAATGATCAGACCAGATACCCTTAACATGTTTATATCACAGTTTCATTTATTTTCAATAAATGTACATTTGAGTTCTTTAGTACATTTTTATCTAGAACTGCATGAATTTTTAATGGATTTTAAAGTAAATTAAACTTCCTATGGATTGAATTGTTTTGTTACCTCAGAATTCATGTGTTGAGTCCCAATGTGATAGTAACTGAACACTGTATCTTCTGAAGGTAATACCATTTTGATGTAGCCAACAAGGATACAGCTCTCATGATGGGATTACTGCCTTTGTTAGAAGAGAAGCCAGAAAGTTTTCTCTGTCTCTCTCACTAAGTTCATGCATTGAGGAAAGTTCATGTAAAGACTTAGTGAGAAGCTCACTTTCTTTAAACCAGGGGCAGGAAAAATACATTTCCCTGAACTACCAGTTTTAATGTATAAACATTCAGGTGTCTCTTCTTACGAGGAACTGAATTGATCTTGGACTTGATCTTGGACTTCTAGTTTCCAGAAGTAAGAAAAATACATTTCTGTTGTTTAAGCCACCCAGTCTACCGTAATTTGTTATGATAACAAGAACTAACACAGTCATGTATGTGGCAAACAATTTCAATGTTTGTGTTTGACTTGATATACATTTTTTGGACATGGATAACATTCTACTGATATGCTTTCATGTAATCAACTTTAGTAAAATGCTCATTCATGCATTTTGGCTCTTATGACCTTAGATAACATTTTTTGTCATTTTCTGATTTTCATTATTATCATTGTGATGTTTTGTAAATGATGGAAGCAGAATTGTTAACTATTAGAAAGCAGAAATGATATTTTACATAATGTTTTTATAATTTAATATTGGAGTATAGTTGATTAGCAATGTTGTGATAGTTTCAGGTGTACAGCAAGGTGATTAAGTTATACATATGCATGTATTCATTCTTTACCAAATTCTTTTCCCATTTAGGTTGTTACATAACATTGAGCAAAATTTTCTATACTATACAGCAGACCCTTGTTGGTATATAGGCTTTTAATTCTTAAATATATCCTGCAAATAAGAAAGTTTTTGTAGTTTAAGTTTACAACTGGTAATTACAAAATAATTTTCAGAATAATCAAAGTTTCTAATAATTGTTTTAAAAGAGATAGGCATATCAGATCACCTGACCTGCCTCTTGAGAAACCTATATGCAGGTCAGGAAGCAGCAGTTAGAATTGGACATGAAACAACAGACTGGTTCCAAATAGGAAAAGGAGTACATCAAGGCTGTATATTGTCACCCTGCTTATTTAACTTCTATGCAGAGTACATCATAAGAAATGCTGGGCTGGAGAATGCACAAGCTGGAATCAAGATTGCCAGGAGAAATATCAATAACCTCAGATATGCAGATGACACCACCCTTATGGCAGAAAATGAAGAAGAACTAAAAAGCCTCTTGATGAAAGTGAAAGAGGACAGTGAAAAAGTTGGCTTAAAGCCGAACATTCAGAAAACTAAGATCATGGCATCCGGTCCCATCACTTCATGGCAGATCGATGAGGAAACAGTGGAAACGGGGGCTCCAAAATCACTGCAGATGGTGATTGCAGCCATGAAATTAAAAGACGCTTACTCCTCGGAAGGAAACTTATGGCAAACCTAGACAGCATATTAAAAAGCAGAGACATTACTTTGCCAACAAAGGTCCATCTAGTCAAGGCTATGGTTTTTCCAGTGGTCATGTAAGGATGTGAGAGTTGGAATATAAAGAAAGCTGAGTGCCAGAGAGTTGATGCTTTTGAACTGTGTTGTTGAAGAAGACCCTTGAGAGTCCCTTGGACTGCAAGGAGATCCAACCAGTCCATCCTAAAGGAGATCAGTCCTGGGTGTTCATTGGAAGGACTGATGTTGAAGGTGAAACTCCAATACTTTGGCCACCTCATGTGAAGAGCTGACTCATTTGAAAATACCCTGATGTTGAGAAATATTGAAGGCAGGAGGAGAAGGGGATGACAGAGGATGAGATGATTGGATGGCATCATCGACATCATGGCATCATCATGGACATGGGTTTGGGTGGACTATGGGAGTTGGTGAAGGACAGGGAGGCCTGGTGTGCTGCAGTTCATGGGGTCACAAAGAGTCGGACACAAATGAGCAACTGAACTGAACTGAAAGCAATACTTTTAAGAATTGTTTTATTTTTTCTCTTAGTTCTTTTACTGCTTCATTCTTTAAGTTTTAGCTATTGTATTCATTGGAGTATTTTTTTTTTCAGGTAAGAGATAAAGGAAGAACAAGATATGTTAGGATTCTAGTATTTAATTCATTTAGTTTGAAAAATTTTTGTCACCCTCTCAACCTCCCCCACCATCACCCCCAGGCTTCCTAGGTGGTGCTAGTGATAAAGAATCCACCTACCAATGCAG
Source organism: Oryx dammah (assembly GCF_014754425.2). Taxonomy (NCBI): domain Eukaryota; kingdom Metazoa; phylum Chordata; class Mammalia; order Artiodactyla; family Bovidae; genus Oryx; species Oryx dammah. Next base: position 105,931,482 of record NW_024070187.1, on the reverse strand, counting down.
GAGACACAAAAGATGTGGGTCTGATCCTTGGATTGGGAAGATCCCCTGGAGGAGGGCATGGCAATCCACTCCAGGATTCTTGCCTGGAGAATCCCATGGACAGAGGAGCCGGGTAGACTACAGTCCCTGGGGTCACAAAGAACCAGACACGACTAAACGAAGGGCACTCCCTACTCCAGATAACTAGTCATTGTATCAATGTTATTCATTCCTCTTTCTGTTTCTCATGCTCATTTAAAAATGTTTTAGAGCTCAATATTCTCTTCTAATGATCTGTTTTTCTGTGTGTGAAATATAAAATTCTTCTAATTGCTTGAGTTTTATCACACATTTTGATAATGAATGGGCTTGTCTTCTCCTAACCAGTTTTCCCCTCCAACCTTTAAAATGTTACTGTCACATATAGATTTTTCCATACGAACTGTACAGTCAAATCACCTATGTTCAGAAAAGGAAAAAAAAAATTTTTTAATTGCATCACATTATGTTTACTGATTAGAAAGAAATAGTGTTTAAATAATCCCATCTTTTCCCATTCAATAGCAAAATATGTCCTTCCATTCAGGCTTGTCTCCTCTTACATTCCTCACTAGAACCCTAAATTGTATTCAGATGTTTTGTGAATCCCTAAAGTTCCACAGGTATTTACTTGGTTCCTGTTGCTCTTGATTTCTTTCTTCTATTTTCTAATTATTTATTGCTTGTAGAAAGGGGGCACCAGTGAGTCATATATTCATTGTTTTCCAGCGACCTTTATTAGATTACTTACAGTTATTAATATTTTTCCTGGTTTCAAAACAGATGCATACATGTTCAATAGTGTCCAACTCTTTGTGACCCTATGAACTGTAGCCTGCCAGGTTCCTCTGTCCATGAGATTTTTCAGACAAGAATACTGGAGTGGGTTGCCATTTCCTCCTCCAGGGAATCTTCCTGACCCAGAGATCGTACCCATGTCTCCTGTACTGGCAGGTGGATTCTTCACCACTGAGCCATCCGGGAAGCCCTTCAAAACAAATGACTTGAAAATAATTAAAACTTAATGTTTCTATTTCCTCTCAATATAGTGAACTTACTGCCTTCTGGTTCCACGGTGAGCACTTAAACTCTGGAACGAGATGGCTTGTGCTCATAATTCTAGTTATACAACTTGAGTTTCTTAACTTCTCTGTGGTTCAGTTTTCTCATCTGTTCCAAAGAGGGTAGCAATAGTACCTGCTTCGTAGTGATTCTAGAGGATTGAATGATCTGATGCTCATGCTATGTTTAAACCAATGATGCACATACAATAAAGACTCGATAGGTGCCATCTCTCTGTGCTGTCTTAGGCACTAAATCCTTAATATCACAGCAACAGCAATGCATGCTCTGGCTTGCCTTGAAAGGAAGTTTAAATGATAAAGGATGTGATATAAATGCAAGTGTTTTGCCAATTTGCACTGTTATTAGAATGCAAGAAAATTGTAAATAGCCAAATCACAAATACACTTATTCAGTCAACTAGCATTTACTATGTGTTGGTAGAAATAAAGGAGGTCTAGAACTGAGATTCTCATCTGTTATGAAAGTATTCTTCTATTTAGTGAAAGCTTTGTTAGAGTTAAATCCTGAGTAGAGAGTAAGATTGCTGATTGAGAATTCTTTCTCTATCTAGTGCCAGAGAAAGATATTGATGGTGCTGTCCTTATAAATAAGCCAATTGGCCCTTTAATGCTGTCTGCTTGTGTACATAGAGCTGGGAAGAAGCATTGTTAATAATAGCTAAGAAGGATTGAATAGGTATCACATGCCAGATATTCTTCTGATCGTTTTATATTGACTGAGTTATCTATTTTACACAGAACTTAGTAAGTAGGCAATAATATTATTTTTACTTTACATATAAAGAAACTATATCAGAGATTTAAGTACATTACCAGACTTATATGGGCTTTCCTGGTAGCTCATCTGGTAAAGAGAGTGAAAATGAAAGTGGCTCAGTCATGTCCATCTCTTTGTGACCCTGTGGACTATACAGTCCATGGAATTCTCCAGGCCAGAATACTGGAGTAGGTACCCTTTCCCTTATCCAGGGAATCTTCCCAACCCAGGAATTGAACCCAGGTCTCCCACATGGCAGGTGGATTCTTTACCAGCTGAAGCACATTGGAAGCCCCCAGCTGGTAAAGAATCTGTCTGCAATGTGGGAGACCCTGGTTCGATTCCCAGACTTATATAGCTGGAGGGCAGGACTCTCTGAACCCTAGGTCTGTTTCCTCACTACACAGCTTTCTAGACTATGACAGACTTGTGTATGGATTATCTGCCTTCATTTCAGAAGCTACTTCTTTTCCCTTTAGGGATTAGTTTCTATGCTGCCTATTTTGAATATAAATGTTTGGCCTTTGGGAATGATCTGGGATCAGTTATTTATACCTAAATATGAACTGCAACCTGGAAGTCTTTTCCAGGATGAAAAGAAAGGAAAAGGAAACCAAAATTAATGGGACACTAGCATTCGTCTCATTCCCTCTTAGAAAGAAGTTTTTCAAGTTTTTTATCATTGCAAATGAAAAAAACAAACTCACTGCTAATGTCACTTACCTAGTGTCATAAAGCTTTTGAGTTCTGTGACCATGACTTAAATTTAAGTCAGTGAGACTTAATTTTCTACAGAATATTTAAAGTGCTATTTCTAGTTAAAAAAATTTCAGGCCCTAGCCCATGAAGGCCAAGGGAAGGAATTTAGTTGGTAGAGATTTTTTGTCTATCTTTGAGGGCACAGGCAGAATAAGTCATTTACCATTAAATGGTCACTTCTTGGTTCCTAGAAAGAGTCACAAACTGCTCTGGCTGAATTTTTTAATATCCTGTCCTTTCTAACTCTTCCCTGGTGACTTCCCTGGTGGTTCAGATGGTAAAGGGTCTGTCTACAATGCGGGAGACCTGGGTTCGATCCCTGGGTCGGGAAGATTCCCTGGAGAAGGAAATGGCAACCCACTCCAGTACTCTTGCCTAGAAAATCCCATGGATGGAGGAGCTTAGTGCAGGCTACTGTCCACGGGGTCGCAAAGTGTTGGACACGACTGAGCGACTTCACTTTCACTTTTCTAACTCTATGATCAAGAAGCATGTGACCCATTGACCTTATATTTGTGATTAAAAAATAATAATAATAGAAGAAGGGGAAAGTACTCAATTGAAATTTGGAAAAAATATACTCAAGACAAAATCTATCCCAATTACTTCTGTAATTATGAGAAAACACACACCATTAAAGAAAGCTTCTGAGTATTAAAAGGCATGAGGAATTTTTTAAAAAAAGGAAGTTGAGCACATTACCGTTGCAATTATTGATGTAACTCCTCCTTATTAGAATTATCTAACTAAAGTTATTAATGCTGGGCAATAATAATGATGATAATAATATTTCTAGATGACTTATTTTATGGAAGTACCATTGTTAGTGCTTCAGTTCAGTTCAGTCACTCAGTCGTGTCCAACTCTTTGCAACCCCATGAACCACAGCACACCAGGCCTCCCTGTCCGTCACCAACTCCCGCAGTTCAACAAAACCCATGTCCGTGGAGTTGGTGATGCCATCCAACTACCTCATCCTCTGTCGTCCCCTTCTCCTCCTGCTTTCAATCTTTCCCAGCATCAGGGTCTTTTCAAATGAGTCAGCTCTTCGCATCAGGTGGCCAAAGTATTGGAGTTTGAGCTTCAACATCAGTCATTCCAATGGACACCCAGGACTGATCTCCTTTAGGGTGGACTGGTTGGATCTCCATGAAGTCCAAGGGACTCTCAAGAGTCTTCTCCAACACCACAGTTCAAAAGTATCAATTCTTAGGCACTCGGTTTTCTTTATAGTCCAACTCTCACATCCATATATGACCATGGGAAAAACCATAGCCTTGACTAAACGGACCTTTGGCAAAGTAATGTCTCTGCTTTTTAATATGTTGTCTAGGTTTGTCATAACTTTCCTTCCACGGAGTAAGCATCTTTTAATTTCATGGCTGCAATTACCATCTTCAGTGATTTTGGAGCCCCCCCCAAAATAAAGTCAGCCACTGTTTCCACTGTTTCCCCATCTATCTGCCATGAAGTGATGGGACCGGATGCCATGATCTTAGTTTCCTTAGTGTTGAGCTTTAGCGAGCTTTTTCACTCTCCTCTTTCATTTTCTTTTTTTCATCAAAATTATTTTATTTTATTTTAAATTTATTTTAATTGGAGGCTAATTACTTTACAATATTGTATTGGTTTTGCCATACATTGACAGGAATCCACCATGGGTGTACATGTTTTCCCCATCCTAGACTCCCTCCCACCTCCCTCCCAATCCCATCCCTCTGGGTCATCCCAGTGCACCAGCTCTCAGCACCCTGTATCATGCATCAAACCTGGACTAGCGATTCATTTCACATATGATAATATACACGTTTCAATGCCACTCTTCCAAACCATCCCACCCTCACCCTCTCCCACAGAGTCCAAAAGACTGCTTTATATATCTGTGTCTCTCTTGCTGTCTCGCATACAGGGTTATTGTTACCATTTTTCTAAATTCCATATATATGCATTAGTATACTCTGTATAATAGGCTCCGGTTTCATCCACCTCATTAAAACTGATTCAAATATATTCTTTTTAATGGCTGAGTAATACTCCATTGTGTATAGGTACCAGAGCTTTCTTATCCATTCATCTGCTGATGGACATCTAGGTTGCTTCCATGTCCTGGCTATTATAAACAGTGTTGCAATGAACATTGGGGTACACATGTCTCTTTCAATTCTGGTTTCCCTCATCAGTGGGATTGGTGAGTCATATGGCAGTTCTATTTCCAGTTTTTTTAAGGAATCTCCACACTGTTCTCCATTGTGGCTGTACTAGTTTTCATTCCCACCAACAGTGTAAGAGGGTTTCCTTTTCTCCACACCCTCTCATAGCAGCCATTCCGACTGACGTGAAATGGTACCTCATTGTGGTTTTGATTTGCATTTATCTGACAATGAGTGATATTGAGCATCTTTTCATGTGTTTGTTAGCCATCTGTATGTCTTCTTTGGAGAAATGTCTGTTTAGTTCTTTGGTCTTTTTTGATTGGGTTGTTTATTTTTCTGGAATTGAGCTGCAGGAGTTGCTTGCATATTTTTGAGATTAATTCTTTGTCAGTTGCTTTGTTTGCTATTATTTTCTCCCATTCTGAAGGCTGTCTTTTCAGTTTGCTTATAGTTTCCTTTGTTGTGCATAAGCTTTTAACTTTAATTAGGTCACATTTGTTTATTTTTGCTTTTATTTCCAATATTCTGGGAGGTGGGACATAGAGGATCCTGCTGTGATTTATATCAGAGAGTGTTTTACCTATGTTCTCCTCTAGGAGTTTTATAGTTTCTGGTCTTACATTTAGATCTTTAATCCTTTTTGAGTTTATTTTTGTGTATGGTGTTAGAAAGTGTTCTAGTTTCATTATTGTACATGTGGTTGACCAGTTTTCCCAGCACCACTTGTTAAAGAGATTGTCTTTTCTCCATTGTATATTCTTCCCTCCCTTGTCAAAAACAAGGTGTCCTTAGGTGTGTGGATTTATCTCTGGGCTTTCTATTTTGTTCCATTGATCTATATTCCTGTCTTTGTGCCAGTACCAAACTATCTTGATGACTGTGCCTTTGTAGTAGAGACTGAAGTCAGGCAGGTTGATTCCTCCAGTTCCATTCTTCTTTCTCAAGATTGCTATGGCTATCTGAGGTTTTTTGTATTTCCATACAAATTGTGAAATTATATGTTCTAGCTCTGTGAAATATACCGTTGGTAGCTTGTTAGGGATTGCATTGAATCTGTAGATTGCTTTGAGTAACATACTCATTTTCACTATATTGATTCTTCTGATCCATGAACACTATATTTCTCCATCTATTTGTGTCCTCTGATTTCTTTCACCAGTGTTTTATAGTTTTCTATATATAGGTCTTTTGTTTCTTTAAATAGACATATTCCTAAGTATTTTATTTTTTCATTACAATGGTGAATGGAATTGTTTCCTTAATTTTTTTCTCATTGTTAATTTCTCATTGTTAGTGTATAGGAATGCAAGGGATTTCTGTGTTTATATCTTACAACTTTACTATATTCATTGATTAGCTCTAGTAATTTTCTGGTGGGAGTCTTTAGGGTTTTTTATGTATAGGATCATGTCATCTGCAAAGAGTGAGAATTTTACTTCTTCTTTTCCAGTCTGGATTCTTTTTATTTCTTTTTTTGCTCTGATTGCTGTGGCCAAAACTTCCAAATCTTTCACTTTCATCTAGAAGCACTTTAGTTCTTCTTCACTTTCTACTCTATCCAATAAATTATGAAATATTCCCAATGTCCTTAAAAGTAAACACTATTCTTCTTCTTCTTCATTTATAGATAAAGAAACTAAAACACAGAGAGGTTGGATAACTGGCCTAAAGTCACATAGTCAGTAAACTAGGATTTGTATTTAGTCTGGTTTCAGAGCTAATTTCATCATAAATGATTTCTTTTTGAGGGGTGTAATTTTATTTTTTTATGATGTTAATGATGATGATCTGGTTTTGAACTTTAGCACTCTTTGTAAACTTTCCAGGGGTGCTTGAACATAAAATATTTAGCTTAGTTAGGGCTAAGTTATCAATTATGTAATTCAGTTTCTCTGAATTTCTATGTATTGTCTAGTCAGTGATATGAGTATAATAAAATGAATTTTTATATCATTGTTTTAAGTTCATAAATTTTTCCTGTATTTCTTATTTTTTGAAATATTATATATAGTATAATGCATAATGATGTTCATGCTTATACATTATTTAGATTCATAATTGGGTATTGTGCTCTTATTTTACTTTATAGTGTCCTTTGTCTTTTTATTTTTATTTATTTTTACTTTATTTTACTTTACAATACTGTATTGGTTTTGCCATACATCAACATGAACCTGCCATGGGTGTAAATGTGTTCCCAGTCCTGAACTCTCACCCACCTCCCTCCTTTGTCTTTTTAAATTGAATTTATGGTAGTAAAAATTCCTTGATCCTTGTATCATTTGTGCTAATTTATTTGTATGTGTCAATTCTCTTACCACAACTTCTTTGTATCTAGATGTAAAATTTTTGCACAAATTGTACTTTCAGTTTTAATTTTTGAGAATAAACTGAACTAAAAAAAAAAAAAAACTGAGTCATAACTTAAGCACCTCATAACATGCTGCTGTTAAGCATTCACATTTATGAGTCAAGTGCATACACTTGTGTAACCAAAACCTACATGGAAATAGGGATCCCCATCATCCCCAAAGTACTTTTGCACCCTTCTCTGATCAATCAGACCTTTTTATAACCACTATCTTTGTTGCTATCATCAAACATTAGTTTTGCATATTCTTAAACTTCTGCTGATGATACTATTTCATAGTAAATAGTATCACATTTACATGCATTTTGTATGTTTATTTTGTATGTTTCTTTTTTCTCATCAAAATGTTTCTAAGTTCATCCATATAGCTATGTATACCAATACATAGTTTGTAATTTTGTAAGTTTTAAATCATTTTTGCTAAATGTATTTCAATTGCATGAATATATCTCCATTTTAAGTAATAATTTATTTAATGATAGCAATTTGTGTTCTTTCTAGTTCTTGGTTTTTATGATTATGACTGCTAGGAACATTTTTATACACATCTTTTTTATTGTGTGCTTTTAATTCTATTGAGAAATTACCTAAGAGTTGACTTCTTGGGCTATAATTAAGTACATGTTTAGCACTATAAGAAATTGCCAGAGAATTTTTGAAAAGCAGTTGTACTTTTTACCTTCTACCATCAGAGTATGTGATTCAAATTGCTCCATGTATTACCTGACTTTTTATATTGTTGTATTTTTGTTGTAGTTGCTGCTTTTCACCCCTCTACACTTTCAAGATAATGTCTTGCTATGTTTTTAATTTGCATTTTACTGATGACTAAGCATATTTTATTTTTTCCTTAGACTTAACAAACAGTACTAAGTCTTATTTCTCACTTCCACTGTATAATCATAAGGGATTTGATTTAGGTCATACCTGAAGTGTCTAGCGATTTTCCCTACCTTCTTCAATTTGAGTCTGAATTTGGTAATAAGGAGTTCATGATCTGAGCCACAGTCAGCTCCTAGTCTCGTTTTTGTTGATTGTATACAGCTTCTCCATCTTTGGCTGCAAAGAATATAATCAATCTGATTTCGGTGTTGACCATCTGGTGATGTCCATGTGTAGAGTCTTCTCTTGTGTTGTTGGAAGAGGGTGTTTGCTATGACCAGTGCGTTCTCTTGGCAGAACTCTATTAGCCTTTGCCCTGCTTCATTCTGTACTCCAAGGCCAAATTTGCCTGTTACTCCAGGTGTTTCTTGACTTCCTACTTTTGCATTCCAGTCCCCTATAATGAAAAGAACATCTTTTTTGGGTGTTAGTTCTAAAAGGTCTTGTAGGTCTTCATAAAACTGTTCAACTTCAGCTTCTTCAGCATTACTGGTTGGGGCATAGACTTGGATTATTGTGATATTGAATGGTTTGCCTTGGAGATGAACAGAGATCATTCTGTCGTTTTTGAGACTGCATCCAAGTACTGCATTTTGGACTCTTTTGTTGACCATGATGGCTACTCCATTTCTTCTGAGGGATTCCTGCCCGCAGTAGTAGATATAATGGTCATCTGAGTTAAATTCAGTTAAACTCCCTGATGTTCAAGCTGGTTTTAGAAAAGGCAGAAGAACCAGAGATCAAATTGCCAACGTCTGCTGGATCATGGGAAAAGCAAGAGAGTTCCAGAAAAACATCTATTTCTGCTTTATTGACTATGCCAAAGCCTTTGACTGTGTGGATCACAATAAACTGTGGAAAATTCTGAAAGAGATGGGAATACTAGACCACCTGACCTGCCTCTTGAGAAATCGGTATGCAGATCAGGAAGCAACAGTTAGAACTGGAAATGGAACAACAGACTGGTTCCAAATAGGAAAAGGAGTACGTCAAGCCTGTATATTGTCACCCTGCTTATTTAACTTCTATGCAGAGTACATCATGAGAAACGCTGGACTGGAAGAAACACAAGCTGGAGTCAAGATTGCTGGGAGAAATATGAATAATCTCAGATATGCAGATGACAACACCCTTATGTCAGAAAGTGAAGAGGAGCTAAAAAGCCTCTTGATGAAAGTGAAAGAGGCGAGCAAAAAATTTGGCTTAAAGCTCAACATTCAGAAAACGAAGATCATGGCATCTGGTCCCATCACTTCATGAGAAATAGATGGGGAAACCGTGGAAACAGTGTCAGACTTTATTTTTGGGGGCTCCAAAATCACTGCAGATGGTGACTGCAGCCATGAAATTAAAAGACGCTTACTTCTTGGAAGAAAAGTTATGACCAACCTAGATAGCATATTAAAAAGCAGAGACATTACTTTGCCAACAAAGGTCCGTCTAGTCAAGGCTATGGTTTTTCCTGTGGTCATGTACAGAGGTGGGAGTTGGACTGTGAAGAAGGCTGAGCGCCAAAGAATTGATGGTTTTGAACTGTGGTATTGGAGAAGACTCTTGAGAGTCCCTTGGACTGTAAGGAGATCCAACCAGTCCATTCTGAAGGAGACCAACCCTGGGATTTCTTTGGAGGGAATGATGCTGAAGCTGAAACTCCAGTACTTTGGCCACTTCATGCGAAGAGTTGACTCAATGGAAAAGAGTCTGATGCTGAGAGAGATTGGGGGCAGGAGGAGAAGGGGACGACCGAGGATGAGATGGCTGGATGGCATCACGGACTCGATGGACATTAGTCTGAGTGAACTCCAGGAGATGGTGATGAACAGGGAGGCCTGGCGTGCTGCGATCCATGGGGTCGCAAAGAGTCGGACACGACTGAGCGACTGAACTGAACTGAACTGAACTAAGTCTTATTAAGGGTCTACTCAAGCCTTGCCCCCATTTTTTCCTTCACCTGGGTTCTATGATATAATGGATCTGAAAGATATCCCACTTCAATTCTTCTTCAAATGAGGACATCAGGTAGTTCAACATCAGCTTCAGCTGCAAGAAGCCACCTGGCACAGTGTACATCCTTCCCCAGTGAAAGCAGCCCACATCCAATGACTGACAGAGGCAGAGATTTGAAGACTTGCTCATTTTGGCTCAATGCAACCAACTCTGATGGACCTTATTGGATTCTGAGATCCCCATGGGACTGGTTGATGCTTTCTAGGCTTGCATTATGGGTTGACTTCTCCTTAATCTAATCCTTGTTATTTCCTCCTTCCTTCAACAGATTTCAATCTCTAATATATAACTGCCTCTTAAAAATCTCTGTCTCAGCATCTGCATCCAGAGAAAACCATCATGGTCACTGGTACCAAGAGACATTTGAGAAATTAAGTGTGAAGATAAAGCTTAGAGCAGAATTATCTGTCACCCAGTGGGTCATGAAGACTCATCATTGGTGGTTAGCATAGCAGAGAGTACACTATGTAGTGTTGAATCAGGACCAGGTACCCAGGATTTAATACTCTGAGTAGATAAGATCTGGAGTAAGGTAAACCAGGATGGGTCTGGTATGCCAAAGTTAGAAAACAATGGGACTCTGACACTTGAGAGGGTGACAACAGGTAAATGCCCCCTTGTGTTTTGAGAAGTATAGTATTTCTGACCCTAGAGTGGCTCACACTTTATAAACTCTAGCACAGTTTAGGGCAAAATGACAACAAGAAAGCTTCTCCCTCTAACATCTACACCCCCCTTAGTATCTATCCTCACACTCCTCCTGGCCACTAGGTAGGAAAGGTTATTGAAAAACTAAATTAACCAGTAGGAGTGGGATCATTAAGACTCCAAAGCAATAGAAGCCATATTGTGGCATTTTACTACCAGAAACTGGGTAGATGTAATTATCCTCAGTGGCATCCAAGAGGCCTGATCTACACAAACTTATGGGGATATATAACAAAACATAACCCTAAAGACAAGAATACTAGAGTGGGTTGCCATTTCCTTCTCCAGGGCATCTTCCCAACCCAGGGATCAAAACCCATGTTTTCTGAATTGATAGGCAGATTCTTTACCAGTGAGCCACCTGAGAATTGGAGACTAAACAACAACAAGTCCTTAAGGGCAAAGTAGTTGAGTAGCCAACAAAGATAATACTCAGATTTTTCCATTAGGAAAAAAAAATTAAAAGTGGTGTCCAGGAGAATGAGGACAACAGTGACCCTACCAGCCCCTGTCCCTGAGCCATTTTTGAGATTTGGATATAGTGACTGAAGAGAATTCTGGGTATCCTACAGGAAGGACCCTGCCACACCATGGTGAGTGAATGTAAAGATGATTTGCCAATCTTTCCCCAATGGGACCTGTGGACATGTGTTCAGGTAACTGCACATTTGGGGAAAGCAAATAGGAAAATATTTCACAGACTGTTGGACACAGGGCTGGAATTGAGGTCTGAGCTAATATAAAACCTAACAAACCTGAAGCATCATCTTTTAGACTCTTGTGTTAGAAGGAGTAGGGAGTCAGGTAGTAAGTGGAATCTTACTCAAAACCAGTGTTGAGAATGGGTCATTGAGACTATGGCCAGTATTTTGTAGTAACCACTAAAATTTACGAAGCATTAGCTTGTCCACTTAGAATTATATAATATTTTACAATGACTACACTTCAATTACACAAAAGAATGAGTCATTGGGTCTATGGACCCATTCAGAGATCATTTCCCCAGTTCTTAAGTAAGCAGTTGGGGCTGGCATACTTGATAGCTGATGTAACTCTCATATTGGTCCCTTGGGTGTTGAGGAAAAAGCTATAGTAGTAAAGACTAAGCAGAAACTTCTCAAGATTCATACGAGAAATTTTACAAGATTTCTTAACAAGAAAGAAAGATTTGTTGTAAAGAAATCATGGAATCTTACAAGAAATAGATCCTCTGAGAGGAGGAACCAGCCATACCAACACATTGACTTTAGCCCAGTGATTTCAGATTTTTAACCTCTAAAATTGTAAAGAATAAATATGTGCTGTTTTAAGCCGTTCATTTGTCTAATCTAATCTAATACAGCAATATTTCCTTTTATGTTTGTCACTTTAAAGATTCTATTCCATTGTCTTCTAGACTCCTCATGATGAAAAGTGAGCCATCATCCATATCCTATTCATTCTATGTGATACATCTTCTATTTCTTTCTTTTTCCCTCTAGTTGCTTTAATTTTTTATGTTATTATATTATATAATATAATATACATATATCTGAATCACTGTGCTATACCCTTGAAATACAATAATGTAAAATCAACCATACTTCAATTTTTAAAAATTAAAAAAGCAGACTTCAATAGGTATTTGTACACAATGTTCATAGCAGCATTATTCTCAGCTGTCAAAGGGTGGAAGTAACGCATGTATCCATCAACATATAAATGGGTAAACGAAGTTGCTTTTAAAATATTCTCTTCATTTTGTTTTTCAGCAGTTTAACTATGAAATGCTTTGACATATATACATTTCTCTGTATTGATCTTGCTTGATTTTCACTCATCTATAGGTTAGTGGGTTTTATTGAAATCAAAAATACTTTAATATTTTTGAAATATATTTGTCTGCCCCATTTTCTGTCTTTGCTCATTAATGAAACCCAGTTCCATACATGTGACTCCGTTAATTACTATGTTGCAACTTGCCAAAGTGCTGCTCATTTTTCCTGTCATTTTCCTTCATTGTGAATTATTTGATTATCTTGACTTTCTATTCATTACCCTTTCTTATTCATTGTCTAAACTATGGCAAATGACATCTTTATTTGCAGTTAGTGTACATTTTTAGTTCTAGGAGTTTCATTTGGTTAAAATTTTCTGTATTACTGTGAATTCCCCCACATTTTCCCTGAAAAAGTCTTGACCATCTTTTCTTGCAAATACTTTAAGATATTTATCATAATTATTTTGCATTCCTTGTCTTCTAATTTCAACACCTGGGATATACTTTGGTCTATTTTTATTGACTACTTTTATCTTGACTATGGGTCTCAGGAGAAGGGGACGACAGAGGATGAGATTGTTGGATGGCATCACCGACTCAGTGAACATGATTGTGAGTAAACTCTGGGAGTTGGTGATGGACAGGGAGGACTGGTGTGCTGCAGTCCATGGGGTTGCAAAGAGTCAGACACAACTGAATGACTGAACTGAACTGTTGGGTCTCATGTGTTTCTATTTTCCTGCGTGCCTGGTAGTAACTTGTTCTATACAAGTATTGTAAACTATTCATTGAGAGACTTGGAGATTTCTTTTTTTTTTTTCCTTCATATGTTGAAAGATTGGTTTGGTTCTAGCAAGAAGCTAAATCACTGATGGATCATCATGGCCCTATGGCAACTTGGGTTTAGGCTTTTTGAGCACTATATAAATTTTGCCTTAATCCTAGGGTTTGATGCTTACTTCTGTGATGCCCATGCTCCTAAATCATGACCCTTGTGGCTTCCAATGGAAAATTTGAGAATTTTATCGAGACCCCGTCCTACCAAGCCCTGGACAGCTGTTGCTAATTCTGTCCAACTCTTTAGTCTTCTTGTTACTTCTTCTAGCTGGATTCCTTGGATTCATTATCTGCACACATGTATTTTCAGAGTCTGATAAATTTAAGATTAATTTAGGTGCAGATTATGGGGGCTCTTCTTCTGAAGCATGTCTTTTTTATATATACACTTACACTTTTTATTATTGGCATGGTTTATAAACATAAAGTGTATATAAATTTTTTATTTACACTTTTATTTTGTATTGCTACTGCTAAGTCACTTCAGTCATGTATGACTCTGCGACTGCAGCCCACCAGGCTCCCCCATCCCTGGGATTCTCCAGGCAGAGAACACTGGAGTGGGTTGCCATTTCCTCCAATGTATGAAAGTTAAAAGTGAAAGTGAAGTCGCTCAGTCGTGTCTGACTCTTAGCGACCCCATGGACTGCAGCCTACCAGACTCCTCCATCCATGGGATTTTCTAGGCAAGAGTACTGGAGTAGGGTGCCATTGCCTTCTCCAATGACACCCTCTAGGCCCATCCATATTGCTACAAACCCAAATCATTTTTAATGACTAAACAACATTCCATTGTATATATGTATCACATCCTCTTTATCCATTCCTCTGACAGTGCACATTTAGATTGTTACTATGTCTTAGCTATTGTAAATAATGAAGCACCTCCTTTTATGTTATATCTTGTCTAAATATCCAGAAGCTCTGGTGGTGGTTTACTTGCTGAGTCATTTCCAACTCTTACAATCCCATGGAGAGAGAAGCCTGGCAGGCTACAGTCCATGGGATTTCCCAGGCAAGAATACTGGAATAGGTTGCCATTTCCTTCTCCAGGGGATCTTCCCCACCAAGGAATCGAACCCGGGTCTCTTGCATGTAGGAGGATTCTTTACCAACTGAGCTACAAGGGAAGCCCAGAAGCTCTGAAAGCGAAAAGTGAAGTTGCTCAGTCATGTCTGACTCTTTGCGACCCAGTGGACTGTAGCCTACCATGCTCCTCTGTCCAGGGGATTTTCCAGGCAAGAGTACTGGAGTGAATTGCCATTTCCTTCTCCAGAGGATCTTCCCGACCCAGGGATAGAACCCAGGTCCCCTGCATTGTAAGCAAGGCGCTTTACCATCTGAGCCACCAGGGAAGTCCAAAAGCTCTGCTAGCCCCCCAAATCTAACTTCTTACCCCTCATCTCAACAAAGCTACTACTTCCTGCTTGAGCTGTTTCTTTTGAACTTTCTTGATCTAAGCATACCCTCAGAGGGAAAACCAGCTTAAGATAAAACAAACAAAAAGAGCTTTTATTAAACCTATTCACCCTAGCTAACAACCATGTCCTAACTTTCACTAGTACTCAAGTTAACACTATCTTAGTTTGTACTGATCATATCATCTGGAGCATATTCTACCAGCAAACCTCATTGACTCTCTTTCTCATTGCTCAGCATCATATTTTCTTTAGCACATCAGAAAAGGCAGTTATAAATAATCTTCAGTTTCTTTGATCATTCCAGAGTAGAAGCAGCCAAAACCCAGCATTACCCTGTGTTCCACATATCATATTTATGATAATGTTCAAGAGGTCTGACTCATAATGTGCATATGATCAAGCCAAAATTGTCTTTCTATACAAAAGCCATTACATTTTCATACAGATAGAATTTTACATAGAAACTCAGATCTGCATGGGGAGTGATACAAAAATTTAGAAACCAGTATTTAATTTCTGTTTTGCTTTGTTTCTGTATGATTTCAGAAGCAAGTTAGTAGATATAATCTGTATTTTACCAGGCATAATAAACCATAGTAGTGATAAGAAATTTATATAAACTGTAGAGATATTAGGTACAGACTTAGCTTCTTAAATTTAAATATAGTAATAGCAATAATAGTAGGAATAGGAAGAGCTAAAGTTTAGTGGATGTTTATAGAGTTCTGTGCACTCTAGTTTAATCCTCTATTAAAAATATGAGGTAGTGAAATCTATGAAAACATTAATCCATTATTTATCATATTTATTAAAATATAAAATAATAGTAAATCTTAGTTGTGCAAACTTTGTAGTCAATTCAACTAATATTTGTTGAATATACTGATCCCTGTGTACACAAGAAAGTATAAAATGTTGCTGGTGACGTCTAGAAGGAGACTGATGCATAAACAAATATATTACAACTAGAGTATATTTTATACACATGTAAAAATCTTTAGACAAAAACAAACCAAAAAAATGGTACAAAGATTTTTGCTTTACTGAGAAGAAGAGTTAGAACAGTCACTGAATGCTTCCTGGAGTAGAAAATTTTCATAAATCAGACGATGCTTCAAAATACTTTCACTCCTACCCATGACTTCCAAATTAGATGAAGTCTACTTCTTGGACTTGACTTTGAGTCTGCTTAACTTGATCTGCTTTGATCAGTGGTTTTTTAGCATGGGTGATCCAAGGAAAAGTAAAACTGAGCTCCTGACTTTCTTCATGAGAAAAGCAAGTCTTTGCTAACAGCTGATTTAAGGAGGATGAAAGACATATGGTACAGAACCAAATCCAACCTTTGTCTGGAAGGGAAGCCCAGCCAGTGGAGCCTGAATCACCCAAACTCTAGTGAACTGGCAAATGCAAATGAGACAAGTAAATACTCAACATGTTTGCCAAATATGGACTGAAATTTTGTGTCTCCTCAAAATTCATATGGCAAAGCCTTAATATCCGATGTGATGGTGTTTGGAGGTGGGGCCTTTGGGAGGCAATTAGGATCAGTTTGGTAATGAAGACAGGAACTTCATGATGAGATTAACACCCTTATAAAAGAGAAAGGAAAATAAGATCTCTCTCAATATGTATGTACCTGGGGAAAAATATCAGGTGAGATCATAAGATGATGTTATTTTGCAAGCAAAGTGGTCTCTCACCAGACATCAGATCTGTCAGCATCTTTGTATGAGACTTCTCATTCTCCAGAACACTGAGAAATCAGCATTTGCTGATCAAGCCACCCAGTCTATGCCACTTTTTTATAGCTGCCCAAACCAAGGAAATGTCCATTAATATTTTTGTGGCTGTCAGTTTCCTAGCAAAACCTGACTGGTAGGGTTAACCAGTAGATGAATTCTCTCTTCCCCAAACATGACGAATTTAATATATCTAGTGTCTTATTAAAGTAACAGCAGCACACTTCTAGTGCTTTCCCTTCCATCCCTCTCATTGCTTATGGATTGAGATCATCCTTCTACTAACTTAACTCTTATATATACAATGATTCCTGTCTTCTTAGACTGGTGAGAGATTAAAAAAAAATATGGCCTGATGTAGGGTTGTGTGTGTTTGTAGGTGTAATAAAAATATGATGAAAAATATATACGAATACATAGTCAACAGAGTAATTTCTTTTGAGTTTAACTTATATAGAAAAAAATCATCATCTGGCTCTTAGAAGATCTGATCACTATGAATACTTTCAAGCTATCACCCCTGCCTAGTACAGAAAATACTTAAAGAAAAGGGAAAAAAGTTAAAAAAAAAAAACAGTTTTACTAATGCAACTTATGTTTTTGCATGAACATGTGTTATTTAAAAATTTTTTTCTTTATTCCATCAGCTTTTTATTTTTCAAAAGGCAATGAGCAGTGCCAAGGGAGATAATAAATGAAGTTCCCTCCCTCCATCTCTCTTTTTTGACCTTTATCAAAGTCCACTTTATCCTCCCTTGGGGATGAAAAAGTGATTCTTATCATTTCCCTCAACCATGTAAAAAAGTCTGAAGAAAGAACAAATAAAAGAACCTTTCATCTGCTCATGAAACAATAATTAATTGCACTATTAAATAACCCATACAAATCTGGGGGAAGTGGGGGAAAAAAAAAAGAAATCTCCTTGAGAAATATTCCCAAAAGACTGATGCTAATCAAAGCCTGTGTGATTCAGAGAAAGAAGAAAGTAAGGCCTGGGGAAAGGCAGCCCATAAAGAGGCCTCCAGTGTGGTATCCAACGGGGATGCTGAAGGAAAACTTGTTTCCAGAATATATTCTTTTGTACCATGCATTTAGTTAATCAGTTCACATGGATGCCTTCTGAATTAACATCAAAATAAAATTGGCTTGGAGTGATGATTTTTTAAATTTATTTTTGCTTACATAAGAGATTTGCTTCAAGGTGGATAACAGAAGGAGTTCAGAAGGAAACGAATGATTCAGCAGCTTGGAGAGCATCACCCCCTCTTCCTTGTGGTGGGTATTCTTAGGTGAACAGTTCTGATTTCTGACCTAAGGTTTGAGTAATCTGACTATATGAGGACTTCCTGCTTTCGCTTGGTTCTTAGATAACATCCAAGGCATTTGAGCAGGGACTGGCACTTACAAGACACTCAACATGTAGTGATTAACTAAGGGATAGCCTAGGTACTATTACAGTTGATGATCTGATGCTTTCTTCTGAATGATTCTTTCAGTAATAGATTGAATAGAGATTCAAGGAGCAATGGAGACAGTGAGAGAAAACCTGTAGAAATAAAGCCAAGAAAATCCAAATAATCCTCAAGGCTTGTGAAAGACACAAACAGTGAGGATGGAAAGGAGATGAAAACAGGAACCTTATAGAAACAGCCCTGTTACTTATCACTGACTTTCTTCCTGATCCTTACCTGGTCTCCCCTCATAAAATATAAGGGATGCTTAGTGTTAGTTACTCACTCATATCTGACTCTTTGTGATCCCATGGACTGTAGCCCACCAGATTCCTCTGTTCATGGAATTATCCAGGTAAGAATACTGGAGTGGGTTGACATGCCTTCCTCCAGGGGATCTTCCCTGGGATTTTTCAGACCCAGCTATCAAACGTGGGACTCCTGCATTGCAGGCAGATTCTTTACCATCTGAGCCACAAGGGAAACTCAAGGAATATTTTCTTGTTCATTTATTTGTTCATGCAACCAAAGTTTATTGTGTTAAGTTTGTGTCCCACCAAATCTTGAGGGTTTTGTTTTTTGTGGTGAGTGAAAGAATCACCAGTAAGGTGTTGGAGAAGAGAGGCACCATTCATTGTTAGCCTGGAACCCCAAAGAGTGGCTGAGGCTAACACTCACCAGGAAATCAAATCATTTTCAAGACCATTTTTTTTTGAGCTAAAGTTGAACACTATGGCCACCCTGCTGCCCATCTCAAAATATATCCACTTATGCAATATGGTCTTTAGAGTTTCTTCAGTGAAATCAAATGATAAAATATTGATAGCTCAGTGATGGCAACATAAAGAATGTTAACATTTTTTAATACAAACCCATGCTTATTATGAAATCTCCATAAACACAATAAAATTGATATCCAGACATTAGAGCAAAATTGTACTTTCAGAACTCAGTATTTGGTATTGCTAAGTATCTTTTCAAAGAATTAATAATATTTATGCTAAGAGAATAGAGAAAAGCTTTGTTTGTATGTTTGTTTTAGTCTTGTTTTTTTTCCATGTTAGTCAATCTATGTAGGGTTTCCAAAATTTATAAACTACAGCCTCTAAATCACTTTCTTAAAAAAAAATATCTGATTAAAAGGTTGATTTGGACAGAAATGCTCTTACCATATCTAAGTGGGGAAAGCAACTTAGGCATACTGTTTTTCTTGAAGAAAGCACTGGGAAACTATGGTCTTGTAGGAAAACCACCTGTTTTTGCAAATAAACTTTTATTAAAACATAATTACAACCATTTGCTTACACATTATATTTAAGTACTGTTCAGTTCAGTTGCTCAGTCATGTCCAACTCTTTGCAACCCCATGAATCGCAGCACGCCAGGCCTCCCTGTCCATCACCA
The DNA here is from genome assembly GCF_014754425.2 of Oryx dammah. Classification (NCBI taxonomy): domain Eukaryota; kingdom Metazoa; phylum Chordata; class Mammalia; order Artiodactyla; family Bovidae; genus Oryx; species Oryx dammah. The sequence goes on along the minus strand of NW_024070187.1, from coordinate 105,912,128 downwards.
ACTCCTGGAGTTCACTCAAACTCACGTCCATCGAGTCGGTGATGCCATCCACCCATCTCATCCTGGGTCGTCCCCTTCTCCTCCTGCCCCCAATCCCTCCCAGCATCAGAGTCTTTTCCAATGAGTCAACTCTTCGCATGAGGTGGCCAAAGTATTGGACTTTCAGACTCAGCATCAGTCTTTCCAATGAACACCCAGGACTGGTCTCCTTTAGGATGGACTGGTTGGATCTCTTTGCAGTCCAAGGGACTCTCAAGAGTCTTCTTCAACACCACAGTTCAAAAGCATCAATTCTTTGGTTCTCAGCTTTCTTTATAGTCCAACTCTCACATCCATACATGGCCACTGGAAAAACCATAGCCTTGACTAGATGGACCTTTGTTGGCAAAGTAATGTCCCTGCTTTTGAATATGCTGTCTAGGTTGGTCATAACTTTCCTTCCAAGGAGTAAGCATCTTTTAATTTCATGGCTTGCAGTCACCATCTGCAGTGATTTTGGAGCCCCAAAATATAAAGTCTGACACTGTTTCTGCTGTTTCCCCATCTATTTCCCATGAAGTGATTGGACCAGATGCCATGATCTTCGTTTTCTGAATATTGAGCTTTAAGCCAACTTTTTCACTCTCCTCTTTCACTTTAAGTACTGTATTGGAGACCTTATATTATGGCAAGCCTGAAATATTTATTATTTAGATTTTCACATGAAGATATGTTGTCTGAATAGCATTAAAAATCTTGCTGCTAAATTGAGAACAATGCAGTGTTAAAAGTGTCCATCAACAGCAAATATTCCTGTAGAGAGTTTCCCACTCACCAGAGGGAATATGACACAACCTGTCTCACTGTATGACATCTTAGTAAACTAGTGAGCAATGCACATGTTATCTTCAAAACAGTCTAAATAACCTACTAGCCTGTTTCTTGATCTAAATATAGGGGAAAAAATAGGTTTAGTAACTAAAACATGCCTAAATTTCCATAGTAAAAAGTCAGAGAATCTGACCTAGGTAAACACAAGTTAATTCTTAGACACATACACACACACACAAAAATCCCTTGAATAGAGAAGATAAGTCCTCTTATGGAAGAATCTTGCATGCAACAAGTAAATAGCTTAAATTATCCTCTAAACCTCCCCCAAAGGGATTTATGACCATTCATAAGAGTGATCATGCATTAAAAAAAAAAAATCTACCCAGATTTAAGGGGGAGTATTAGGCACTAGCTCTGAAATATTATTTTTTGCCTGTGGATTCAAGACAACTTTATGTCCTGCTAACCAAAAGTGGGGCTCCTGAAAATGAGGTAATTGATCAAGTTTTACTTATTGTTTGCACAGTTGGTGCAGAAAACCATCCTATACTTAACTTCAAAGAATTAGATAAGAAACATCATTACAGAGCCTATAGACACTGAGACTATAATAAGAGAGATGATGAGTACTTTCATGACAAAAAGATTAAACAAATTATTCAACTTTCCTGAAGATACTGTCAATAATTAACAAAACTGATAATAGATACTTTAGAATTTATAATAGCCCTATGTCTACTAAAGAAATTGTAGTCATAATTGAAAACTATTTCATAATGAAAATTCCAGACTTAGATGGCTTCAGTGATGGATTATATCAACTATTTAAATAACGGATAATACACAATTTGCTTTATAGAAAGACAGCATTGAAAGACTTTCCAAACCCATTTAATGATGCCAGTATTATTCTCACAATAAAACTGGCAAGAATAGTATAAAAAATAATTCTATAAACCAATATTTCTAATAAACATAGATGCAAAATCCTTCATTAAAATGCTAGCAAATCTTACTTAGCATTATATTTAAAAGGTGATATACTAAATCTAAATGGGGATTATACCATAAATAGGTTACTTACAACATTTCAAAATGTGTCAATGAATGTATTCTAACATTTAATACAATCAAGGAGGATATCACATGATAACTTCAATAGATACAGGAAAGTCTTATAAGAAATTCAATATCTGTTCAAGAATAAAATGCTCATTTCCTTCATAGAAGGAAATGGCTCACATTTTGCTCTAAGTAGCAAGACAAAAACAGGTTGCACTATCAAAAATTTTGTTCAGATAGCTCTTCAACTAAAATATTCAAGCTCATTGCTTACAATCTCTACTGTCCACAAACAAGTAGAGCATGCTTTAATCCAGTTCTTTGCCACTTTGCAATAAGAATTGCCTTTTCACCAGTTTTCAAGAACATGGTCCTCGTTTTTACTTGATATCTCATCTTTGCTGTGTGCTCAGTTGCTTCAGTGGGGTCTGACTCTTTATGACCCTATGAAGTCCTGCAGGCTTCTCTGTCCATGGGTTTCTCCAGGCAAGAATACTGTAGTGGGATGCCACTCCCTTCTCTAGAAGACCTTCCCGACCCAGGGATTGAACCCTGGTCTCCTGCATCGCAGACAGATTCTTTACTGCTGAGCCACCAGGGAAGTCCCTGATACCTCATTGAATCACTTTAAATGTCTATATTTCTATCAATAATTTCTTTAATGTAGTCTAGACTGTTCCTAATATGTAACTCAAAGCTGCTTCAACAATTATCCTGTTCCAAAATCACTTCCATATATTGTTGCAGCAAAAATCCACATTTCTGAACAAAAATACTAGTCAAGAATTCTCCAGAGAAAAGGAATCAGGATATATATATATATATATATATATATATATATATGCCTATGTAAAGACAGGCAGAGACAGATGAGCAAAATGCAGAGAGAGGTAGTGAGAGACAGAGAGGTTTTAAGAAATTGGCTAATGTGATAGTGAAGGCTTTTGTTGTTGTTTAGTTGCTAAGTCTTTTCCAACTCTGTGACTTCATAGACTGCAGCATGCCAGGCTTCCCTATGCTTCACTATCTCCTGGAGCTTGCTCAGACTCATGTCTAATGAGTTGGTAATGCCATTCAATCATCTTACCTTCTATCACCCTCTTCACCTCCTGTCCTCACTCTTTCCCAGCATGAGGTTCTTATCCAATGAGTCAGCTCTTCACATTAGGTGGCCAAAGTATTGGAGCTTCAGCTTCAGCATCTGTCCTTCCAATCAGTATTCAGGGTTGATTTCCTTTAGGATTGACTAGCTTGATCTTTCTATTCAAGGGACTCTCAAGAGTCTTCTCCAACATCACAGTTTGAAAGCATTGATTCTTCAGCACAAAATCTGATAAGGTTATTGTACTATATGCAAATTTTATTTTGTTGATTCAAAAATTACAATTGTATCACTTAGCTTGTATGATTATTTGAAAAATAAATGATTGTGATGATATCAGCACAGTTTCCAAAACATAGTTAAATGTTCACTTAATGATAGTTTATTGTATCTCTTTCTGGGTTGTATACATAAACATGCCTTCTATGATTGGCTGTCTTTTTAATTCATGATCTGTCTTTAGGGTTTTATAATCTAAGATGAAACTCAGTCTATTTTTTCAGAGCTCATGAGGTTAATCAACTCAAATTATGGGTGGCAAATTCTCATGGATTCTCAGCATATTTATAAAGCAGATGAGAATTTTGTTTTCTTGAATACATTAAATCAAGCCAAAGATCTGATATGATAAGCATTCAGAATTTTTTTCTGGGATGGATTTTTTCCCTTTTTTTTTTTTCCTGAAAACTAATGAAAATTTGTCTCAGATTTAACAGCTGAAACCAGATGCATTTATGAAAGAGCTGGCAATCTATATGCAATTTGAGTGCTCTGTCCCAAAACAAAGAGGAGTAGAAATTATAAGTGGCCAATAAATATTTGTCAAATATGCTTTGTGAAGATCTATCCTTTGTTTCATTTTGATTGAGCACACACTTTCTGTATATTTGTTGTAATGTGATTCTTTCCCTCTGAGTTGAAGCATGTTCCCGTTTCAGAAATGAATCTCCCTTCAAAGAGTTTTTAGTCTCAGTGGCTCAAAGAAAAATCTTTCTCATTTTTATAATATGCATAAATTGTAGAAGGCTTATGTAATTGAATAACAAAATGAACACTAGAGGAAAAGATGAAGAGGTACAGGAAACAGAGGTATCAGAGAGGTTTGTAGTAGTCAAAAGATGTTTTGGTGAAGAGGACACAAGTATGATCACAAAAACCATGGTCGTACGATCAACTCAAGTCACAGGTAGAGATGTCCTGCACTCAAGAAATATTTTAAATTAAAAAATGCCTCGTTAGTTAGAAGAACTCCTCTGTTTAGATACATTTTTAAGAAATCTGAAATTCATTTTCCAATACTGTGTACATCGGAGACATAATGATTTGTGGAACTGCAAAACATTTTTGTTAAGATTGCTAAATATTGTTCTCTTCTTACAAGTTTATTTTTGTTAGAGTACATATCCTATTCATGACAAGCATGTATGGTTAGTCATGTCCAACTCTTCGCAAGCCCATGGACTGCAGCCCACCAGGCTCCTCTGTCCATGGAATTTTTCAGGCAAGAATACTGGAGTGGGTTGCCATTTCCTCCTCCAGGGGATCTTGCCTACTCAGGGAATGCAATCTGCATTGGTAGGCAGATTCTTTGCCTCTGAGACACCTGGGAAGCCCCGATGGCTGGCCAATATTGATGAGGAGAGGAGAGGGTTTTATTTTGTTCACTCAAGAACAAGTTGATACGTGATTTACCATTTTGTAACTGCATTAATGGAAATGCAAGGGCATCTGGGACTTCATGCCAGAGGGAGAGACAGCTGTATGATAATGTATTAGGCTCTTACATACTCTGAATATATTCTCACTCTGTTCAAGGCCTGTCAATCAGCTCTAGTCACATACTCCTGTCTAAATGCAAAGACTTTGGGAAAATGTGGGAGAGCAGGTTGAATGTGTTTTAGCGCAGCCATCCTTTTCCAAAGGGAAGTGATTCAATTTCTAACATCAAGCTAATAAGCTCATCATGGTCAAAGTCAGGAATCTCTCGGTTCAGTTCAGTTGTTCAGTTGTGTCCGAGTCTTTGAAATCCCATGGACTGTAGCACATGAGGGTGCCCTGTCCTTCACCAACTTCCAGAGCTTCCTCAAACTCATGTCCATTGAGTCAGTGATGCCATCTGACTATCTCATCCTTTGTCGTCCCTTCTCTCACGTTCAATCTTTCCCACCATCAGGGTCTTTTCCAATGAACCAGTTCTTCACATCAGGTGGCCAAAGTATTGGAGTTTCAGCTTCAGCATCAGTCCTTCCAATGAATATTCAAGACTGACTTCATTTAGGATTGACTCACTGGATCTCCTTGCAGTCCAAGAGACTCTCAAGAGCCTTCTCCAACACCACAATTCAAAGGCATTAATTCTTTGGTGCTCAGCTTTCCAACTCTCATATCCGTACATGACTACTGGAAAAACCATAGCTTTGACCAGACAGACCTTTGTTGGCAATGTTTCTGCTCTTTAAAATGCTGTCTAGGTTGGTCATAGCTTTCTTTCCAAGGAGCAAACATCATTTAATTTCATGGCTGCATTCACCATCTGCAGTGATTTTGGAGCCCCTCAAAATAAAAGTCTCTCACTGTTTCCACTGTTTCCCCATCTATTTGCCATAAAGTAATGGGACCAGATGGCATGGTCATAGTTTTCTGAATGTTGAGCTTTAAGCCAACTTTTTCACTGTCCTCTTTCACTTTCATCAAGAGCTTTTTTAGTTCTTCTTCCCTTTCTTCCATAAGGATGGTGTCATCTGCATATCTGAGGTTATTGATATTTCTCCCGGTAATCTTGATTCCAGCTTGTGCTTCATCCAGCCAAGCATTTCTCATGAAGTACTCTACATAGAAGTTAAATAGGCAGGGTGACAATATACAGCCTTGATGTACTCCTTTCCCAATTTGGAACTAGTCTGTTGTTCCATGTTCAGTTCTAATTGCTGCTTCTTGACCTGCCTACAGATTTCTAAGCGGGCAGATCAGTGGTCTGATATTCCCATCTCTTTAAGAATTTTCCACAGTTTGTTGTGATTCACACAGTCAAAGGCTTTGGCAGAGTCTATAAAATGGAAGTAGATGTTTTTCTGGAAATCTCTTGCTTTTTCCATGATCCAGCGGGTGTTGGCAATTTGATCTCTGGTTCTTCGGCCTTTCCTAAAACCAGCTTGAACATCTAGAAGTTCACAGTTCATGTACTGTTGAAGCCTGGCTTTGAAAATTTTGAGCATTACTTTGATAGCTTGTGAGATGAGTGCAATTATGAGGTAGTTTGAAAATTCTTTGGCATTGCCTTTCTTTGAGATTGAAATGAAAATGGACCTTTTCCAGTCCTGAGGCCACTGCTGAGTTTTCCAAATTTGCTGGCATATTTAGTGCAACGTTTTCACAGGATCATCTTATAGGATTTGATAGAGCTCAACTGGAATTCCATCATCTCCACTAGCTTTGTTCGTAGTGATACTTCCTAAGACCCACTTGACTTCGCATTCCAGGATGTCTAGTTCTAGGTGGGTTTTCACACCATTGAGGTTATCTGGGTCATGTAGATGTTTTTTGTGTAGTTCTTCTGTGTATTCTTTCCACCTCTTCTTAATATCTTCTGCTTCTCTTTAGCTTCATACCATTTCTGTCCTTTATTGTGCCCATCTTTGCAAAAACAAGATCGGGAGCTGAACTGTGGCTCAGATCATGAACTCCATATTGCCAGATTCAGGCTTAAATTGAAGAAAGTAGGGAAAACCACTAGATCATTCAGGTATTCCCTATATCAAATCCCTTATGATTATACAGTGGAAATAACAAATTGATTCCAGGGATTACATCTGATAGAGTGCTTGAAGAACTGTGGGTGGAGGTTCATGACATTGTACACAGGCAGTGATTAAAATCATCCCCAAGAAAAATAAATGCAAAAAGGCAAAATAGTTTTCTGAGGAGGCCTTACAAATAGCTGGGAAAAGAAGAAAAGCTAAAGGCAAAGGAGAAAGGGAAAGATATACCCATTTGAATGCAGAGTTCCAAAGAATAACAAGGAGAGATAAGAAAGGCTTCCTCAGTGATCAATACAAAGAAATAGAGGAAAATAATAGAAATGGAAAGACTAGTGATTTTTTCAAGAAAATTAGAGATACCAGGGGAACATTAAATGCACAAATGGGCATAATAAAGGACTGCTGCTGCTGCTGCTAAGTCACTTTAGTCGTGTCCGACTCTGTGCGACCCCAGAGACGGCAGCCCACCAGGCTCCCCCATCCCTGGGATTCTCCAGGCAAGAATACTGGAGTGGGTTGCCATTTTCTTCTCCAATGCATGAAAGTGAAAAGTGAAAGTGAAGTCACTCAGTTGTGTCTGACTCAGCGACCCCATGGACTGCAACCTACCCGGCTCCTCCGTCCATGGGATTTTCCAGGCAAGAGTACTGGAGTGGGGTGCCATTGCCTTCTCCGATAATAAAGGACAGGAATTTCTAAATATTGCAAAATCATTGCTACTTCAATTCCAGAAATTCTTCACTTGGTCTAGAGAACTATGAACAAAGTTCCTAGTTCCTAGTTCCAAAGCCTAGTTCCACTCCCATATTCCTACCATAGAACAGAGAAAGATTCACTGTAGTCACTGGTTCTTAGCAATTTTTCATTTCTATTGGGCAGACACTGAGTTCCCTCTATCCTTCCTATGGTCTTATTTCTTGATTATGTTAAGACTTATGTCCTCTGAAAAGTTCTTCTTCATAATCCCCTTCTTGATGTGTTTTTGTTTTCCATTATCTTCCTTGACTACATTTGAAGAAAGTGTTAAGGAATATACTCTCCTTGATCTGTATTGCTATTTTTTTTTTCTTTTCCCTTCTCACTCAATATCTGTCAAGGCTTAAGAATAATTTTTATAAGAATCTTTCATCAATATTGGTTGGGTTTGTCAGAACAATTCTCTTTAAAAACATATTATATATTTGATTTTAGCTAATTCCATGTTCTAGTAACCGCTACCAGCTTGTCCTTTTAAAGGAAAATTTCTCAGCTCTGTTATATTTTATTTATTTTCAACAGATATTTAACCCTACTCTCTTCTCCTTCTCTCTCTTTTCTTTCTCTCACCAAAATAGTTTCTACAAAATAACTGTATTTTTCCTCTGATCTTAATCTGATTACTGCCCTGAGTAAATTTTATCTAATAGAAAAATGCACTGGGTCAGAACAAACTTAATCTGATTTTTGCCATGATACACCTAACCAGTCAAGAGATTTTAGGTGTTATGGTGATAGTGTCTTTCCTACTTGCCTCAAAACTGACTTAGTTTTTTTTTTTCTTTTTTCAATTTGCTTTACATTTTTTTACTTAATGTTCAGCTACATATAGTGGAATTTAGAGAGTATAGCTTATAGTTCTCTGAGTTTTGACCAGCATATATAGCATGTAACCATTACCACTTTCCTTGGAAGGAAAGCTATGACAAAACCAGACAGCATACTAAAAAACAGAGATATCACTTTGCTGACAAAGGCCCATATAGTCAAAGCCATAGCTTTTCTAGTAGTCAGGTATGGATGTGAGAGTTGGACCATAAAGATGGCTGAGCAGCAAAGAATTGGTACTTTGAACTGTGGTGTTGGAGTAGACTCTTGAGAGTCACTTAGACTGAAAGAAGATCAAATCAATCAATCCTAAAAGGAATGAACCCTGAATATTCATTTGAAGGACTGATGCTGAAGCTGAAGCCCCAATACTTTGGCCACCTGATGAGAAAAGCCAACATATAGCAAAAGACCTTGATGCTGGGAAAGATTGAAGGCCAAAGGAGACAGGGATGACAGAGGATGAGATGGTTAAATAGCATCACTGACTCAATGGACATGAATTTAAACAAACTCCAGGAGATACTGGATGACAGAGGAGCCTGGTGTGCTGCAGTCCATGGATCTGCAAAGAGCCAGGCATGACTTAATAGACTGAACAACAACAAATCACTATCACAATCGAGATATAGAACATTTTCCACCACACACACATTCACATGCAATTCCTACCCTCTTTTGGCTTTTTGTTTCATTTTTTAAATCAAATCCTCCTTGATGCCTAGCTCCTGGAAATGATTCAGTCTCTGAAACAGTTGTGCTATTTTCACAATGTTTTATAAAGCAAATTATACGGTTTGTAGCCTACTGGGGCTAGTTACTATCATCTATTATAATGCAGTTGAGACTGATCTGTTTAGTTACTTTTATAAGTCATTTTTGTTTTTGGTTTTTTTTGTTCTATTGCATGGGTATACCAGAGCCTTTGCTTTTTTTTTTTTTTTTCTTTTAATTAAAGACACCAGCTGAGTGACATTTGATTTGTTTCCACTTCTTGGTGATTACTAATAAATTTTCTATAAACATTACTGTCCAGGTTTTTATATAGGCATAAGCTTTTATTTCACTTAAATTTCACCCAAGAATGGAAATTCTGGGCTGTATAAGAAAAGTGAAAGTGAATGTCACTCAGTCATGTCCAACTCTGTGACCCCATGGACTTAGACAGTCCATGAAATTCTCCAGACCAGAATACTGGAGTGGGTTGTGGTTCCTTTCTCCAGGGGATCCTCCCAACTCAGGGCTCAAACCAGGTCTCCCACATTGCAAGTGGATTCTTTACCAGGTGAGCCACAAGGGTTGCATGAGAAATCTATGTTAACCTTAAGGGGAAACTACCCCACTAGCTCCCAAAGTGGCTGTCCCATTTTGCATCTGTTTTAACAGTGTGTGAGAGTTCTAACTGATCCACATCCTTGTTGCCATTTGAGATCGTCAGGTTTTTATTTCTGTTTTGCTTTGTTCTGTCATTCTAGTGAATCTCAGTGGTATTTCATTGTGTTTTTAGTGTTCACTTCCCTAATGACTAGCTATGTTAAATGCATTTTCAGGTACTTCTTTGACTACCCTATGTTTTCTTTTGTGAAGTATCTGTCCACATCATTTTCTCATTTATTATTGAGTTGTTGCCTTATTAAGTTTTGCATACTGAGTTAGTTGATATTCCCTTTTCCTCTGTTCATTTCAAGGTAGAACAGTAGAGTAAAACTTCTTTTAATCTGCTACCTTTTAACTGGAAATTTTTCTATTGTATGTTGGAAATGGGAATGCCAACTTTGCACAGTCCCCAATATATCTTTCTGCTTTAGAGATGTGGTACATATATATATTTTTTAAGATAGACAAATGATAATCTGAAAAAAACAGACCAGAATTTTATCCTTCCTTTCAGAATCATATGACATTGTAAGTCTGGCCAACAGAATGAATGCCTGTGGATGTGATAAATACACCTTGCGAAATGTATTCTTAGAGAGAGCCTACCCTCTGTTATTTTCATCTTATGCTGTTTTTGTTCAGTTATTAAGTTATTGTGAACTCTGTGAACCCATGGACAGTAGCACACCAGCAATCTCTGTCCTTCACCATCTCCTGGAGTTTGCTCAAACTCATGTCAACTGAGTTGGTGATGCTATTCAACCATCTCTTTCTCTGTTGTCCTCTTCTAATCCTGCCTTCAATCTTTCCCCATATCAGGTTTATGTTGGCTAAAAGGTAATTTAAATGGATGAGGCTCTAGCATCCATATTGAATTCTGAAGTTACCTAGCATCTCATAAGATGTTATAGAAAGAATGGAGCTACTAATTTTGTATATTTAAATTACGACTTTAATGAGATACATTTTATCTTATTTAAGCTAGTTTAATTTGATTTTTCTCCTCTTGTAAGTGAGCCCAAATAAAACTGATAAAAGACCTCAACACCTAGATCTCACATTTCAAGAAAATCTAGGCTGTCTTCAAAGATACATAAAACATTATAGACCGGAAAGATAAAGAAGTAGCAGAATCATTCTAAAGAAAAATAGTGGATCAAACGCTGAGCTTTTGATGCTATCCATCATTGAGAAGATAGTGTCAGAGGTTTGCGCTGAACACAAAAAATGAAAAATTAGTGAAAGCAGTAGGTGGAGAAGAGGAAAGTATAGCATGAAACATTTTTTTTTCTTTTTACTATTTTTTTCTTGCCTGCAAGATTTAATTTAGTTATGCTTGAATATTTGACCTGCACATAGCTAATGTTAGGTTTCTGATCTTAATACTTGTTAATAAGTTCAAATGGAGAGTGAGGGGAGTTTCTTAGCTCAGTGAAGGGCTGCATGGTACCTACTACTTGGACAAGATGTAAAAGTAGCCATTAAAGCCACACATTCAAGCTTCTGAAATGCTTATAATATGCACTACCCTACTTCAAATTACCTCTATCTTGTCCCCTACTTAAATGTTGGTTTGTTGACTCTGTTTGAACTTCTCCTATAATGTTATTTTTACATTTTAAATTCCCAGTTTTGGTGAGATCAGAGAATACCTGTAATAATATTTGCACAATGAATGGAAAAAATACATGACCCCCACCTGGACAGTCAGACCTGGTTCTAACCTTGGAGTCCTTAAGCTATCTGTTTAATATCTGCCCAATCTCTCTACATATGCAAACATCAGATGAGATGTGACTCATCTCAATGTCTGGACAAAATACCCACAATGAAGTTCTATACAAGCTGTTCTGTACTCTTTACCCAACCAGAGAGCAAAGGGGTTCTAACATAAGGTGCCCTGGCATATCTTACATGGGACCAAAGGATTCACACAGATATTCTAGCCATTGAGGAACTTGACCTGGGAGGCAAAGATACAAGCTCACAGGAACAACTGTGACAATAAGAAGAACAAGTGCCGTGTGCTTTGGTCATGGAGAGAAAATTTAATTTAATGCCTGTGGGATCCGTGAAAGTGAAAGTAGATCATGTAAAAGGAAAGTACCAGGGCAGTCTACATTCCAGGATAGTGCACTAGAATGGTCAGAGAAGAATAAAGTTGCAAGATATAATCCCATCTACCTTTTTAAAAATATTTTGCTGCACCAGTCATACTTGTTTAAATGTCACCACCTGCCCACTCAAGAAGAGACAGACAACCATTGCAGAAGCCCTGGGTGCTCCTTTCTGGTAACCAGTTACATCTTCTCTGTCTTGATTCTGAGCTCTTATCAATAGATATCAATAGATATCTTATATCAATAGATATAAGCCTATTGATGGCCCTTCAAAAACGTTTTCCCAGTTCCTGATCATTTTCACTGTATAATACTGTTGGATTGAACTCACTTTTTTGGACTTCTTGACCTTGGTGTCCTGCTCATATAATGCCCATACCACTTCAGCACAAATGCCTACCTGACCTCCAAATGCCAGCTCTTTTATTTTTTATTTGCTAAGTAAGTCTTATTTATTTAAGATATGATTCTAAGTTGCTTGGCAGACCCTGTATATTAACATTGGAAGTCCCATTGTGATGATTTATATACTATGATTTCTTTTACAATTCAGAGAATACTGTTTATTATAACATACATGAACAACAACTATAGGCATCCCATTTAGGAAAATACAAAGTCAAATAAAGCAAAGGAACAAAATTCAACCTATATGGTAGGCAGAAAAATGGTCTCCTCAAATACGCCTATGTCTTAATCTCTGGAATCTTGTAAGCTAATTACAGGGTTGAAAGTGAAGGTCACTTCATCAGATTTCAAGATAGAGAGACAATGCTGCCTTATCCAAATCAGCTGAAAATGACCCCAAGAGTCCTAGTAAAAGGGAGTCCAAAGAAGAAAATCACATCTCTCTCCTTGTGATTTCCTCCTTTTAACTCCTTTTTACTGGAAATGTGTATATACATATATGCACATCGCCGGTTTCTTCTGGTTTCTGGAGTCATGGGGACTTCACCACCTTACCCCATGAGGGAGTCCTCACTCATATATTGATGGGACTTTGTACACAAATATTCTAATTCCCTTGACCCTCAGGTAGGATAACTCCAGGTACATGGTCTACACTAGCAGGATTAAACTATAGTTAGTTGCCCACAGTGAAGCTAACCTGGTAATCCACCCTTAAAACTGTCTTCCCTTTTATTTTTTTATATACTCAGATGCTAAAGGTTTCTTCAGTTCCTAAATTAATAACTTGCACTTGAAATTTTGTTTTAGCCTCTTCTTATAGAGGAACTGAAAATAAGACACTTACATTAAACAGTCCTTGTTTCTCCCCAAAAATTAGACACCAAATCAACTCAAGCTGCTAACAGACTCTGGCTAGATGAGATATTTGACCTATTTTGATATAGATACAGCTATTAAGATATAAAATATGTGCATATGCACATATATTTTACATAATAAATATTTCATATGTATATAGATATATATGGATCTATATTCATGAGACTGTAAGTAGTTCAAGGTAGAATCATATTATTGCTTCTAAGCGTCTATCCTTTTTTGATCTTGTGCAAATTAAGTGAACCTACTTTTTCACTCATCTGTTTCCCTAAATAGATTGAACAAAAATTTGATCAAATTAGCATCCAGTGTCAAAGGAATAGCTATAGATATACACATTGTTTGAATTCTCACCATGTTGGAAACAAATAACTTTTGCATTTTTTTTTTCACTTTACTCTTCATGAAAATTTCTGTAAGATCATTTGCTGCCATGCTGCTGAGTCAAATCAGAATATTTTTCACTAGCAATTCTTGTCTAAGTTATTTTCAGTATCTTTTGGGGCTGGAAGATACGTGAAAGGAAAAAGGTAGTTTATGTCTAAAGAGCTATATAAGTAATCAGAGGATGACTAAGAGAATAACTGAAAATAATGAAGCAACTGAGAAGATAATTTGCTTCTGAAATCTATGTAATGGTTCAACATGATTAAATTATTAATTCACACACACAAACTCTTGTATTTTATTCATACTACATACTAATATTGTAGGAAGTAAACATACTTGAAAATATCAATAGATTTTGGCTTCATGATGGATTGGGGAAAGACTTGTTCCTTGTAAGTAAGACTACTTTATGAACAATACCAGGATGAATGGGAAGAAAAAAGATGTGACATAATTTTGCAGTTTCCACCTTATTTCAATGAATCCAGAAAGTATGTTTCTCCCAGTGGAAATAAGGTTATGTATTAACAAGAGGTGTGTTTGTGTGTGTGTATGTGCTCTGCTGTGTTGGACTATTTATGATCCCATGAACTGTAGCCTCCAGGCTCCTCTCTCCATGAGGTTTCCCAGGCAAGCTCTTCCTCCAGGGACCTTCACGACCCAGGGATCGAACCCATGCCTCCTGTGTCTCCTGCACTGGCAGGTAGATTCTTACCACTGAATCATTAGGGAAAGTTATTGGGAAACAAATGTTGGTGAGATTAGTTTTCTTATCTCAGTTTCACCACAATGCCATCTAAAGACCTGATTCATGTTTTCTCTTTCAATTTCACCGTGATGCCCTCTAAAAACCCAATTCACTTTTACTTGTCAAGACTAAACACTTACATTTCCTCCATTTAGGGTCTTATTTTTTTCATATCATCAAAATCTTATCACTTCTTTTTGTACTCTGGTCTACCATTCAAAAGAGAGTACTAATTTTTGGTCATAGAGTACTTATGCATGCTCAGTCATGTCTGATTCTTTGGAACCCCATGAACTGTAGCCTGCCAGGCTCCTCAGTTCATGAAACTTTCCAGGCAAGAAACAGTGGAGTGGGTTGCCATTTCCTACTCCAAGGGATCTTCCTGACTCAGGGATTGAACCTGTGTTTCTTGGGTCTCTTGAATTGACAGGTGGATTCTTTACCTTTTGTGCCACCTGAGAAGCCCAATTTTTGGTCATGGTCTGATAACAATGTCTGATGACAAAGCAGGCCTTCATTTATATTATCTAACTTCCCCATCTGGCCCTAAGAGAAACTGAAGATTCTGTCAGGGATTTTTGAGAAATCATGGGTCACAGTAAGAGGTTCCATGGTAGGAAGATATCAATAGGGAAATATAAATCCTATTCTCATAAAATGATGCATTACTCCATAAGTAGAATTCTAAGATGCTTACCAGGATTCCCAGTCTCTAGTGAGCAGACACCATCTCCCAGTCACTCAATCAAGCACTAATCTAAGTGATCCTAGAGGGATTTTGTAGATGTAATTAAGCTCCCAAATTAGTTGGCTTTAAGATAAAGAGGTTATTCTTGGTGGGTCCAAACTAATCAGATAACATTTTCAAAGAGACAGGAATCCTTCAAGGGAAAAAGAAAAGAAAGGTGTGTCAGGTCCAACAGGAAGGATAGTGTTCACTGCTGACTTTGAAGATGGAGGGAATACCTGGGTAAATAATGGAAAGTAATTTCTAGGAGCCAATAGTGATCCTCATCCAAGAGCCAACGAGAACACTGGTTCTCAGTTTCACATTTGTTCGAAACTGGATTCTGCCAGCAGTTAGTGAATAGAGAAGTACAATCTTCTTTAGAGGCTTCAGATAAGAATGAAAGCTGGACAACACCGTGAATATGAGACCCTCAGAAGAGAACTTAATTTAGAATTGATTCAACATTTAACCTGTGAAATGATAAGTGGCACTGTTGTAAGCTGTTAAATGGGCTTCCCTGATGGCTCAGTTGGTAAAGAATCTGCCTGCATTGCAGGATTGTGTGTCTGCTACATCGCTTCAGTTGTGTCTGACTCTTTGTGACCCTAAGGATGTAGCTCATCAGGCTCCTCTGTCCATGGTATTCTCCAGGCAAGAATACTGGGGTGGGTTGCTGTGCCCTCCTCCAGGGGTTCTTCCCGACCCAGGGATGGAACCTGTGTCTCTTATGCCTCTTGAATTGGCAGGCAGGTTCTTTACAACTAGCACCACCAATGCAGGAGACCTGGCTTCAGTCCCTGGATTGGGAAGATCCCCTACAGAAAGGAATGGCTATCCACTCCAGTATTCTTGCCTGGAGAATCCCATGGACAAATCCTCCTCTGTCCATGGGATTGCAAAGAGGTGGACACAACTGAGCAGCCAATACACACAAAAGCTGTTAAATGTGAGATAATTTATTTCAAAACAATAAAAGGTAAATACATTCCCATACCCACTGACAGAGAGTTACTCCCTCTCCTGGACCAGCAGAGCTTGTGTCATTTTCTGGGATTGAGGTGGTTTGCCTGTGTGGTGCTTATCCTGGCTGAATCTTGAGGGATTCTATTTATGTCAAATGCACAAGAGCATAGCTATGGAGAATCAGGGTCTAGCAATGGACACATAGATTTTGAATTCTGTAAACTTGGGAAAATAACCCCTCTGATCCTCAGTCAGCTTGTTTTTCAAAATAAATAGCAGTTCAGTTCAGTTCAGTTCAGTTCAGTCCCTCAGTCGTGTCCAACTCATTGCAACTCCATGAACTGCAGCACGCCAGGCTTCGTTGTTCCTCACCAACTCCCGGAGTTTACCCAAACTCATGTCCATTGAGTCGGTGATGCCATCTAACCATCTCATTCTCTGTTGTTCCCTTCTCCTCCTTCTCTCAATCTTTCCCAGCATCAGGGTCTTTTCAAATGAATCAGCTCTTCGCATCAGGTGGCCAAAATGTTGGAGTTTCAGCTTCAACATCCGTCCTTCCAATGAACACTCAGGACTGATTTCCTTTAGGATGGACTCGTTGGATCTCCTTGCAGTGCAAGAGACTCTCAAGAGTCTTCTCCAACACCACAGTTCAAAAGCATCAGTTCTTCGGCGCTCAGCTTTTTTTATAGTCCATCTCTCACATCCATACATGACTACTGGAAAAACCATAGCCTTGACTATTCAGACCTTTGTTGACAAACTAATGCCTCTGCTTTTTAATATGCTATCAGGTTGGTCATAACTTTCTTTCCAAGGAGTAAGCATCTTTTAAGCTCATGGCTGCAATCACCATCCATCTGCAGTGATTTTGGAACCCCCCAAAATAGTCAGCCACTGTTTCCACTGTTTCTCCATTTACTTGTCCTGAAGTGATGGGACCAGATGCCATGATCTTAGTTTTCTGAACGTTGAGCTATAAGTCAACTTTTTCACTCTCTTCTTTCACTTTCATCAAGAGGCTCTATAGTTCTTCTTCACTTTCTGCCATAAGAATGATGTCATCTGCATATCTGAGGTTATTGATATTTCTCCCAGCAATCTTGATTCCAGCTTGTGCTTCATCTGGCCCAGTGTTTTTCATGATGTACTCATATTTAAAACATGGTTTTCATTTTGCATGTACAATGCATGGTTACACATGCTAGGTAGCTATAAGAGGCCTAATATAAAAATATATTATAAACTTAAGCAGAAGCACAAATTAACATGTATTTAATAATAGAATCCAGATTTCATTCATCATGTCTTTAATAAACATTTTCTTTCTGCCAGGCCGTTGGAATGAAAATGATAAATGGAAAATTGTCACAACCATTACTTAGAAAGGTTTTCCAAATAAGTGGAAAAAAC
Organism: Oryx dammah; assembly: GCF_014754425.2. Lineage (NCBI taxonomy): Eukaryota > Metazoa > Chordata > Mammalia > Artiodactyla > Bovidae > Oryx > Oryx dammah. The sequence continues at coordinate 105,894,778 of NW_024070187.1, read as the reverse complement.
TGACAATGAAGCAAAGATTCACTCTTATCTTTTAATGTGGCCCATAAAAGAGCAGCCACAAGACAGGTGGCACAGAGAAGGACTTATTAACTCTCAGCTTAGAAGGAGGGCGGGAAGGGGAAGAAAAACCTTTCTCAGACATGTTGACATTTCATTTGAGTTTGGAAAAACCAATAGAAATTGATCAAATAGTCTAAAACTGAAGAGGTATTCCATGAAGAACAAGAGAATTGTATAATTTCTGTGAGATAATAAATGTTATAGACTATATTAGGCCATATATGTTCTAATGTCAGAGAAAAATCTCAACCAGATTAAGCTTAAATGGTGTTTTATTGAATCACATTTAAGGACAGTTTGGGACTCCCCTGGTAGTTCAGACAGTAAAGAATCTACCTGTAATGTGAGAGACCTGGGTTTGATCCTTGGGTTGGGAATGTCCCCTGGAGGAGGGCATGGAAACCCACCCAACACTCTTGCCTGGAAGAATTACCATGGACAGAAGAGCCTGGTGGCCTACATTGGTTGCAAAGAGTCAGACACAACTGAACAATTTGAGGGAGAACTTAAGCATGATGAATACAGGGTCTCATGCAATGTTGTGAGAGATTTCATCTCTCTCTCCCTCTCTCTTCTTTTTTCTTCTATCATCTATCTGACTAGCTATCCCTTCCTCCTCTTTTTATTGGCTCTTCTCTCACCACTTTGGCTTTATTCTCAAACAAGCCTGATTACTTCATCTGGTGAAAAATATGATTTGCAATGCTTCTAAACCTACATTCTAATGGTTGAGAGGATAGAAGAAAGATTTTGTGTTTCACAAATCCACGTACCAATGTTCACTGATGTCTTTGGCCATCCTGCAACTACCTTGAATCAAGCCCGTAGTCTGCCTAGGCCATATGCTTCTCTTGGCAGTGGGACAGGCAGGATACTGAGATTGACAGTCCCCCTAAAAAACACATGAAATGGATGGCTCCTTTTCCCAAAGGAAATATAAGTGCTTTTTACCAGAAGAAATGGGAAGAGCTGTTGGCCAAGTTAAAATAAACAGGAACTGTGAGATGTTTGATATCATTGGAACATGAAATGGGTCAAATTCTGATGCATCTTTTATGCCACAATAAAGAGTTTCAACTTTATGCTTCAAATAATTAAGAATCTGTGAAGGACTTTGACCAGCGGAAGGGCATGGTTGAATTGTGTAATTTCATGCTGTCACATTGTGGACAATGTGTGGTCATGAAGAACATGGTGGATGGAGCCCACGGTTTCTAGAAGCCACACAATGCAGATAACTAACTCTCAACACACTCAGAGATATCATCAACCTGCTATGAAAATCCAAAAAGAAATCCAACCTTTCTACTTATCATTCATCATCTCCCAAAGTATGGCTGTCAGTAATCACATCTTCTAACGTAAAGGTCAACATGAAATGGTATTCTCAAGTAACATCAAAGTATCTTTAGTGGTTTGGCATAATTTCTTATTTAAGTGCTTCTTTATTTCATTACCTTACTTTCATAAGTCTGACATTGCTACCAATCCTCTCTCTTTCCACTTTATTTCCTAAAATTTTGCTCCTTTCCAATAACTGAGGATTTCTTGTATGTGAGGCAGGCTCCAGACTGTCATTATTTTAGTGTTTTGATTTCAGTATCTAAGCCTAATTTTATACCTCAAAAAAAGAAAAACAGTATTCAGGGTAGGAAAAAAAGTTTCATGAGTTAGAACCTTATACTCATTTGTCTGTTAGCTCAATATAGTCAGTCATCAATCTGTATAGTATACACTCCCTAAATACAATGCACGGGGAAAAGTAATATGGTATCAGAAATGGAAAATGCATGATCATATCATTTGGTGAATATAAAATATACTGAAGAGTGGTACTGTGTTCTCTGTATAATATGCAAAAGCTGTTTCAAGGAAACTTTTTCATGATGAGGTGAACATTGTAGATTAAAACAAGCAAACCCAAAACAGATAAGTTAACAAAACAAATAAATAACAACAACAACAACAACAAAAAAAAAACCCCGCCATGTTTCAAACTCATTGCTGATAGCACTGTGTATACTCCAGATTCTCACTCAGGTGGTCCACTGAGTTTTCATACAACCTTTTGCAGGTGGGGTTCTCCAGGAAGCTGATGCTGAGATGGAGATGGGGGTTCAGGAGGATTCTTGGAGGTCCTCTTGAAGGCAACACCTGTGGAGGTGGAAGACAAATGAAAAACTGAGAAGGAAGAGATCAATTTGTGGTGCAGTTTCCATGGAAGACTTAGTCAACTCCATGAGCAACTCAGTAGATGGGATGACACGGAGGAACCACTCCATGTTGAAATAGGAGGGCAGTCCTTCATATACCTGTTTTGATCAGTCATTGGAAGCTGGCCTCACAAGAGAGAGTAAGCAGCTCTCTTCAGATGAGATGGTCCCCAGAGAGGGCTAAAGCTTAGGCTTGCTGACTGAAAGCTCCCATAGAAGCTGGGTATGTGGTTCTTAATTTCTAAATGAGGGTTTAGATACTCACACATTACAGTGTCTACTACATCACCACTGTCTGCAAGATTGTGGATGTTAAGTGGAAATATTGCCTCCTGTACAGACTGGGATAAATTTTCCTTGAGCGCTTATGTTGGCTAGACTCAGGTGAGATGCACAGAGGAAAGATACTCTTGGTTAGAAACACTCATACTATTTTATGAACAGAATTTAACCTTTCATTATGCTTAGCTACTAAAATTAGAATTTGATAGGGCAAACAAGTTTTATTCTAATACACACTCCAATACTCCTTATATATCATCCAAAGTTTAATTCAAAATTAATTCTTGAGCCTAATTCTAAGCAAATCTACTGCTGCTGCTGCTGCTGCTAAGTTGCTTCAGTCATGTCTGACTCTATGCAACCCCATAGACCGCAGCCCACCAGGCTCCCCTGTCCCTGGGATTCTCCAGGCAAGAACACTGCAGTGGGTTGCCATTTCCTTCTCCAATGCGTGAAAAGTGAAAGTGAAGTCGCTCAGTTGTGTCCGACTCTTAGCAACTCCACGGACTGTAGCCCACCAGGCTCCTCCATCCATGGGATTTTCCAGGCAAGAGTACTGGAGTGGGGTGCCATTGCCTTCTCCGAAAAATACTGCTACCACTACTACTACTACTAATAGCTAAATTTATTAAGCATTTTCTTTGTTCCATGAAATATTCTGACAAATTTACATGTAATAACACTTTTCTTCTGTATGATAAATCTATTAGTGGATAATATTATCACCATTCTATAAATGAGAAAATCAAAACAGAGAGGGGATAAGTAGTGTATACAAAATTGCACAGCTTTTATATACAGAAGCTGGGATTTATACCCAGGTAGTTTGGATAAAAAGACTGTGCTTAAACACATTCTTTGCCATTATTGACCTCATCATTAACAGAGATTTGCAGTGAACCGACCGTGTTAAGTATTCACTCATCTTGGCATTTATGCCCTTTGCCATGTGACCTGAAGTCCCCTCTCATTCCTGTGGATGGGGTCTGCTTTACCCTTGACACTAGATTCAGCCACAAATTCTTTGGCCAAAGAATCTTTAAAAACACCATGCAAGTAGAGACTTGAACACTGCTTGACTGGGATTATTCTCCTTCTACCATGGACATGAGAACATGTCTGAGACTGTCTGCCCATACTAGAAGCTGAAACATGAGGAACAGAGTTGAGGTATCTCCGTTTTTCAGGCAAAGGCCATCCCAAATGAGCTCACAGATGGTCACTTTCTAGCCTGGATCAGTACATATTCCTAGCCTATCTGAAACTGACTACGAATGCATGAATGAGCACCGTGCAGATCAGATAAACCCTGTAGACTGTGAGATAAGTAGATGTTTATTACTGCATTCTAAAGAGTATTTGGGGTTGTTATGCAAGAATTGTGTGAAAATGTAAACAACAAATCAGATGGGGTTATAAAAGAGATTATTTTTTTCAACTTTTATTTTATACTGGAGTATAACCAATTAACAATGCTGTGATAGCTTCAGGTGGACCCCAGAGGGATTCAGTCATATCTACACCCCATTACTCCATGGCAAATAGATAGGAAAATAGTGGAAACAGTGAGAGACTTTATTTTTTATGGTCTCCAAAACCACTGCAGATGGTGACTGCAGGCATGAAATTAAAACAAACAAACAAAAAAACAAACAAACAAACAAAAAAAACACAACACTTGCTCCTTGGAAGAAAAGCTATGACCAACCTAGACAGCATATTAAAAAGCAGAGACATTACTTTATCAACAAATTTCCAATTAGTCAAAGCTATGATTTTTCCAGTAGTCAGGTAGGGATGTGAGAGTTGGACTATAAAGTAAGCTAAGTGCCAAAGAATTGATGCTTTTGAACTGTGGTGTTGGAGGACTCTTGAGATTCCCTTGGACTGCAAGGAGATTAAACCAGTCAATCCTAAAGGAAATCGGTCCTGAATATTCATTGGAAGGACTGATGCTGAAGCTGATAATTTGGCCACCTGATTCAAAGAACCAACTCATTGGAAAAGAGCCGTATGCTCGGAAATATCGAAGGCAGGAGGAGAAGGGGATGATAGAGGATGAGACTGTTGGATGGCATCACCGATGGCGATGGGCATGAGTTTGGATAGGCTCTGGGAGTTGGTGATGGATAGGGAACCCTGGAGTGTTGCAGTCCATGGAGTCCCAGAGTCAGACATGACTGAGCAACTAAACTGAACTGAACTGAGAGCCAACTAACATGTTGTGATAGCTTCAGGTGTATAGCAGAGGGACTTAGCCATACCTATATATGTATCATTCACCCCCAAACTCCCCTCCTTTTCAGCCTGCCACATAAAGTTGAGCAGACTTCCCTGTGTTATACAGTAGGGCCTTCTTGGTTATCAATTTTAGAAAAGAATTAAATTTTATATAAATGCAGTGATAAGGAAAAGCACACTTTGCAATGAAAACATAGGGGCAGTAGTTAGGGAGATGTGACAGATACCTTATTCCAGGTTTTATGGTCAGTGAAGGTCTCCTGAAGGAACTAATATAAAATCTGCCTGGAAAAATAATTTCAAAATAAACAGAATATATATCAGGGAAATGTTTCTTACATCTAAGGACATCAAGTATTACTGGACCATCATATTTGCAATAGCTGTGTTTTGAAAAGTTACATGCAAATGAAGTGGAATGCATAAATCTCACTCAGAAAGATAGATAGTTCACTAACTAAAACAAATTCAGAGATGAAGATTTTTTTTAATGGAAAGAAACAAATCTGAAAAGTAAATAATTTCCAAAAATATCTGTTGCATGTTGCCTCCAAGTAGAAGCACCTGTATAAAACATAAATCTTTGCATCATTGAAATTTTGAACAAGACAAGTTACTTCTGCTGAATCCTATTTTGCACATATCTGCATTTTGAGTGTTACCTTCACACATTTCTGATAAAATAATAACTAGATCATTCAAAATATTGTTCTACTTATGCATGATTTATTTTCACCTTTATAAATCTTTATTTTTCTCCTGAAAGTATTTTCCTGGGAAAAATGCCCAAATCCTCCCTTTGGGATTGGACAATTTCCCCAAAGCCCAAGTTCTTCATCAACTGACCAGGCAGGAAGCTTAGGAGAGGAGAGCAGTCACACATAATCAGAAGGATTCCTGTTTAATCTTTCTTTGGTATTATTTAAAAAGTTGTTGATAGTGGCTGAGTATCTTATTATGCCAACACTGGACATGAGATCAAACAAATTTTTTTGCTATCAGTCAAGAAATGCATGCTTCCTAAAAGTCCTTGACTAAATATGGATTTATGGATGTATTATGACTAACCTTGGACAGCAAGGAGATTAAACCAGTCCATCCTAAAGGAAATCAACCCTGAATTTTCACTTGAAGGAAGGGATGATGAAGCTGAAGCCCCAATACCTTGACCACCTGATGCAAAGAACTGACTCATTGGAAAAGACCCTGATGTTGGGAAAGATTGAAAGCAGGAGGAGAAGGGGATGACAGAGGATGAGATGGTTGGATGACATCACCAACTCGATGGACATGAGTTTGAGAAAACTCTGGGAGTTGGTGATGGACAAGGAAGCCTGGCATGCTGCAGTCAGTGGGGTCACAAAGAGTTGGACATGACTGAGCGACTTAACTGAACTTGCCTTCCACATCCCCTAATCTTGTCAGCAACTCCACCCTTGAACCACTGGTATAAAACTCCTTACCAAATACTTGAAGCACACAGTATTGCAAAGCAGGAGCCACAGAGGCCCCCTTCGCCTGGCAAAGCAAGATGGCTATTTTCTGCTACTCCTCCCAATACTCTGAGATGTGATTTGGCACCAGGGCCCAGAGGCAAACTTTTGGTATCAGTATCTAATCTCATCTCTTTGCTAAACTTATGCACCCAGACTTGATTGCTCTCCTGAAGTCCAGATCCACTTACAATGTACCCACTAACATTTTCCCCTAGGCTATTTCTAAAATTTATCAAAATTAATAGAACTTATCTCATGATCTCCCCTAAGCCTGTAGGTCACATTTGATCCTAAGCAGATTTCTCTCATTCCACAAATAATAACTCCATCCTCCTTTTAGTTCAAGACAGAAATTGTTGTTGTTCAATTACTAAGTCATGTCTAAATCTTTGTGACCCCATAGACTGCAGCATGCTAGGCCTCCCTGTTCTTCACCATCTCCTAGAGTTTGTTCAAATTCATGTCAATTGAATCCATGATGTTATCTAACCATTTCATCCTCTGCTGCCACCTTCTCCTTTTGCTTTTAGTCCTTCCCAGCATCAGAGTCTTTTCCAGTGACTTGGCTCTTTGCATCCGGTGGCCAAAGTATGGTTGATTCAGCATTAGCATCAGTCCTTCCAATGAATAATCAGAACTGATTTCCTTTAGGATTGACTGGTTTGATCTCTTTGCAATCCAAGGGATTCTCAAGAGTCTTCTTTAGCACATTGGGAGTCAAAAATAATACCATCTATACTACATACTACACATCTACACACATTCTCTAAATTCAGTACACAAAGCCTATAAAAAGCTCTCAGTCTGACCACTCCACTTTGTTACCACTGTCACCCCTTTACCCTATCAGCATCACTCTTGCATGGACCACTCTACTGCCTTTGTAACTTCTACTGAGATCCACTTATATGCTCTTCTAATCCATTTCCATCCATTAGATAAAATAGATCTTTCAATCAGAACTCCAACCATGTCATGCCTGTTTTAAACCTCAGAAAAATTCCTTGGGCCCTGCATATAAGTACAACACTCCCCTGATCTACCCAGTGATCCTTACGGTTACTCTTATGTGATGGACTCAGCTGATACCCAGGCATACTATTTTCCAATAGCTGTAGAAAAGATAGGGTATGTTTAGAGTAGTATGGCCATAGAAGCTGCTATGACAAATCACTCCAAGCTTAGAAACTCAGAACAGTTCAGTTCAGTTCAGTTGCTCAGTGTGTCTGACTCTTTGTGACCCCATGAATCGCAGCACGCCAGGCCTCCCTGTCCATCACCAACTCCCAGAGTTCATTCAGATTCACGTCCATTGAGTCAGTGATGCCATCCAGCCATCTCATCTCGTCCCCTTCTCCTCCTGCCCCCAATCCCTCCCAGCATCAAAGTCTTTTCCAATGAGTCAACTCTTCACATGAAGTGGCCAAAGTACTGGAGTTTCAGCTATAGCATCATTCCTTCCAAAGAAATCCCAGGGCTGATCTCCTTCAGAATGGATGGGTTGGATCTCCTTGCAGCCCAAGGGACTCTCAAGAGTCTTCTCCAACACCACAGTTCAAAAGCATCAATTCTTCAGCTCTCAGCCTTCTTCACAGTCCAACTCTCACATCCATACATGACCACAGGAAAAACCATAGCCTTGACTAGACAGACCTTAGTTGGCAAAGTAATGTCTCTGCTTTTGAATATGCTATCTAGGTTGGTCATAACTTTTCTTCCAAGGAGAAAGTGTCTTTTAATTTCATGGCTGCAGTCACCATCTGCAGTGATTTTGGAGCCCCCCAAAATAAAGTCTGACACTGTTTCCACTGTTTCTCCATCTATTTCCCATGAAGTGATGGGACCAGATGCCATGATCTTAGTTTTCTGAATGTTGAGCTTTAAGCCAACTTTTTCACTCTCCTCTTTCACTTTTATCAAGAGGCTTTTGAGTTCCTCTTCACTTTCTGCCATAAGGGTGGTGTCATCTGCATATCAGGTTATTGATATTTCTCCTGGCAATCTTGATTTCAGCTTGTGTTTCTTCCAGTCCAGCATTTCTCATGATGTACTCTGCATAGAAGTTAAATAAGCAGGGTGACAATATACAGCCTTGACACACTCTTTTCCTATTTGGAACCAGTCTGTTGTTCCATGTCCAGTTCTAACTGCTGCTTCCTGACCTGCATACAGATTTCTCAAGAGGCAGGTTAGGTGGTCTGGTATTCCCATCTCTTTCAGAATTTTCCACAGTTTATTGTGATCCACACAGTCAAAGGCTTTGGCATAGTCAATAAGGCAGAAATAGATGTTTTTCTGGAACGCTCTTGTTTTTTTGATGATCCAGCGGATGTTGGCAATTTGATCTCTGGTTCCTCTGCCTTTTCTAAAACCAGCTTGAACATCAGGAAGTTCACAGTTCATGTACTGCTGAAGCCTGGCTTAAACAATTTTGAGCATTACTTTACTAGCATGTGAGATGAGTGCAATTGTGCGGTAGTTTGAGCATTCTTTGGCATTGCCTTTCTTTGGGATTGGAATGAAAACTGACCTTTTCCAGTCCTGTGGCCACTGCTGAGTTTTTCAAATTTGCTGGCATATTGAGTGCAGCACTTTCACAGCACCATCTTTCAGGAAATGAAATAGCTCTACTGGAATTCCATCACCTCCACTAGCTTTGCTCATAGTGATGCTTTCTAAGGCCCACTTGACTTCAGATTCCAGGATGTCTAGCTCTAGATGAGTGATCACACCATCATGATTATCTGGGTTGTGAAGATCTTTTTTGTACAGTTCAGTGTATTCTTGCCACCTCTTCTTAATATCTTTTGTTCCTGTTAGGTCCATACCATTTCTGTCCTTTATTGAGCCCATCTTTGCATGAAATGTTCCCTTTGTATCTCTAATTTTCTTGAAGAGATGTAGTCTTCCCATTCTGTTCTTTTCCTCTACTTCTTTGCATTGATTGCTGAAGAAGTCTTTCTTATCTCTTCTTGCTATTCTTTGGAACTCTACATTCAGATGCTTATAACTGTATTATCTTAGAGCTCTGAGGGTCAGGAGTTTGAAGTGGGTCTCAGGAAGCTAAAGTCAGTGTATCGGTGGGACTGTACCCTTTCTGGAGGTTCTAGATGGACTTCACTTCCGTGACTTTTCAAGTTTCAAGAAAAGTGAAAAGTTAAAATATTAGTAGCTCAGTCATGTCTGACTCTTTGAGTCCCATGGATTGTAGACCATGAGGCTCCTCTGTCCATGGAATTCTCCAGGCAAGAATACTGGAGTGTGTAGCCATTCTTTTCCCTTCTCTAGGAGATCATGGTGACCCAGGGATCAAACTCAGATCTCTTGCATTGCAGGCGGATTCTTTACTATCTGAGCCACCAGGAAAGCCCATTTTCAAGACAAGAAAGTCTAATCGCAAGACATTGTCCACATTCCTTGGCATATGGCAATTCTGTACCTCCCTTAACCAGTGTACATAAATGCACCTTCTTCAAAGAAACTCTGATTGACCCCTCCTCTAATTCCTTTTAAATTAACCCTGATTTGTTCTCTTACATGCTTTCTTTTTCTGTTTTAATACTGAAAAAAACAGTCCTGGGTGTTCATTGGAAGGACTAATGTTGAAGATGAAACTCCAATACTTTGGCCACCTGATGTGAAGATTTGACTCATTTGAAAAGACTCATTTGAAGGAGAAGGGGACCACAAAGGATGAGATGGTTGGATGGCATCACCGACTCAATGGACATGGGTTTGGGTAGACTCCCGGAGCTGGTGATGGACAGGGAGGCCTGGTGTGCTGCAGTTCATGGGGTTGCAAAGAGTCGGACACGACTGAGTGACCGAACTGAACTGAATACTTTTTTTTCACCATTGAGCTTGAAAAATCTTGGCATGATTATTTCTTTGAAACCTGGGTGCCCTACCAGACTGTGAACTTACTGAGAGTAATTACAGTGTTTATATTCTTCACTCTGTTCTGAGCATGTATCACATGGACCAAACTATTGTATGCATTCACTAAATAGGTGTTGAATGAGTTAATAGGTTTGTAGGCGAAATAAATACACTAAAATATTTGATTAAATTTTTAAAGAATGAGTGGCAGGTGGGAGATGATCAGAGTGATCAAGATCTATGTCAGAGGAGGGAAACATATTTTTATCTTTTATAAAAGTCCAGATGTGTGTGAACTTAATATGTTCTGGGATTAAAAATAATTTGAAAAGGCTAGAAGATGGACTCCCTTATTTGAAAGTCTCAGATTTGGTTAAAGTGAAAGTGCGACAAAGAAACAAATAGAGGCTAGATCATAAACTGCCTTCATCATTTAAGATGCCACCAGTGGCAAGTTATAGACAGCTAGCTTCATAGAGTCTTAAGCAACAGAGACTTCTAATTAGTCTGGAAGTAAGTAGTTTCAGATTTGGTTCAATAGCTCAAAGACATTAGGGCACTGGGTTCGAATGTTTGACATTCTCTTGTCTTCTCCCTCATTATTGCAATTTGGCTGCCATAGCAACAAGTATCATTTGAGTGCCCCCAGAAAAATGTCCCATAAGGGCAAAAGTGGGAGTAAATCAACCCTCTTCAATTTCTCCTTTATTTTGGAAGAGAGAGAAGATATATACATAAGCTTTCAGTATATTTCTCCTTTTTTTCACAATTGCCAAATTTAGAAAGTAAAAATGCAGGATAATTAAATATTAATTTCAGATAAATAATAAACAGTGTGTAGTATAATATTCTGGGCAACCTTATACTAAAAATTAACTTGTTACTTACCTGAATTTAGGGTTTCATGGGACACCATGTATTTTATTTAGCCACCCTATTCTTGCTTCATTAACAAGAAGAGGGCTACCTGATCATCGCCAAACTAGTTACAGGTAATTACTGTTGCAATAACAATTGTTGTCATTAACTGATCAAGCTTAGTTCCACGGGCCTGGGCACATTGCCAAAATGAAGGTTCTCTTACAAGGATGGGAAGAGTTGTTATATGAGCAACTGTGTCCGCCATAAAGTTTGGGTAAATTGGTAAGGCAGTTTTATTCTATTCTGTAGATAATGTGGAAGCATTGAAGGATCTGAGTGAAGGTATGATGTGATTAATTTAGAAGTGTTTATGAAGATCTCTGTTCTAATTATATACAGAATGCAAAATTAGAGGAAGGGGTGTCAGATATGAGACTATTGCTTTAGCTTTTTCTAAGAATGGTGAAGGAGTATGAACCAAAACAACAGTAAAAGGAATTTAGAAGGATGTAAGAGAATTACATATGCATATTTATTTTCCATAGCTGTCAAGATCTTGGACTTTAGAATTTAAAGGCTGACTTTAGAATTTATGTCCCAGCTTTGATATAAAATGTCTGTGTCACCTTCAGCAAGTTTTTTTTTTTTTAATCTCACTGGCTTTAGTTTTCTGTATCTGTAAACATGTAGATAATAAAACTATATGATTTATTATCAGCACTAAATGAGGTCATTCAAATAAAATGCTTAGCAAAGAAAATAAAATATACTTTAAATGAATGTTAGATAAGTTTATTAGTTTGTTATTATTATTGTTTACTGTTGTTTGTTTGAGTCATGTCTGATGCATTGAGAGCCCATGCAATGTAACCTGCCAGGCTCCTCTGTCTAGGATTTCTCAGGCAAGAATGCCAAAGTGGGTTGCCATTTCTTTCTCCAGGGAATCTTCCTGACCCAGGAATCTTCTGCACTGGCAGATGGATTCTTTACCACTGAGCCACCTAGGAAGCCCTTGTGATTATTAGTTTTCTTATTTTTGTGGATTATGTCTGATTATATATGATGTAGAAGGAAAAAGGCCAAGGATTGTCCCCAAATCAGCTTTACCCATCACCTTGCCCACCTCAGATGATGATAATCACTTACTTCCAGATGCTCACACCAAAACCTTCAGCATAACCACTGACTCACATTTCTTACCCTATATTCAATTCTCCAGAAATTCTTTTTGGCCCTATATTCTAAGCATATCCAGAACTCTGGCATTCTACTTCTTTCACTACTGATTTTGACCTGAGCCACCATCAACTCTCAGTAGATTACTGTAAAGACTGTTCTAATTGTCCTCCTGGGTGCTCAGCCTCTGTGCAATGGTGCTGAATAAAATTTTAAAGGCAGAGTTTTGGGTAAAGTAGAAAAGCACAGCTTTATTGCTTTGCCAGGTAAAGATGGGGCACAGCAGGCTTATGCCTCAAAAGCTGTGCATTCCTACTGGTGAGGATTTGGTAAGGAGTTTTATAACAATAGTTCAAGGGTGGGGTTATTGATAAGGATCATGGTGTATGCGGGGCCTGTGGTCTTTTAGTTTGGCCTCAAGTAGTCTCCTGATGAGTTTATTGAGGTTACCAAACTTTGATCTTCTCTGGAATGAAGAATGCTAACATCTTTCATTTAATGGAGGTTTTAGTTCTACAGAATTTTATGGCAGAAAGTGAAGAAGAACTAAGAACTTCTTGATGAAAGAGAAAGAAGAGAGTGAAAAAGTTGGCTTAAAACTCAACATTCAGAAAACTAAGATCATGGCATCTGGTCCCGTCACTTCATGGCAAATAGATGGGGAAAGAATTGAAACAGTGAGAGATTTTTTTTTTTTTTTTTTTGAAGGGGTAGAGGAGCTCCAAAATCCCTGCAGATGGTGACTGCAGCCATAAAATTAAAAGACACTTGGTCCTTGGAGGAAAAGCTATGACCAAACTAGACAGCATATTAAAATACAGATACATTACTTTGCCAACAAAAGCCCATTTGGTCAAAGCTATCGTTTTTCCAGTACTCATGTATGGATGGGAGAGTTAGACTGCAAGGAAAGCTGAGTGCTGAAAAATTGATGCTTTTGAGCTGTGGTGCTGGAGAAGACTCTTGAGAGTCCTTTGGACTACAAGGAGATCCAACCAATCAATTCTAAAAAAAAATCAGTCCTGAATATTCACTGGAAGGACTGATGTTGAAGCTGAAGCTCCAATCCTTTGACCATCAGATGCAAAGAACTGACTCATTCGAAAAGACTCTGATGTTGGGAAAGATTGAAGGTGAGAGAAGAAGGGAACAACAGAGGATGAGATGGTTGGATGGCATCCCCAACTCTATGGACATGAGTTTGAGCAAGCTCTGGGAGTTGGTGATCAAAAGGGAAGCCTGGCATACTGCAGTTCTGCGGTCACAAAGAGTCAGACACGACTGAGCTACTGAACTTAGTTTTACAGAAGAGTTCAAGGATATTGTTCCATGTATCCCTTGAAGCAGAACCAGGACCCTGTCCCAAGGCTGTATTATTGCTTCTTTTTTTTTTAAATTTATTTATTTTTTATTTTACTTTACAATTCTGTATTGGTTTTGCCATACATTGACATGAATCCACCACGGGTGCACATGCATTCCCAAACCTGAACCCCCCTCCTACCGCCCCTCCCCACAACATCTCTCTGGGTCATCCCCACGTACTATTGCTTCTTGATTCCTCCTCCCTTGTCACTTCATCTCCACCCATCCATGATTAGAATCTATGTCCAGGCTCCAAGGGCCTCCCTGGTAGCTCAGTAGTAAAGAATCTGCCTGCCATGCAGGAAACTCAGGCTTCATCCTTGGGTTGGGAATATCCTGTGGAGGAGGAGATGACAACCCACTCCAGTATTCTTGCCAGGAAAATCCCATGAATAGAAGATCCTGGGGGCTATATGGTCACAAAAACTCAAACACAACTGAGCTTGTGTTCACCATGCATGCACACTAGGACTCCACAGGGTCCTGCTAGATTTCGAACACAATAGACAGACTGATTAAACATTAAATCAGATCATGCCATTTCTTTATCCCAAACATTTCATTGTCTTCTCATTTTATTATTGAAACCAAACTCATGTGTGTGAGGCCAAATGGAAACACTGGAGTGAGGAAAGTTTTACTGCAGGGCCTAGCAGAGATCATGGTATGGACCTAACAGAAGTAGAAGTTATTAAGAAGAGGTGGCAAGAATATACAAAAGAACTGTACAAAAAAGATCTTCACAGCCAAGATAACCATGATGGTGTGATCACTCACCTAGAGCCAGACATCCTGGAATGTGAAGTCAAGTGGGCCTTAGAAAGCATCACTACGAACAAAGCTAGTGGAGGTGATGGAATTCCAGTGGAGCTATTTCATTTCCTGAAAGATGATGCTGTGAAAGTGCTGCACTCAATATGCCAGCAAATTTGGAAAATTTAGCAGTGGCCAAGGACTGGAAAAGGTCAGTTTTCATTCCAATCCCAAAGAAAGGCAATGCCAAAGAATGCTCAAACTACCACACAATTGCACTCATCTCACATGCTAGTAAAGTGATGCTCAAAATTCTCCAAGCCAAGCTTCAGCAATATGTGAACCATGAACTTCCAGATGTTCAAGCTGGTTTTAGGAAAGACAGAGGAACCAGAGATCAAATTGCTAACACACACTGGATCATCAAAAAAGCAAGAGAATTCCAGAAAACATCTATTTCTGCCTTATTGACTATGCCAAAGCCTTTGACTGTGTGGATCACAATAAATTGGAAAATTCTGAAAGAGATGGGAATACCAGACTACCTGACCTGCCTCTTGAGAAACCGGTATGCAGGCCAGGAAGCAACAGTTAGAACTGGACATGGAACAACAGACTGGTTCCAAATAGGAAAAGGAGTATATCAAGGTTGTATACTGTCACCTTGTTTATTTAACTTCTATGAAGAGTACATCATGAGAAACGCTGGGCTGGAAGAAGCACAAGCTGGAATCAAGATTGCCAGGAGAAATATCAATAACCTCAGATATGCAGATGGCACCACCCTTATGGCAGAAAGTGACGAAGAACTAAAAAGCCTCTTGATGAAAGTGAAAGAGGAGAGTGGAAAAGTTGGCTTAAAGCTCACCATTCAGAAAATGAAGATCATGGCATCTGGTCCCATCACTTCATGGGAAATAGATGGGGAAACAGTGGAAACAGTGTCAGACTTTATTTTGGGGGGTTCCAAAATCCCTACAGATGGTGATTGCAGCCATGAAATTAAAAGATGCTTACTCCTTGGAAGGAAAGTTATGACCAACCTAGATAGCATAGTCAAAAGCAAAGATGTTACTTAACAAAGGTCCATCTAGTCAAGGTTATGGTTTTTCCAGTGGTCATGTATGGATGTGAGAGTTGGACTGTGAAGAAGGCTGAGCGCTGAAGAATTGATGTTTTTGAACTGCGGTGTTTGAGAAGACTCTTGAGAGTCCCTTGGACTGCAAGGAGATCCAACCAGTCCATTCTGAAGGAGATCAGTCCTGGGTATTCATTGGAAGGACTGATGCTGAAGCTGAAACTCCAGTACTTTGGCCACCTCATGTGAAGAGTTGACTCATTGGAAAAGACTCTGATGCTGGTAAGGATTGGGGGCAGGAGGAGAAGGGGACAACACAGGATGAGATGGCTGGATGGCATCACCGACTCAACGGACATGAGTTTGAATAAACTTTGGGTGTTGGTGATGGACAGGGAGGGCTGGCATGCTGCAATTCATGAGGTTGCAAAGAGTCGGACACGACTGAGTGACTGAACTGAACTGAGCAGCAAACATGGGCAGCTCAAACTCCCTGATGGGTATCGGGAAAGGGCTTTTGCAGGCAATGTTTATGTTGGAGGTACTTCCGGGTGTGGAACACTCCTCAGATTTTTTGGTTGGGAAGTTACAGTGTGGCTTCCCAGGAATCTCAATCATCAGCCTCCTGGTTCCAACAGAAGGTGTCTATGTACTTGTGCTCAGCCTGAAGCTACCATCCGCCGCCTGGGTGGTGGCCTGAGTTACTACAGAAGAACTTAGAGGTATGCATCAGATTGTTGTATGTACCCCTTGATGAGGAACTGGAGCCCTGTTTTATTGCTGCACCATTGTTTCTTGATAGCCTTTCCTTTGTTCCTATGTTCCCTCTCTCCTCTAATTAGTGACTATTTGAATCTGCCCTTTGGAACTCAGGGAAGTTCTAGGAAGCTGAAACTTTTTTCCCACAAACAAGAAATTAGGAACATCAGAAGACTTTTGTATATTGGAGGGCCCCATTAGGATGGTTCTGTTCAAATTTAATTTTACTAAAAATAACAGCCAACGTGCTTAAACTCTACATGACAGGCTCCCTATGACCTTACCTATTTATCAGCTACTCCTCTCCTAGACTCACTCCACTTCAAACACCTCAGCTTTCTTTTTTCAAAACCCCTGCTTAGAACTTCAGCTCTGGCTATCCTTCTGCTTGGAACACTCTTCCTACAGATATAAATCCCAAATTTTCTTATCTTCATCAGCCTCAAATTGGACCCAGGCAGTGAAGCTGATCTCAACTACCCTTTAAACAATTTCAGACTAACACTCACCCACCACCAACCTGGCTTTTAAGATTGTCTTTATTCATTCTCCTCTTATTTATTTTTTTTCCTGTAGCTCTTATTGCATCCCAACACATAATGTAATTTACTTCCTACAATTACTATTTACTGTGGAATCCTTTTTCTTTCACTATAATGTTAGCCATGCAACTGCTGTATTTTTGTATCTTTTGTTCTTTATGATGGCAAAGCACTCGAAACAGTGTGTGACATACATTAGGTATTCAATAAATATTTTTTTAAAATATGGAAGTTTTGCTTTATGTACCTATATAGATGTCACTTACTCTTGCTCTTTATGTATGAAAAATAATAGCTATTAAATGCTTGTTCTATACCAGGCCCAGGTCTGATTGCCTTACATGTACCATCTTATTAAATCTTTGCAAGAACTTTGTAGTCTGGATCTTTCTGTAGCAGTGCATCATAACAGATAAAGACAGTAGACAGTCAGCAGAGAATATCTCAGGATCTTAAGCCATAAATCATGGCTTTGAATCTAGACCTTGCAACTTACTAGGTGTGATGCCTTGGATAAGTGATATAAACTTCCTCTCCTCCTACCTCAGTACCAAAATTTTATCATTTTTGAAACAGAGCATAATTTTAGTACTGCCTCATGCTATTGTTCGGAATCTCTGGTGGTACAATGGTAATGAATCCACCTGTGATGCAGGAGACCACCTGCAATGCAGGAGATGCAGGTTCAGTCCCTGAGTCAGGAAGATCCCCTAGGAAAGAAAATGACACCTCACTTCAGTATTCTTGCCTGGAAAATCCCACAGACAGAAGAGCCTGGTGGGCTACAGTCCATGGGGCCATAAAATTCAGACAAGCCTTAACAACTAAACCATCATGATACTGTTATAGCTATAAAAGACTTAACATATGTAGAGTATTAGAATGGCCTCTGGAAGAGAGTATACAATAAACAAATATTGACTGTTATCATTACAATCAATATGTTATCAATTTTACATGCACATTGTGAACCTGGGGCTCCAAAAAGCCAATTAACTTGACCAAGGTCAAGTAGATAGTAAATGGCATTAAGGTCACTGACTCACAAGCTGGGTTTTTAACCACCACTCAACAAGGAACACAAAAGGAAGAACACTTTGGGGGAAAACATAATGAGATGAAATGTGGATTTCTGTCTCTTCACCTCAGGATATTTTCTTCCTAAATTTAGACTTCCTAGAGAATATCAAATCTCTGGCTATATATTTAATTTCCTCTCCAAGCTGGCATGAAGCAGACTTGATCTTTGGAAGACAGCAGAGTTCATGTGATTATTTTTTTGGCCTTTGCCAAAAGTCAGTCATTTAAAAGTCTTTGTGGCAAACGACCAAGAGCTTTGTATATCAGATGCTCTGTGAAAAAGTTGAAAATGTGATAGATTTGCTGACAAGCACATTTTATGTTTGATGTGCATAATTTTTTTGCAATGATAAAAATAGAAGCAGTTAAGAGTTACTGAGCAGCTTGTTTTTTCCTTCTGTCTCTTGAATATTTTGATCTTAAGATAAAGCAGGTGTCTTGCCTGTTTTCACCTACATTTTCCAGCTTTAACTTCTTCATGCTGTATTACTTCGTTATAAGAGAGTAGTCGTGTATACTATATACAAGCTTGAGTGCTAGTCATCTTGGGGACAAATAGTAAGTTAATAAATATTGCATTACAATTTAGTAGAAGTAGAAGAAATGGCAAATTATGAATTTGTCAAATTTACCATTTAAATCTATAATAAGCCATAGTCTTTCCACATCTGAAGCACTGTGATAACACCCCAGATTCTATAAGCCATTCTACACCTACTAGCCAAAAAGACTTTTTCTCACTGTAACCCTAACAATGTTTCTCTCCCACACAAAGCTCTTTAATGGCTTTCTATTAAGATAAAATCTAAAATCATTATCACCACCAGGGATTCTATGTATGATCTTGCCCCCTTCTGTCTCTTCTAACCCACCTCCTGCTAATCTCCACCCTTCTCACCCCATGCCAACACACTAGACACTTTCTCTATCTCCCAAACAACCCAAGTGAATATTTGACTCAGAACATTTGCATTTTTTGCCTCTCTACATTGTCTGATCTTCTCATGGATTTCTACATAGCTCGCTACTTCTTGTTATTCACAAATCATCTACAATCCCTTCTTTTAGAGGCTGTCCCATAGGGCTTTCCTGGTGGCTGAGATGATAAAGACTCTACCTTCAATCCAGGAGACCCAGGCTTGATCCCTGGTTAGGGAAGATCCCCTGAAGAAGGAAATGGCTACACACGCCAGTATTCTTGCCTGGAGAATCCAAGGACAGAGGAACCTGGTGGGCTACAGTCCATGGGATTACACAGCCAGATGAGACTAACATGAATATAGTGAATATTTTAAGTAGGCAAGGATTTTGTCTCTCTTCATCTATGTTAAATATTTATTGCCCAAAGTATCAACCACATAGGTGACCCCTAGGTAACTATTCTGACTAATTGATGACTGAATAACTTACTATGAATATATCAGTAATAATCTGCAATCCCAGGTGAGGGATCTTCAGTTAAAAAAAAAAAAGTCTTACAGAAAGTTCAATGATGTGCCATGGAAGAGAAATTATGCTAGAATGTTTATCATGAACTAACCCATTGAGCAAGAATTGGATTTCCAATGCTGTTGTTCAGTTGCTCAGTCATGTCCAGCTCTTTGCAACACCATGGACTGCAGCATGTCAGGCTTCCCTGTCCTTCACCATCTCCCGGAGTTTGCTCAAACTCATGTCCATTGAGTTGGTGATGCTATCCAACCATCTTGTCCTCTGTCACCCCCTTCTCCTACTGCCTTCAATCTTTCCCAGCATCAGGGTCTTTTCCAATGAGTCAATCCTTCGTATCAGGTGGTCAAAGTATTGGAGCTTCAGCTTCAGAATCAGTCCTTCCAATGAATATTCAAGATTGATTTCATTTTGGAATGACTGGTTTGATCTGCTTGCAGGTCAAGAGACTCTCAAGAGTCTTCTCTAATACCACAGTTCAAAAACAAATTCTTCGGCACTCATTCTTCTTTATGGTCCAACTCTCATATCCATACATGACTACTGGAAAAACCATAGCTTTGACTGTACATACCTTTGTCATCAAAGCAATGTCTCTGCTTTTAAATATGCTGTCTAGGTTTGTCTTGTGCTTCACTGGTGGCTCAGACAGTAAAGAATCCACCTACAATGTGGGAGACCTGGGTTTGATTTCTGTATTGGGAAGATCCCCTGGAAGAGGGCATGGCAATCCACTCTAGTATTCTTGCATGGAGAATCCCCCTGGATAGAGAAGCTGGGCTCCTCTGGGGTCACAAAGAGTCAGACACGACTGAGCAATTAAGCACATACATATGACGTCTGTCATAACTTTTCTTCCAAGGAACAAGCATCTTTTAATTTCATGGCTGAAGTCACCATCTGCAGTGATTCTGGAGCCCAAAAAAATAATGTCTTTCACTGTTTCCATTGTTTCCCAGTCTATTTGCCATGACGTGATGGGATCAGATGTCATGATCTTCATTTTTTGAATGTTGAGTTTTAGGCCATCTTTCTCACTATCCTCTTTCATCTTCATCAAGAGGCTCTTTAACTCCTCTATACTTTCTGCCATAATGGTTGTGTCATTTGCATATCTGAGGTTATTGATATTTTTCCCTGAAATCTTAAATCTCACTTCTGTTTCATCTATCCTGGCATTTCTCATGATGTATTCTGCATATAGGTTAAATAAACAGGGTGACAATATATAGCTTTGACATACTCCTTTCCCAGTTTTGAACTAGTCCATTCTTCCATGTCTGGTTCTAACTTTTGCTTCTTGAACTGCATACATGTTTCTCAGAAGGCAAGTAAGGTGATCTGGATCTTAAATAATGATTATTTCTAATTATTATTATTGTTATAATAACTATTTAACATCTACTATATGTGAAGTAATATTTTAAGTCTGTTCTGTAGATTTGAGATAATTAATCTTCATTAAAACCCAGTGAATAGGTACTTACTTTATAAGTTAAGGGCACTTGACTTAGTTCATTTGGGCTGATGTAACAAAATACCAGAGAGAGGGTGGCTTATAAACAAGAGATATTCATTCTCACAGTTCTGGAGAACAGAAGTCTGAGAGCTGGATGCCAGCATGGTCAAGCGAGAGCTCTCTCCTGGGTCTCAGACCTCTGATTTTATCTTCACAGGATGGAAGCAGAAAGGAGGCTCTGTAGGGTCCCTTTCATAAGGACACTAATATCATTTATGAAGGCTCCACCCTTATGATCTAATCACCTCCCAAAGGCCTACCTCCTAACACCATTGCAAAGAGCCTTAGGAATGCAGCATGTGAATTTGGAGGGGCACAAACATCAGACCATAGCAGGACTGAAGCTGAAAGATGTTAAGAATATATACACAATTACACAGGTAGAGCTCCTCAGCAGAATTTAAATGTAGACAGACCATAGAATCCATGAATTTAATCATAACACTGTATTGAATTTGGACAAGCAAGGAAAAAAGGAAAAGCCAATCAGTTTCAGGAAAAAAATGTGATCAAAAATAAGGAAGAGGGGAAGCCACAAATAAATATTGGGAGCCATTTTAGCCTAGAACCCAGTGCATGAGCAAAAGCAATAAATATGAAGGTGAAAAGAAGTTTGAAATGAGGTCATGGAGTGGGTTAGATGCCAGGCAGGAAATGTTATAGAGATTTATTAAAACAAAAATCCAAGACCATTGGAGGCGGGATTGGCATGACATATCTTGGCTTTATAATGATGGGGATAACAATTAGAAATTATATGTTGTAAATTAATTCATCTCCAATTAAAATAAATAAATTTATATTAAAAAAATAAAGGTTGAAAAAAAAGAAATTAAAAGTTTTAACAAGAAGTAATTGATGTTTAAGGCTATGGTTTTTCCAGGGGTCATGTATGGATGTGAGAGTTGGACTGTGAAGAAAGCTGAGCACCGAAGAATTGATGCTTTTGAACTGTGGTGTTGGAGAAGACTCTTGAGAGTCCCTTGGACTGCAAGGAGATCCAACCAGTCCATTCTGAAGGAGATCAGTCCTGGGATTTCTTTGGAAGGAATGATGCTGAGCTGAAACTCCAGTACTTTGGCCACCTCATGGGAAGAGTTGACTCATTGGAAGACTCTGATGCTGGGAGGCATTGGGGGCAGGAGGAGAAGGGGATGACAGAGGATGAGATGGCTGGATGGCATCACTGACTTGATGGACCTGAGTCTGAGTGAACTCCAGGAGTTGGTGATGGACAGGGAGGCCTGGCCTGCTGTGATTCATGGGGTCGCAAAGAGTTGGACACGACTGAATGACTGAACTGAACTGATACTATTAATAAAATATTTTCCAAAGTATTTTGACTCAAAATTATCCAATTTGATTATCAACAATTACTTTTTGTCAGTATTATTAACTCTTTTATAGATAAGAATCAACAAATTAAAAATAATGACACTCAGAAATGGCAAGTGGCTTAAAATGTCCAAGATCAAATGACAAACATGCCTGCAACTAGAGATTTTCAAAAAGTTTTTAGGTAAAATCTAAGTTGTTCATCCACAGAGAAAAGCAGTTGTCACAATTGTGACATCTCATGAAATGACTTCAGTGTTAGAAGTCTTTACATGTGTTGTTCCTACTTACAAGGAGGCAACATTGCCCAGAACTGAAGGGCAAGGACATCAAGCTCCTGACTTTGAATATCAACTCTGGGCTTGCTACCTATTTGTCCCTAGAGAATTTATTTAACTTTGCTTTGCCTCCACTGCAGAGGGCTCTGTAAATCAAATGAACTAAGAAGTACAAAATGCTCACTCAGTCATCTCCGACTCTGCAACCCTGTGGACTGTAGCCCACCAAGCTCCTCTGTCCATGGGATTCTCCAGACAAGAGTACTGGAGTGGGTTGCCATTTCCTTCTCCAGGGGATCTTCCTGACCCAGGGATTGAACCCAGGTCTCCCGCATTGCAGGCAGACGCTTTAACCTCTGAGACACCAGGGAAGCCCACTGAGACCTAGACCTAGTATTAAATAAACTCTCAAGTATTTTGTCATGTATGATCCTCATAATAATTCTGTGGGTGCTGCTATTTCCTTTTAATACACAGAGGATTGAAGTCTAGTCTAAGGACACCACACTCCATGAAAGATAAAAGAAAAAAATGACAGAGTACAGGAAAGCCCGTGGAAGAATAATAAACCCACAACCATTCTTTCTAGAGAATCTGTGCATTATCACAGATACGGAAAATGGCAATAATTATTAAGTCATCAAACACAAAAATAAGAATCAAGTTTCTCCTTCATTGAGAACAAAATAGGAAGAGACAGCGTATGATGAAGAAGAGGTTGACGATTGTCTAGCAACAATGAATTCACTGAGAATTTGATGGTCAAGCCTGGTTAAAGCCTTGCTCCTCAAAAAAAAAAAAAAAACAAAAAAAAACAAAAAACCCTTATCCAATCTTAATATCCATCTTTTCTGATCGCCTGCTCCTCCTGCAGCCCCTTTGATCTGATCTGGGCAAGGTTCAATAGCACTTCTGGACACCACATCAAAATTCCAGTATTTCTTTTCTAGTCCTGTGAACCTAACAAATCTATTTAACTCTCTGTACCTGCATTTCCTCATACAGAAAGTAAGCATAACAGTTCTTAACTTTGAAGCATCTTCAAATTAACAGTTTACCAGGTAAATGCATGGTGTATAGTCATCATGTAAGAAAAACCACAAGGATACTTGCAAATACTTTTTGTGGGTATATATAGGAGTTTCAAATGCTTTAGTCAAAACAACCATTATTAATTTTTAGTAAATAAGTGGATTATCTTGAAACTGTTAACACAGTTATGCTGTTTTATTTTTCCTCCTTTTCAATGTCTATTGTTCTTTTACTTTTTATTTTTTTTTTAATAAAATCCTGTCTTTAATCTTTCCCTGTGGTTGTCTCAATCATCTGCCCCAAAGGGTGTTGCTAAAATTCAGTAAGATATAGCAGTGTCATGGTGTAAAGCATGTAATGATCATTAAGTCTAGGTTCCAATGTACAGTCTCATAAACTTGCTGCACTTCAATATTCTAACCTGAAACCTGAAGGTATATTACTTGCAATGATGTAGCAAAATTTAAAAATCAGTGGATAGAAAACCACCTGGTACATAATCCAAATTGCTAATTCCCTCTTCCTTCTCATGGTTCTTCTGTCTCTAGATTATCAGGAGACACTGCTGCTGCTAAGTCACTTCAGTCGTGTCCGACTCTGTGTGATCCCATAGATGGCAGCCCACCAGGCTCCCCTGTCGCTGGAATTCTCCAGGCAAGAACACTGGAGTGGGTTGCCATTTCCTTCTCCAATGCATGAAAGTGAAAGGTGAAAGTGAAGTCGCTCAGTTGTGTCCGACTCTTGACGACCCCATGGATTGCAGCCTACCAGGCTCCTCCGTCCATGGGATTTTCCAGGCAAGAGTCTTTAATCCCCTTAGCAGATATTTCTGAATGTCTTGGAGATTCAGACCTGTGGAGGCCTCAACAAATCCGAGAGTTAATGGATGAGGTGAGCTGAGCTGAGTTGAGATTTCCTAAAACTTCTATGATTCCTTTAGGATTGGGTACCAACCTAGCATTTATCCCTTCAGTCAGTTCAGTTCACTCTCTCAGCCGTGTCCTACTCTTTGCAACCGCATGGACTGCAGCATGCCAGGCTTCCCTGTCCATCACCAACTCCCAGAGCTTACTCAGACTCATGCCCATCGAGTTGGTGATGCCATCGAACCACCTCATCCTCTGTCGTCCCCTTCTCTTCCTGCCTTCAATCTTTCCCAGCATCAGGGTCTTTTCCAATGAGTCAGTTCCTCACATCAGATGGCCAAAATATTTGAGCTTCAGCTTTAGCAACCACCCTTTCAATGACTATTTAGGACTGGTTTCCTTTCGAATTAACTGGATGGATCTCCTTGCAGTCCAAGGGACTCTCAAGAGTCTTCTTCAACACTACAGTTCAAAAGCATCAGTTCTTTGGCACTCAGCTTTCTTTATAGTCCAACTCTCACATCCATACATGGCTACTGGAAAAACCATAGCTTTGACTAGATGGACCTTTGTTGGCAAAGTAATTTCTCTGCTTTTTAATATGCTGTCTAGGTTAGTCATAACTTTTCTTTTAAGAAGTAAGTGTCTTTTGATTTCATGGTTACAGTCACCATCTGCAGTGATTTTGGAGCCCAAGAAAATAAAGTCTGTCACTGTTTGCATTGTTTCACCATCTATTTGCCATGCAGTGATGGGACCGGATGCCATGATCTTAGTTTTTTGAATGTTGAGTTTTAAATTCCTTCACTGACACTATTCATGCATTCAGTGCCTTTCCTTCTCATTCAGTGTAAAATTGGTTGCAAGACCAGAAGCAAACGTCTTCCAGCTCTTATCCCTAATCCACAACCCTGAACTCATCAGATGTCCTCTCATTTGCTGTTTTGCCACCATCTTGCCTCCTTATACTCCAGGCTTTACCCACTTCTGCCTGGAATTCCCTTCTCAGCCAGGGATTCCCATACTTAACCTATAACTAGAATGTTCTTTGCATTTTTTCTTTCTAACTTTCACGTGATTATTCATCTGTTATCTTCCTCCCTCCTTTAACATGGAAGGCCTATCAGAGCAGGGATGGGGTCTGCTTTGTGGACTGTTTGGCATGGAGCAGTTGCTCAATACCTAGTGAACGAGTGTACCTTTGTGCTCAGTCATTCAGTCATGTTTGACTCTTTGTGATCTGATGGGCTGTAGCCTGCCAGGCTCCTCTCTCCATGGGATTCTCCAGGCAAGAATACTTGAGTAGATTGTCATTTCCTACTCCAGGGGATCTTCCTGCATTAGCAAGTGGATTCTTTACCACTGAGCCACAGGAGTCCCTCGTGAATGAACAGATGATACCTTCAAAACTGCTCATTCAATAACTGCTTTGTGCAAGAGTGAATACCATAGTGAGCACAAATAGTTGTAGTCTGTGGCAAACTCTATAGACTAAGAAATTGATATTAAGTAAAACAATATCTACAATAAACATTTGTAACAACATCTGATGATAATGGGTCTTGGTGCCCTCATGTCCAGACTTTGTCCCTTTCCGGGTCTGCTGAGTATTAGACAGTACCTGGCCCTGTGGGCTTCTGGCTCAGTCTGACTGATGGATATTAGTAGCATGTGTTTAGAAGGCTAGGAGAAGAGAGGATCTGGGCATTTACCCTCCTCTCTGCCTCTGGCAGTGACCGCATCTCCTTTGTGAAGTGAAAGCCCTTCTTCTTGTCTTTCCCATGTAGGGTTCTTAGTTGTTCCTTGTTGGTGTTAATATCTGGGTTGTCTCACTTTCTATTGTTTTGTTTCTCAATTCCTCCATCAATCATGGAACTAATTATCTACTTTATATTTCCTCCTCTGAAACCTGGAGACATTTCTGGCTGTTTGTTTGAATCTTTGTTTTTCTGCTTAGACTTGGATTGGTGTGGACCGTCAACTGAACTGCTTCCAGAGGAAGGCACAGTGCATGGGGTAGCATATAACAGACCCCTTCTGGCCCAATGGAGCTACTCAGGGAGACACAGTCTGGAGTGCTGGCATGCTATTCTTTGAGAAGGGAGCATGAAGAGGAGTCAACAGAGAAAGCAAGGGCGGAATGCTTTTCAGACAAAGGAAATGGTGTATATGCAAAAGCCCAGTGCCAGGAGGGAGTTGGGACTTTGCAATAAGAGAATGAAGAGAACCAGCTCTGGAGTATTAGGAAGGAGCCTTCTGATAAGGCAAAAAGCATTGGTCAGTCATTCTAGGTCATGTTGGCCATATTTAGGGGCTGATCATATAATCCATACAGCTCTTCCAGAGTAGGACTTTAAAGAGGCAAAGTCAAGGCAGTGGCCTCATCTGAGGTGTGCTTTGTAAAGGTGATCGGCTGCAAGTCTGGAAGCTGGGAGGCCAAGTGGGAGGCTGCAGTAGTGCAGGCTTGAAGTCAGCGTGGTTTGAACCAGGATGATGACTGAGATCCAGACGGGACATGGAGAGGCCTGAGCACGTCCCTTCACTCTCCTTCCCCTCCCCAGACTGCTGAGGGTCACCTCTGTCCCTGTGGGCAGCAGGGGCTGCCAGGTCCATCAGCTTTAGTTCCATGTCAGTGCTTGAAAGACTCACCTCAGAGAGAGGAGCCTCTGAAGACGGTGAGAAAGGCAGCCAAGCGAATAAACATTTTCTTTCTTCATCTCCTCCCCACAGAGCAGCTGGAGCAAAAGTTCAAAATAACATGAGGCTGTTAGTCAAAAACTGTCAAAACTTCTCCTCTTTCTTGCATGGTGGCAAACTTCTCCGGAACACACCATGCTTGATTGTTCTGATTCTGGGCCAGCTCCATCTTCCCCTGTGAGCTGAATGGGTTCCTCAGCTCTGCTCACATCTGTGTCTTTTGGGGGAATTCCAGGAGCTCTAAGACTATTCCTGTGTCTTTAGTGAAAACGTTGGGAACCGCTTCTACTGCTCCTTGAAACATTCCTTTTGTCACAAGAATAGATATATAAGAGAGCAGAAAAATAGGACAGAATGATATTATCTAATAAATATGGCTATTTCATGGCTGGTGAGGAGATGTTAAATTTGAAGCCAGAAGGTGTTTTATGAAATCCCTGTCCTTATTCTGTGACCCTGGGAATCATAAAGCAGAGACTTTGACTTGCATAATAGTTACTCAAGTATACTGAACATTAGTAGGAGAGGGGCACCAGGCTAAGCTTTCTACAAATCATCTCATTTCATCCTCTCCACCAACTTCAGGAAGGAGATTGTTTATTTTCTCCATTTCTGCAAGAAAGGAAATAAGCTCAAAGAGATTAAGGGACCAGCATGAAGTCACATGGCTGACAAGTCACTGAAGGACTTGAACTTGGACCATGTGAAGACTTCGTTATGACTATTACCCCCACAACTGGAGCTACCAAGAACATGAGGTTTAGAGCCCATATTGGAATTTCAGTCTGATGACTCCTCTGCTTTGTTAGCTGTGTGATGCCAAACAAACACCCTGGCCTCTCTGAACTTTGATCTCCCTTGTCTGTGAAATAATAACAATAATACTCTCTTTGTTGAGGTGTAGAATTCTACAGGATACAGGACACTGGAGGGGTATTTT
Organism: Oryx dammah; assembly: GCF_014754425.2. Taxonomy (NCBI): domain Eukaryota; kingdom Metazoa; phylum Chordata; class Mammalia; order Artiodactyla; family Bovidae; genus Oryx; species Oryx dammah. Next base: position 105,866,877 of record NW_024070187.1, on the reverse strand, counting down.
AAGAGAGGATATATGTATATGTGAGGCTGATTCACTTCCTTGTACAGCAGAAACTAGCACAACTGCAAAGTAACTTCTAAAGCAACTATACTCCAATAAAAACAGACAGGGTGATTATGTATAGAAAATACCTAATCCACCAGCTCCCCATGATTCCCCACTCAGTACTTCAGACATTCCACATCAACTCACCCCAGCCTTGACTCTGAACAAGCTGTGTAGCCTTAAGTGAGTCTTTTAAAACTTTGAGTTTCACATGTATGGAGTAGGACCAAATCTGACTTACCTTTAATTTTTTAAAGATTAAAAAGGAAAATATGATATAGACTAACCTACACATCATAGGTGTTTATTTTCCTTTCTTTGGGGAGGCTTTACTGTTCTTTCTGCTTAAAATATTTAAGCAGTAAGTGCTTTACCCATATCACTATATCAAATAGGGTTATTCTTTTGATATAATTAATTTGTAAAGCACAAGATACTATATAGAAGCACAAGAATACTATATAGAAACTAAAGATTACTATCATTACTTAATGAGTTAATTCTATGAATATTTATCAAGAATGGGCAATTAATACCATGGCTAAATTGCATAATGCCTTTTAATTTATTCATCTTTTCAGGGCCCCTCATTTTATAACTAATTTCTTTTTCTTACAAATAAAAGAACAATATGCCTCTTATCTAGTCAAATTCTAACAATTGTTGATCCTAGCAGAGAGAAGACATTTTTTTTTTTTTAATGAGCTGTAACTAGTGGATATAAACACTGATTCAAAAACTCTAATAGTCTTGCACTATCTTTTCTTTATTATTTCACAATTATTATTCCATTGCTGATGATCAATCCCCCCATTTCTGGGTGATTGCCCTATTAATGACAGAGTGATGAGAATGGAATTAAATATTTGCTCTGTGGGCTATGCTTAATTGAGTTCCTTCTCTGCCTATTGCAAGCTTTGGGTTTTGAAATTAAAGCCAACAAAAATGATGCTATTTAGAAATATGGCTAAAATTAGAAGTTTTTTAAATATGATCAAAATGCTGGGAGATGAGGATTTAACATTTTTTTATGTTCAGACATGTGGTGTAATTTTAGAAACAAAGCACATTTCTTTTTCCTAATTTTTAAAAAAATGTGTCCAGATTATATCAAGCACTTACATTGTTCCAGAAACTGTCAAACACTCAGGAATGAAATAGAAGACAATGTAAACTCTAAAGTAGTTTAATATGCAACAGTATCTCACTTAACCTCCAATGCATCTTGAAGAAGAGACTGTCATTATCCTTATTGGCAGAGACAACACTGAAACACACATTCATTCAAGCACAAATATTTATTTGGGATCTGGGATGTTGGATATTAGGATCTACTGTTTGGCAGGCATTACACTTGGCGTTTGGGCTGTATCTATGAACAGAATATTCAAGACATCTATTATGGCTCTACTATTTTTCTAGAGGTGTAAACAGAACACAAAATTAACAAGGAAAAAAAAAAAACAACCAGAAATCTGTTAATTGTGTCAAACACTGAAGGTTGAAAATAAGCCTGTCTTGGGAAGATTCTACAGAAGAACATTGTAGAGAGAAAAGCAGGAGCAAAGACCTAGAAAATGGACAGAAGCAACACAGCAGACAAGCAAGTGGACAACGTGAGTGTGGTAGGAGCCAGCTCAGACAGGTGGTACGCAGAGCCTAATCCATACAACCTGTATATGATGGGAAAGAGCTTCTACTGCATGGTGAGAATAATGGGAGGCAGGAAAAGTTTTAAAGCAGAATGGCTATGTGATTTTTAAAAAATTTATTTGGCTGTCATTTTCTGGAAAATGGACAACAGAGGCTGAGAGCTGAAGCAGCGGATCCCTTTAAGATGCTCTTCAGGTGGCCTGAAAGGAAGATGATGCGAACTTGTACTAGAAAAGGGGTATTGGATGGATATGGGGGGACTCAGGAGTTTCCAGAAACTGCATTGGTGTCAGATTGGATATGGGAGAAAGAAAAAGAGGGCAAAATTTGTAAAATTTCTGCACAAGCAATTAGATTCATGAGAGTTTCCTTTGCTGAAAAGAAAAACATAGTTTTTTGTATCATTTTACTTTTTATATTAAAAAAAAAACAGTACAGGGGATATTAATTGTGCCACTTGGACATGTTGTTTGGAATATAAAACTGAAGATATCCAGGAGAGACGTGGGCATATATGGTTTAAGTTCAAACTGTTTTCTTGCAGATAATACTTTGGGTTTAGAGTCTATGAATGCTTTTTAAAGGCATGAGATCACCTAAAGGAAGTTTATGTAGAGAAAAGCAGGGAACATAAACCTAAGCCAGGGGCTTATTCTCTCAGAGAAGATAAATAATTTGCTCTACCTTTCAGGGCAAATGGCAAACTTAAATCCTGTCTGACCCCAGAGTCCATACTTTTATGTTTTATCGCCTATTGGATGATATTTTAAGTGAGTTTTTAAAAATGAATAGACTTTTGATATCCAGGAATGCTGAGAAGGGCACTACAGGCTAAGGACACAGTAATATTTATGGTATAAAAGGGGAAAGGGACACAGAGTGTCCAGTGGGTGGTTTTGTTGTTCAGCTTGGTTTAGTATAACACATATCAAGAAATGAATCCAACTAATATGTAGGGCAGGAGAAAGAAACAGCTAGGGGCTTTTTTTCCTCCACTGACTGAGGATTCGTAATGGAGATGACGTTCTAGCATGCTGATTCTGAAAACAAATGATCATGTGTTTGGATGATTCATCATTATTATACATGAATTGAGCTTCCCAGGTGGTGCTGCTTGTGAAGACCCACCTGCCAATGCAGGAAACGTAAAAGACGTTCGATCCGTGGGTCAGGAAGATCCCCTGGAGAAGGGGATGGTGACCCACTCTAGTATTCTTGCCTTGGGAATCTCACAGACGGAGGAATCTGGCATGCTATAGTCTTTGGGGTCGTACAGAGTCATACAAAACTGACACATCTTAGCACGAGCACCTACATGAATTAGGGCTTCCCTGGTAGCTTGGTGGTAAAGAATCTGTCTGCAATTCGGGAGATGCAGGTTCAATTCCTGAGTCAGGAAAATTCCCCCCAGAGAAAGAAAGGGCCACCCACTCCAGTATTCTTGCCTGGGAAATCTCATCTACTGAGGAGCCTGCTGGGCTACAGTCCTGGGGTTCACAAAAGAATCAGACACAACTAAACAACAGAACAACAGTATATGAATGTGGAAAAGGTTTTGTGACTTCCAAAGTTAGAATTAAGGAGACATTTTTGAGAGTCAGGTTTAAACTCAACTAATAAAATAGTTCCAAAACTGCCTGACCTCTATAAAGAATGTTATTTCAAGAAGTTCTCAATTATCACAAGTGTTCAAACACACATTAGATACAGCATTCAATAAAAATGGTCCTTATTTGTCACTTTTTTCCCCCTTTCAACTTTTCAGGACATAAACCATACTTTAGTCTGTATGGCTGCTATAACAAGAATAGTAACAACTAGGAGTTTTTAACATCAAACGTTTATCTCACAGTTCTGAAGACTGGGAAGTCCAAGATCAAGGCACTGGTCTATTCAATTCAGTGAGGATTCATTTTCTGGTCTTCTCACCATGTCCTCACATGGTAGAAGCAACAAGAGACTTCTCTGGTTGCTTTGTTAAGAACACTGATCTCATTCATTGGGACTCCATTCTCATGACCTAATGCTCTCCAAAAGGCCACACCTTCTATTACCATCACCTTGGGGTTAGGATCTCAATATACAAATTTGGGGGAGGGACATACATTCAGTTCATCAAACCAGCTTTAATCCAAAATGTTCAAGCTGTTCCTTCTTGTACAAGTTCTTTTTGGAAGCATTTGTTATTCCCTATCCCTTACCCAGCTCTATATTCATACCAATTTCTGACATATGTGAATAGAATAAAGTAAAATAAATTTTCATCTTTACTTTGGTGTTGTATTCATGACTCTGTAGACAAAGTCTTACTGAGACAGAATCAGTATAAAGTATGTAGCTTCACAACAGTCAGGGAAAGAAATTGAGAAAAGGGGTAAAGAGAGTGTAAAATCCAGAAAAAGAAAACTGATGAAGATTTAAGTTTTCTATAATTATAAAAGATTTGATATGAAATCTGTGCATTCTTGTTACCTATTTTTCATATTGGATCAGGACTGTGGTGGATAGAGATGTGATATTAATTATAAGAATTGCTATGAATTGTTTGTGTGTGTATTAGTAATTCAGCCCTGTCCAATACTTTGTGACCCCATGGACTGTAGCCCACCAGGCTCCTCTGTCCATAGAATTCTCTAGGCAAGAATACTGGAGTGGGTAGCCATTTCCTTCTCCAGGGGGTCTCCCCTACCCAGGGATTGAACCTGGGTCTCCTGCATTACAGACATATTCTTTACCATTGAACCACCAGGGAAGCCCTTAAAAACTTGTTGTTGTTGTTATTATTGTTCAGTATTTAAGTCATGTCCCACTCTTTGCAACTGCATGAACTGTCACATCCCAGGATCCCCTGTCCTTCTCTATCTCCTGGAGTTGGCTTAAACTCATGCCCATTGAGTCAGTGATGTCATCTCATCCTCTGTTGCCCCCTTCTCCTCCTGCCCTCAATCTTTTCCAGCACCAGAGTCTTTTCCAATGAGTCAACCCTTCACATCAGGTGGCCAAAGTATTGGAGCTTCTTAGATGTGAGATTAATATTGGAAGATGAGCAAGAGATCTGAAGGAAAAAAATAATTTGTTAAGCTCCCATACTTACAAATCCCTAGCTATACTGTCTTCAGTATAGAGCAAACTTCTTGAGCCTCAGATCCTGATCTGTAAACTTGGTATGGCAATGCAGTCTTGTTTGATCATTGAAGGATCAAGTGAGATAACAATTGTAAACAATGATGATGCTTCATAATCAATCAATAAAAATCATCTCCTTTTTGTTAGAAATGAGATAAGAGAATACACCCTCTCTGAGATGTCAGATACAGTAGGGATTAATAGCTTTAGGTAACTACCTTCTGGAGTGTTTTTGCACGAGTTTGTCTCTTGGACTTGAAGTCAAGTAAACAAAGAACAAAACAACCAAATCCAGTCTTTATTAGGAAAGCAATAAACTTCAACCCTGTGAGTTAGAGCTAATATTTGACACTGAAGGCAGCAAAGAGTACTGGGAATACAGGGCAAGATTGGGTGTGAGTTTATATATATGTGCATGTGTGTATGTGAGTGAAGTTATGAGGGGGTATGGATGCTTGTGTGTGTTTATGGTTGTTAATTTATGTGAATGTTCTTGTGTGTGTTTGGGGAACGGAAGAAGATACAATGGTCTCTGAGAGCAGAAATAACATGATGAATAAGCAAATGCAGTTGAACAGTATTTACATAGCATCACTAACACCATAGGAGGAAGGGGATACAAATACCACCATGATATGTTAAGATTACATGGTTTTCACTCTCCTTACACCTTTTGGTTCTTTTGTTTATTTGCTTGCTTTTACTTTTTGTCTTACATTAAAAGTAGTAAGTTTTTTATTATATATTGGAATATAATTGATTAGTAATATATTAGTTTCAGGTGCATAGAAAATGATTCAGTGATACATGTATCTACTTTTTTTCAAATTCTTGTTCCATTTAGGCTGTGACATGATATTGAGCAGAGTTCCTTGTGTATCCAGTAGGTCTTTGTTATCCATTTTAACAATTGCAGTGTACCCATGCCAACCCCAAACTCACCCCTTTAGAGCTTTTGAGATTGTGAGCAGTTTCTTGAATAAGTTCAGATGAAGTAAGAATGAAATACCTACATCCAGTGATGGTGACTACACAGAGCACACGTTTTGCCAGCTGCATGCATAAATAGATGTGAATGAATGGGGGATAAATTTCAGCATACAGCCCGCTTGCCAAGTCACAGGCCCACCATGGAGCTGCCTCCTCAGAGGAAATGAGTGTTTAATTATGTTTTATTTCTTCTCATTTATATAAAGATGCTCTATGGGAACCTGGTGGTCCTGCCTAGACCAATATCTCCAGGTCATACTAGAGAAATGAGAAACAAGGATAGGTAGCACTGCATTCTTCTTTCATATTTTTTGAAGTGTGAATATTGACTCACAATACAAAGATATAAGGCTAAAAAGAAACAATGAGGGACTCATAGAGAAAAGGTAGCTTCCCCCAAAGTTTTGTGCTTTTGAGAAATATAATCCCCTTAGAGTTATTAAAAAGTGGGTACTAAAGTGTTATATACTGAGTGAAAGTGAAAGTGTGAGTTGCTCAATCTCAAGATTGAGAGTCCCTCAAGGGACTCTTTGAGACCCCATGGACTATAGCCTGCCAGGCTCCTCTGTCCATGGAATTCTCCAATTAAAGCTTGCCATTCCCTTTGCCAGGGGATCATCCTGACCCAGGGATTGAACCTTGATCTCCTGAACTGCAGGAAGATTCTTTACCCTCTGAGGCTGGACTGAGTGATGTTCCCCAGATAAACTGTTCAAGCCTTAATCTCCAATGTGACTGTTTGGGGTTAGTGTCTGTGAGGAAGTGATAAAAGTTAAATTAGGTTCTAATTTCAGGGCCCTAATCCTGTAGGGCTGGTGCCTTATAAGAAGAGGAAGAGATACCAGGCTTCTCAGTCACATAAGGACACAACAAGAATTTGGCTATTTGCAGGATAATTATTCCAGATGTTTGAGGAAATAAAGTTCTATTGTTTAAATGACCCAGTCTGTGGTATTTTGTTGTTTTAGGTACCCCAAGCTGATTTATACATGTGGCTTCTTCATAAGAGCACATACATGATTATTTCTTAAAACATAGTCAAAATTCCACAAAAAGCTATGATCCAAGCCCTGTGTTCTTTGCTAATAGACCCAAGGATTAAAGTATATGGCCAAGCCTTACATTATTTCTCTAAATGCATTTTAGTTAATTCAAACTTCTACAACAAAGCACCATCATATGTGTGCTTTAAACGACAGACATTTATTTCTCACAGTTATGGGACTGGAAATCCGAGGTCAGCGTTCCAGTCAGGTTCTTTTCCTATTCTTTCCAGTCAGCCTTTCCATGTGGGAAAGGCTCACATGGCCTTTCTTCCAAGCATGAATGGAGAAAGAGATGTTGATTTCCCTTCCGATTCTTGTAAGCACACTGATCACATTATGAGGGCCCCCACCCTCACTAGCTAACTTAATCCTAAAGTGAAAGTGAAGTTGCTCAGTCATATCTGATTGTTTGCGACCCGTGGACTGTAGCCCACCAAGCCTCTCCGTCCATAGGATTCTCTAGGCAAGAATACTGAAGTGGGTTGCCATTTCCTTCTCCAAACTTAATCCTAAATACCTCCTAAAAGCTCCACCAGCTCACCCAAGTATCTTCACACTGTGAATTAGAACTTAAATATATGAATTTTCTAAGGATATGAATGGCCAGTCCATAATATTTAATGTGAACTAGATGGGTCATTTTTACACATGGCACAAAATTATATTACCAAAATTCTGAATAACCCTGAGAGACACTTCTGAAACTAAAATTCTCTGATCCAGATGACTGGCTTTGACAAGCAGCATAAAATTTTTACCAACTTGTATCATCTCCTTGATCTGCATTTTTCTTCAATTTTTGCAAACAGTACATCCTTAGTCAAGAGATACCTGGAGTAACAGGCAAATTTGGCCTTGGAGTATATAAAATGAAGCAAGGCCAAGGCTAACAGAGTTTTGTCAAGAGAACTCACTGGTCATAGCAAACACCCTCTTCCAACAACACAGGAGAAGACTCTACACACGGACATCACCAGACGGTCAATACCGAAATCAGATTCTTTTAAGCCAAAGATGGAGAAGCTCTATACAGTCAGCAAAAACAAGACTGGGAGCTGACTGTGGCTCAGATCATTAAATCCTTATTGTAAAATTCAGACTTACATTGAAGAAAGTAGGGAAAACCACTAGACCATTCAATTATGACCTCAGTCATATTCCTTACAATTATATAAGGAAGTCACAAATAGATTCAAGTGATTAGATCTGATAGACAGAGTGCCTGAAGAGCTACGGAGGTTCATGACATTGTACAAGAGGTAGTGATCAAGACAATCCCCAAGGAAGAAAAATGCAAAAAAGGCAAAACGGTTGTCTGAAGAGGCCTTACAAATAGCTCAGAAAAGAAGAGAAGCAAAGACAAAGGAGAAAAGGAAAGATATACCCATTTGAATGCAGAGTTCCAAAGAATAACAAGGAGAGATAAGAAAACCTTCCTCAGTGATCAATGCAAAGAAATAGAGGAAAAAATAGAATGAGAGAGACTAGAGATCTCTTCAAGAAAATTAGAGATACCAAGGGAACATTTCATGCAAAGATGGGCACAATAAAAGAAAGAAATGGTATGGACCTTACAGAAGCAGAAGATATTAAGAAGAGGTGGCAAGAATAAACAGAAAAACTACACAAAAAAGATCTTTATGACCCAGATAATAATGGTGGTATGATCACTCACCTAGAGCCAGACATCCTAGAATGATAAGTCAAGTGGGCCATAGGAAGCATCACTACAAACAAAGCTAGTGGAGGTGATGGAATTCCAGTTGAACTATTTCAAATCCTAAAAGATTATGTTGTTAAAGTGCTATACTCAATAAGCCAGCAAATTTGGAAAACTCAGCTATGGTCACAGGACTGGAAAAGGTCAGTTTTCATTCCAATCCCAAAGAAAGGCAACGCCAAAGAATGCTCAAACTACCACACGATTGCACTCATTTCACATGCTGGCAAAATAATGCTCAAAATTCTCCAAGCAAGGCTTCAACAGTATGTGAACCGTGAACTTCCACATGTTCAAGCTGGATTTAGAAAAGGCAGAGGAACCAGAGATCAAATTGCCATTATCCACTGGATCATCATAAATGCAAGAGAGTTCCAGAAAGACACCTACTTCTGCTTCATTGACTATGCCAAACATTTGACTCTGCATATCATAACAAACTGTGGAAAATTCTTAAAGCAATGGGAATACCGGAACTCTTTACCTGACTCCTGAGAAATCTGTATGCAGGTCAAGAAGAAACAGTTAGAACCAGATATGGAACAACAGACTGGTTCCAAATTTGGAAAGAAATACATCTCGCATACAGGGTTATCGTTACCATCTTTCTAAATTCCATATATATGCATTAGTATACTGTATTGGTGTTTTTCTTTCTGGCTTACTTCACTCTGTATAATCAGCTCCAGTTTCATCCACCTCATTGGAACTGATTCAAATGTATTCTTTTTAATGTCTGAGTAATACTCCATTGTGTATATGTACCACAGCTTTCTTATTCATTTGTCGGCTGATGGACATCTAGGTTGTTTCCATGTCCTGGCTATTATAAACAGTGCTGCAATGAACACTGGGGTACATGTTTCTCTTTCAATTCTGGTTTCCTCAGTATGTATGCCCAGCAGTGGTATTGCTGAGTCATAAGGTGGTTACCCTGTATGCGAGACAGCAAAGGAGACACAGATGTATAGAATAGTATTTTGGACTCTGTGGGAAACGGAGAGGGTGGGATGATTTGGGAGAATGGCACTGAAACATGTATAATATCATATAAGAAACAAATCGCCAGTCTAGGTTCAATGCAGGATACAGGATGCTTGGGGCTGGTGCACTGGGATGACCCAGAGGGATGGTTACAGGGAGGGAGGTGGGAGGGGGATTCAGGATTGGGAACACATGTACACCCATGGTAGATTCATGTCAATGTATGGCAAAATCAATACAATATTGTAAAGTAATTAGCTTCCAATTAAAATAAATAAATTTAAATTAAAAAAATATGTCAAGTTTGTATATTGTCACCCTGCTTATTTAACTTATATGCAGAGAGCATCATATGAAATGCTGGGCTAAATGAAGCACAAGAAGGAATCAAGATTGCCAGAAGAAATATCAATAACCTCAGATATGCAGATGACACCATCATTATGGAGGAAAGTGAAAAAGAACTAAAGAACCTCTTGATGAAATTGAAAAAGGAGAGTCAAAATTTGGCTTAGAAGTCAACATCCAAAAAGCTAAGATCATGGCATCCAGTCCCATCACTTCATGGCAAATAGATGGGGAGACAATGGAAACAGTGTCAGATTTTTTTTTTTTTTTTGGCTCCACTTCAGATCGTGACTGCAGCCATGAAATTAAAAGACACTTGCTCTTTGGAAGAAAAGCTATGACCAACCTAGACAGCATATGAAAAAATAGAGACATTATCAAAAAAGGTCAATCTAGTCAAAGCTACGGTTTTCCAATAGTCATGTTGGATATGAGAGTTGGACTATAACGAAAGCTGAACACGGAAAAATTTGTGCTTCTAAACTGTGGTTTTGAAGAAGACTCTTGAGAGTCCCTTGGACTGCAAGGAGATCAAACAGTGAATCCCGAGGAAATCAGTCCTGAATATTCATCAGAAGGACTGATTAAGCTGAAACTCCAGTACTTTGGCCACCTGATATGCAGAACTGACTCACTGGAAAAGACCCTGATGCTGGGAAAAATTGAAGGCAGAAGGAGAAGTGGATGACAGAGGATGAGATAGTTGGATGACATCACTGACTCTACGGACATGCTGCAGTCCACAGGGTCCCAAAGCGTCAGACTGGACTGAGCAACTGGATTGAACTGAACTGAACGTTTTTACAGAAATCTGTTAGAATATAAAGTCTGTGGTCAGCCTTAAGCATGTATCAGTCAGTTCAGTTGCTCAGTCTTGTCTGACACTTTGTGACCTCATGGGCTGCAGCATATACATGTATGAATAAAATGATATTGGATATTCAAAACATTGAATTTGGAACAAACAAACAAACAAAAAACCTAGATCGATTCTACAATAGTACTTTTATTTTACCAATTAAAAACTACTGTTGGTAAGAAAATTTATGTTTGGTTTTGCTTTTCTGAACACTGAAAGTTTGCTTGTGTGGACACTGGAATTAGAACTAGATCCCCTATTGCCTGGGCTTCCCATCTGGCTCAGTGACAAAGAATCCTCCTGTAATGCATGAGCCACAGGAGATGTGGGTTCTGTTCTTGGGTCAGGAAGATCCCCAGGAGCAGGAAGTGGCAACCCACTCCACTATTCTTGTCTGGAGAATCCCTTTTACAGAGGAACCTGGAAGACCACAGTCCATGGGGTTGCAAGGCATCAGACATGCCTGAAGTGACTGAGCACACACCTATAACCCGGTCCAGGTCACACATTAAATCTGTCCACATGTATATATTTATGTATAAGGTCCATCATATACCAAGTTTGTGCTCAATGCCACAAGATTAACTGTCTCTAGAAGGATATTCCTGTAGATATCCTAGGGCCCTTATAGCCAAAGCTATGGTTTTTCCAGTAGTCATGTGTAGGTGTGAAGGTTGGACCATAAAGAAGGCTGAGCATCAAGGAATTGATACTTTCAAATTGTGGTGCTGGAAGAGACACGTAAGAGTCCTTTAGACTGCAAGGAGATCAAACCAGTGAATCCTAAAGGAATTCAACCTTGAATGTTCACTGGAAGGACTGATGCTGAAGCTAAATCTCATGTGAAGAGCCAGCTTATTGGAAAAGACTGATGCTAGAAAAGATTGAAGGCAGGAAGAAAAGCATGTGACAGGATAAGATGGTTATATAGCATCACTAACTCAGTGGACATGAATCTGAGCAAACTCCAGGTGATAGTGGTAGGACAGAGGAGCCTGGTGTGCTGCAGTCAATGGGGTCGAAAAGAGTCTGACATGCCTTGGTGAGACTTAACAACACCAACAATCCTGGGACCAAGGTTGGGAGAGAGTGATGGTAACAACAGTGAAGAAAGGCACCTGGAAAGTTGAACCAGAGGACCTCTGCTATTTCCAGGCCTGAAATTCCCCACATTCTTCTGAGAGGATGATAAAACAGGAAAGGCTTCAAGTCAGGATTATAAAATACTCTATGATAATATTTTACAATTAAGGAAGAGTAGAAAGCCCTGGGTAGCCTTGACACCTGACAACTAGAATCAATTTGCTTCTTTACCATGCCCTGCTTCCTGCTTTTCTGTTTTAAATTTTCCAGTAAAGAATGAACCTGTAAAATCCTAGACAACTCATTCTCAGACCCTATTAAATACAGAGCCTCAAATCTGTACTCACTCTGTCTTTCACTTTGCACGGCCTTATTTTGTAATCTTCATGTATACTATAAACCCTCCCCAATCTGTGAGTAATAGATTGTCTTCTTCAAAGTTACCTGATGGTTTCTTACTGAAGGGTGTCCTCTTGCAATTGTAAGAACCACAAGAGCTGATTGAGATACAACATTGACTCCAATCTGGGAAATATCTGTGGGGTTCACCACGAGTAGTATGCGCCCATGCAAGTGACTCAGGAATTCCTAGACAGTAACATTGCTGACATAACAATGTGGCATCCCACAGATTTTGATGTTATATTTTTATTTTCATTTAGTTTAAGATTTTTCACAAGCAGTTTTATTTCTCATTATCCAATTTTTATACTTTTAATTTTAATTTTTATATTATAGTCCTAGCTAGATTCTCTGGTATGATGTTGAATAGAAATAGTGAGAATGGGATTTCTAATAGTCCTTAATCTTAAAATGAAATCATCTAGTCTTTTGGCAGTTAGAATGATGTTGTGTGTGAACTTTTTAAAAAAGTGTCATTTCTCAGAAGAAAGCTTCCTACTATTCCTAGTTTCTTAAGTTTTTTTTTTTTAAATTATGAAAGCATGTTGGATTTTATCCAAAGACTTTTCCCTATATCAATAGAAGTGTTCATGTGTTTCTTGTCTATTATTCTATTTATATAGTGTATTACATGAACTGATTTTCAGATATTAAACCAACTTTGAATTCCTGGAATAAAGTTCACTTCATCATGGCAAATTTTTATTTTCATTTTTTTGTAATATCCTTCTAGATTAGTTTGCTGGTACATTGTTAAAGATGGTTGTGTCTATATTCATATGAAGTCTTCTCCTGTTCTTAATAGATTTTAGTAGACTTCTTCATTTTCTTTTCATTTTCTGTATGACCTTAGGATAATTTCCAGCTATTTTAAACAGGTTTGATATATATATATTTTAGATAAATAAATATATTTATATATATATATATAACATATATATCAGACACACTGTGTCTGTGTGTACCACTTTTGTTCTTTTCATTAATGAGATCTTTATACCAGAAGTCCTTGGGAATAATGTACTGGGCATATGTTCTTGAACCAATATGCTATAAAGCCCAATTTTCTCTGAATGTGATTGTGGACTTCAGATATAAATGAGTAAATGTAATTAGAGAGTCTCAAACCAATGGCACACATTAAAATGTTGAACCATTATGGCAGTGGATCCTGGATATTTTTTCTTTTTTTTTTTCAATATGTAACTCACTGATCTCAGCTCTTCTCAAAAAGCTATGTGGCACAGGTGACAATCAGAGCTAAATGTTTGTTGTAAATTCAGATATAGCCAATCATGTCTAGACTAAAATCATTATATGTGATAGAACAAAGAGGCTTAGTTGAACAAACTTTTTCTAAAGGAAAAGAGGATCATTCAACAAATATTACTGGGATCCTTTCCATGGGCCATGATTTTATGATGTATTGTCCACACCAGGACAGTTTTAAGAATAAAACAGAGCACTGTTAGTAATTATGCCAGACAGTATGCACAAAGTATGACTCTTCTGAGTAAACCAGAATGTATTTAATATATTCATCACACTTATATAGCAGGTCTCACACTAAGCTTTGCATATCAAATAGTAATTTGCCATTAGGGCAAGTTCATGTAGCTCTTCCAGCAGAGTGGAGGAGAATATGTTAATCAAGTAATTATATAAAAACCTAATTACAAACTCTGATGAGGTCTATGAAGGAAATGGACCAGGGGCAATGCAGATGTTTACCAGGGTGAAACCCAATATAGGCTGGAGATTTGGGGAAATTTTTTCTTAGGAGGTTTGTACTGAGAGCAACAATGTGAATAGGCGTTAATTAGGTGAACAGAGAGAATGAAAAGAGCTCCAAGCAACAGGAGCATGGGGTGCAAAGCCCCAGGCAGAAGGGGACTGACAGATTCAAGATGAGGGGTAAATTGGTATCAGATAAAGACAAATAAAGGCGAAGACTAGATTATAAAAGTTCTTTTATGCTTTGTTAGTGCTTTAACAAGCTACTATGGTGTTTTATGGCTAACTCTGTGTGTGTGTGTGTGTGTGTGTGTGTATGTGGTCACTATAAACAAGATCTTGAAACAGAGCCCTGAAGACCAGACTAAAATGAAGTGGTTAAGATATAATTTATCATCACTCATTTTCTATCCAGTTACATAGACAACAAATCATCACTTCCAGGAACTGAAAATGCCTTCCAGAGTTCTAATAATAGCGTTCCTGAGCTTTTGTTTCAGCCTCCACTCAACTGAAAAGAGAGGACAGAGCACGACCGCTTTCTCTGCTTATGTGACCGTTGTCAATGAGCAGCATGCTTGTGCCCATGACACTGTCACTAATATGAGCTACTTTCTAGAATGCTACTTTGTCCCTAATGATTCACAACACAGGACCAATAGATGTACTGAGACATATGGGACTCAACAAAAAATTACCTATGGATTTTTCTTAGGTACTGTCATTCTACTAAATTTTATATAGCTGCACATAGTTTTAGGCCAAAATACTCTGGTCTTTGTGAATTGAAAAAGGAAGGATGGTTGGGATAAGGAGTGGAGAGAGAATAGAGTAGATATTTTAATTAATTTAGAAAAGACTCAATTAGTATTGCCACAACGACGCTCATAACAAGCTATCTCAAAATGCAGCAGCTTTCAATAACACTTTCGTTCTCATACCCCTTGGCTATTTCTATCCACTGTGGTTTGTCTGTTCTAGACTCAATGATTCCTTTTTAGACTGTGGTTCACCTGGACTTCATTCTAGGTCATGGGCTTTGTTCGGGTCCACTCCAATATATATATATATATTTTTTTTTCCTTTTTTTTTCTTTGGATCAGCAGGAAAAATAGGGAATATTCTTGCTATGGGCAATGACTTGAGTCTAACCTCAATAGGTGGAAAACATTCCTATGTCCACAGTAAAAGAGAAAGGTGATAAATATTTGCTGAACAATAGCCCAAATTATACTGAGCCTAAATCAGGCAGTTCCACAGCTTGTCCTTTTAACTTCAAAGCAAACACAGATGTCGATCATATTATGACAATTTCTTCTTGCAGGTAAAGTGCCTTGGTCCTTCCTCTAACCTGGACCCAAGTTTACTAAATTTGAACTTGAAAGGCAACTTGCAAAATTCATCTTTGGAAATTCAAAATGCAAGATGATAAAGGATTGGCACTGCATTTAGGATCCATTAATCTCACTTTTCACTTCCTCACATCACTTACTGCTTTCAGGCACTCAAAGTTGCCGGATTGGGACTTCCCTAGTGGACCAGTGGTTAAGAATACGTCTTCCAATGCAGGGGACACTGGTTCACCCCTTGATCTGTGAAGATCCCACATGTTGTGGAACCCTCCAGCCACAACTACTAAAGCCTAACCCTAGAGCCCATGCTCTGTGACAAGAGAAGCCGCCGCAGCAAGAAGCCCACTCACCGCAGCCAGAGAACGGCCCCTGCTCGCCACACTAGAAAAAAAGCCCCCACACAGCAACAAACACCCAAAGCTGCTAAAAATAAAAATAAATAAGTGTATATATTATTTAATTGCTGGGTTGTTTCATTATCCATGCTGTTGTTTATAATTCACCATTTTCTGGGAATGCAAGCTCTGCCCCCTACTTTGTCATTTTAACAAATACATTCTCTTCTTTCAAGATTCAGATCATAGGACTCTTTTCTTGGCAAGTTTCCAGTGTTTGGCAGTCAGTAAGTGGCTAATAGTTTTTTGTTGTTTTTGAGTACATAATCGCATCTAAATCTATTCATCAACATTGAATTTAACTGAGACTCTGAAAGTAAAACTGACTCATTCCAAGTCTCACTGCATGCCATCTTCTTAAAATTTTTTTCATTCAGAAGCAGCCACAGATGTAAACCTGCAGGTCACCAGTCCTTAGCAATTTGAATCCGTTTGAGCCATCTTAACAGCCAGCTCACAAAGATTTTCAGATTAGCTCTTAGAAAATCAATTGACTTGCAAGGCCTTAATTTTAATATCATTTCTTTAATAATTTAAGATCATGCTACTTTTAGAGTCAGCTCTCTCCTTTTTAAGTAATTAACTCACAGTTGGTTTTCTTCTACTTGGTCTAACTAAAAAGCATTAGACAGGAGGACACATCTGAAATAAACCCAGGAGAAGGCATGAAGCAGAGCCTACTGTCAGAGAAGGCATGAAGCAGAGCCTACTGTCAGAGAAGGTTCATGACATGTCATGGGATATTTGGGACATTTGGTGATGCTAGTGGTAAATAATCTGTCTGCCAATGCAGGAGACGTAAGAGATTCAGATTTGATCTCTGGATTGGGAAGATCCCCTGGAGGAGGAAATAGGAACCCACTCCAGTATTCATGTCTGGAGAATCCCATTGACAGAGGAACCCGGCAGACTACAGTCCATAGGGTCTCAAAGAGTCAGACACAACTAAAGCAACTTAGCATGCACACATTCATGCGATAGGAAATGACTGAGAGCAAAACAAAGCAAACCTGGTCTCATGGCTATCTGTTGTTTTCATTTCCCGGGGCATATCCATCCTTATTTTGCCTTCATCAATCTTTTATTTTTTATGTAGAATTTTCTTCCACCTTTCAAGAACAAGTGGATTAAATGGAAGTGAAAAGAAAGAATGCTTAATATCAATGATTATAAAAAGACTCAATCCCATAGCTTTTTCTGAAACTCTTGGGATAAAAAATCATATTTTCTGTTGATCGTGGACATGAATTACTGCACTTTTAGCAGTCCACATGGCTTCTTTTCTGACAGCGTAATAGTCCATTAGAACTGATGGTGGGAGAAGAACTAAGTCTTTAAA
Organism: Oryx dammah; assembly: GCF_014754425.2. Classification (NCBI taxonomy): domain Eukaryota; kingdom Metazoa; phylum Chordata; class Mammalia; order Artiodactyla; family Bovidae; genus Oryx; species Oryx dammah. The sequence goes on along the minus strand of NW_024070187.1, from coordinate 105,849,801 downwards.
TTCATTGGATATGGTGATACCTAATAGGAATTCTCATGTATGTGATCTGTAATTTCCATCCCTCTTTTTTTCTTCACTAGTTTGACTTGACTTTTGAAAGTGAAAGAGAGTGAAAGTCAGTTGTGTCTGACTCTTTACGACCCCATGGACAATATAGTCCATGGAATTCTTCAGACCAGAATACTGGAGTGGGCAGCCTTTCCCTTCTCAAAGGGATCTTCCCAACCCAGAGATTGAATGCCTCCTGCATTTCAGGCAGATTCTTTACCATCTGAGCCAACAGGGAAGCCCAAGGAATTAAGGCAGACAATGTGTAGTCTTTGGAAAACAAAGTAAGAAATTGGTGACTAAAACTTAGCAAAAAATTCCATTTTTAAAAATTGTTGAATGACTAGAGGCTCAGAGTCAACTTTTTATCAGAACTAAAAAAATTAAGATAAGGTAAAGTATCTATACAGAATGTACACTCTATAAATGCTAAGGATTTTCCCCATAAATATAAATAAAGGAAAAATTAAAGGATTGTCACAGGTTAAGTTTCAAAAATAGAAAGTATATGGTGTGTTTAGGGAATGATAAGTACATTTGGTATAATTAGGGTAAAGCACACGAGAAAGGATGTGATGAGTGATGATGAAATGCCAGTTGAGGCCAGGTTGTGAGGGTACACATGAATCTTATTGCAAGATATGTGCTATGTTCTTGAGGAAAATGAAAAGACACTAGAGCTAATTATGTTTGTTTGTTTTTTTTTTTCTTTCTCATTCCTTCTCAAGTTTAACTCAGAGCTTATCCACATCAAATATAAATTGTGCTGCACCCTAGGTCAAAACTCTCATTTCTACCTGGTAGGAAATAGAGTTGGGTCGTTAAATCTACTTGGGCAGCTTTTCTTTTAATCATTTGCTTAATATAATATGTTTTAGTCATTCAGAGGGAACTGTGGAAGTCGCTCTCTAACTTGGAGTCTGTGTGAGACTAGCTAGGTGAAAGCTGTCACTTTTTATAGGAAAATTTTGAAGCTAATTATTCTACTTAGCTTAGTTCAGATCTGCTACTAACTAATTGTGTCATCTTGGGAAAGCAATTCTCTCCTTTTGAACTTGTCTCGCTACACCTAAAATAAAGTACTCCGTTTCAAACTCAACAGAGATAAATGGTCTGTTCTGTGTCTGATATCCTGGGCACCATTGTAACGAGGAGTACATGGAGTTTTGTTTCTCAATGTGCAAGTCTTCTCAGGATGCGGAGGGATAGAAACAGTCCCTAAGGCCCCTGGGTTTATAAGTTAGAGCCATGTAGACTCCTCCCTTCGAAGCAGGCAGTACTATGATTTGTGACTAAAACTGGCTTGTGATGACCCTAGACCATGGACTTTACTCATAGCTGGTCCTTAGTGAAGATGTGTCTTTGTTTAATTTTTGTCTGGTTGGTTGTTTTGTTGAATAGTTGCTTATGTTGTTCATATGAGTGAACCTAGATTTTTCTAGATTCAGGCTCTCTGACCAACATTTCATATTATTTTGATTTACTTTTGCTGATTTCCTTTTCCTAAGTAGACAATTCACAGATGGATATATACGTAAACATACAAGATGGATATATTTATAAACATATATATATATGTTTATAAATACATATGGCTTTCCCAGTGGCTCAGTCGGTAAAGAAGCCACCTACAATGCAGAATACACAAGAGACACGGGTTCAATCCCTGGGTTGGGAAGAATCCCTGGAGGAGGGCATGGCAATGCATGCCAGCACTCTTGCCTGGAGAAGCCCATGGACAAAGGAGCCTGATGAGCTATAGTCCATGGGGTTGCAAAGAGTCAGACACAACTTAAGTGACTGAACGTGCATATACACACATGTATATGTATACATATGTGTGTGTGGGTGTGTATGGTGATATGCCTACACTTAAGTTGACTTATTAATAGGATTATTTTAGGTCGTCAAGCCCAATGTTAGGACTAATTGCCACTGTTTGTTCCCTGCTTACAGGCCTTCAGGGCAAGATCATCTTACCTAGTCTTTTGCTTTGATGCAAAACAATGTGTGAGCTTCTTGACTGAAAAGGAATTTGTAGTACTTGCAGTACAAAACAAGAATCCAGCCCCAGCTATTCAATCCTGATTCAGCTATTGCAGATGACCCAAAACTCTTTTATATACTATTTATTCCAATCATTTAGTTTATCTGATTGATTTTTGATACTTTACTTCAGCACTTTATACAAATTGAGTATTTCCATGTAGCTTAGACACAGGACATGTATATAAGCATTTTTTACATATGTTTCACTGTATATCTAAGATACACAGCATATTTACAGATCTACTTAGGAACTTTTTTTTTTTTTCCCAGAATTTGTATTATCAGTTCAATACTTTTCCCTGCTGTTATGGACTGAATTATGTCCTCCAAAATTTTTGAGAGTCCCTTGGACAGCAAAGTGAAATCACTAAATCCTAAAGGAAATCAACCTTGAATATTCACTGGAAAGACTGATTCTGAAGCTGAACTTCCAATACTTTGGCCACCTGATGCAAAGAGCTGATTCACTGGAAAAGATCCTGATGCTAGGAAAGATTGAGGGCAAGAAGAGAAGGGGACAACAGAGAATAAGATGGTTGAATGGCATCACTGACTCAATGGACATGACTTTTGAGCAAACTTCAGAAGACGGTGAAGGACAGAAAAGCCTGGAGTACTGCAGTCCATGGCAGAGAGTCGGACACAACTCAGCATATCTCAAATGTGCCTGTGTTCAGAAAGGACACTTTTTAAGAGGTAATTAAAATAAAATGAGGTCTTATGGATAGACTTTAATCCAATATGACAAGTGCTCTTATAAAAAGAGAAGAGTGGACACAGATATGTACACAGATATAGAACATTGGACAGAAGAAATTAAACCTGTTGACATCTTGATCATGAATCTCTAGCCTCTAAAACCATGAAAAATGCATTTCTGCTGTTTAATTCCTCCATTTTGTGATATTTCATTATGTAAGCCTGAGCAAAATTAATATACCTACTCAAGTGGATTGCCCAGAAACCATTCTTGCAAGACTACATCAGTGTTTATGTAACTCAGGTATAATCAAAGTTACATGAAGTCATGTTCCTGCAGAGTATATATTCAAAGAAACAGCATGTCAAAAAGCAAATGGCAGAGAGAGGAGGAGGAGGAGGAAGAAGGAGGTTATTGGAAAGGGGAAGAGCAATGGAGGGGAAGGAAAAGAGGAAAAAGAAGGAAGAGAAGAATAATTGTTTTTGTCTTTTATTGAAGATAAATGCATGGTTTTGTGCCTTTGATACATTTTATTAATGATCAACAAGCATACAATATTAAAAATTTTATCAGGTTCCTGCAACAAATCTTTTCCATTAAAATTACATCCTTTTGTCTTCTTTGGAATCATTTCCTTCTGATTTATTGTGCCCAATCCATTTTTGTTTTTGCTTGATTTTCTCCTGCTCTTCTGTGAACCCTGGATCCACGTTTGCAAACATGTCAGGGCCAATTGCTTGTAACCCCAGTGACCATAAATCCTCTTCCATCATCTCAGACTAGTTTACTTCTGTGTCACAACATCCTGTCCCGTGGAGAATTTGTCTCAGATTTGTGTTTTAATGGGATATTATTTGCATGGAAATAAACCTAAATCTTTTAATAAATACCCACTTTGTATTTTTAACTTATGTCATGGTCTCCTCCAAATTCATGTAGATGCATGTAGAATGAAGACAGTTCTCATTCAGTTAAAACAAAGAATAGCTCATTTTCATTTTCTTCACCTTTTCAGATGAGGCAAAATTAACACCCCTCTTTCAAGGAAAATTTGCAGGATGCTTAGTGACTAAACAAGGCACCCCACTTGCTTTTTAAAGAGGTGAGGAAAGCAGTCAAGATGCGCTCTTCTGTTATCACTTGGAGCAGCAAGACATATTGATTGCCTTGACCTTCACTTTGGTGGGTGAGAAGCATAAAATTGTCAGGCCACCATCCCTTGGATCCCATAGCAGAGGGGTAAAGTTATAATTTATTGCATGTGAAGTATAGAAAATAAAGTCTGAGAGTTCTTGTCATAGAGCAGATAGACCTCGATTTGAATGTGTTGCTGGGCAAAATCTTGGCTTTCTCTGCACACTGAAGTCAAATTAAAAAAAATACGAAGACAGAGTTTGGAGGTAATAGAAAAGTAGTTTGAATTCTCAGCCCAGCCAGTGGAGAGGGGAACGCAATAGGCTCATGCCTCAAGAACTGTGCCCCACCCTATGAGGAGTCTAGGGGCTTGCTGTCAGGAGTCAGTGATGAGGAGCAAAGGTGTTGGAATCTTTATTTCTTCCTCTTGCCTTGTTTTAAAGACACTCATAGGCTGGTGTCAGTAGCCCAGTCACTGAGTTAGGCAGTTCCTTGGCTCTGTGGCCTTTGCTCTGATATGTAACTACAAGAAAAAGGGTGTTGTAAGAGTAGACACAAGATACAGGATGTATTTAGGAGAGAGTCAAAGAAAAATAAGTGTGAAGTGTAGCTCCTGCAGAATTAGGGGGCAGAAAAGCAAACTTTGTTACAAACATGCAGAATTAGGGGTCTTAAAGTTAAAAAAAAAAAAAAAAGGAATGTTCAGGCCTGCTCACTGTTCTTTTTGTTCTTAGGAATAGTAAAGAGAAAAAAAACTCATTCCTTTTTTTTTTTTTTTCCATGGCAACAAATGTTCTTGCTACAGTGGTTTGTTCCTTTATTATATGATATAAGCATAAAGATATTAACAAATAAATTGATAGTACTTCTTTTGCATTTCAATAAGCTGCTGGTGGCTCAGATGGTAAAGCTTCAGGCCACAATGTGGGAGACCCAGGTTTGATCACTGGGTTGGAAAGATCCTCTGGAGAAGGAAATGGCAACCCATTCCAGTATTCTTGCCTGGAAAATCCCATGGATAGAGGAGCCTGGTAGGCTACAATCCATGGGATCACAAAGAGTTGGACACGACTGAGTGACTTCACTTTCACTTTCAAGCTGCTTTGGCATCACTGAGTGGAAAAAAATGAAAATTCAAAGATGCTCAACATCACTCATTATTAGAGAAATGCAAATCAAAACCACAATGAGGTACCACTTCACACCAGTCAGAATGTCTGCGATCCAAAAATCAGCAAGCAATAAATGCTGGAGAGGGTGTGGAGAGAAGGGAACCCTCCTACACTGTTGGTGGGAATGCAAACTAGTACAGCCACTATGGAGAACAGTGTGGAGATTCCTCAAAAAATTGCAAATAGAAATGCCTTATGACCCAGCAATCCCACTGCTGGGCATACACACAGAGGAAACCAGAATTGAAAGAGACACATGTACCCCAATGTTCATTGCAGCACTGTTTATAATAGCCAGGACATAGAAACAACCTAGATGTCCATCAGTAGATGAATGGATAAGAAAGCTGTGGTACATATACACAATGGAGTATTACTCAGCCATTAAAAAGAATACATTTGAATCAGTTCTGATGAGATGGATGAAACTGGAGCCGATTATACAGAGTGAAGTGAGCCAGAAAGAAAAACACCAATACAGTATACTAACACATATATATGGAATTTAGGAAGATGGCAATGATGACCCTGTATGCAGGACAGCGAAAAAGACACAGATGTGTATAGCGGACTTTTGGACTCAGAGGGAGAGGGAGAGGGTGTGATGATTTGGGAGAATGGCATTGAAACATGTATAATATCATGTAAGAATCGAAATGCCAGTCTATGTCTGATGCAGGATATGACATGCTTGGGGCTGACGCGCGGGGATGACCCAGAGAGATGTTGTGGGGAGGGGTTGGGAGGGGGGTTCATGTTTGGGAACGCATGTACACCTGTGGTGGATTCATGTCAATCTATGCCAAAACCAATACAGAATTGTAAAGTAAAAATTAAAAATAAATAAATAAATAAATTTAAAAAAATAATAAAAAAAAACCAATTCCTTAATTACCACTTCCCCAAAAAGTTGACAATGAACCAATAATTTGTGTAGTATGCTTATCAAAAATGGCCACCATAGAGCCATGGTGCATCTCTGTTTACATAAAACCTGGGAGATGTGTCAGCTGTTACTTCAAAGACTACTTTTTCCTTTATGAAAACTGCATCCAAACACTTCACATAAAAAATTCATTTAACTCTATTTTGATGGGTTTTGTCTGTATCACAGAATCAAGTAAAGCTTTTGAAATATTTTTGTTTGTTTCACATCAAACATCTGACAATTTTGTGAATGCCATTGTAAATTCAGTTGAAAATTCAGTGCCAAAGCAGCATGCTTTATTTCACAGTGATAATATTAGTATAAATTTTAGTAGGATTCTACTAAAGGACACTGCTATTGGTTAATCACAGAAGGATGCTATTGCTTTATTTAGACATATGTGAAGCATAAATGCAGTTGGGGTTGTTTGGGGTTCATCTATATATTATAATTGCATCCAGACCAATAATAGCATAGTATTGATTGAAATAAAAGCTGAGTACACACTTATAGTAGTACTACAAAATTTTTGTTGTTAAACTGATGTGGAATAAAACAAATATATGCATAAGTATAGTGTATGTGTTTCTCTCTGTTCATCTTCTCATTTTAAAAATGTTTGAATCTACTTTATGAATTTCTCTAAGTATCCTAAGGTGAAAGTGGAGATGTGTAAAATAAATTATTAATATATTCTTCAGATAATTTTCAAAATCAATTAGAAATTTTGACTGTGGTATTTATTGATTAAAATTGGAAAAAAAAAAACAAACAACCCTCAGCTTTGGAAGCTTTTAATGTATTTTTACCTTGTAAACAAGAAAATCTTGGATTTATTTATACAACAGCAAGGGAAGGACTGAACAAAATAAACCATGAGTCCAGTATTTCATTTTACTATTAAATAATTGCACCTTGAATACTTGAACCCAAGGGAAGAATATCTTGACAGGGTTTCTATATTTTACTGAGTGATTTTCTGTTAAGTGGAATGTAATTGAGAAGGACTATGATTTTGCTGCAACTAAATTCTCCAAGCAAGAATACTGGACTGGGTTGCCATTTCCTCCTCCAGGGGATCTTCCCAATTCAGGGATTGAAACCCTGTCCCCTGCATTGCAGGCAGATTCTTTACTGTCTCAGCCACTAGGGAAGCCCTAAATTTGGTAAAACAGAAGGATATAGGGGCAACTTAGTTGACAAGTTTCTTATAAAAACATCCATTAAATGAATTCTGCCTGGAGGTGGGGGAAATACATTATCTTTGAGTATATCATATTTAGAATAAAATATTTAAATAAAAATTTAAGTTGGAAATACATTCAATTTAATGAACTTACTCTCAATTTACTTGATATCTTAGCAATTTACTTAATTAAAAACCCTGTCCTACAGAGAAGAATTAATTGAAAGTGTCAAATATTTCAAATTTATTAACCATAAAGATACAATTTTGAACATATAGTCCATCAATATAATATAGCCTGTTAATCAATTAAAAATGTATGAAACATATTTTGCATTCATTTTCAATCTTAAAAGTGAAACATTTAATTGTAAAGTAAAATAAAAAATAAATAAATAAAGTAAAAAAATAAATAAAAATAAATGTATTTACTTATGTATTGGCTTTGTTAGGTCTTTGTTGCTGATTGGGCTTGTCTCTCATCGCACACAAGTGGGGGCTACTCTCCAGTTGTGGTTACTCTCTAGCTCTGACTACTCTAGCTTCAGGGGCTTCTCATTTCAGTGGTTTCTCTCATTGTGGAGCATGTGGGCACATGGTCTCAGAAGTTGAAGCTCTCAGGTTCTAGAGCCCAGGCTCAGTAGTGTGGCCCATGGGCTTCATTGCTCCACATCGTGTGGAATCTTCCTGGGTCAGAGATCAACCTTTGTCTCCTGCATTGGCAGGTGAGTTCCTTACCACTGAGCCACCAGGGAAGCCCAAATGTGAGTTATTTTGAACAATGGTTAGTCACATACACTTCATTCCTTCACTGTCCTCTTAGACCTGACCAATGATCTCACACTGATGAAAAATAAGAGTAGGATGGTGAACCCCCACTGCCTACCATCACCACTGTTGTTGAGTTGCTAATTCAAGTCTGACTCTTTGCAACCTCATGGACTGTAGCCCACCAGGCTCCTCTGTCCACAGATTTTCCCAAGCAAGAATACTGGAATGGGTTGCCATTTCCTTCTCCAGGGTATCATCCCAACCTAGGAATTGAATCTGTCTCCTGCATTGGCAGGCAGATTCTTTACCACTAACTCACCAGGGAAGCCCACTGCCTATCATACATTCATCCTATTTCTCTCTGTATTGAATCAAAATTATCTTTTGCCAAGTTAGTGTGTCTTAAGGCATCACTAAAGAAACACCTGCTATCCAATTTCTGAATTATGTGAGAATCATTATGAGTCCAGATTCAGAAACATGACTCCCAACACATAGAATCAAAATGCGGGTGGAGGGCAGGGACAACATTTTTAACAGTCTTCCCAGAGGGTTATTTAAAGTTTGAGACACCATAGATAATCTGGAGAGCACTCTCATTATTGTCTATGATTCAAGTGTGGCATATTAAATGCAAGAGCCTACTACATGCCCAGCCCAGGGACTTTTACACTTCACATCAAAAAATTGAACTTTCTCAAGGAAATGGAGTCCATCCTTATAGCCTAGATATTGTATGGCTTAAGAATTGATTTTATGACTGGATATTAAAATATAGAACACAATGAAGAGAGAGAAGTAGAGGGGAAAGTAACATGTCTACTGATATATTAGATTAGAGAATTCTTCGTTTCCACCTATACAAAAATGTGTTTCCTCATTACCTGGTCAACACAGTCACTTTAGTCCTATTTCTCAAAACTAGGGCCAGACAGTGAAGTCAGAATATGGAACACTGAGGACTCTGTCCTGAGCAATGTTGCTGTTTCAAGCTGAAATAAAGTATAGAGAGTTCAGAGTAATATTTCATCTACCAACCTTAATGCCTTAGAAGAAATGGAGTAGCCATCATAGTCAACAAAAGAGTTCAAAATGCAATACTTGGATGCAATCTCAAAAATGACAGAATGATCTCTGTTCGTTTCCAAGGCAAACCGTTCAATATCACGGTAATCTAAGTCTATGCCCTGACCAGTAACACTGAAGAAGCAGAAGCTGAACAGTTCTGTGAAGACTTACAAGACCTTCTAGAACTAACACCCAAAAAAGATGTCTTTTTCATTATAGGTGACTGGAATGCAAAAGTAGGAAGTCAAGAAACACCTGGAGTAACAGGCAAATTTGGCCTTGGAGTACAGAATGAAGCAGGGCAAAGGCTAATAGAGTTCTGCCAAGAGAACGCACTGGTCATAGCAAACACCCTCTTCCAACAACACAAAAGAAGACTCTACACATGGACATCACCAGCTGGTCAACACCAAAATCAGATTGATTATATTCTTTGCAGTCAAAGATGGAGAAGCTGTATACAGTCAGCAAAAACAAGACCAGGAGCTGATTGTGGCTCAGATCATGAACTCCTTATTGCCAAATTCAGACAGAAATTGAAGAAAGTGGAGAAAACCACTAGACCATTCAGGTATGACCTAAATCAAATCCCTTATGACTATACAGAGGAAGTGAGAAATAGATTTAAGGGACTAGATCTGATAGACAGAGTGCCTGATGAGCTATGGATGGAGGTTTGTGACACTGTACAGGAGTCAGGAATCAAGACCATCCCCAAGAAAAAGAAATGCAAAAAAGCAAAATGGCTGTCTGAGGAGGCCTTACAAATAGCTGTGAAAAGAAGAGAAGCAAAAAGCAAAGGAGAAAAGGAAAGATATACCCACTTGAATGCAGAGTTCCAAAGAATAGCAAGGAGAGATAGGAAGTCTTTCTCAGCAATTAATGCAAAGAAATAGAGGAAAACAATAGAATGGGAAAGACTAGAGATCTCTTCAAGAAAATTAGAGATACCAAGGAAACATTTCATGCAAAGATGGGCTCGATAAAGGACAGAAATGGTATGGACCTAACAGAAGCAGAAGATATTAAGAAGAGGTGGCAAGAATACACGGAAGAACTGTACAGAAAAGATCTTCATGATCAAGATAATCACGAAGGTGTGATAACTCACCTAGAGCCAGACATCCTGGAATGTGAAGTCAAGTGGGCCTTAGGAAGCATCACTAGAAACAAAGCTAGCGGAGGTGATGGAATTCCAGTTGAGCTATTTCAAATCCTGAAAGTTGACACTGTGAAAGTACTGCACTCAATATGCCAGCAAATATAGAAAACTCAACAGTGGCCACAGGATTGGAAAATGTCAGTTTTCATTCCAATCCCAAAGAAAAGCAATGACAAAGATTTCTCAAACTACTTACTGCACAATTGCACTCATCTCACATGAAAAGTAGTAAAGTAATGCTCAAAATTCTCCAAGCCAGGCTTCAGCAATACATGAACCGTGAACTTCCAGTTGTTCAAACTGGTTTTAGAAATGGCAGAGGAACCAGAGATCAAATTGCCAACATCCGCTGGATCATGGAAAAAGCAAGAGAGTTCCAGAAAAACATTGATTTCTGCTTTATTGACTATGCCAAAGTCTTTGACTGTGTGGATCACAATAAACTGTGGAAAATTCTGAAAGAGATGGGAATACCAGACCGCCTGACCTGCCTCTTGAGAAACCTATATGCAGGTCAGGAAGCAACAGTTAGAACTGGACATGGAACGACAGACTGGTTCCAAATAGGAAAAGGAGTATGTCAAGGTTGTATATTGTCACCCTGCTTATTTAACTTATACGCAGAGTACATCAGGAGAAATGCTGGTCTGGATGAGGCACAAGCTGGGATCAAGATTGCTGGGAGAAATACCAATGACCTCAGATATGCAGATAACACCACCTTTATGGCAGAAAGTGAAGAACTAAAGAGCCTCTTGATGAAAGTGAAAGAAGAAAGTGAAAAAGTTGGCTTAAAGCTCACCATTCAGAAAACTAAGATCATGGCATACGGTCCCATCATTTCATGGCAAATAGACAGGGAAACAGTGGAAACTATGGCTGACTTTATTTTTCTGGGCTCCAACATCACTGCAGATGGTGATTGCAGCCATGAAATTAAAAGATGCTTACTCCTTGGAAGGAAAGTTATGTCCAATCTAAATAGCATATTAAAAAGCAGAGACATTACTTTGTCAAAAAAGGTCTATCTAGTCAAGGCTATGGTTTTTCCAGTGGTCATGTATGGATGAGAGAGTTGGACTTTAAATAAAGCTGAGCACTGATGTATTGATGCTTTTAAATTGTGGTGCTGGAGAAGACTCTTGAGAGTCCCTTGGACCGCAAGGAGGTCCAACCATTACCTCCTAAAAGAGATCAGTCCTGGGTGTTCATTGGAAGGACTGATGTTGAAGCTGAAACTCCAATACTTTGGCTACCTGATGCAAAGAGCTGACTCATTGGAAAAGACTGTGATGCTGGGAAGGATTGGGGGCAGGAGGAGAAGGAGTCGACAGAGGATGAGATGGTTGGATGGCATCGCCAACTCAGTGGAATGGGTTTGGGTGGACTCCAGGAGCTGGTGATGGACAGGGAGGCCTGGCGTGCTGCGGTTCATGGGGTCACAAAGAGTCGGACATGACTGAGCAACTGAACTGAACTGAACTGAACTGAACCAATCTTATGCTACTTGTATTCAGCAGAAATCTCCCTGAGTTATGGGTTGCCTTGGTTGCCTCTAGTAGAGCTTTTATACATATGTTCATACCTTAAAATACAATTTGACTTGGACTTAAACTTAGATACCGGTTTGCTCAAAGAGTTTTAAATGTGTTGCTGTTCATCACTCAGTCATATCTGGATCTTTGCCACCCGATGGACTATACGCACACCGACCTTCCCTGTTCTTCACAATCCCCCAGAGCTTGCTCAAACTAATGTCCATTGAACTGGTGATGCCATCCAAACATCTTGTCCTCTGTCATCCCCTTCTCTTCCTGCCTTGCATCTTTTCCAGCATGAGGGTCTTTTTCAGTGAGTCAGCTCTTCGCATCAGGTGGCCAAAGTATTGGAGCTTCAGCTTCGTCATCAGTCCTTTCAGTGAATATTCAAGACTGATTTCCTTTAGAATTGACTCTATTGATCTTGCAGTCCAAGGGACTCTCAAGAGTCTTTTCCAACACCACAGGTCAAAAGCATCAATTATTTGGTACTCAGCCTTCTTCATGGAACAACGCTCACATCCATACACGACTACTGGAAAAAAACATAGCTTTGACTAGATGGGCCTTTGTTAGCAAAGTAATATATCTGTTTTTTTAATATGCTGTCTAGGTTGGTCATAGCTTTTCTTCCAAGGAGCAAGTGTCTTAATTTCATGACTGCAGATGACATCTGCAGTGATTTTGTAGCTCAAGAAAATAAAGTCTGTCACAGTTTCCATTTTTTCCCCATCTATTTGCCATGAAGTATGGGACCAGATGCCATCATCTCTGTTTCTTGAGATGTTGAGTTATAAGCCAGCTTTTTACTCTCCTCTTTCACTTTCATCAAGAGGCTTTTTAGTTCTTCTTCACTTTCTGCCATAAAGGTGGTGTCACCTGAGTTTCTGAGGTTATTGATATTTCTCCCTGCAATCTTGATTCCAGCTTGTGGTTCATCCAGCCCAGCATTTCTTATGATGTACTCTGCATATAAGTTAAATAAGCAAGATAACAATATACAACCTTGACCTATTCCTTTCCCAATTTGGAACCAGTCTATTGTTCCCTGTCTGGTTCTAATTGTTGCTTCTTAACCTGCATACAGTTTTATCAGGAGACAGGTAAGGTCTTCTGGTATTTCTATCTCTTTAAGAATTTTCCACAGTTCGTTGTAACTCACACAGTCAAAGGCTTTAGTGTAGTCAATGAAGCAGATTTTTTTTTTCTGGAATTCTCTTGCTTTTTCTATGATTGAATGAATGTTGGCAGTTTAATTTTTGGTTCCTTTGCCTTTTCTCAATCCAGCTTGAACATATGCTGGTTCTTGGTTCATGTACTGTTGAAGCCTAGCTTGGAGAATTTTGAGCATTCCTTTGCTAGCATGGTCCTCCCCAGTGGCTCAGCTGGTAAAGAATCCTCCTGCAGTGGGGAAGACCTGGGCTTAGTCTCTGGGTTGGGAAGATCCCCTGGAGAAGGGAAAAGCTACCCACTTCAGTATTCTGGTCTGGAGAGTTCAATGGATTGTATAGTCCATGAGGTCACAAAGAGTCAGACAGGACTGAGAGGTTTTCAATTCATTTCACTTTGCTAGCATGTGAAACAAGTGCAGTTGTGTGGTAGTTTGAACATTCTTCTGGCACTGCCAAGTTTTCTTGGGCTCCAAAATCACTGCACATGGTGACTGCAGCCATGAAGTTAAAAGATGCCTGTTCCTTAGAAGAAAAGCTATGACCAACCTAGACTGTATTAAGAAGCAGAGACATTGCTTTCCTGACAAAGGTCCATATAGTCAAATCTATGGCTTTTCCAGTTGTCATGTATGGATATGAGAGTTGGACCATAAAGAAAGATGAGCACTGAAGAATTAATGCTTTTGAACTGTGGTGTTGGAGAAGACTCTTGAGAGTCCCTTGGATCGCAAGGAGATCAAAAGAGTCAATCCTAATGAAAATCAATCCTGAATATTCATTGGAAAGACTGATGCTGAAGCTCCAATATTTTAGCCAACTGATGTAAAGAGCTGACTCATTGGAAAAGACCCTGATGCTGGGAAAGATGGAAGGCAGGAGGACAAGGGGACAACAGAGGATGAGATGTTTGAATGGCATCACCAGCTCAATGGACATGAGTTTGAACAAGCTTCAGGAGTTGGTGATGGACAGGGTAGCCTGTTGTGCTGCCATCCATGAGGCAGCAAAGAGTCAGACATGACTGAGCGACTGAACTGAACCTAATTGATGTCTGTTACTGAAAACATTTTAGTGTTTTTTTCCTGAAAGGGAGATTTGAGAAGGAGTAAACTGTTGTATGAATGAGACTTTATTATTTTATTTTACTTTTATTCATTAAACTTTTAGACCACTCGATTTTTGGTAAAGTGTTCAGGTTGATATGCCCATGAAGTAATCGATAATAGAGAATCTTAGAAATCTAAAGACAAAGATAAGAATTCCACTCTGAAGACAGGGATGAAGTCATATGATATAATGCACTCCCTGTCCTAATCTTCAAAAGTAACTGTCATCATAAGAAACATGGTATACCATTTTACTCTTTCACATAATTAAGATAAAACAATGAACTCTCTTTGAGAAAAAAATATGAGAAAAAACTGACCAGAGACAGGACAATGTATCGACAAGAAGGTTAATGGAGGGAAAGATTTCAAGCAGCCAAAGCTTGATTATTATTATTATTATTTTCCAAGAATAGAGAAAACTGATGAAATGGTCATTTGGGAATTATCAATGAGCATTTTCTAGCCCAATTTTTATTGATTTCTCAACAAAATAGCCAGATTGCAAGAGATTAAAAAGCCTCTTCCACTCCCTAAGACACAATTCCTGTGGTCCCTGAGGCTTTCCAGTAAGAACTCTGGTGATGCTTTTCTGTTCTTTGAATTGACCACCCAGCTCAACTTGGGACCTCAAGGATCATTGACCACAAATAGGACCAAATCCTCCTCTGTTCCTTATCACAGAGAATAATCCTTAGTACACTCACACTAGAAAAAGCCTAGAATTTCAAGTTGCAGAGTGCTTTGAGGAGGGGAGGATAAAATCTTGAAATGACTATTAATTTTTTAAAATGTCTCCACATAAGGGGAAAAAAAAGACCTTCTGCTATAAGCATTTCATTGGGCAGTCTTTCAAATTAATGCAGTTTAACTATTACATTAACTTAATGGCTATTTTCCCCTACTTTAACCATGTTAAATGTGCCGGCAATAATGAGCTTCTAATGCTGTCTCTTTTAAGTCTCAGAGGCATCTTTAGAGCTGCTGCTTATCTCCTGGATCATAAAGCTGCATAATTTAGTATTCAAACAATTCATTTAAAACTGAAGCCCTCAGAATTACCGTAAAATTAATCAGAACAAAGTCATCTTAAACCATCAGTTTGGTTTATCTCTAGTTAGCAAATTTGCAAATGAAAGTGAGATAAATAAGAGCATTGACTGAACTCCAATTTTCTTCTTCTGGCTATAATATACTACTCCCAGAGATACAGATAAGGTTTTGATAAAGGTATGGGCCATAGCTGTAATGATCCTTTCATAATTGTAATAAATCAAGATTCATTCTTATTTCATGCTTTTAACTCCAGGGCTACTTCTCACTTGTGTGTTGTTTCACTCTTGCTTTACTTCATTATATTTTTCACTAATTCATTCATTCATTAAACCCAAATTTGACAACTAGGGAAAATTTTGCCTCAAGTTGAAATGGCCAATATGTTCTAAACACTTTTCCTTAAATTTTTAATACAACTTTAGAAAGTTTCCAATTGTTTTGAGGAAGCCTTCCCGTTGTTAAGTTTTTTCCTGGAGACTCAGGAAATTAAATTTCCAGAGTACTCAATTACTAAAAAAACTTAGAATATTAGAATTTATCAAAACACATACTAAAATTATTAGAATTCTCTGAACCTCTAAAATGTTCTAAACTGTCCTGGAAGTTGTTGTTTAAAGGAATATTCCAATTTCTCAAGCATACAATAGTTCATATTCAGGAACAGTTAATCTTTTTCACTGAATTTTAAAATGTTATTCTAAAATGTGAGAAATAACTCAGCTATGAGTTATAATTATATGGTGGAAAAGAAGCCTGGTCTCTTAATGTAAGCCCAGAATGGCATTTCTCAAGCTGTAGACCTTAGTTAATGTTACTAAAATAAAGGATAGATGTAGAAAGGATGTATTGAATTTATTTTTCCAAAATACTTTGGCCCTGTTAGGTCTTTGAGTAGTTTGGAGCAGAGATTAAGAAACTTTTTTAGTAAAGGGTCAAATAGAAAATATTTTAGACTTGGCAGGCCATCTGTTCTCTGTGGCAACTCAACTCTCTGAACTCTGCCATTGTAGTACTAAAGCAGCCAGAGATGACACTCAAAAGAAGGGGCATGGCCTTGTTCCAATAAAACTTTGTGCATTAAAAAAGGTGGCAGTTTGCCAAGGCCTGGACTAAAGAGCATGAATCTCTAATAGAAAAAACCTATTAAGACTTAACCACCTTTCTACTGTGAAATCTTTTTTTTTTTTTTCATTTAAGAATCATCTTGCAAAAGTATTGTGCTAAACAACACTCACTGGGGGATAGTAGTGTAATGGGAAGAGTGGGCTTAGGGTCTAAGTGACACATGTCAGAGTCTTAGTGCTTCCACTTGATAAACTTATGACCTCTGACAAATCACTTACTTCTTTCAGCCACAGTGGAACCATTTGTGAAGTAGGAATCACCATCCATACTTTGCACAGTTGGTGTGAAGTTTAAAAGAAAATGTATATATCAAGTTTCTGTCATGCAGTACCTTCAACAAACACAAAAGCGTATAAGTCATTATTCATGTTGCTTTTTGTTACCCCATGGACCATAGCCTGCCACGCTCCTCTGGCCATGGAATTTTCCAGGAAAGAATATTGGAAAGGGTCACTATTTCCTCCTTCAGGGTATCTTCTCAACCCAGGGATTGAACCCTGGATCTCTCCTAATGTTTATTTTCTTTCAGATTATTCATACTGGACTTCACGTATTTTACATTTATTTGTGGCTACTATTCTCACAGTGGGGCTTCCCCAAAGTCTCAGTTGGGAAAGAATTCACTTGCAATACAGGTGACTACCTGCAATGTAGGAGATATGGGTTTGATCCCTGGGTCAGGAAGATCCTCTGAAGAAGGAAATGGCAACCCACTCCAGCATTCTTGCCTGGGAAAACCCATGGACAGAGGAGCCTGGTGGGCCACAGGCCGTGGGTCACAGAGAGTTGGACAGGACTTAGTGATCAAAAAACAACAACAACAGCTATAAAGCCACGCTCTCAGCCATTGCTAGATATTGAGTCATTTAATCTTCAAAATAATCCTATGGGGTTGTTACTAATTTAAACCCATTTTTAGAAATAAAGAAGCTGAGACATAGAGGGTCTGCCTGGCTGCCCAAGGTCACACTGTTGACAAATAAAAGAGCCAGAATTTAGAAAATTTAGGCTGGAAAATTCAGCAACTTTCTTAAGTAAATGTTTTTTGAGGATTTGCTAAGCCATTTTGACTGTTTTAAATGGGATGGTTTTGTTACTCAGAGGCAGCATTGTACACTGCAAAGAACACAGGGTTAGAGGTCAGATGAGTTTTGATCGAAACTGACTCCACCACTCAGGGCTTAAGTGACCTTGCGCCATTTAGCCTTTCAAAGCTTTAGTTTCTGCAGCCCCAAAATGAAGATAATTATACCTACCTCATACATCTGTTTGGAGAATAAAAGATTAGTTACAAAATCACAGTCCCAGGTATTTAAGAGGTCTCCTGCATGCCCTTCCCTTTCCACCTCTCTCTTCATTATGATCTGAGAGGTCTCAAACGGACCCATGCAAGCCAGTAACTGTTTGCTATTTCAAGAATTGCACTTAAGAAAAAGTCAACTTCTAACGCACCTTCCTCTTTGTATATTCCTAATGATTCAGTGTTCTCATGCCAGTTTTTTTTTTCTTTTCTTTTTCTTTTTTTTTTTTTTTTTTAGCAAATAGTAGTATTTCCTTGCATGAGAGGAGTAGTGAACTTACAGCCTCCTTTGCCGTTTTAGTCCAGCCTCCCCAAAATCCTGTGAAGGAAAGCACTGCTACCTTGTGTGTAAATGAGAAAACTGCCTCTTACTGTGCAAGTTTCTTGTATAACCAGCCATGAAGGAAAGGTGATAACAGGATTTGAATCTTCTCATCCCGATTTTGAAGAGCAGCCTCTATAGTAAAATGACTGTGTGGCTGCTGCTGAGTCGCTTCAGTCATATCTGCCTCTTTGCGATGCCATGGACTGTAGCCTGCCAGCCTCCTCCATTCCTGGGGATTCTCCAGGCAAGAATACTGGAGTAGGTTGCCATACCCTCCTCCAAGGGATCTTCCCAACCCAGGGGTTGAATCCATGTCTATTATATCTCCAGCATTGGTAGGTGGGTTCTTTACCATGAGCCACCAGGGAGGCCTACCTTTGAGTTCCAGGGATACTGCTAGGTGTCACAGTGAACACAAAGCTGGGAAGACAGTCTTCCTTTACTAAATTTAAGTTTCTCTTTTTATTCATGTGAGATTCCCCTGTCCTCTTTAAACACTCCTCTCCTGATCTTTGAGCCCTTTTCCAATTTGCATAGAATAAAGAGAAAAAGAAAGATGTATGTGCTCACATACATGCAAATAGGAAAAAAATAAATAACAACACATACACATAAAGAAAAGAAAAGGCCACAAAGAGTTGGCTTTTTTTTTTAGTCTTCTACAAAACATATTCACATTTATTAATTTCTTGGACTGTATATAACAGTCTGGTGAAATGAAAAAGATGTATATTTTCCTATTCACAGGGGAGAAATGGAGATTGTGTTTCTATCCAAAGCCTCATACATTAATTCTAAATGGCAAAGAGAAAAAGAATTGAAATGGCAAAGAAGAAATTGAGAAACTGAGGACTGGCTCATTCATCATCCATTCTGTCTTCTTTCAGTCTGGAAAGGCTGAAAAGCTATAGACTCCATTTGGACAGCCTTTTTGGCTGCCAGACTTCTACATATCTTGGGAGATATTTGGGAGATAGGAATGGGTCAGAGGTCATGTCCTAATGAAATGGGGCAGGGCCCTGTGGTTCTTGCCCCCTCCGCGTCCTCTGCCTGCCTTTTGCCTGTGGGAAACTTTGGTCAAAGAATAAGTTTAGTCAGAGAAATGAGAACATGCAAAATAGTCAAAGGAGCCCAAATAATAATGATGTACTTATTAAGCATAGTCAAGGCTTCCCAGGTGGCACTAGTGGTAAAGAACCTGCCTGAGAATGCAGGAGACATAAGAGATGTGGTACAGTCCTTCGGTGGGGAAGATCCTCTGAAGGAGGAAATGGCCATCCACTCCAATATTCTTGCCTGGAGAATCCCCATGGACAGAGGAGCCTGGTGGGCTACGATCCATAGCATCACCGAGAGTGGGACACAACAGAAGTGACTTAGCATGCACATAAGCCTAGTCAAGGACCTTTAGTTCCTTTTCAAGGGCTATAGATAATATTCTGAGCCATTACCTGTGAGCTGTCTTATAGATACTGAAACTTTCACCAGGTAGAGACATTAATTCCATGATGACCAGATTGTAGCCATGACATAAGCTGCCTCAATTCTGAAAACTGGCCTCAAGGAAATGGGAACAAATCAAACCTGGAACTGACAACTAACTGCACTTAAAATCAAGGTGACGCTGGTCAGACCACCAATGACCAATTTCAAGATGACTCTCAGAGCTGACCACACTGTTTCTGCATGTAGACCCCTCCCTCTATCTATAAAAGGTTCAGTTACTCCATTGACTGTCAGTGAGGGGGATTGGCCTTTGGACAGAAGTCCACCATCCTCCCCAGCTGCCAGCATCTGAAAAAAAGCAAACTTTCCCTTCCACCAACCTGGCCTGATTATTGCTTTTAGGCAGTGTGTAGCTGGACCCCATTTGTTTCAGTAACACTGAGGCCAAGGCTGTTAGTGCTAACTAGATAGTACATTCATGAGGTCTTCTCAAAGCAGCTTTTCAATGTTTATTATCCAGATTTCTTTGTGTTGAGAACCTGAAGCCATGGGAGTTTCTTCATATGACTTTCTGATCCTAAAATTTCAGTTCCACTGACTGTGTTTTCATGTGTGAGCCTTCTTCCAGAATTGGTGAAGCTCCCGGAAGCAGGACCTCCCCTAGTGGAAGAGTTTGATATTGTTTTGGAATGCTCTCCAAATTCGCTTCTTCGGCTTTTCCAGTTTTGTTAAGTACCTAATTCTGCATATTGAATCCTTTCCTGGTAAACTGTTTAGTGCTTTCTGTTTCCCACACTGAAATCAAATGTGCTCTCAGGTAAGAGATAAAATTTTTGCCAGAACTTCTGGAGGCAATCCTTTATTGCATTGCAAACAAAAAGAAAGCCAATACCTAAGTATATTGAGAAGCAACAACCTACTTCACATTTTTTTTAAAAAAATCAATTCAGTTCCTATTAAATTGCCTGGAAAATATAATGCCTTCTTAGGAATACTTAAAAAAAAAATCAAGGGTCAGAAAACAAAGAAAGATATACAGGCTGTTACTTTCTACCCTTGGTAAAGTACAATCATCATAACCTTTTAGATTTATATATTGTATTATGTTTTATGAAGCATTCATAATATCTCTTTCAGTTCATGCAACAGACCACTGAGGTAAGCATGGTAGCAATTCTGTCACATTCTACCCATCAGAAAACAAGTAACTTTATGAAGCTTGGGCAATATCACTATTTTCCTTTCTGGGGCTATGTATTTAGCACCTGGTGGTGTTTAGCAAAATATAAGTGCATAGTAAAAGCTCAATGAATGAATAAGTCTGTAAATTAAGGTTAGGAATCCTGCCATGATCACAAAGATAGTAAGTGATAGAAAAAAGATTTCAGAAACCAAACTCAATGCAGGTACACCAGAGCAAATTCATTAATAACATTCGTATGATTCCCTGAGATCCTGCTTAATGCTCATCAGGCAGAAAAAAACTGCTGTGAGGCCAAGTTCACCGATCTTGTTAAAATCACTTACACTAAGATTCAAGTCTTGGCTCTGTCACTTTTTAGCTTGTGACAATTTCACCGAGTCTCAGTTTCTACATGTATAAAATGAGACTTAATTGCTCCTTTATACTTAGTAAGGCAGAGACCATGTATGGATAGTCATTGTCACCCAGGGACAAAGCTTACAATGCTTACAGTTTGTATCTTATAAAAGCAGGTGTCCAGAGTGCAGATTCTAATGGGCCGAGTGCTGATTTGGATGCATTGGCATTCATCCAAAGTCTTCATTTTCTGTTTATAATTTATATAGAGCACCCACAGCATTTTGACACGTAAGCAAAGATATTTTAACTGTATCTAGTATATTGAGAAGCCTGCTATCTCCCACATATTTGTCTTCTGTCACAGGGGAAATCACTCTTCCTTGAGAAGTTCCTGAATTAGAACCTCCCCTGAGTGCCAATCACATTGTAGGGAAAGGTGAACAAGCAGGTCAAGTGACAGACAACTGAGTCAGGCCCTGGGACCAGCCTGCTTGGTATCTCCAGTAATTCAAATGCCTCATGGAATCATATCTCATTTTTAGTAAAATGAGGAAGCTGGAGTTGATTGCTAAGTTGTGTTTGGTTCTGAGAATCTTATATTTCAAGGTTGTATGTGTGTGTTGTTTCTTTGTCTTTCCTTGTTTTTTAGGTATACTTTCCAGAGGTTTTTATATAAAATTTATTTATTTGGCAATCCAAGCTATTACCTAAATTTTAAACAAAGTGGAAATTCTCACCAAAAGAGACATTGGAAATGCTCTCTATAAACAAGTTGGCCAACAAAGGTCCATTTAGTCAAAGCTATGGTTTTTCCAGCAGTCATGTATGGATGTGAGAGTTGGACTATAAAGAAAGCTGAGTGCCAAAGAAATGATGCTTTTAAACTGTGGTGTTGGAGAAGACTCTTGAGAGTCCCTCGGACTGCAAGTAGATTCAACCACTCCATCCTAAAGGAAATCAGTCTTGAATGTTCATTGGAAGGACTGATGCTGAAGCTGATACTCCAATACTTTGGCCAGTTGATTCGAAGAGCCGACTCTTGGGAAAAGACCCTGATGCTGGGAAAGACTGAGAGCAAATGAAAGGGGAGGTAGAAGATGAGATGATTAGATACTAATACCAACCCAATGGACATGAATTCGAGCAAACTCTGGCAGATAGTGAAAGAAAGGGAAGCCTGGCATGCTGCAGTCCATGGGGTCACAGAGTCAGACAGGACTTTGCAACTGAACAACAAAAGCAAAATTATTACATTAAGTCCCTTACACACAAACTTTCAAAGATGCAAACATGCCCCTGTATGCCAGCTGTTGTACTGTACTTTCAAGGTACTATTCTATAAGATTAAAATGTTTTCTTTATTTTGTGTTTGTTTGGTTTTTATGTATTATTTGTGGGAAAATTATTATAAACCTATTATGTGTGTGTATATGTGCTCAGTCATGTCCAACTTGGTAACCCTATGGAAGGTAACCAGCCAGGCTCCTCTGTCCATGGGATTTTCCAGGCAAGAATACTGGAGTGGGTTGCCATTTCCTCCTCCGTGGGATCTTCCTGACTCAGGGATCTAACCCAGGTATCCCACATTGCAGGAGGTTTCTTCACTGCTTGAGTCACCGGGGAAGCCCATACAGTACTATATAGCCCATTGTGCTAGCCGGGTACCTAGTCCACAATTTGTTGGACTTACGAACAAGTTGGACTTAAGGACACTCTCTCAGAATGGAATCTGTTTATATATAGGGGATTTACTACTTGAAAAAAAAAAAATCTGGCAGGACATAGCTTCTGATGACTGCACAGGGAAAAGCTAAACTAGTCTTCCAGACTCAGTTACAAGCAAATGATCACCACATTCCAAATTAAAAAGTAAGTAAAAAGTTCTAAGTTTATCAGTCTCAGCGGTGTCAAAACTTTGATATTTTAAATTTCAGCGTCCCTTTTTCAGGGACTTATTTCAAGAAAAACGCAACACGGTATTCTCGCTTCCCTCTTGCACCGAGGAGTTCATCTTGATTACCAAAGCCATGAGAAGAAGCAGCTTACTTAGAATTCCATCTAAGTCCCTAAGTAGCACTGTGGCTTTGGGGAGGAGTGGACAGCTGATGGACAACTGTCTTACTTCCTCATCTGGCACCTGCAGAGGCAAGCGGGTAACTTGATGCCTTTTCTCCTTCAGCTGTTTGTGCAGGTGCCTCCTGAGACTTCTGTGTCCACATCTGCTTGCCCATCTCAGGATATGTGTGGATATACATCCTCAGTGAGATCACTTTGTCCTGATCACAAAGCCCCTGAGATGCCACAGATTCTCTCTCTGCAGTTTCCCCCAAAGGCCTGGAAAGGCCAGCTGCAGTCTTGAACTGCCTGGGGAGGCAGGACAACGAGCACAGCTGCCTTTTTGACTCAGCCTGGTTGACTTGAGGCCATGATGGGAAGGTGACCTCTTTAAGAACTTCAGGTGACAAGTTCGTCAGTGCTTTCCATGTCCAGATCCTGGACCCATTACTTTTTCCCAGCCTGGAAGCTGCACTGGGGGTGTGTGGGTAGACTGGGAGGGAGCATGGGACCTACTTGCAACCTCTCTGTGAAAAACCTGACCTTGAAGCCTTTTGATCTGACTGTATCCATGTATCGTTTTTCTGGAAAAGTTTTATTTTTTTTCTTGGGCAAAAGAAGAAAAACTGGCTCAGGAAATATTCCATTTCTATTGTATAAGCCATAAGTCTGCTTTAGGAATTCAAAAGCCAATAATTGAACTATTTTGCTCTTAGAGAACAAATTCTCAAGACAATGGATACAGTAGAAGGAAGTAAGTTGTAGGGGACAAAGGGAGATTATTACTTCTCAGTGGTATCCTGCTGTAAGAATTACTGTACAACTTTTCTTCTGATCCTTAAGCAAAATGACCTTGGCAATGATTGGAGATGAAGGGTGAAATTTCCATTTCCTCCCCAAGCTAGTATAGAGAAACCTGTCTAAAGGATAAAAACAATGAATAGTACACTTTAAGTGGTGAACTATACAATTATGTATTTTATAACAACATATCCGAGAAGGTAATTGCAACTCACTCCAGTACTCTTGCCTGGAAAATCCCATGGATGGAGGAGCCTGGTGGGCTGCAGTCCGTGGGGTCGCTAAGAGTCGGACACGACTGAGCGACTTCACTTTCACTTTTCACTTTCATGCATTGGAGAAGGAAATGGCAACCCACTCCAGTGTTCTTGCCTGGAGAATGCCAGGGATGGGGGAGCCTGGCAGGCTGCCGTCTATGGGGTCGCACAGAGTCGGACACGACTGAAGCGACTTAGCAGCAGCAGCAGCAGCAGCAGCAAAACAATATATAATTCATTATTAATATTAAATAATATTACATAATTACTTAATACTTCCCTGGTGGCTCAGACGGTAAAGTGTCTGTCTACAATGCAGGAGACCTGGGTTCGATCCCTGGGTTGGGAAGATCCCCTGGAGAAGGAAATGGCAACTCACTTCAGTATTCTTGCCTGGGAAATCCCATGGACAGAGGAGCCTTGTAGGCTACAGTCCATGAGGTTGCAAAAGGTGGACACGAATGAGTGACTTTACTCACTCACTCACTAATTACTTAATATATTAAATGGGCTTCCCTGGTGGCTCAGTGGGTAATAGTACATTAAAAATAAAAAACAAATAGGTATCATTTGCTAAGTCCTCATGAGATAAATGCATCATACTTCTTGATTTTCACAAAGACCCTTTGAAATGACTACTATAGCTTGTGTTTGAGAATAAAATATAATATATATGGATAAAAATACAAGTTCATAGAGCTTAAATGTTTTAACTGAAATCACACAAGTAATAAAAAATTGATAAAAATGAGGTTTTGCAGCTAAATCTGTATGACCCCCAAGCCAGCACTCTTTTCTGCCACCTTGACTGCTGCCTGCAAACTTGGAAAAGACAAAATCCATAAATTATAATCCCCCAAAAGAATATTCAGGAATAGCACTGCTTTTCTGTACTGCAAAAGAGGATGGGGACATTTAGCTTGAATCATGCTTTGCTGGTACAATCTTAAGTCTGCTTAAAACTATATGGACCTCAAGTCGTACTAAAAGACTGGCAAAACTGAGAATGTGCTGCTGCAGATTTTGATGTTTGCAACATGAAATCAAAACATAAAATTAAATTTAAAGGAAAGTTAAGGAAATTGAATATATGCCTCAAGTAGACAGTCCATTTATTGTCATGTAATCAACTAACTTTGTGGATTTCAAAGTAAAGCATGCATATTACTTTCATGAGTATTAAAGCATGAAATTTAACAGCGCACACTATTTGTAATGTTTCTTTTAAGTAAAGATGACTAATTTTGTGGTAAAAATTACATGGAGGAAATAAATTACATAAATATGATCAGGAAAAAAACAAAACAAAATTCTGTGCAACCATACTGTACTACTGGTGGTAAAATGTTCTCACAAGGTGTTGCAGGCCTTGGAGATACCCAGTGCATAGTGCCTTCAGGGTTCACTCATCTACCTAAGTTCTTACTGTGTCCACCAGGGATTTGGTATAGAGCAGGGGTCGCACAAAGTCGGATACAACTGAAGCGACTTAGCAGCAGCAGCAGCAGGGGCCTTACCCCTGGCACTCCTGATCTTGAAAAAAAATCTCTGGACTCCTGTTTTGGTGAAGTTGAGCTCAGTTCACACTGGACTCTCTTCCTCCCTATTGCAATAGTTATTGTGATTAAAATCTATTCTTACCACTTTAGTCAGCATCCAGCTTTGTTTATTTTTGATGTAGACCAAGAGAAAGGTAAGTAGCATGGTCCACAGTTTACATAAAAGGAAACTGAAGCCCAGAAAAGCTAAATAATGTGCTCAAGATTACACACTAAGAAGTGATCCTGGGATCTGAGTTATAGGTGGCTTCCTAGTCTGGATACTCTCTACCACACTGTCTAGTGTTTTAACCCAAATGTTGCTATAGAGCTATAAGGATTTTTAATTTAGGGCTAAACCCCTAACCTTGAGTAGCACCGGCTCCCACAGAAATCAGGACTTGGATAAAAACTAGGCTTCGGAAAAGTTTGTGCAAAGGAAGAGAGAAACCCCATAGTGGCTTTGAGTGTGGGGGTACCAGAACAAAAGAAGGCTAATTTCTTCATTTACATTCAAAAAGGGATAGATATGCTATGAGATAAAGACCATTAAATCTCAATGCATGTATTTGACAGAGTAGAGGGATGCAGTCTCAAAGAGTGGGACTGATGACTGAACTGAACTAAATTGAGATGGGTGTAGTCAGGATAGGTAGACCTGGGGTGAACTGTTGAGGAGAAACTGGTCATAGAGCAAATGAGGCCATATTCTGATTTATAGGAGTTTGAGGAGGAAAGAAAGACTCAATTAATGAAGAACCAAGCTAGTGAAGAGATAAAGGTAAAGAGATACAGCTAAAGAAAGGAATTGAAGTTGAGATTCGATAGCTTCTGGCATCTTTTACCTGTTTGAAGACTTCAGATGCGTTTTAAACTTGAATTATATTACACTGTTGGCTTCCCAGGTGGCTCAATGGTAAAGAATCTTCCTGCCAATGGAGGAGTCACAGGAGAAACGGGTTCAGTTCCTGGATTGGGAAGATCCCCTGGAGGAGGGCATGGTAACCTATTCCAGTATTCTTGTCTGGAAAAATCCCAAGGACCGAAGATCCTGCCAGATTACAGTCCATGAAGCTGCAGAGTTGAACATGACTGAGTAACTGGGCACATATCACACTATTACACTGCTTTTGTTTTTTTTGCTTTTGTTGTTGTTGTTGTTGTTATTGTTACCCTGATGGTCATATGTCAGCAATTTTTTGTGTTCACTAAGAATTCTATGAAAAAAATAGCCCTGATATTTTAATTTCCAATGAATTCTTGTTCATAAAGGCATTATATAAAATAGATGAAGAAGAAACTTTCAACAGGTGACAGTGAATTCTGGGGACCCAAGTGATTGGTGCTTTGTCATTTTTCTAATGCAGCATGGTGTCATTTTGATAGATTTATCCTGAAAATCTACTTTTTGAAGGGGTGGGAGTGAGGAATCTGGGGATGAATGTCTGGGGTCCTAGAACTCTGTACTACTACAACTGGGTCACTAGGAACACTTTTTTATCTGAGGGTTCTTGTGTGTAAAATGAGAAGGGTGGATAAAGTGAACTCTAGGATCCTTCTCAGTTTCAAAATGCTATCTTTAGAAAGTCCCAAGATTGAATCAAACTATCTCACTATAGATGGGTATTCACAGGTGGCCTTAGTGAATCCACCTGCCAATGTAGGAAGTATGGGTTCAGTCCCTGCGTGGGGAAGATCCACTGGATTAGGGCATGGCAACCCACTCCAGGATTCTTGCCTGGAGAATCCCACATACAGAAGAGTCTGGCGGGCTACATTCCATAGGGTTGCAGAGTGTTGGACACAACTAAAGCGACTTGGTACGCACACACATGACTCATTATTGTGTACATTATTGTTGTTGTCTTAGTTTAGTCACTAAGTCATGGCTGACTCTTTTGCCACCTCGTGGACTGTAGGCTGCCAGGCTCCTCTGTCCATGGGATTTCCCAGGCAAGAATACTGAAGTGGGTTGCCATTTTCTTCTCCAGGAGATCTTCTAGACCCAGGAATTGAATATGCGTCTCCTGTATTGGCTAGAGTGTTCCTTACCACTTAGTCACCAGGGAAGCCCTGTTGTGATTACTTCTAGACATTTCTTCTTAAACTGACTCAATGGATTGCAAATTGCCAAAAACATCATACTTTTGCAGAAACTAATTTCAAACCAGATAGATGAACTTTGATCTACCTGAGCCTGGAGACTTTCCTGGCGTGCATGATTATTTATATTCCCTGAAATTGGGATAAAGGCTAAAAGGAGACATTATTTCAGATTTCTTCCAGTTGTACAATTTCACCACTCTATATTCCTTTCCCTCATCTGTCTGAAACCCATTGTGTTACCATACCATGCTGTTCACTTTACTCTTTAACTCTCATAAAACAAAAGGTGATACATTGGATTTTTTAAATCCTGATTCATGAAAATTCTTAGCATCAGTTATTGAAATGCCTTTCTGTAAAAAGTAAAGGGAAAAAAACACTCTTTCAGCTTTAACTTTTCATGGTACATTTGGCAAAAAGCATGACTTATAGGAAGAAAAACGTTGCTGCTGATCTCAAATTAAATGTGGACCTAGTTAAAGCCTTTTTTTCCCCCCCTCTAGACAGATTAGGGAATGGAGAGGGGGCTTTAAAATGAATAATGGGTACCTGAGACCCATTTTCAATTCTGGGTTTGTAAACACTCATTTGGACAAATGCATATTTTTCCATACAGAAAATGCATATTATAAGAGCTGTTCTGCTCCATCAGTTAAAGCAAATGCATATTCTGAAAAATCCCTTAAGTAACTAATTTTCTGGCAAAGGAGACTATCTTATTAAAAAGTCATTTTACTTTACTGTGTATTGCTAGAAAAAAAGTAAGTTATTAAATAAGAAGCTTACTGCTCAGTTGAGAATCCCTTTCAAAAGCACAGCTAATAGAAAGGGAGAGTAAGCAAGTGCCACAGGACCCCCACTGTCTGAGGGGCCCTTGCTGTGCTCGCTGCAACAGCAGTGTCATAAAAGGCACACCTGTAGACTTAGGAAATCACACAGATTTTGCTTGTATCTTGATGGGCACATTGGATAATTGAGGCCCTCATCTAAGCTTGAGTTTTCTCTGTTCTTTGAAGGTTGTTATTATTATTAATATTCTGCTACTTGTGAAAATCACTGGAGCTCTTACTTGATTTCATTAGATTTTCTAGGTAATGCTTCCCAGGTGGTACTAGTAGTAAAGAATCTGCCTGAAAATGCAGGAGATGCTAGAGATGCAGATTCAATCCCTGGGTTGGCCAAAAAGATCTCCTGGAGGAGGAAATGGCAACCTACCTCAATATTCTTGCCTGGAGAATCCCATGGACAGAGGAGACTGGCAGGCTACAGTCCATGGGACTGCAGAGTCAGATGCAACTGAACAACAGCAACAACAAAAAATCTATAAGCTTCAAAAAGTTGAAATTATAAGTGAATAAATACATATGAAAATATAATAAATAAATCTATTTAACCTCACTATAGACATTCTCCTGCACTTTCAGTTCAGTTCAGTTCAGTCGCTCAGTCGTGTCTGATTCTTTGCGACACCACAAATTGCAGCACGCCAGGCCTCCCTGTCCATCACTGACTCAACAATGAATGGAGTTCACTCAAACTCACGTCCATCGAGTCAGTGATGCCATCCAGCCATCTCATCCTCTGTCGTCCCCTTCTCCTCCTGCCCCCAATCCCTCCCAGCATCAGAGTCTTTTCCATATTTGAGTCAACTCTTCACATAAGGTGCCCAAAGTATTGGAGTTTCAGCTTTAGCATCATTCCTTCCAAAGAACACCCAGGACTGATCTCCTTTAGAGTGGACTCCTGCACTTTACAGTATCCTTATTTATGTTGGAGACCTTTCCATTAAGTGCATGAGTTTTCTAATTTATTTATGCTATATTATATGGGTACAAGATAATTTTTTTCCATTCAATCTTATATAGAGACCATTAGGTGCTTTCTAGTCTTTTTCTTTTTTCAAATAATGTTGTAGAATATAATCTTGTACATACAAAAGTTCACAGATATGCGAGTATATCTGCAGAATTAATTACTAGGCTAACACGTGTCTTCATTTGTTGCTTTGGTACTATTTTAAATACATTCCCCATAGTGGTTATTATAATTTCCATTCCTCTTTTCTTCCCACAGTAGAGAATAGAGTGTGTCATCAAGCTTTTTTGAATCTCATTTTTGTCAAACTATACTGGTAAGTTGAATTGGCATACTGTTGATACCAGTATGAATTGGCGTTTATTTTGACTGGAGTTGAGAATATTATGTTTAAGTCCATTAGTATATTTTTGACTAATGAACAGTCTAATTATATCCTGTGCACATTTTTTGTTGTTGTATAGTTGTTTAGCCATGTCCAACTCTTTTGTGACCCTCATGGACTGTAGCCCACCAATCTTCTCTGTCCATGGGATTTCTAAGGCAAGATTACTGCAGTGGGTAGCCATTTGCTCCTCCAGAGGATCTTCCTGACCGGGGGATTGAAACCTATTGGCAGGCACATTTTTTTAGCACTGAACCACCTGGGAAGCACTATCAAGGGAAGGAGGCTGGTACAATTCAGTCCATAACAATATGAGAAAAATATTAACAACTGGTGGATATATGAGCAGTAACTACTAACTGAAGAAACTCCTACAAAGCCATAAAATTATTGATGATGTATTTCAAACTACCTGGGACATCAAACACCAGAGGTCTCTTCCAGAATCTGCTTGATTTCTCATTTTGTAACTGGCTCTTGTTCCCTTGACTTTTTTTTCCCTCTTACATACAGATAGTTTTACATAAAAATATTATCCCCTTGCTCTTCCACTCAAAATTATGTTATGGGAATCTTTCCAAGTCAATGTAAAAAACAAATATGCATCAGATTTTGAACAAGGTGCAGAGTATTCCATTACTTGAATAACTGTCATTTATATAACCTATCCAATATTGGTATGCATTTAGTCCATTTCCATTATTTTGATTAACAAAATGGAGATGAGTATCCTGTACCTTCATCTTTGTAGTATCGCTAAATCACTGCCTTAGGAAAAATCTCTAAAAGTGCAATAGTATTGCGAAAGCAATGGACACCACATTTCAAATGATTGATTTTCCTCTTCTATTTGAAATTACATGCTCATCTTTTGCTGAAGTGATGTTTGTTCCCTGCCAAAACAGGAGAACCAAGCTCAATCCTTTTCTACTTCACCTCAAACATATCATTCTATTATTTTCTAAATTGCAGTAATTGTTTATTTAGACAAGGTAAGAGTCATATTTGAGTCATATTTGAATTTGTCTTTATGCCATACTTCTGTAAATGAGTGTTAATTTAACTGATTTTTTTTAGCAGTGTCTTGCTTCTCTCAACTTTATTAGATTTATTTTGAATTACAAAAGTAATACATCCTTTCGCTAATAAGTTTAGCTATCAGAGCATAAATTAATGTACAGTTAGCTATTTCAGGGCTTCTGCAAATTGGCCAGTGCTGTTACCTTTTCTTCAGCCATCATGATGGCTGATGATGCCTGGACTCATCAGCAAAGAGAACAATCCTCCTTTTTTCTCCTTTTTTTCTGTTTAGTTGCCCTCCTTTTTGTTGTTGTTTAGTCCCTCTCCTTAATTTTTTTTTTTTTTGGATGGGGGTGAAGCTGGTCATTTCAGAGTAAGAATGTGTGTGTTGTTGGGGTAGACATGTGCTGAACGTATAGAGCTTTTGACTGTGCTCTCTCAGACAGGGAAATGCATGAAGTTTTAAAAGTGCACTAGCTCAAATATGAGAATATCTGGGGAGTTTCTGAGGGGTGGCGATGAGCTAACTGCAGTGAAGCACAGTAGATACAGATTGGGCTGATATGATGACTGGATGATTCTGGGCACTGGGCCCCAGCATTGAGGCCATGAGAACTGGGTAGAGGCCCCAGTGGTCGAGCTATTGAGGAAGGATTTGGAAATACCAGTGCCTGAGCCTTAAGACTATATCACCACAGTACACGCAGCAGTTATTCTTCCTTTCCTGGACCTTGTAAATCCAGGGATGGGGAAAAAAGCCCTATATATGTCTTATCGTAGACTTCTTTTCATCATTGTGTAACAGGGACATCACACAAATTGAATTCCATAATTTATTTTTTTAATTTTCAAAAATGTAGCACTGTGGCACCATGACTATCATGGAATGACTGAAACTGGCAATACTGGTTGCTTCATTCATTCATAAATTCATCCCCCGAGCTAATGGAGATTTATAGTCACTGCTTCTACAGTGAGCATGGAAGGCAGACTAAAATATTGCAAAAATACATAAGTAATTATTACATCCTCCGGAATGGAAAGGCTATCTGATCAATCCAACTTATTACCAGTTTTAGCCAGGGTTTCTCTGCTTAGAGCATTATTTTTGAACCAGTTCTTAAAAACATTATTTTTAAAAGGAGCATCTCTTTGGTAATTGTGGAGCAATCTCTTCACTCCCCCTCTGCCTTTCTTTTTTTCTTTTTTTTGCACCTGTAGCTGAGTGTTTGATTTAAATGTATTGGCCCTTTTGTTTATTCTTCTCTCTTCACAATGATGATGTCAGTCCATGATATTAGGGACTTGGCTTCCTTTACTGTATTTGCAATCTTTAGAAAAGTTCTGAGGGCATAGTATAAATAGAGTAAATATTTTCTGCATAAGTAAACAAATCTGAGTCCGGGTTACTCAAGATATCAATATCAGAGCTGGAATATTTAAAAAAAAATGTGAAAAGCATGGGCAAACACAGCATTTTTCTACCAAGGCTGAATGCTATGACCTCTGAGACATCTAACATTTGGCTTATCATTTTTGTTTTTTTCTTCTCCTCAAATCTAGAAATAATTTGGCCAGTTGGATTGTCTTGAACAGAAGCCCTGCCTAAGATCTCAGACTCGGAGCTCTGTCTCAGCAGCCCACTTCCCTCTTCTCTGAGCACAGTGCATTTATCCACCCATTCTTTCATTTTAGAAATAAAAACCCATGGTGGACTCATGTCAATGTATGGCAAAACCAATACAGAATTGTAAAGTAAAATAAAAAATAAATTAAAAAAAAATAGAAATAAAAACTGCAAACAAATCCTTCATACTTAGAAGCACTGTGTAGCTTGGCTATAATATCATTGTTTCTATTAAAGCACTGGAAAACATACCCAAATTCACATGGTAAAACTACCTCTGCTCTTACTTATTAAGAAAGTATTTCCCCCTCTTTCCAAGTCTTGTACTTAGAAGGAAAGTTGTCATCTCTTCTATTCCCATGGCTTTTGTTATTTGCTTTCTCATGCATTATTTACTTTTTTTGCTGAAGTACAGAGACTTCTTCAAGTTTTGTTCTCATCCTCCTCCCTCCATAATGCCCACTCAATACAATTGACTGCAACACAAGGTCTTTTTTATGAACCTATTTGGGGTGATGCCTCTTTTTCATGGGGGAATCCCCCTACTAGTTACATCCAAACTGCAAGTATTTGTGTTACAACCTTCACTTTCTCACTGCCATTTCATCAACGGGAATAAAAGTTCTCTCTTTGCTGCCTGCTGAAATGTTGCTGTTTAACTCTTTCATTCCCCTTGGGAAGTATCACCATTGTACATCATCACCCATATAAGACAGTAAATATCTTTCAAATGAAGGTTGAATGAAAGAACTTTCTTTTGATTATCAACCCCTCTAATGCTACTGTTTTCTTTATTTTTTAAATTCAATACACTTACTTTTCCCCAGTAGTTACATTTTCAATTAAACTCAACTTCTCACCCCCAATTCAGCAAACATTAATTGAACAAGAACTCTTAAGTTGTGTACTCAGACAGGTCTGGATACAGAGATGCCTGTCTTACTTTCCTTTTTGATCTAATTCATATACTTTCCCTCAAATCAAGCTACAGTACTAACCAAAGTGTTCCTTTTTCTTGTTTGCTGGTTGTTTGGTGGTGAGTTGTTTTCAACAGACATTCACAACATTGAGTTATAAATGACAGAACATTTGACTTGTAGGAAAAACAAAGAAGATACAAGACTTTGGGACTCAGGTAATGCCTTCATTCCTGAGTTCTTTCAGACTTTTAAAGTGGTAACTTTCTTTTATGGAAACAACCAGACTCTGGAAATTTGAACAGTGTTTCTGGTTGCACAGTAGATGCCTGTGTCTTGATTTGTATTCCAGTCATACTGGAGGCTCAGTGAGGTACAGAAATCTGAGCTGGCTACCATGCCTTTTGACCTTACTAAGAATTATGTCCCATAACCTTCAAGAACTCCATACTATCAGCCAAGCTCCAGAGAATAGCACTGGAGATACCTAAAATAAATCCATTCAAAGAAATGGCTATTATAAATAACTCCTTTTCCTTTCCTTTGACTTTATACACAGCCACTCTACATTATTCAGGCATTGAATATCCATGCTGTGAATTATTCAGCCCTCCACTGGCTCATCTCTCTCTTGATGTCTGACTTTTGCCCTTTTCCAAGTCATTAGAAATTTCACTGAGTTAGACAAAGTAAGGGAATCAAGATTAAAGAGATGGCTTATCTATGTCCCTTAATAGGAGATCAGTTTGAAAAAAGTGCTAATATTTTGGATAACAAGTCACTCTTTTTAAATTTATGTAATGAGTAAAATGACATGGCGAAACTAATGAAATGAACAATAATAGTGTGCAAGGTTTTCATTCAAGTACTTATGCATCATGTGCCAAGCACTAAAATAGATGCTCTTATATAGATTTGACTGATAATAATAATGTAGGAATTGCCTTCAGAACCTTACATTCCAGTTGAAGAACCCAAGTGCAAACATAAAC
The DNA here is from genome assembly GCF_014754425.2 of Oryx dammah. Taxonomy (NCBI): domain Eukaryota; kingdom Metazoa; phylum Chordata; class Mammalia; order Artiodactyla; family Bovidae; genus Oryx; species Oryx dammah. The sequence continues at coordinate 105,815,459 of NW_024070187.1, read as the reverse complement.
AAGTAAGTATGAAAAATTTAGGTAATTAAAAATGCTAAAACACAACAGTAGGATAGAGAGTGTTATAGTTAGGGGATTTCTTTAATGCTGGAATTAAATGTAATGTTCTACCTTGAGGGGCAAATGCTCAATAGAACAAGTAAAGAATAAGTGTGACTCCACTCAGCCACAGGCCATATAAAACTTAAACATAAATTTGCCATATTTACCTAGCAATTCCACTCTTAGGTATACACTCAAAAAAACTGAAAACATTTATTCACACAGAAATGTGCACAAAAATGTTCACAGCACCAACATTCACAGCCAAAAAAGTGGAATATTATGCAGCCATGAAAAGTAATGAACATTGAAAATGTTCATTAGGTGACACAAAATATAGCATATTATGTGATTTCATTTATATTAAATTCCTATAATCGGTAAATCTGTAGAGAGAGAAGTTAGATTAGAGGTTGCCAGAGGCGAAGAACAATGAAAATGGTAGATGACTGAAAATGAGTATGGGATTTCTTTTTGTCATGATGAAAACATTATGAAATTAGTGATATTAATGATAGTTGCACATCTTGTGGATATACTAGAACCCACTGAATTGTATACCCTAAAAGGATAGATTTTATGGTGTGTGAAGTACTAATATATCTCAACAAAAAAGAACCTAATGATTTGTGTTTTCAACCTGCTAAAAAGTAATCTTTTCAAAACCAAATTTTCTTTACATCCTTCTCCAGTTGAAAACAACAGCTCATTTTGACCTATATGATAAAATTTACACACATGTGGTCAACACATATGTTCTTTATTATTTGGATTTTTCTTAAGTCTGAAACCTCATCTCCAGCCATTTCTTTTCACCAGTTTCTTGAGTCGTAAAAAATATGTGACTTTGCTTTTCTACACCATGAGTTGTTTTTTTTTTTTTTTCATTTTACACTTCTTCAACTCAAACTTTTTGGAATAGTTTACCCTCCTTTTCCAACTAATAGTATTTTCCCTCCAAAACAGAATGCAATTATTCCTACATTTGAAGTGACTTTCTTTCAGAGACCCCAACCAATTTGGAAATGCTTGCCTTATTGTCCCATGGAGTCCTCTGCATGTCAAAGATCTTTTCAAACTGTATTATGAGTTTCTGTTTTTTCATCCGCCTCCTTCTTTACAAGTATTTTTTTGTGAGAACAGAGGTCATTAATGTTTTCTTCCATGTATCCTCAGCACTTTTCAGATTGAGTATTCAGTAAATTGTTTTGGCTTGAATATGAATAAAATGTTAGTTCTTAAGCCAAAGAAGTAGATGAGGTCAGACATGGAAAGAATGTAGTTATTGTTCAGTCTCAAAATTGTGTCTGACTTTTGTGACTCCATGGGCTGTCATATGCCAGGTTCCGCTATCCTTCAGTGTCACTCAGAATTTACTCAAACTCATGTCCATTGAGTCGATGACGCTATCTAGCCATCTCATCCTCTGCTACTACTTGTTTTGCCTTCAATCTTTCCCAGCAGCAGGGTCTTTTCCAATGAGTCAGATCTTTACATCAGGTGGCCAAAGTATTGGAATTTCAGCTTCAACATTAGATCTTCCCGTGAATATTCAGAGTTGATTTCCTTTAGGATTAATTGGTCTGATCCAAGAGAATGTAGAAAGAAACTGTAGTTTGACCATAGTAAAACCCTACGTTTACACTCAGGAGGGAGAAATCTTAGTAAATCTGAATAAGAAAATTAGGTTTGTCATTATGCAAGAGATCCTCTCACCTTATTACATATGAATCCATTTTATGAGGGATGTCCATAAAAAGTATTGCTTATTCAATTTATGAAAGGAAAGTAGAATGTTTTTATATCAATACTTACTCTAGATCAACAGTTTTGAATGACTTCCCTGGGCAGACTAAGATGATGTAAACATATCAAGCATTTACCATTCAGTATTGCTGTGTATTAGAGTAGTTTACAGATTTTGCTATTGTAAATGTTTTCCCCAGGTATCTCAAGGCTTACTTTCTCATCTAATTCAATCTCTGCTCAAGTGTCATCTCTTTGGAAAAGTCTCCCAATGGTGCCTAAAATAACTCCCTCCATAAGACAGTATGTTAGCTCTAATCAATGTCAGGCTCCATAGCTAGAATGGAAACTTTATGAAAGAATGGATGCTTCTCTCCAAATCCTAGAATGATGTCCAGCTCATAGTAGTAGCTCAATAAATACTTGTTTAATTAATTAATAAGATGTTTATTTGCTAAGTTGCACATGACTCTTTTGTGACCCCATGGACTACAGCCTGCCAGGCTCCTCTGTTCATGGGAATTTCCAGGGAAGAATACTGGAGTGGATTGCCATTTCCTCCTCCAGGGGATCTTCTCCACAAGAGATCCAACCTGTATCTCCTGCCTTGGCAGGCAGATTTTCACCACTGAGACACCTGGGAATCTCTAATTAATAAATAATGTTGTGATCATCATTCTTGATTCAAAGTAATATATTTTAGTGATTGATAGAAATCAAATTAATAAAGCCAAAGATAATAAGTTTCCAAGACTTATTTCACATTGTCATCTTTGTGATCATCATTCTTGATTCAAAGTAATATATTTTAGTGATTGATAGAAATCAAATTAATAAAGCCAAAGATAATAAGTTTCCAAGACTTATTTCACATTGTCATCTTTGAAACAAAGTTTGCACTGATTTTTCAGTGATCAAATTTACTTTTCATTTAACTACACCAGCACTGGTATCTAGTATACTAAATATGATGACATTTTTAACAATGTGGTCAACTTGTTAGGTATAAATAACAAAACCAATGAAAATACACTTTCTAATTAATAGAGGTCACAAATAAATAAGTATAATATTTTCAATTTTGAGATTAATTTCACATATTTTAACCTTTGAAATCTATACATGCATATGAAATATCCAGCTCCCATGTATATATCATTTTGTAGAGAAATAGAAATGACTCTCCATGATGACAATTGAGAGGCTAAGGAAAGGTTAAAACAAAGTGTATGAGGTAGAAATAAACAGGGTTAAGTTGGTTTACTCAGGAGAATTGCATCAAGCAATAGAACTTGGAGAAACAGAAAGAATAAGGACTGTAATCACTGACTCAGAGTGTTAGTTACCCAGTCGTGTCCAACTGTTTGCAACCCCATGGACTGTAGCCCCCAGGTTCCTCTGTCCATGGAATTCTCCAGGCAAGGATACTGGAGTGGGTAATAATTCCATTCTCCAAGGGCTCTTCCCAACGCAGGGATGGAACCCAGGTCTCCTGCATCGCAGGTGACTTTTTCACCATCTGAGAGTGAGGTAAGCCAAAATATAACAGAAAATATTTGCAACCAGATTTAAATAACGTTATCAAAACTGCGTTCATCGTTCACAAGTTTCCTAGAAACAGGACCCCCCCCCATATAGCACAGCACATCTTCCTGTACTTATATGATTATTTTTAATTATATGAAAATAGGGCATATGGTAAATACATCACAGAGTCCTGTGGGAAAGGTAGGAACAGGGGTTGGTTATGGAATGTGAAACAAAATAAAGGGTAATACAAGGGGAAATTTTGATTTGTGTATACATAAAAGTTGCCTTGAGATTTTATGTGGGAGAGAGCTATGTCAAGGGTCAAGTGGGCCTTGACACTTCAATTGGATGGTAAGAGCTCACAGAATATGTACTATATTCTATACTCTTTTGTTACCCAAGTTTCTACCCTCAGCTCCAGAGTTGCCTCACCAGTATAGAGTACAAATGCCTCTCATTAGATTGCTCTGCCTTACTCAGTTCCTGGAACTGCCAAAATCATACCTGGAAAGATCTGAGAATCCTCCTTCCTCCTAGTGAATGCCCTGAGAAAACCACCACGGGAGGTGGTCCATGCCCATGGCAGTGAGAATGGCATGCAGACGATTCTAGGAGCCAAGTGTCTATTGAACCTTTCTCCCTTAGCACAATCAGAGTGGTCAGTCACCATCACTCACCTCTGGCCTGGCCCTGCTTTCTACTTCCCATGGCGGCTTCCTGGTAATACTGGTTCTCACCCTGTCAACTCATTTCATAATACTTCTCTCATGCTGTTGTGATTGACTAATGTCTACTGCACATTATATCCTTCAATTCACAAAGCAGACTTCCATCAGTGTTAGTGTCGCTGCTTAGAAATCTCAGTTTGGAAACATTAATATTAATAGCTGCAGCAGCTTAAGTTGTGACGGCAAACACATATTGTAATAACAATGAATAATAGCACAAGGAATGAATTTAATAGACACACTTAGTTTGCTTGCCCCTGTGTCTGTTTACAATGTTGTGTGTGTGTGTGTGTGTGTGTGTGTATGCTTCTTTGCCATCAATTTTCTTTTTTAATAATTTTATTTGGGCTTTCCAGGTAGCCTTAGTGGTAATGAATCTGCCTGCTACTGCAGGAGACACAGGAGACCCAGGTTCAGTCCTTGGGTTGGGAAGATCCCCAGGAGAAGGAAACAGCAACCCACTCCAGTATTCTTGTCTGGGAACTATCATGGACAAAGGAACCCAGTGCGTTACAGTCCATGGGGTGATGGAGAGTTGGACACAGCTGAGCAACTAAACACATGATTTTATTTATTTTTTATTTGTGGCTGTGCTGGATCTTCTTTGCTGCAGGCAGGCTTTCTTTAGCTGTGGCATGCGGAGGCTACTCTTTGTTGTGGTGCATGGGCTTCCCATTGTAGTGGCTTTTCTTTTTGCAGAGCACAGGCTGTAGGTTCATGGGCTTTAATAGTTGCAGCACACAGCTTAGTAGTTGTGGTGCATGGACTCTAGAGTGAAGGCTCAGTAGGTATGGCACACGGGCTTAGTTGTTCCACGGCCTGTGGGATCTTCGTGGATCAGAGATAGAACGTGTGGTGTGTCTCCTGCATTAACAGGTGGATTCTTTACCACTAAGCCACCAGGGAAACTTGCCATCAATTTTACAATGGAAACTTTTCTCAGACTGAAGTCACTTCCCTCATTAAACCAGTAGAGGGAGAAGCTCTACACAGTCAACAAAAACAAGACCAATAGCTGACTGTGGCTCAGATCATGAACTCCTTATTACCAAATTCAGACTCAAATTGAAAAAAGTAGGGAAAACCGCTAGACCATTCAGATATGACCTAAATCAAATCCCTTATGATTATACAGTGGAAGTGAGAAATAGATTTAAGGGTCTAGATCTGATAGATACAGTGCCTGATGAACTATGGAATGAGGTTCATGACATTGTACAGGAGACAGGGATCAAGACCATCCCCATGGAAAAGAAATGCAAAAAAGCAAAATGGTTGTCTGGGGAGGCCTTATAAATAGCTGTGAAAAGAACACAAGTGAAAAGCAAAGGAGAAAAGGAAAGATATAAGCATCCGAATGCAGAGTTCCAAGAAGAGATAAGAAAGCCTTCTTCAGTGATCAATGCAAAGAAATAGAGGAAAAGAACAGAATGGGAAAGACTAGAGATCTCTTCCAGAAAATTAGAGATACCAAGGGAACATTTCATGCAAAGATGGGCTCGATAAAGGACAGAAATGGTATGGACCTAACAGACGCAGAAGATATTAAGAAGAGGTGGCAAGAATACACAGAAGAACTGTACAAAAAAGATCTTCATGACCCAGATAATCATGATAGTGTGATCACTCACCTAGAGCCAGACATCCTGGAATGTGAAGTCAAGTGGGCCTTGGAAAGCATTGCTACGAACAAAGCTAGTGAAGGTGATGGAATTCCAGTTGAGCTGTTTCAAATCCTGAAAGATGATGCTGTGAAAGTGCTGCACTCAATATGCCAGCAAATTTGGAAAACTCAGCAGTGGCCACAGGACTGGAAAAGGTCAGTTTTCATTCCAATCCCAAAGAAAGGCAATGCCAAAGAATGCCCAAACTACCACACAATTGCACTCATCTCACATGCTAGTAAAGTAATGCTCAAAATTCTCCAAGCCAGGCTTCAGCAATACGTGAACCGTGAACTCCCTGATGTTCAAGCTGGTTTTCGAAAAGGCAGAGGAACCAGAGAGCAAATTGCCAACATCCACTGGATCATGGAAAAAGCAAGAGAGTTCCAGAAAAACATCTATTTCTGCTTTATTGACTATGCCAAAGCCTTTGACTGTGTGGATCACAATAAACTGTTGAAGATTCTGAGAGAGATGGGAATACCAGACCACCTAACCTGCCTCTTGAGAAATCTTTACGCAGGTCAGGAAGCAGCAGTTAGAACTGGACATGGAACAACAGACTGGTTCCAAATAGGAGAAGGAGTACGTCAAGGCTGTATATTGTCACTCTGCTTATTTAACTTATATGCAGAGTACATCATGAGAAACACAAGCTGGAATAAAGATTGCTGGGAGAAATATCAGTAACCTCAGACAAGCAGATGACACCACGCTTATGGCAGAAAGTGAAGAAGAACTAAAAAGCCTCTTGGTGAAAGTGAAAGTGGAGAGTGAAAAAGTTGGCTTAAAGCTCAACATTCAGAAAACGAAGATCATGGCTTCCGGTCCCTTCACTTCATGGGAAATAGATGGGGAAACAGTGGAAACAGTGTCTGACTTTATTTTGGGGGGCTCCAAAATCACTGCAGATGGTGACTGTAGCCATGAAATTAAAAGATGCTTATTCCTTGGAAGAAAAGTTATGACCAACCTAGATTTGACGACTAAGTTCCTTCTAATCAAGGCTATGATTTTTCTTGTGGTCATGTATGGATGTGAGAGTTGGACTATGAAGACAGTTGAGAGCTGAAGAATTGATGCTTTTGAACTGTGGTGTTGGAGAAGACTCTTGAGAGTCCCTTGGACTGCAAGGAGATCCAACCAGTCCATTCTGAAGGAGATCAGCCCTGGGATTTCTTTGGAAGGAATGATGCTAAAGCTGAAGCTCCAGTATTTTGGCCACCTCATTGAAAGAGTTGACTCATTGGAAAAGACTCTGATGCTGGGAGGGATTGAGGGCAGGAAGAGAAGGGGACGACCGAGAATGAGATGGCTGGATGGCATCACTGACTCGATGGATGTGAGTTGGTGTGAACTCTGGGTGTTGGTGATGAACAGGGAAGCCTGGCGTGCTGCGATTCATGGTGTCGCAAAGAATCAGACACGACTGAGTGACTGAATTGAACTGAAAACAAATAAGCAGAAAAACCTCTTACATTTAATTCTCCCTTAGTTCTAGAATAAACTAGAACTTTTTAACTTCACATTAAATTTCTCTTCATAACCTACTTCTCCCCTGTCCTGGGCTTACTTAATACTGTATTTTCCTTTTTTTTTTTTTTTTTTTCTGGTTGGAGATTACAACCAGCTTCTCACCTTCTTTACTCCAGACACCTTAAACATAATAATCAATATTTTTTGTCATCAAGTCTTAACTCATAATTTTCTTTCTGTGCCTCCCAAACCAAGCCTTCTGAAAGCACAGAAAGAATAATAAACCTTCTGTGGTCTCTTTCCAATTTTCTGACTCAGATGAATCACACACAGGTAGGCTTTTAGCCGTGTCCTGCCAAACTTCTCATTGGAACTTATTTAATCTTTAAGAATGTTTGGGGACTTCCTTGGTAGTCCAGTGGTTAAGACTTTGCTTTCCAGTGCAGAGGGTGCAGGTACCATCCCTGGTTGGAGAGTTAAAATCCCACGGCCCAAAAACCAAAACATGAAATAGAAGCAGTATTGTAATAAATTCAGTAGAGACTTTTATAAAAGTGGTTCACATCAGAAAAAAAATCATAAAAAAAGAAGATTTGCATGTGTTTCTCCTCCAGTAGAGGAGAAGAAGTGGGTGACAGAGGATGAGATGGTTGGATGGCATCACCAACTCAATGGACATGAGTTTGAGCAGACACTCAGTTTGAAGGATAAGGAAGCCTGGCGTGCTATAGTCCATGGGATCACAAAGAGTTGGACTCAACTCAGTAACTAAACAAGAACACTAGTGGGAAAGCTCAGTGAAGTAAAAGACAGTGCCACATTCAGCCCTGTTTCTCCCACGTGTTTTGCACCTAGAAAGCTCCCCAAAGCACTGCTCCTCTTGGACTTCAGCAAACAGAAGATGACGTTTGTTTTATAATAAGGAAGAAAACAATGTTTACCAAGCAAATATATATGTCTGGCATTTTAAAATGTATTATTTATCTCCCGGTAGGAGTTTCTATTCCTCATCTAGATTTGGGAAATATATATGGTTCCTTTGGTGTTTCATTTGGCTTGGGTTAATACTGAATCCTTTTTCTTCAATTTTGTCTTCTCATTTTTTCACCATTAGCATTTTATTTGCTAGGGTCTGGTTGAGAGAGAACAGTATGATCTCACAGCCTTGTTAGGGGGTCCCCGAATGTCATTTATCACTCTGGTGTGGGGACTTTCCAGGGCTTTTTGGCAGAAGGCACTGGCTCTACGAAGTACCATTACTTTGCATGAGTGACTCATCTGCCATGGGCTGTTTCACCTCCAGCAAGAGAGCAAAGGGTAAAATGTTCAAGATGCGTCAGTGTTGTAAGAACTGGCTCAAATTCCATGACCAAAGGGCTGAGATTTGAGGCAGGAAGTAGTTATATAAGACAGAAGATTAATATGTACACTGGTCGTCTTGTCATTACCAGTTGATGAACTTCTTTAAGAAAGAGCTGCATGTATGTGCGTGCTAAGTCGCTTCTGTAATGTCAGACTCTTTGCGACCCTATGGACTTTCAGACTTAAAAAAGACTTCAGTTCTCATGTAGTCTGAAAGCCTCATTTTATGGAAGAGGAAGCTGTGGAAAAATTGAGAATTCATAGAGGATCCCAGCACAACCTCGGAGAAGGCAATGGCATCCCACTCCAGTACTCTTGCCTGGGAAAATCTCATGGACAGAGAGCCTGGTGGGCTGCAGTCCATGGGGTCACTAAGAGTCAGACAGGACTGAGCGACTTCCCTTTCACTTTTCACTTTCATGCATTCGAGAAGGAAATGGCAACCCACTCCAGTGTTCTTGCCTGGAGAATCCCAGGGATGGGGGAGCCTGGTGGGCTGCCGTCTATGGGGTTGCACAGAGTCAGACATGACTGAAGTGACTTAGCAGCAGCAGCAGCAGGACAACCTAACCAGACTTTTGTGTTCCATGACCTTAACTCTCATCTTCATATGTTTCTCCATTTTAAACTCAGTGATTAAGTATGGAGTACCCACTATATGGTCAGTGGTAAAGAGTCCCTTGGACAGCAAGGAGATCAAACCAGTCAATCCTAAAGGAAGTCAACTCTGAATACTCATTGGAAGGACTGATGCCAGATTCCTCTGTCTGTGGGATTCTCCAGGCAAGAATACTGGAGTGGGTCACCATGCCCTTCTCCAGGGATCTTCCTGACCCAGGGATTGAACCTGCGTCTTCTACATCTCCTGCATTTGCAGGCAGGTTCCAGTATTCTTGCCCGTAAAATCCCGTGGACAGAAGTGCCTGGTGGGCTGCAGTCCATGGCGTCACAAAGAGTTGGGCAGGACTGAGAGACTAACATACAACACACATCTTTACCACTGACACCACCTGGGAAGTCTCAAGGAAGGACTCGGAGTCCCTAATCCTCTTGCTGAAAAGTCTGCACATACCCCAGGAAACAGCACTGCAAGAAATCTGCCCTTTTCTGGGGCAGCAGCAACTTGGGATTATGCTGGGTCTCCTGAGGATCCGGCCTCCCCACAATGAGAATATCCACTGAGGTTTTAAATCACACAGACACTGTGTTTTGTAATACTGGAACATAATTTGCTTAAAGTAATGATTGATGTAATAGATCCTGAGGTTTTCCACACAAACAGGATAGCGCAAGGGCACACACAGACTTTGGACCCTCTTTATGATGGGGTGGAGTGCCAGGTGTAGGTCAGTAGATGACTCCATAAAAAAAAAAAAAAAACCACAGGAAAATGGAAAGGCAACTGTTTCATTGCCTGATACTGCAGATCAGAACACATTTTCTATTTTATGAAGGAGAGGTCATGTGGCATTAGTACTTGATTTTCCTGCCAAAAGCGTCAATCCAGATGGGAACATTCATTTATTTGACCAGATGTGCGACAATGTCACTCTGAAAGGTGGTTCCAGTGTAGTGAACTGACATAGATCACCACAGAAACTGCACTGCTAATAGAATATAGCCAATTAGCAGCTCTCTAGTGGAATCTCAATCATTTTGAACCATTGAAGAATGCAGGAGTTCAGAGTTAAAAAAGACTTGAGTTCTCATGTAGTCTGAAAGCCTCGTTTTATGCAAGAGGAAGCTATGGCAAAATTGAGAATTTATAGAGGATCCCAGGACAACCTAACCAGAATTTTGTGTTCTATGATCTTAATCTCATCTTCATATGTTTCTCCATTTTTAACTCAGTGATTAAGTATGGAGTACCTACTATATGGTCAGTGGTAAAGAGTTCCTTGGGCAGCAAGGAGATCAAACCAGTCAATCCTAAAGGAAGTCAACTCTGAATACTCATTGGAAGGACTGATGCTGAAGCTGATGCTCCAATACTTTGGTCACCTGATGCAAACAACTGACTCATTGGGAAAGACCCTGATGCTGGGAAAGATTGAAGGCAGGAGAAGAAGGAGATGACAGAGGTTGAGATGGTTGGATGGCATTACCAACTCAATGGACATGAGTTTGAGCAAACTCTGGGAGATGGTTAAAAAACAGGGAAGCCTGTAGTGTTGCAGTCCAAGGGGTTGCAAAGAGTTGGACATAACTGAGCAACTGAACAACAACAAAGAATCCACCTGCCAGTCCAGGAGATCCAGGTTTCATTCCTGGGTTGGGAAGATCCTTTAGAGGAGAGCATGGATACCCACTCCAGTATTCTTGCCTGGGAAATCCCATGTACAGAGGAGCATGGCAGGCTATATATAGGCCATGGGGTTGCAAAAGAGTCTGACATGACTTAGCAACTAAACAATAACAACCCACTATTTGTGCATGCTAAGTTGCTTCAATGGTACCCAAGTCTTTATAACCCTATGGACTATAGCCCTCTGGGGTCCTTTGTCCATGGAATTCTCCAAGCAAGAATACTGGAATGGGTTACTATGCCATCCTCCAGGAGATCTTCCCAACCCAGGGATCAAACCCCAGGATTTTAAGTCTCCTGCATTGACAGGCAGGTTCTTTACGGCTAGCACCACCTGGGAATCCCAACAACCTGTTATATGACAGACAGTATTCTAGGCATTGGGGAAGCAGTGGTGAAAAGAGAAGCAAGATCTGTGCTTTGGAGGGCTCTTACCTTCTAGTAGTGATCATCTGATAATAAACAAAACATATTTGACCAAAAATAAACACAATGAAGAAAATACAAGAGGATAGTGCCAGAGAGAATGACTGGGGTGACACAGTGGATAGCAAAAGGCAGAAAAAAAAGAATATGCCATTGCTGTTCATACTCATAGGAACTCTGAAAAGGAGCCAATAGAGTGATGAAATATGTTTTCAAGAAGTCTAAATAACAAGTGTGAGGTTCATGTGAGCTCAGAGAGGACGACAAACAGAAACGTTCTGATTGAGCTACAGTACACTGAGCAGAGTAGCAGGTGGGCAGCTCCTGCCAGACCCCATGATTTGGATTTCATTTTAAGTGCAATTGGAAACTACTGGAGAGATTTACACAAAGGAGCAATAGACTCCGATTGTTAAGCACCTAATTGCACATAGTCTATCCCAGGACAAGTAATACTTCAGCCTACAGAGCACTCTAGTGCAGACACCGTAGACAGCACCTCAGATCTAATCCTGTCTTCAATTAAAATATCACTCAGGTTTCCATCTGAATCAATGATTAGGTTGAGAAAGCTTTAGAACAAACCTCCGTTAAACAGTCAATTTATTTATTTTCTTTTAATTCGTAGACTTTATTTTTGAGCAGTTTTAGATTTACAAAATTGAGCAGACGGTTGTTTAAAAAAAAAATTCTCATATAATCCCTCCCTTCCCATACAATTTCCCAGTTATTAACATCTCTCATTTTGTGCTTAGTCCCTCAGTCATGTCTGAATTTTTGTTACCCCATTGACTGCAGCCTGCCAGGCTCCTCTGTAAATGGGATTCTCCAGGCAAGAATATTAGAGTGGGTTGCCATTCCCTTCTCCAGAGGATCTTCCCCACACAAGGATCGAATCTGGGTCTCCTACACTGCTACCAGGGAAGCCAACATCTCCCATTAGTGTGGTGCATGTGTTAGACTTGATGAATCAACATTGATACATTATTATTAATTAAAGTTCATAGTTTAAATAAGGGTTTAAACTTGGTGCAGTTCTATGTATATGGACAAATGTACAGTGTCATGAATTTACATTTACAATATCATACAGAGTAGTCTGTTGCCCTAAAATTCTACTGTGCTCCATCCATTCATCCTTCCTCCTCTACCTTGAATTCTTGGCAACCTTACAACTCATGGCAATCTTGCTACACTTTATACAGTTTGCCTTTTTCAGAATGCTATGTAATTGGAATCGTACAGTATGGAACCCTTACAGACTGGCTTCTCTAAGTAACATGCATTAAATTTCCCTTCATTCCTTTCTGGGCTTCCCAGGTGGCTCTAGTGGTAAAGAACACACTTGTCAATGCAGGAGACATAAGAGATGTGGGTTTGATCCCTGGGTTAGGAAAATCACTTGGAGGAGGGCATGGCAACCCACTCCATTATTCTTGCCTGGAGAATCCCATGGACAGAAGAGCTGGGCAGGCTACAGGCTACAGGGTTGCATGGAGTCAGACATAACTGAAGCAACTTAGCATACATCCATGCCTTTTCATGGCTGAATGGCTCATTTCTTTTTCATCCCTGAGAAATGATTTCACTGTATGGATATACCACAGCTTATCTCTCTGTCTTTTAAAGTGCATCTCAGTTGCTAATTATGAATGAAGATGATATAAATATTGCCTGCAGTGTTTATGTGGACACCCAATTTTTAACACATATGGATAAATATTGAAGAGCATGATCCTGGATTGTATGGTGAAAGGACACTTAGCTTTGTAAGGACCTCTCAAGCTGTCTTCTACAGTGGCCATACCATTTGGAATTCTTACCAGCAGTTGTTAGAGTTCTTGTTGCTCCACATTCTCACCATCATTTGATATCGTCAGAATTTTTTTCTTTTTTTGACTAGCAATTCTAATATACATATACTGGAATCACATTATTTTAATGTGCAAATTCTTCACGATGTACAACACTGAGTATTTTCTGATTCATTTGTTTTTAAAGAGTAATGCATACATAACTCATAATAATGTCACATGTATACCCATGTGTGAGTGTATGTGTATGTATGATGACTCCATGCTTGGATTCAGTCTGGCATATGGTTGTTGTTGTTCAGTCGCTAAGTCCTGTCTGACTCTTTGTAACCCCGTGGACTGTAGCATGCCAGGCTCCAATGACCTTCACTATCCCCCAGAATTTACTCAGATTAGTGCCCATTGAGTCAGTTACGCTATTTAACCATCTTATCCTCATCCTTCTCCTTTTGCCTTCAATCTTTCCCAGCATGGTCTTTTCCAGTGAGTTGGATGCTAAAACTACCACATATTGTACTCATTTCACACACTAGTAAAGTAATACTCAAAATTCTGCAAGCCAGGCTTCAGCAGTAGGTGAACCGTGAACTTCCAGATGCTCAAGCTGGTTTTAGAAAAGGCAGAGGAACCAGAGATCAGATTACCAACATCTGCTGGATCATTGAAAAAGCAAAAGAGTTCCAGAAAAACATCTATTTCTGCTTTATTGACTATGCCAAATCCTTTCTGTGGACCACAATAAACTGGAAAATTCTGAAAGAGATGGGAATACCAGACCACCTGACCTGCCTCTTGAGAAATCTATAGGCAGGTCAGGAAGCAACAGTTAGAACTGGACATGGAAAAACAGACTGGTTCCAAATCAGGAAAGGAGTACATCAACGCTGTATATTGTCACCCTGCTTATTTCACTTCTATGCAGAGTGGATCATGAGAAATGCTGGGTTGGAAGAAGCACAAGCTGGAATCAAGATTGCCGGGAGAAATATCAATAACCTCAGATATGCAGATGACACCACCCTTATGGCAGAAAGTGAAGAGGAACTAAAAAGCCTCTTGATGAAAGTGAAAGAGGAGAGTGAAAATGTTGGCTTAAGGCTCAACATTCAGAAAATGAAGCTCATGGCATCTGGTCCCATCACATCATAGGAAATAGACAGGGAAACAGTGGAAACAGTGTCAGACCTTATATTCTTGGGCTCCAAAATCACTGCAGGTGGTGATTGCAGCCATGAAATTAAAAGACATTTACTCCTTGGAAGGAAAGTTATGACCAACCTAGATAGCATATTCAAAAGCAGAGATATTACTTTGCCAACAAAGGTCCGTCCAGTCAAGGCTATGGTTTTTCCAGTGGTCATGTATGGATGTGAGGGTTGGACTGTGAAGAAAGCTGAACGCTGAAGAATTGATGCTTTTGAACTGTGGTGTTGGAGAAGACTCTCGAGAGTCCCTTGGACTGCAAGGATATCCAACCAGTCCATCCTAAAGGAGATCAGTCCTGGGGGGTGTTGTTCATTGGAAGGAATGATGCTGAAGCTGAAACTCCAATACTTTGGCCACCTCATGCAAAGAGTTGACTCATTGGAAAAGACCCTAATGCTGGAAGGATTGGGGGCAGGTGGAGAAGGGGAAGACAGAGGATAAGATGGCTGGATGGCATCACCAACTCAATGGACATGAGTTTGAGTGAACTCCGGGTGTTGGTGATGGACAGGGAGGCCTGGCGTGCTGCAATTCATGGGGTCGCAAAGAGTGGTACACGACTGAGCGACTGAACTGAACTGGATCTTTGCATCAGGTGGCCAAAGTATTGGAGCTTCAGCTTAAGCATCAGTCCTTCCAATGAATATTCAAGGTTGGTTTCCTTTAAGATTGACTGGTTTGATCTCCTTGCAGTCCAAGGGCCTCTCAAAGAGCTTCTCCAGCACCACAGTTCAAAAGCATCAATTCTTTGGCACTAATAGGAGTCGGATACGACTGAGTGACTTCACTTTCACTTTTCATTTTCATGCATTGGAGAAGGAAATGGCAACCCACTCCAGTGTTCTTGCCTGGTGAATCCCAGGGATGGGGGAGCCTGGTAGGCTGCTGTCTGTGGGGTCGCACAGAGTCGGACACAACTGAAGTGACTTAGCAGCAGCAGCAGCAGCAGCAGCAAGCCTTCTTTATAGTCCAACTCTGACATCCATACATGACTACTGGAAAAACCATAGCTTTATATGGACCTTTACTGACAAAATGATGTCTCTACTTTTTAACACACTGCTTAGGTGTGTCATAGCTTTCCTTCCAAGGAGCAAGGGTCTTTTAATTTCATGGCTGCAGTCACCATCCACAGTGATTTTGGAGTCTAAGAAAATAAAATCTGTCACTGCTTCCACTTTTTCCCTCCTGTGGTCATGAAGTGATGGGATCAGATGCCTTGATCTTAATTTTTTGAACATTGAGTTTTAAGCCAGCTATTTTTCTCCTCTCTTTCACCTTCATCATATATTTAGTACCTATTGTGTCCCAGAGCCTGAACCAAGCACAATAAACAGATAATTCACCAGCACCTTCCCTCTTCCTAGCCATTCACGATCTGATCGAGAAACGTAGACAGGAATACCAGGATTAAGGGAACTCTAAGGAGAAACTGCTGTTTAGTAGGATCAGAGATGTTTCTGAAATAAAAATTCCTACAGCTGAGCCAAAATAAAGAGGAAGAATTTACCAGCTGATGGTAGTAGAGTGGAATCTTGAATCATTCAGGCTGGCCTCTGGGGGAAACTACAAGTTAAGCTCAGAGGCGCTGCCATGTCAAACATGAACTGAGAGATAAGGATGGAAGTGTCAAAATACAGGCCAGTATTAAGGCGATCTGAGTGATATATAAAAACTATTGATGGTTATCCAGCTATGAACGCAATAGCCCTATGAAAGTCAGTTTTTCAATAGTAAAAGTTTATTAAGCGGGTCGTTATAAAAGTTTATAATACCTATAAAGTACAAATAATTTTGATGGCAGTTCCATATGGTTTTAATAATATATTGCCATATTATTAAATGAGTAGACTCATTGGAAAGACCTTGATGCTGAAAAAGATTGAGGGCAGGAGGAGAAGGGGGTGACAGGATGAGATGGTTAGATCGCATCACCGACTCAATGGATATAAATCTGAGGGAACTCTGGGAGATAGTGAAGGACAGGGAAGGCTATCATGCTTCAGCCCATGCAGTCACAAATAGTCAGATATGACTTAATGATTGAACAATAACAGTATCATTAAATACAGCTTGTGTTTTTACTTTCTTCTTTTAATAAAGTTTAAAAAGTTTATTACATAATGGAAGCACAGCAAAATACAAATATATCAAAAATTAGATCATAATCTCACACTCATAAATTATAATAATTAGTATTCTGGTTTATAATAGTCTGTGTGTGTGTGTGTATATATATATATTTACATGGACATGTGTATTAACAAAATTGATCACTGCATGCTATTTCACTTCATTAAGTGGAAGTTTGCAATGTCATTTTTAATGATTTCTGAGTGATCAGTCTATGAAATGAACAAAGCATGATTTATTTACCAATTCTCCCTTGAAGGCTAGTTTGGGCACTTCTACTTTTTCTGTATTATAAATAAATCTGAGATAAAATTATAGTATTAAATCTTTGGAAATTGATTCAATTATTCTACTAGGATAATTATTTATGAGGCTAAATTTCTGGTCAAAGTATATGCAACTAGTTAGTAGAGCTTTAACAAATGTGCTGTGTGTGCTGTGCTCAGAGATTTCAGTCTTGTCCAAGTTGTGACCCCATGGACTGCAGCCCGCTGTCCATGGAATTTCCCAGGCAAGAATACTGGAGTGGGTTGCTATTTCCTTCTCCAGGGGATCTTCCCAACCCAGGGATCAAGGCTGCATCTCTTGCACCTCCTGCATTGGCAGGCAGATTCTATACCACCTGGGAAGTCCATTTTACACAAGGTAATGCAAATACACTTTCAGGTGGCTCAGTGGTAATGAATGTGCCTGACAATGCAGAGACACAGGAGATGCAGGTCTGACTCCAGGGTTGGGAAGATCCCTTGGGGAGGAAATGTCAACCCACTCCAGTAGTCTTGCCTGGAAAATCCCGTAGCCAGAGGAGCCTGGTGGGCTGCAGTCCATGGGGATCACAAATAGTTGGACAGGATTTAGTGACTGAGCTTGTGGCACCCGTGCATGTATGTCATTCCCAATCTCCCAATTAATCCCATGCCCCCTTCCCTGACCCATGCACACACATCCATTCCATGATATTATTTTAATCTTTGTCAATATTATAGAAAATATATTGGTGTTGCTTTATTTTGTCACAGTCCTCTCTTGCCTGGTCCAAGGTTCTATCTCCTACTTTATTTATTTATTTATTTTCTTGCTTCATTTCTTATCATTGACAGTATCTTCTCCACAGAGCAGTGGAAGGATCCTTTAATAAAGTGAATCCATCCTCTTAAAATCCTTCCAAAAGGTCTTCTATTAGAATAAAATCTAAATAATTGGTCTTATTAAATAGGGTGCCTTCCTAACTGCTTGGTCTAATTTAATACTCTGCTTATTCACTCTTTCCCACAGCTTTGTCCAACCCACTCCCATCCTCTTAAGCTTTATCCACACTGCTCTTCTGTTCCTTAAGGCATTATCTTTCTTTTCCCTTGATAGGAACACACTGGAACTGCTGTAAAACTGGGCCCTTCTCTTGATTCAGGACTGAGCTTGTGTATCACCACCCCAGAGAGGTCTTCCCTGAGAACTCTAAGCAAAAGGCCTTTGATCCATTTCAGGGATTCTCTATTAGACCACCCTCTTCTGTTGCATTTACAGGGCATACTGTTACCTGAAAGTGTCTTGTATTTTTGTTTCCCTTTTATAAACAGATACTAGGACCTTGTTTGTGTTCTCCATTCTGCACTATCCCTAGCATATTGTTTGTTCCTACCACATTATAGGCAATTCAGAAAAACATGTGTTGAATGACTGAAATAGTTGAATATTCCAGTTTTGTTCCTTTTGGTGTTACTTACTTATTCATAACAATACCTTACTTTTCTATTGAAGGTTCATCTTTTCCCTGCTTATAAGAATTTTCTGGCATATGAGTAACACATGTCCTGACACTTAAAAAAAAACCCTGAATTTATTATTTGCTGTATAATTGCTTAATTATGATTTCTATGTACAATATTTTTAAAATTTTCAATTATAAAGTATAATATTATGTTCTGTTTTTTTTTTTCCTTTCCAAATTTGGAAACTACTTGTGAATTTTTTCCCTACAGATTAGTATCCATACATGTCAAGAACTGTAACACTGAAATATTTCAACAACATATTAATACTTGTGCAAACTATCTTGATATAGATGGTGTGAAGTCTTTGTGTGGATCACAACAAACTGTGAAAAGTTCTTAAAGAGATGGGAATACCAGATCACCTGACCTGCCTCCTGAGAAATCTGTATGCAGGTAAAGAAGCAAAAGTGAGAGCTGGACATGGAACAACAGACTGGTTCCAAATCAGGAAAGAAGTATGTCAAGGCTGTATACTGTCACCCTTCTTATTTAACTTATATGCAGAGTACATCATGTAAAATGCTGGGCTGTATGAAGCATAAGCTGGAATCAAGATTGCCAGGAGAAATATTAATAACCTCAGATACGCAGATGATACCACCCTTATGGCAGAAAGTAAAGAGGAACTAAAGAGCCTCTTGATGAAAATGAAAGAGGACAGTGAAAAATCTGGATTAAAACTCAACATTCTGAAAACTAAGATCATGGCATCCCGTTCCATCACTTCATGGCAAATAGATAGGGAAATAGTGAAAACAGTGGTCAGACTTTATTTTTCTGGGCTCCAAAATCACTGCAGATGGTGACTGCAGCCACAAAATTAAAAAGACGTTTGCTCCTTGGAAGGAAAGTTATGACCAACCTAGAGAGCATATTAAAAAAGCAGAGACATTACTTTGCCAACAAAGGTCCATCTAGTCAAAGCTTTTCCAAAAGTCATGTTTTTTCCAATAGTCATGTATAGATGTGAGAGTTGGAGTATAAAGAAAGCTGAGCACTGAAGAATTGATGCTTTTGAACTGTGGTGTTGGAAAAGACTCCTTGAGAGTCCCTTGGACTACAAGGAGATCCCACCAGTCCATCTTAAAGTAAATCAGTCCTGAATATTCACTGGGATGTTGAAGCTGAAACTCCAATACTTTGGCCACCCGATGCCAAGAACTGACTCATTGGAAAAGACCCTGATGCTGGGAAAGACTGAAGGCAGGAGGAGAAGGGGACGACAGAGGACAAGATGGTTGGATGGCATCACGGACTCAATGCACATGAAGTTGAACAAGCTCTGGGAGTTGGTGATGGACATGGAAGCCTGGTGTGCTGCTGTTCATGGAGTCGCAGAGAGTCAGACATAACTGAGCAATTGAACTGAACTGAACTGACAGATGCTGTGAAATTGATCAAATTTTATTTTTCCAGAGTAACCTTCTGATATGCTTTTAAAATAATTCGCTCTTCCCAGTCATTTAAATTTTAACCTTTATTGTGTTCTTAATTTAAAAATATGGTTTAATCTCTGAATTTCCTTTGCTATTGAATTATTTTGCTTGTTTAATCTCTGGATTGCTTTCATAACAGCTTAATGATTTTAGTTTTGTGTTCTGATAACAGTAAGACAAGGCATTCTATATTATTTTTTTTTTGCATCTTCTCTATGTTAACTCTTTTAGAGAAGCTTGAAAATATTTTTGTCAGACACATCCAAAAACCCCACTGACTTTTAAAATTGTGTTTGTTATTAATTTGGAGAGAATGCACACTTCAGAATTTAATTTTCATTCAAGTTAATAAATTCTACTTACATCTCTTAATGCAACTCTAATGTCCCTAATATAATATTGCTTCCCTGGTGGCTCAGAGGGTAAAGCATCTGCCTGCAATGCAGGAGACCTGGGTTCAATCCCTGAGTCAGGAAGATCCCCTGGAGAAGGAAATGGCAACCCACTCCTGGAAAATCCCATGGATGGAGAAGCCTGGTAGGCTATAGTCCAGGGGGTCACAAAAAGTCAGACACTATTGAGTGACTTCACTTTCATTTTCAAATATTTTAAAACTGTAATCATATAGTCTGTGAAGATTTCTTGATCAATTTATTCTTATTTACATTTTTGTTTTCATTGTGTCTAAAATTATTTTGAAGTAGTTCTGATGTAGTACAATAAGGAAAATATTAATTTTTGCCTTGAAAGTTAACCATTTCATTATTACTACTTATTAGATCAAAAACTTTTAGATCTACTGTATTTTCATGCTAAGAATTTATGTTATGGTTTCCAAATAGTAAATATTACATTTTTTTACCTATGATGATTATGTCATATTAACTTTTCTTCATACTTTGACTTAAAATTTCTAGTGAAAATTCTGAATAAAGAGGTGATAAAATGGCTTCCATTGTTTTATTATTTTAGTCTTGTTTTGTTTCATTTTAAAAGAATTTTTATGATCAGATTTATGTGGGAACATTTTCTTATTGATTCAAGTCCTGTTATAAACATTATTTGATGAAATCTGCAGATTTTTTTTTTTTGAGGATTTTAGAGATCTTTGCTTTTGCATAAATGCTAAGTCTATACATTTTTTCCTTCTTCTCTGCTTTTAGGAGTTCTTATTCTTTCATCCATTCAATATTATCTGTCACAATCCTATTGCATGTTGTTTTTTTTTGTTTTATGTTTGTTTGGTATTTTTTTGCTGCTTCGAAACACTTTCAAGCACTTCTCTAGGTAAACATGGTTTCCCCTTAATTTTAGAGCCAAGTTCATGAACATTTGAAACCTATTTACTGCACATAATACTAAAAAATGAACTTAGTTTGCTGCTGTGCTCTTGATGAGTGTGTTTCTCAGATGTCTGACTATCGGGCAAATACAGAGGTGATTAAATGAGTGGAAATAGTTTAGAGGATCTATGTAGATTATGATTGTTCAGTTCAGTTCAGTTCAGTCGCTCAGTCGTGTCTGACTCTTTGCGACCCCATGAATCGCAACACACCAGCCATCCATCAGCCATCTTATCCTCTGTCGTCCCCTTCTCCTCCTGCCCGCAATCCCTCCCAGCATCAGGGTCTTTTCCAATGAGTCAACTCTTCACATGAGGTGACCAAATTATTAGAGTTTCAGCTTCAGCATCAATCCTTCCAATGAACACCCAGGACTGATCTCCTTCAAAATGGACTAGTTGGATCTCCTTGCAGTCCAAGGGACTCTCAAGAGTCTTCTCCAACACCACAGTTTAAAAGCATCAATTCTTTGGCACTCAGCTTTCTTCACAGTCCAACTCTCACATTCATACATGACCATTGGAAAAACCATAGCCTTGACTAGATGGAACTTTGTTGGCAAAGTAATGTCTCTGCTTTTGAATATGCAATCTAGGTTGGTCATAACTTTCCTTCCAAGGAGTAAGCATCTTTTAATTTCATGGCTGCAATCACCATATGCAGTGATTTTGGAGCCCCCCAAAATAAAGTCTGTTACTGTTTCCACTATTTCCCCATCTATTTCCCATGAAGTGATGGGACCAGATTATGGCTGAGGAAGACTGTTTTAAAGAAACATCCAGTATCAAGATTCATCCTATAATAAAATAATCTGGGTCTGCATCTGTTCTGCCAGAAGAAATAGTTCTCCTGCTTTGCTTTTTATTATATAGTTGATAGCTTACCACAAATAAGCTTTTATTTAAGGCTAATGAATTAAAATGCATGTGAGAGAGAAACTTAAAAAAAAAAATTGAGCAAATCAATGAACAAATGGATGAAGCAAAGAGAGAAAGGAAGAGGGGGGGATGGGGAGAGGAAGGAAGAAAACAGAGGGAAAATGTCATATTTTAATGTGCTGCAGAAAACAAAAAGGTCAGTGCCTCTCTATTGAATCACCCTGATAAAATTATCCTGAATAATTTTGCATTTGTGAAAAATTGAACTAAGGCCATCTTCCAAGGAGTTATGATACATATATGCACACAGACACAGACAGACAGACAGACACACACACACACATACACACAAATACAAAGGAACCCAAAGCAACCGGTGGAAGTTAAAACTGTCTTCTAATGGAAAGAGCTCTCTGGCTCCACTGCCAACATAATTTATTAAAAATCTTCTTATCAACATCTCTGTTAACCTTCTCTGGGTGGAAATTTTTAAAACTTACAAAAGAGATCAATGCTAATTAGAACAACTATTGCAAGTTTGTACTTCTCTTTGAAATCTAACAAAATGGGTCTCTAAACAATGAATGTACAGTAGAAACAATTCCAACAGATTTAAACAGCCATCTGGAGTAGTTATCATGTTCCTTATATGCTTCCATTCTTTTACTATCACTCTTGCTGATATAGGGGCTTATTTCCTCCAAATTACACCAGATCCTTAATTTAAGAACGCCCAGATCCTTAATTTATCTCTGGACTCCCTGATCTGGTGGAGGGACAAGGGTGTCTGGTGTGCTGCAGTCCATGGGATCTCAAAAAGTTAAACATGACTTAGCCACTGAACAACAACAAAAATTCCATCACCTTCCTCTTTCAATCTCTCACATTGTTTTGCTTTCATCCTTTATTTCTTCATTGGTTCAGCAACTTGCATTGAGACTGTATTAATAATGCCTTTTAACAATAATAATATCCTCTCTTTTACAGTTGAGGCACTACAAACATTGCGGCTATCTGGCTCCAGTTTCTTAGTGAAATAATGGTAGAACTCTAAAGAAAAGTACAGGTCTCCTGGTAGTCATTTGTTTATTTCTAAAGTCACTCTCCCTATTATTTCCACCTGGAATCCTGTAGCCCACAAGATCAAAATCACATGCCTTAAACTGGAGAAGCCAGATCCTCTGAGAACTGGTGCCGGTCTGACTTTCTAATGTCCTATTACTCTACTTATATTCATGTACCTTTGACATCTATTGCTGTTTCCTTTACTTCCTTCCCTATGTTAATTAGTTTAACTGAGAAGACTAGACTGTAGCAGAGATATAGGCAGCTTGCTTGGGGCTGGTGCACGGGGATGATCCAGAGAGATGATATGGGGTGGGAGGTGGGAGGGGGGTTCATGTTTGGGAACTCATGTACACCCGTGGTGGATTCATGTCAATGTATGGCAAAACCAATACAGTATTGTAAAGTAAAATAAAGTAAAAATAAAAATTAAAAAAATAATAATAATAATTTCTCAGTCAAGGCTACTAAATCTAAGCTCTCCTTTTTCCAAATGAAAGCTTGATTTGAAGTTCCTACACCCTGGAACAGAGATGAGGGCATGACCCCTCCTTTACTATCAGCTCCCCTTTCACTGTGTTTGCTCCATTTTTGACAGTGAGCAAGAAGACCCCTTAAGGGTTTAATCATGTAATGGATATGACAATCTCTCTACCTCCTTTTTGATGATCTCTAAAACTTCTACCTTCTCATCTGTTGACTCAATGTAGGTCAATAGGAGCCTTGCTGGTGAGAGATTTAACCACAATCCTTTCTTACTAGGTATTTGTGATGTTAAAGAAATATTAATGACGCTTGTTAAAGAATGGGAAGACCATTTTCATTTAAGAAGGGTCATCATGATAGTTGAAGGGACCACTGCACTGGGGAGGAGAAAGACTGGATTCGATTCCAAAGACAATAAGGAAAAGTGAATGCTTATAGCCAAGGAGAAGTAGGGTGGGAGTCCGTGGATGGAAAATTACTAAGATGAAATATCAGGGATAAGTGGGAATTCTTAATAAAATGACCTTTTTGTTCCTTAGAAGAAAAGCTGTGACAAACCTAAACAACGTATTAAAAAGCAGAGACATTTCTTTGCCGACAAAAGTCCATGTGATCAAAGCTATGGCTTTTCCAGTAGTCATGTATGGATGTGAGAGTTGGATCAAAGAAGGTTAAGTATCAAAGTATTGATTTTTTTGAACTGTGGTGTTAGAGAAGACTCTTGACAGTCCCGGGGATTGCAAGGAGATCAAATCAGTAAATGTTAAAGGAAATCAACCCTGAATATTCATCGGAAGGACTGATGCTGAAGCTGAAGCTCCAGTACTTTGGCCACCTGATGCAAAGAGCCAACTCATTATAAAAGACCCTGATGCTGGGAAAGGTTGACAGCAGGAGGAGGGGATGACAGGGGATGCGATGGTTGGATGGCATCACCAATTTGATGGACATGAGTTTGAGCAAGTTCAGGGAGTCAGACACAACTGAGCCACTGAAAAGCAACAATAAGGATTGCTACTGAAAGAAGGCCAGGGGTATCAGACATACCTGGGGAATGTGGTGGAGGATGAGATATCTGATTTCACACTAAAGGTGATCAAAATCATGGATGGGGAATTCTGACTAAAGAGACTTAACAGGATTTTTATCGAAATTGGATAATAAGAAATGAATATAGAAGCCCCAAAGCCCAGGCACATGTGAAAAAAACAAACAAACAAACAAAAAAAAACACCTCAGGGGAGTTTGAGTAAAATTTGCCCAAGGAGAGTATTTTCACCAGTGGTCCCTTGTGAGACTGACTGCCTGCTTTCCCAAGACTACAGTGATCTCCAGCTTGACCACAGACCCAGTTTCATCCACTCACTAGCCTTGATCACTGGCAAAGCACACTTTCTCTTAATCTCTGAAAACACAGGGGATCAAGCCATCATACTCCTCTGCTTTCTCATTTTCTCCAGTTTCTGTCATTTCCAGTCAGGTTAGCAAACCCTTTGGCTCCTCAGTGAACCAACCTCAACTCAGCACGTGTTTTTCCCTTTGAACTTATACCATTTCCCTAGAAACCCCAGGAAGGAACACTTTGATTTTACCCCAGTGAGATCTGCATCAGACTTGTGATGTGCAGAAGTATAAAATAATAGGTCTGTCTCAGTTTGAGCTGCTAAATTTCTGGTAATTTGTTATAATAGTAACTGAAAAACATGTAGTATTCTTTCAATGTGATCCTTCCACATTGTTGTCCCATTGATTCTTCTTAAATGATACTTCTTGGGTAGTTGTACACTATATGATTGGCTGGATTTATAACAGATACTTCTCTAAATCTAGAATGGATTTCTTGGTGCCCTTATTCTGACATGTAATCTCTGGTTTCCAATTCTAGGAAATTCTGTACTTTCTGAACAAAGTCTCCTTAATATTATTTTCTCATTTCAGAATCCTACCCATCTGAGATGGATAATTTTAATATTTCAGTCTGACTATACCACTGGATACCCAGGTAACTAGTTTAACATTGTTTTTTGTTTGTTTGTTTGTTTGCTGTTTTGATGTGTCTGTAAGGTTACTTCTGGAAGAGATTATCATTTGAATTGGTGAACTAAGTAAATCCGAAGTAAATCAGATTTGTTTTTTTCTTGCCCAACACAAAGTCTTCACAGATTTCTTTGATTGTTCTAGTGACCAAAAAGTCATTAGTACAAAATCTAGTAATGCAAATATGAGGTATCTAGAAAAATGGTCCAGATGAACTTATTACCAGGACAGGAATAGAGATGCAGATATAGAGAACAGACATGTGAATATGGGAAGGGAAAACGGAGGGTGAGATGAATTAGGAGAGTGGGACTGACATATATACACTACTGGGTATAAAATAGATAGCTAGTAAGAACCTGCTGTATAGCACCAGGAACTCAACTTGGTGCTCTGTGATGACCTAGATGGATGGGATAAGGGTGCATGGTGTAAGGGAGGCTGAAGAAGGGGGTATGCTGCTGCTGCTGCTAAGTTGCTTCAGTTGTGTTTGACTCTGTGCTTCCCCATAGATGGCAGCCCACCAGGCTCCATCCCTGGGATTCTCCAGGCAAAAATACTTGGAGTCAGTTGCCATTTCCTTCTCCAATGCATGAAAGTGAAAAGTGAAAGTGAAGTCGCTCAGTCGTGTTGTCCAAGTCTTAGCGACCCCATGAACTGCAGCCTACCAGGCTCCTCGGTCCATGGGATTTTCCAGGCAAGAGTACTGGAGTGGGGTGCCATGTATATATGTATAGATATAGCTGATTCAGTTTATTATTCAGGACAAAAAAAAAAAAAAACCTGACACAACATTGTAAAGCAGTTATGCTCCGATGAAAAATAAAATAATTTTTAAAAAAGAAAAAAAAGAGGTTAAGTAGTGGTATGATGATAAACAAATGAAAAAAAAAAATCTATTTGGGGAATTTCCTGGCAGTCCAATGGTTAGGACTCCACACTTCCACTTCAATCCCTCCCTGATCTGGGAACTAAGATCTTGACAGCCTCGAGGTACAGTTAAAAAAAAAAAAACAAAACATGTATTTGCTGATGTCAATGGCTTCCTTTTTGGCCACTTTCAAGGTATTATTATTGACAGTCACCTCTAAAATTCCTGAATAACTATCAGTTAACTCTCATGACCTAGGACAAATAGGCTATAATATACCACCAGAACTTTGAAAGGTATGTACTTAGTCACTCAGTTGTGGCCAACCCTTGTGAGCCTGTGGACTGCAGCCTGCTAGACTCCTCTATCCATGGGGATTGTCCAAGAAAGAATACTGGGATGGGTTGCCATGCACACCTCCAGGGGATCCTCCCAACCCAGGGATTGAACCCAGATCTTCTGTATTGCAGGCAGATTCTTTATCATCTGAGCCACCAGTGAAGCCCTTAAGGAGTATATGTATTTTTAGGCCATGAGGGTGGTGTCTCCATAATGGAATTAGTGACCTTAAAAGAAAAGAGGGAGAGAGATCAAAGAATCAGAACAAAAAAGTTCTTAAATTTATATGAAAATACAAAAGACTCCAAATAATCAAAGCAGTTTTAAGAGAGAGAACAAAGCACCAGGTATCACACACTCTGATTTCAAACAATTTATATTGCAAAGGTACAGTCATCAAAACAGTATGGTATTGGTACAAAGACAGACACACAGATGTCAGTACCTATATCAAAACAGTATGGTACTGGCACAAAAACAGAATATAGAACTCAGAAATAAACCCATGCTTATATGGTAAAATAATCTATGACAGAGGAGGAATATACAACAGGGGAAAGAAAAGAAAAAAATAAAATAAAATACACATATTAAATGATTTTTACCCCCATTAGTCATGTACAGAGCTGGAGAAGACTCTTGAGAGTCCCTTGGACTGTAAGGAGATTAAGCCAGCTAATCTAAAAGGAAATCAACCCTGAATATTCTTTGGAAGGACTGATGCTGAAGCTGAATCTCCAATACTTTGGCTACCATATGTGAAGAGCCAACTCATTGGAAAAGACCCTGATGCTGGGAAAGATAGAAGGGAGGAGGAGTGGGTAGCAGAGGATGAGATGGTTAGATAGTATCACCAACTCAACGGGCATGAATCTGAGCAGTGAAGGACAGGGGAGCCTGGCACGCTGCAGTTCATGGGGTCACAAAGAGTCAGATATGACTAAGCAATTGAACAACAACAGCATATATTAAATATATGTATTAAATGCATATTATATACTGGACATATGTCAAATTCATACTATATATTATGTATAAATTATTTAATAAAATCTATTAAATAAAACACCTCAGACAATAAGGATAGTATTGAAGCAGGAATTTCAGCTCCTTATACAAAAAGGGGTGGTGAGGATTTTTCCATACTATAAAACAAAACTTTTATTATTATTTGGATTAAGAATGATGCACAATTATGAACATATGAACTATTTATAATCAATATTTGGGTGCTTTAAATTATAATAGATACAAAGTTAGAATGTGAAGCTTGATGGGCGGAACTTAGTATCAATTCTTGTTGTTCAATCACTCAGTCATATCTGACTCTTTGCGACCCTATGGACTGCAGCATATGAGGCTTCCCTGTCCATCACCATCTCATGGAGCTTGCTCAGACTCATGACCATTGAGTTGGTGATGTCATCCAACCATTTCATCTTCTGTCTTCCACTTCTCCTCCTCCCTTCTATCTTTCCCAGCATCAGGGTCTTTTCCAGTGAGTTGGCTCTTTGCATCAGGTGGCCAAAGTATTGGAGCCTCAGCTTCAGCATCAGTCCTTCCAATGAATATTCAGGATCGGTTTCCTTTAGGACTGACTGGTTGGATCTCCCTGAAGTCCAAGGGACTCTCAAGAGTCTTCTCCAGCACCACAGGTCAAAAGCATCAATTCTTTGACACTCAACATTTTATATGGTCCAACTCTCACATCCATACATGACTACTGGAAAAACCATAGCTTCGACTATATGAATCTTTGTCAGCAAAATAGTGTTTCTGTTTTTTAATATACTATCTAGCTTTTCCATAGCTTTCCTTCTAAGGAGCAAGCATTTTTAACTTCATGACTGCAGTCACCTGTCCACAGTGATGTTGCAGCCCAAGAAAATAAAAGTCAGTCACCGTTTCCATTGTTTCCCCATCTATTTGCCATGAAGTGATGGAACCAGATGCCATGATGTTAGATTTTGAATGGTGAGTTTTAAGTCAGCTTTTTCACTCTCTTCTTTCTCATTCATCAAGGGGCTTTTTAGTTCCTCTGCACTTTCTGCCATTAGGTTTGTTTCATCTGCATATCTGAGGTTATTGATATTTCTCCTGGCAATCTTGATTCTGGCTTGTGCTTCATCCAGTCCAGCACTTCTCATGATGTACTCTTAAATAAGCAGGGTGACAGTATACAGCCTTCCTCCTTTCCTGATCCGAAACAAGCCTGTTGTTCCATGTCCAGTTCCAACAGTTGCTTCTTGACCTGCATACAGATTTCTTAGGAGGCAGGTAAGGTGCTCTGGTATCTCTACCTCTTGAAGAATTTTCTACAGTTTACTGTGATCCACACAGTCAAAGGCTTTAGCGTTTGGCTTAAAGTCAATCATTTCTAACCCCTTCATTTTACAGAAAGGCATGAAATTGATAGTGAAAGTAGAAGTGTTATTGTCCAACTTTTTGTGACCCCACCAGTCTCCTCTGTCCATGGAATTTTCCAAGCAAGAATACTAGAGTGGTATGCCATTCTCTCTCCAGGAAGCTTCCCAACCTGGGGATAGAACCCAGGCGTCCTGCATGACAGGCCAATTCTTTACCATCTGATGAGTATCAAATAGACAAATGCCTTTGCCTTTAATCAAATTGCAAGTTTATACTTCAGCTATTACCTCTAGATATCTGGGTGCTTTGTTATTGTATTAACAGCTCATGTGAATAGAAATAACTGAGTAATGTTAGAAAAATAACATTTACCTTTATACTCTTGTATGATTTTATTCTTCAGATTTTTTTTAGAGTTTTATGAGGGAAACTAGTTTGACTTAATTTTCAAAGTGATTATTTTATTTTATTTTTTGGCTTTGCTGGGTCTTTGTTGTTGCATGGGCTTTGCTCCAATTGTAGCATTTGTTCATATGTTTTTTTAAGGGACGCAAACAAGGGGGGAAAAAGGGTGATAGCATGCATTTTCAGGAGGGCAAAATGGAAGTAGAAAGATCACTAAAGAGAATGTTGTGATAGTTCACAGCTGAAATAACTCTGGTAACACTGAAAAAGGTAAGAAATGATTGGATGGAGTGTACTTTGGAAAGGTGTAGCTAACAGGACATGGTGGTATATTACCTAAAGATTTTGAAGGAAAGAACAAATTTGAAGATGGCCACTAGGTTTCTGATGTGAGATGCTGATTCAATGATAATGCCATTTACTGAGGTGGAAAAAAAAGTCATGTGAAGGTTTTTAATTTAGACTTCTCTTTTGGATACATTAACTGTGATATTTCCAAAGCATGCTAGTGATGCATTCAATCTTAAGTTCAGATGAAAAATGATGCATTGAAGTTTAATGAGTGAATGTTTGGTTGCTAAGGCTGAAGCTCCAATACTTTGGCCACCTAATGTGAGGAGCCAATTCATGGAAAAGACTCTGATGCTGGGAAAGATTGAAAGCAAAAGAAGGGAGTGACAGAAGATGAGATGGTTAGATAGCATCACCAACTCAGTGGACATGGATCTGAGCAAACTCGAGGAGATATAGTGGAGGACAGAGGATCCTGGTGTCAACTTAAAAAGATGTACAAGTTTCAGGTCAAGTTTTATTTGGGGCAAAATGAAGCCTGCAGCCTGGGAGGCAGCATCTCAGATAGCTCTGAGTGACTGCTCCAAAGTGGAAAGAAAATATACAAGGTTTTGGTGAAGGGGGAGTTCAGTACCATGAAGCACTCATTTTACAAAAGGATTTTTGTTAGTCATGAGGATCTGTTGTCACCATGAAGGGATTTAATGCTTCTCTAGATATGAGTAGATGCAAGGATGGAGATCAGAAAATCTGTTCCTAAAAATATCCAACTATCTAAAGACCTGTCCTAGCAGATTCCCTGGAGCATAGAGTGCCTCACTCTACCCTGAACTCCCTCAGGGGTTGTTTCAGATCAACAGCTATAGCATCATGGAGTTCAGTCTCCTTAGAGGCAGATGGGAAATGCCTTTGTGGTTCATTTGTTGGCAATGCCCTCGATAAGTGCCAATTTGTAGTTGACACTGGCATCCTGCAGTCCATGGCATCACAAGGAGTTGTATACAACTTAGCAACTGAACAACAACAACAATGCTTGGAAAGCTACAAAACTTAATAAGATCAGTTAGAAAATGGAACAGGAGAGAAAACAGTCTCAAAACATGAGCTCTAAGCTACTGCAAAAATGCTCACTAGAGTGCCTTTAAATAAACAAACACATATTGAAAGGTAAAAGAGCAAAACAAAACCAACACACACACATACTCACACACCAGCTCACCCACACATTGCATACATCTCGCAAACATTCACACACGTTCACACTGTCTCATACATTTGAGGGGAGGGGGATGGAAGAAGAGAACTACTGACAGTGCTGTATATTTAGGTAGTTTAAATACATCATTTTATTTAATTTTCATAAGAACAAGATATATGTGAAATAAAGAACCCAACAATGATGACTGAGGCAATCTAGTTGCTGGAATATGGGGGAAATTAGGACATATTTTTAATACAATTCATCTGCCCAATGCACAGTGAGGCCAAACAAACCTGAAACGTTAGAGACTGGAGCAGAGAAAGGTTTATTGCAGATTCATGCATGGAGACTGGTGGCTCAAGTTCCCCAAAGCCCTGAGATCTGTGAAGGGTTTTAGCAAAGCATTATTTATTTATTTATTATTTTTTTAATTAGAGGATAATTTCTTAACAACATCATGATGGTTTTTGCCATATATCAACATGAATTGGCTATATCCCTTCCCTTTTGAACCCTCCTAGCATTTTTAAAGACCAGGTGTATTTGATTAGGGTATTTGATCAGCTTGTCAGAAAGTGAAAAGTGAAAGTTGCTCAGTTGTGTCTGATTCTTTGTGACTATACAGTCCATGGAATTCTCCAGGCCAGGATACTGGAGTGGGTAGCCTTTCCCTTCTCCAGGGTATCTTTCCAACTCAGGGACTGAACCCAGGTCTCCCACATTGCAGGCAGATTCTTTACCAGCTGAGCCACAAGGGAAGCCCTCAGCTTGTTGGGGGAGTTTGCAATTCCCTTGGTTCTGTCTCGCCGCATCAAAAATTTGAAGCGATAGACAGACCAGTGTTACAGCTCAGTTTTATTTGGCAAGCAAAAGAAAATACATTCTGGAGGCGTGAGGGCTGGCTGACCCAAAAGATGCAAAAAGAAGTGAGGTCAGAGGCTCAATTTTGACTCCTCTTTTTATGTTTTTTCTCCTTCCCCTGAAGCTGCCCTATTTAAACTGGGTTAGCCAGGAGGGCTGTTTGTTTCACCTGAGGTTCTCACTCTTTTCCTCAAACCTTCCTTTGTTCTATTTTCATAGGCTTTCCTTTCTTTGTCTTTTAGCCACATTATTTTGGACTCCTTTCCCCTATTCTAACAACCTAACAAATTCCTGAATGTTTCTCTGGTTGACTGATGATGAGGAAAGTATCAAAGGGGCTAACATTATGAGTCCTCAGGTTCTGGAGGCCTGGGGGCTATGTGCTCTTGTCATTCAGCAGTCAATATTGGTGGAGGTTCTAGGTTCTGTAAAGCAAATCATGTAAAATTTTGCATTGAATACTGTTATTTAGGTACTTCAGAGAGAAGCTAAAGCAGAGGATATGGGGGAAGGCCTGCCACAGGAAGACCCCATCTGGTCCTGTTCAGTTACACTATTTAATGAATAAAATGCTCTAGATCTGGGGGAGAGTTTTCAGTTCTCCTCAACACTAAAAACATGTGGACTACAGTGTGAGGACTAGTATTTCCCCGGTGGCTCAGTGGTAAAGAATCTGCCTGCAATGCAAGAGCCACAGGAGATATGGGTTCAGTTTCTGGGTTGGGAAGATCCCCTGGAGGAGGAAATGGCAACCTATTCCAGTATTCTTGCCTGGAGAATCCCATGGATAGAGGGGTCTGACTGGTTACAGTCCATGAGCTTGCAGATAGTCAGGCATGACTGAATTTGCTTAGCACGCATGTATAGTGAGGTCACTTGTAACACTGACCAAGGCAGTTTCAGTAATATGATGGGGAGAGACGTTATAAGAATAAGTTCAAGGGATTTCCCTGGTGGTCCGTGACTTCATGCTCCCAGTTCAGGGGATCTGGGTTTGATCCATGTCCCCTGAACTAGAGCCCACATGCTGTAACTAAAGAGTTTGCATGCTGCAAGGAAGATCAAAGATTCTGTGTGCTGCAACTAAGTTCTGGCATAGTCAAACATATATATATATATGTAAAATATGTCAAATATATATATATATGTAAAATATGTCAAATATATATATATATGTAAAATATGTCATATATATATATATATATATATGTAAATTCAAGGAAACATGACAAATGAAAATGGGTGGACAATGAGTGGAGCCAAGCATTCTTTCAGGTTTCTCTAAGTGAGAAGTTGGGAAATACCTGGAGTGATGGGAGATCGAGGAGATACTGCAGAATATTTTGTAATATCACTTCAGAGAACATTAGATAGGATTCAACAGAGAAAACCTGAAGTTGCAGGAAGGAAAGAGATAATCACAGAAGGGTAAATACTTGCTTACCTGAGTAAATAATTGTTCATAGGACTCAGTACATATATCCAGGATTAATTCTTCTATATAAGGAAGGACAGTTCATCTATTGCAGTAAGAAAGAGTTAGGAATACTCAGGAAGAAGAGAGTAGAGATGGAGATGGAGATGGATAGGTAAATTGGAGGCTCTATAGATTAGAAAGCTTATTTTGGGTTTGTGAGTGAGAGGCAACGACTTTCAGGGTTCATGAAATTGTAAAGATTTTAGGAGAGTTAAATCTGCTTAGGAGCTATAATAGCCTTAGGAGAGAGATTGAGTGTGAGAGGTGACTAAGAGACTAGGAGCTAAAGATATATGTCTCATGGAATTAGTGCTAATTCTTTATGAAGAGAAAGCAGATAATCAGTCCTAATTATAGCTTCCTTCATGGGCCAGAGCTCCTAGGTGCTATGAATGGTGACATCCCCAGTGTTGTAAAGGGAAGGGAGGTATATGTGGATGAGATTCAGAGGAGCTCTGCATTCATCATGCAACCTGGATCCAGCCTGAACTCAATGAAGCTCCTTTAATCTAGCTATAACAGGTGAGGATTGAAATATTTCCTGCCATATCAATAAACCAAGATGTCATAGTCATCACAATTCCAGCCCTCCAGGGCACTCAGGAAGGAGAAGAATCCTTACATCAACAGCCATCAGGCTGCTTTCACTCCTTACAGGGAACCCTGAGGAACTCAGGATGTGAAGACATAGGACGCTCGCCTTGGGTAGATGAGATGATTACGAAAGGAATGATTTAGTGAGCTCAAAGTCTTGCATCTTCCCATACACAGGAAAGCACTATATTCCTTAACTCAAAATATCTTGCTTTCTTTAATTCACAATATTCTTTTGATGTTCAGATTACCTGCCCTTTGTTACAAACATATATTTCTATATAATCTGACTCCTCCCCACCTCTGGCTACCCTTCCCTACCTCCCTCCCAACTCCCTTGCCATCCACATTCCTGGAACAGCTCTCTCAGGATCCCTTGAGATGCTGTCCCCTGGGCTTGAAGTCCTAAAAATTCCCACCAGATAAAACAACTCTCAACTTTTAGGTTGTGACTATTTTTTTTCAGTTGACAGAGGTATGGATGCTCATTGAGAAAGATAGTTAAAACTAAAGCCTCTAGAGCTCAAATTTAATCATGAAATTTTCTTCATGTGAGTCATCAAATCTATGGGAAAAAGTGTGAAAAAGACTTATCAGTATCTAAAATAGGGATGGATTTCAAGTATTTTCTACTGCTGCAGCTGTGGTTGGGATTGCTAATCAGTCAAGTTCTTCTAGATGGGTTTTTTGGAGTGGTGTACCTCCTGGCACTCCAATTAGCATCTGCTTATCAGCATCAAGAAAAAAGAAAACTCCCCCTGTGACTCTCATCCTTCAGAAGACTTCTATTACTTTGTCTAATCAGTTCAGTTCAGTCGCTCAGTCATGTCTGACTTTGCTACCCCATGGACTGTAGCACGCCAGGCCTCCTTGTCCATCACCAACTCCCGGAGTTTGCTCAAACTCATGTCCATTGAGTCGGTGATGCCATCCAACCATCTCAACCCCTGTCATCCACTTCTCCTGCCTTCAATCTTGCCCAGCATCTGGATCTTTTCCAGTGAGTCATTTCTTTGCCTCAGA
The DNA here is from genome assembly GCF_014754425.2 of Oryx dammah. NCBI lineage: Eukaryota > Metazoa > Chordata > Mammalia > Artiodactyla > Bovidae > Oryx > Oryx dammah. Next base: position 105,780,581 of record NW_024070187.1, on the reverse strand, counting down.
TGGCCAAGGTATTGGAGTTTCTGCTACAGCATCAGTCCTTTCAATAAATATTCAGGACTGATTCTGGTTGGGTCTCCTAGCAGTCCAAGGGACTCTCAAGAGTCTTCTCCAACACCACAGTTCAAAAGCATCAATTCTTTGGTGCTCAGCTTTCTTTATAGTCCAACTCTCACATCTGTACCTGACTATTGGAAAAACCATAGCTTTGACTAAATGGACTAGCGTTGGCAAAGTAATGTCTCTGTTTTTTATTATGCTGTCTACGTTGGTCATAGCTTTTCTTCCAAGGAGCAAGAATCCTTTAATTTCATGGCTTCAGTCATCATCCACAGTGATTTTGGGGCCCCCCAAAATGAAGTCTGTCACTGTTTTCATTGTTTCCCCATTTATTTGCCATGAAATGGTGGGACTGGATGCAATGATCTTAGTTTTCTGAATGCTGAATTTTAAGCCAAATTTTTCATTCTCCTCTTTCACTTTCATCAAGAGGCTCATTAATTCCTCTTTGCTTTCTGCCATAAGGGTGGTGTCATCTGCATATCTGAGGTCACTGGTATTTCTCCCAGAAATCTTGATTCCAGCTTGTGGTTCATCCAGCCCAGCATTTCGCATGATGTACTCTGCAAATAAGTTAAATAAGCAGGGTGACAATACACAGCCTTGACATACTCCATTCCTGATGTGGAACTAGTCTGTTGTTCCATGTCCAGTTCTAACTGTTGCTTCTTGACATGCATACAGATTTCTCAGGAGACAGGTAAGGCGGTCTGGTATTCCTATCTCTTTAAGAATTTTCCACAGATTGCTGCTGTCTAATACACATGTTGAATTGAATAAACCCCAAATGAGTGCCTGGTTTCCCCTCAACCCTAGCACCTCAACTTGCTTTTGTCATCTGAAAAAAAAAAAAAGTACAACCTAAAAATTTAGGTGGTTTAGTTGCTAAGTTGTGTCCAACTCTTGAGACCTCATGGATTGTAGTCTACCAGGCTCTTCTATCCATGGAATTCTCCAGGAGTGAATACTGGGGTGGGTTGCCATTTCCTTCTCCAGGTTATCTTCCTGACCCAGGGATTGAGTTTGGGTCTCCTGCATTGCAGATGGATTGGAAATAAGTTTTATTTGTCAGACTTGCTGATAACTTAAACCTGGGAAACAGCCTTTCAGATAGCTCTGAGGGACTGCTCTGAAAAGGTAAGGGAGGAACCAGGATATATAGGTATTTTGTGTGGAAAAAAAAAGAGAGAAACACCAAAAGATTACTATTTATGACCAATCAGCAATCTCACATTAATAAATATATAATAACACTTTTATACAGAGGATGAGATGTTTGGATGGCATCACTGACTCAATGGACATGGTCTTGGGTGGACTCCAGGAGCTGGTGATGGACAGGGAGGCCTGGCGTGCTGCAGTCCATGGGATCACAAAGAGTTGGACAGGAGTGACTGAATTGAACTGATGTATGGGAAAATGCAACGGGCTCCCAGAAATCATTCCTTTGATAAGCATCTTCTCTATCTAGGGCCAGCATCCTGTTCTTCCCATCCTGAATCCCCTCAGGTTGCATAGTCAGAATGACTGACTGCAAGGGCTGCTGGCTTGATGGCCAAAACATCTTTTGTTTACTAATAGAGTGGGTGATGTTCTTTATCCATACCTTCATAGCCCTTCTAGTTTCAAGAAATCACTCCTTGATTTTCATTATATACCAAATCTAGTAGATCAATTTACTTTCTGGTTCTATATTTAAAATGAGACCACAATATTTTCCCTTTTGACTGCCTCCACCACAACTCCCGGGTCCACATCTTTGCCATAATGAGCCCAGATTTCTTTCACTAGCCTCCCAATGTTTGTTCTGAAGTCTCTGTAGACTGTTCCTGGCACAGAAATCAGAGGATCCTTTACAGGTAGGTTCAGATCATTCTCTGCTCACAGTCCTCCCATGGATTCTCATCTCACCTCTTATATAAAAGCCAAACACCTTCCAGTGGCCTATCTGGCCTGCATGACTTGTGACCTCCTCTCCTCCCCCTTTATTTATTTTATTTTATTTTGGCTTAACTGCTGGGCATGTGGAATTTCCCTGACTAGGGATTGAACCAGTGCCCCCTGCCATGGAAGCACAGGGTCTTAACCACTGGACTACAAGGGAAGTCCTGGCCTCTCCTTTCTGACCTCAGCTAGGCTTCTCTCCTTTGCTCATGGAGGTCAGATATCCTAGCCTTTCCTGTTCTTCCCTCTGCCAGGAAATGTTCTCCTTAGAGAGCACAAGTTAAGCCTCTCCCTCTCTGTCTCAAATGTCACCTTCATACCCTTTCCACTTACCCCTCAAGCCCTCGAATCCTCTTAACCTCCTTTATACTTTGCCTAGAATTTATGATCATCTGACATAGATTGCATTTAGACTCTTTTCTGTCTATTGTCTGCTCCCCTTGCCCCCCAGTTATATGAATTCCATTCTAAGAATGCAGGAATTTTGATTAATATTCAGCCCCTCTCACCTAAACGACCCCTAGCTCATAGAAGATCCTCAAAAAATAAATGTAAGAATTAATGAATTTGCAAACCCCCATCTGAGCAACATCCTTACCTGAGCAAGTTATTTTTGAAAATGCAATATGCTTGTGGAGTCCAGTTTGATCCAGTTTGCAATCATGGGAGTGAAAGAATTTCCTTTTGGAGGCAATTGTATAAGCCATCAGCTCCCGTGAGGGTGCTTTTATCAGCTCTGAAAGCAAGTTTTGCCATTCATCAGCTGTTTGCAGGAGGAATGAGCCAACATTTCTGTGTTCTGCATCCGCACCTCCCCACCCCCCGGCTGCTTCCCCCTGAGAGATTTGCAGTTCCAGGAAGATCCTGCCTTCTGCAGCATGCCCTGCTAGCAGGCTGTGCCATCTGCAGCAGAAAAGGTTACACTCAGTCACTTGTTGTTGCAATATGCACCCACGGCATCTATTTTTCTCTCTCACTTTTTTTCTTCACTTGACCCGAGTTAATCCTCTCATTATCTGCCTCCCACTTGGATCAAATCCCCCTTCAGCTTCTTATTCTGGCTCTGCACTTGCCAGCCTCCCCAGGGACTTTGCAAGAGCCAGTGTTTAAAGACCACCCTTTAAGTCCCAGACCTAATGGGCAGCCAAAGAACAAAGAAGAGTGAGCTACTTTCCAAGGAAACAGCACTGCTGAGAGTCCTCCTTCTAAGAATGCCCCCTCTTGTCTGCAGAAATCTAAACTTAAATATTAATGAAGAGAAGGAGCCAGGCCAGAACTAATATTTGTGGAAATATGCTTTGTGTCAACAATGGGGCTGGGTACATTTTTCATTATTTCAAATAACGGCTGTATGTAGATCACAAATTAAGTAAAAAACATCCCCATGTAAAATGTTCCATTTTAAAAAGAAAAAAGAGCATGGCCATCTCCTGTTCAAAACTGTTAGGTGGCTTACCATTGCTCACAGACTGAAATTCCAGGGCCTAACCATGCCCATCTAAGGCCTGACCTTCAGCCCTACTCCATTTGCTTCTCCCCACCCACCCACCCCTCTATCCAGCAATGGGACCTCACATGTTTTTGCAAAAACTAGCATCTATTCATTTACTGTTTCATCTGCATTCCGTGTTCTTCTCTTCTCCCTACTATAATCATTTGGTTCACAGGGGCCACTTAAAAAAATGCACAACATGAGAGCTGTGAGTCAAGTTTTATTTGAAGCAAATTGAGGACAATAGCCTGGGAAACAGCATTCCAGATAGCTGTGAGAAAATGCTTCAGAGAAGTACAAAGGAGGTCAGTATTTATGTGATTTTGGTAACAAGGGAATACATGCACCAAGCACATATTTTTTTGCAGAAGGTTTCTCTTGGTCCTGAGGAACAGACATCACCATGAAGGACTTTTGTGTTTTTCTGGTTATGAGGAGATATAAGAATTGGGCTCACACAATTGGTTCCTGAAAATATCTAAGGATCTGAAGACCTGTTCTGCCAGTTTTTCTCAGATCACAGAGTGCCTTATTTTTGCTCTCTACCCTGAACTCCTTTCAGGGGGTGTTGAAAATCAATAGCTATAGGTAGATAGCATATGCCTATGGTAAGTGCCAATTTGTAATTGACAACAATCTCTCTTCTTCAAGGCCCTAAAGTATCATCTTTCCAAAATGATCTTATCTGACCACTCTACAGGGTGACCTCCAAATCTGGAAACAGACCTGGAAAATGCATAATCCATGGTTTATTGACATTGAATTTCAACATAAGGTGAAATAATATTATTTGAATTACTAGTCTTTGCAATCCCCTTGTTTTTCAGCTGCATCTCTCCCCTCAGTCACTCTCTGTCCTGCTTTGCTATTCTACATTCTTTATATTTTCAATGTATTTTTAAGTTATGTTCCCTGAGGGTATAGTCTAGTTATGTTTACTGCCAGCTCTCTGGAGTCTTAAAAAATGCTGGAATAGAACTGATACCAGATAAATATAGTTTGAGGAATGAAAGGAGCAAGTGGAAACATGGAAAATGTAAACAATATGTTTCAGGTGGCAAAACTACTAAACAGTTTAAACAAATTTTGAAGCAAATTTTTATTCCAAAGCCTACACTTCTATTCCACGAAATTGAACTCTGTCTCTCTCTCTCTCTTTTTTTCTTTTTAACCCTGTGATCATTTAAATAGCAGAGGCTAGGGAATATAAAGGGGTAGTCAGCACTGAACTTATGGCTCAGTGGGTAAAGGATTTGCCTGCCATGCAGGAGTCAAGGACACTTGGGTTTGATCCTTAAGTCAGGAAGATCCCCTGGAGGAGGAAATGGCAACCCACTCTGACATTCTTGCCTGGAAATTCCCATGGACAGAGGAGCCTGTCAGACTACAGTCCATGGGTTCACAGAGAGTCAGACACAGCCTGGCAGAAGACTAGGTACCACTGTGGAGGGAAGAGACTTAATCTTGGAGGTCCCAGGGACCAATGTCTATTACTACCTCTTCGACTTCCCAACCCTTTTGAACCTGGGTAATTTTGTTGAGCTTCAATATCCCAGCCACACAATGAAATTAAAAGTAATCTGTAAAGTGATCATAATCTACATCGAGGCTCTGAGATACAGAAAACATGGAATCAAATTCTGATATCCTGATCTCACCCTTAGCCTTGGTCAAGTTATTTTAACCTGCTAACCTGATAATTCAACTTGCTCACCACCAGTGTTAATTTGGAGATTCAAAGAGTATTTTCATATAGGGTAACTGTGAGTTTATCCATATAAATTTCTTAACCCAGGACTCAATATATGCAAGTAATTGCTTGTTACTGTTAACTTTGCTGTCTCTCCTTCTCCTCCTTCTTCTTCTTCACATTATTTTTATTATTACTAGATAGAGGTATAATTTATATCCATATATCATATCTGTATTTGTTTTTCTGGAGAATCTTAAAGTGCCTATTTGGTAATAAAATTAAGGAGACAAGAGTAGATGGCAGATTCATTTAGAACAATTTTAAAAAATATAGACCTTGGAATAATTAATTTGATTGGTTGATGGAAGGGGTATTCAAAAGAGTAGATTAAGAAGGAAGCTCCGATTTTGATCCTAGGTGCCTGGAAAAAATAGATTTTGGATATAGTTTTTGCTAATTATGCTAAAAATAACAAGATATAGATATCAATAGGGTGAAGTTTATTTCTCTTTTATTTCCCACATTGTATATAACTTCTACTGTTTTCCCCTTTTCTTATTTTTTAATCTCTCAAGAAACCTAAATTTTATGTCTCACTTTATGGATTTAATAAACATTTCCTTTTCAATAAAAGTCATTTCCAATATACAGTGCATTTGATGCCTGTGAGGGAAATGGCTATCTCAACTTTATAGACATATGAGTCTGCCCATTAAGAAGAAATAACAGTTGCTGATCTGATTTGTGTGGTTAAAGACAGGTGACTTTTGTGGTTTAGCTGAGAATTTTTAATTTCCAATTCAAGATTGTTTATTTCTTATGCATATTTTTTAGCATGAAGGATGAAAAGCTTATTCACTAGCTTCAAATTAGAAATTTGAAGAGCTCTTGAATTATGTTGCAGCTTTCCTGGTGGCTCAGAAGGTAAAGAATCTGCTTGAATTTCAAAAGACCCAGGTTCCATCCCTGGGTTGGGAAGATTCCCCCCAGAGGAGCGATTGACTACCCACTCCAGTACTCTTGTCTGGAGAATCCCATGGACAGGGGAGCTTGGTGGGCTACAGTCCATGGGGCTGTAAAGAGTTGGACATGACTGACCAACTATTTTCCAGCTTATTTCTTTCTTGGAAATCACTACTTCTCCTTCAAGCTGTAAGAGAAGCTGAAGTCCTCAAGTAAATTAGAGTTAAATTGCTGTCTCCTGGCCCTTGTACAACGTTATCCCCAGAACGCAAATTTAGTCAACCAAGGGCTAGGTCCCAAACCCTAAAGCAACCTCCATGGTAATGATTCTGAGGTAAAGAAAGACTTGGCTGGGACTGTGTCTAGACAGGGGTACCCAACTAGCCTTGGCTATTTAAATGATTTCCGTCATCTTGATGGTTGTCCCAATCAAATCAATTGTGTGATGATCTACTTTAGTTGGCAAGGCAATTTGTAAGCTCAGCTTATCCAGACATTCGGATAATGCTATTGTTTTAGTAGATGCTTTTATTGAGGTAAAATCCACATGACTCAGAGTAACTATTATCAAGCATACAACTCAGGGTATTTAGTGTGTCCATAACGTTGTGTAACCACCACCTCTGTCAATTTACAGAAATTTTTCTTCACGACAAGCAAGCTACTTATCCACCCTCTCCAGTCCTCACTCCCCTCTCAAGACCTCCCCCCCGCCAACCCCTGTCACCACTGTGCTTTCTGTTTCTAGGGATTCACCTATCCTGAATGTTTTACACAAACGAAATCATGCAACATGTGGTCTTTGTACGTGGCTTCTTTCAGTTGGAATATTGTCAAACTTCATCCGTGTTGTAGCATGTTAGTATTCTATCTTTAATCACAGATGAATAATATTTCATTATATAGATATACATTTTATTTATCCACTCATCAACGGACATTTGATTTGTTTCTACATTTTGAATATCTTGAACAGAACTATGAATAATTGCACGCAGTTATTTGCTTGAGTAGCTGTTTTCAGTTCACTGGAATGTCCCATAGGGTTTAAAAGTGAAGGAGGGCAGAGGGGGTTGGGGAAGAGGGACAGGAGTGTATTAGCTGAGAAAACTTCCTTATGCTCTCTAATTTACTTATATTTTTATTTACTTTTTTTTTCCAAGACTACTTTATTAGGATATAGAGAGATCCTGACATATACCAGGTGGTCTGTCCATATTCTTGGAATAAATACTGTCTCCTTTACTTTTCTGTCTTGTGCTGCTAATATAGTATTAGTCAAATAAAATTGCTCAGTTGTGTCCCACTCTTTGTGATACCATGGACAGTAGTCTGTCCATATTCTGTCCACAGAATTCTCTAGGCAAGAATGCTCAAGTGGGTTATCATCCTCTTCTCCAGGAGATCTTACTGTCTGAGCCACAAGGGAGGCCCTGTGCTGCTAATATAATAGTTTTCCATTTTCCCTGAGACTTCCCTAGTGGTCCAGTGGTAAAGACTCCACACTTCTGCTGTAGGAGGCGGGGGTCGGATCCCTGGTATGGGAATATGATAACACATGCCACATTTTATGGCCAAAATGAAACAATCAAATAAAAAAAGACAACAAAAGCTCATATTAAAAAAAAAATCCCCAAATAGTTATTTTTCATTTAAAATGGGAGGACATGGTGTATCCAGGAAAAAAAAAATCCACAAATTGCTAAAAATTGTCCTTTTTCTCTCTCCCTCTTTCTTTTATAACACACTTTATTAGGAGGCTTTCCATGGTGCTAGTGGTAAAGAATCCACCTGCCAATGCAAGAAACTGGAGAGACGTAGGTTTGATCCCTGGGTCAGGAAGATTACTTGGAGTAGGAAGTGGCAATCACTCCAGTATCCTTGCCTGGGAAATTCCATGGACATAAGAGCCTGGCAGGCTACAGTCTATGGGGCTGCAAAGAGTTGGACATGACTGAGGGACTGAACGTGCTTTATTAGATCATCCACCACCTACTACTTTTTTTATATGAAGCTTGTTTTCTTCAAAAGTCACTGGTGTTATCTCTGAGGGATTCTCTTAACACTAAGTAAAGAAGTGCCTTGACAGGCTTGAGAGAGAGATTTCCATATTTCCTGTTATTGTTAGTGATTCCCCTTGTTATTAGCCTGTTTTATATCTCTCTGTCAATTATGTGTCACATGTTCTGAATTATACAAGCAAGATTCCACAGCAGTGCATATAACAATAGAAGAGTTACAGCATGCTGTTCTCATTCTGCAACTGATTTGTAATTTAAACTGAGCCCCCGTGGGGGGGGGGTGGAAAACATTTATATTTTTCCTCTTAGTTTTACATTTTTCCCTGCATTCTTATGGCACTGAAAGACTTGTTTTGGAATGTAAGACTATTACTAAAGAAGAAAAATAGCTATAATATTTAGGTTCTCACAAAAATACTTCATTTCAAACTTGTTTTGCAATAAATAAATTCTTCCATAATGGTTGAAAACTGTGCTTGGTAATTCACTTGAGACATAGGAAATAATTAATGGTCTTTCTGCACATTGTACACATGGGTCTATTCTTCAATTTTTTTTTCCCTCTAGTTCAAATGCTAAGTCTAAAATTTAAAAGAGAATGAGACTGACTCCTATGACTTACAGATTCAGGACTCAGGGAACAGGTGTTCATCAAGCTGATTTTTTTTTTTTTAAAAAAACTAAAGTATAGCTTTTCTTAGCACCTGTAGAAAAGCCAAGACTTCCATTTCAGACATCTGTAAAAGAGCGATGCATTATGTCTCAAAATACTTTGTTCATTTGTTACAGAATAAAAATAGACAATGATAATTAAAAAAAGTTTTAGATCTGTTTTTATGGAGGGTCCCATTGTTGAAGCTGAAATGGGTTAAGACGAATAACAATTTATATGTTTCAATGGCCTTGGCAAGTACAATACAGACTTTGATGATAAGTATTTAATTAGCAGAATGAATATGCTCAGATGGTAATTTTTCTGGCCCAAGACCATTCCTGTTTTCTCTGCTTCTCTTAAAAGAAGTTCAAGAAGTGTTTTACAAAGAAACAATCTGTCTCAAAACCACAAGAGCACAAAGCTAAATTTCCACCTGTCAGCTTCCCTCTTGCATAATGAGATGCTTTGGTGAGTGTGGATGAAATTCACCTGCAGCTGCAGGTTCATCCAGGCCCTATACCAACCTTCCCCATCCTTGATGAATACTGAGAGCCTTGAATACTCAGTTTGGATCCTGGAAGTTCTTTGGCTTCTTGACATTCGTTACTTCCTCCTGCTTTTGTTTAGAATTGTTCATATGATTTTAGACTCACCCTGGAAGGTGGCAGATCCAGCTTGGAGAACTTTTCAGAGAGGATGTGAAGAGCAAGGACTTCAGTTTTAGACAGGAGGCATGGCTCTCAGACAGTGTTTCACAAAGTATGAAACATCTAATCCCTTGCTACATACCACTTTCAGATTTTCTTATCAGTTAGTTGAAGGGTAAATTCATTATAATCCTGTAGTATCTATGATATAGATATCCAGATACAAGATGGTACACTCCCTTGTAGGTCCTGTATATATCCCATCCCAAATCACCTTAACCACTATTCCACTCATTCATATTCATATTCCACTCATCTGCTACTCATTCAGTTGATGCTATCTCTTGGCAAAGTCCCTGTTGCTTCCTGATGGGTGTCTCTAAATTTAAGGCATCCTGACCCCACTTTCTGAGGTCTTAGTAAGTACTTCTGCAGAGCTATGAAGGCTGGCTCAGGGTCGTCAGAATTCCTACCAATGATCCTTTTCAAATAGCCGTTCTTTCCAATTTGGTTTTATGTATGGCTCTTTCTATGACAGCTATTCCTGGCCAGTCATTTTGATGAACAGCTTTGTTAATTTGACTTGTTTTCTGGTTGTTACCTCTTCTACCAACCCCTTTGCTCCAGGTTCTCATTCAGTGTTTCCCAGGCCTCAGCCCAACTAAGGATCTAAATGTCCTTTTTTTTTTTTTTTAATATTTGGTGTTATAATATCATACCTATCTGAGACAGAAGTGGGCCATTTTCAATGTAATTGCCTTTTTTTTGCTCTCAACCTCCTCTTTCTTACTCCCTTCCCTCTTTTTTTTTTTTTTTAAATCTCCATCTATCTCAGATGTATATTGAGAGAATAACGTGTGTCAAATACTCTAAATGACACTGGATAGATAAAATAGACAAAAAATAAATACACAAAAGCATGCTTCCTATTATTGTGAGCTTTCTGGGAATCCAAAGTCTCATAGAAAGAGATGAAAAAAAATTCATCAAACACTTAGGCCACAAATGCAACACCCAGTATATGGAAACACAGTAGGTACTGGGCATTGTTTTTATGAGGAAAGGAGGTTAAGGAGAGCTGTAGAAATAGTTCTAACCACCCTGCTGTTGAACTGCCACCTAGTGGGAAGAACAGAAACAGTCCATAAAAAAATGACAGCAGTGTTTCAGAAAATCAAGTATGGTTACAACAGGTTCTGTGTATAAGGAAATCTTAATATACTGGCATAGATGAGAACTGTTACCTGAATAAAATTATATTTAAGCTCAATCTGGAAGAATAAATTAAATGGCATTTGCTAGAGAAATAGAAAAATATTCTGGCTTGTGATTCCATACACCAGGCAATAAGTTATAAGATCAACTTATTTTTTAAGGTATTTCAAAAGTAATAATTTATCTGAAAAAAAAAGAAAAACACCCAGATAATTCATTTGAAAGGACTAAAGAGAGAGCTTTGTTTCAGTTTATGGGTTAAAGACTTTTTGTTAGCAAAAAGTTGATATGCACAAATATCAACTAACAGAGGAGTGGCAGAAATATCTTAACAAAATGTGCATGGTTTATCAGGAGTTAAGAGAATTGTGTTGATAAGGTTTTCATAAGAAAAGTGGAGGCGTGTCTTACCAATGGATATAGATACATAGCTATTTTGATACTATGTGAGTGGCTGTTTAACAGCAAATTTAGGGAGGAAACACCATGTCTAGTTTACAGATGAGAAATTAAAAGCAAAATAGGGGAAGTGGTTTGCCAAAGGTCATAAAACTATTCTGAAGCAGAAGCTAATTAAGAATAGGCTCACTCACATAGCAGTTCAGTTATCTGTAAACATAACCAATAGCTTAGACTTTCTTTAGGTTTCCCATTTAGAACTAGGGGCCTCTTTAATTAACTCACATTTTTTGTTTGTTTGTTTCCTGCTTAGTTATATTTTCACTCAGTTATCCTCGAGTGCTTTGTATTCTATTATATCTCTCTGTCTCTCCACCAACATATCTGTCTTTTCCCATTGACTGTACGAATTAATCCTCACAGCAGTACTTTGAAGTCAAGTAGGAAATACAGTATTTAATTGTTCCTGAAATGAGGAAAATTATGTCTAAAAATATTAACTGACTTTTCCAAGGTCATCAGTTTTTAAAGACAGAAAAGGAAAAAGAAGCTTAATATTTTCACTGCCAAATGCAAAATTCTTTCAGAGATTCATTTGCAGTATTAAACTATGATTATGTCTGAGAAAATATGATAACTTTTTAACTTTATATTTATACCAGCTTTAACTTAACAGAGAAATTGGGACTATGATACAAATGATCCCTGTATATCCATATATCCCCCTGATAATTTTCCTATTATTAATATGTTCAGTTCAGTTCAGTCGCTTAGTCGTGTCCGACTCCTTGCGACCCCATGAATCGCAGCACACCAGGCCTTCCTATCCATCACCAACTCCCGGAGTTCACTCAGACCCACGTCCATCGAGTCCGTGATACCATCCAGCCATCTCATCATCTGTCATCCTCTTCTCCTCCTGCCCCCAACCACTCCTAGCATCAGAGTCTTTTCCAATGAATCAACACTTCGCATGAGGTGGCCAAAGTACTGGAGTTTCAGCTTCAGCATTAGTCCTTTTAATGAACACCCAGGACTGATCTCCTTCAGAATGGACTGGTTGGATCTCCTTGCAGTCCAAGGGACTCTCAAGAGTCTTCTCCAACACCACAGTTCAAACGCATCAGTTCTTCAGCGCTCAGCCTTCTTCACGGTCCAACTCTCACATCGATACATGACCACAGGAAAAACCATAGCCTTGACTAGATGGACCTTAGTCGGCAAAGTAATGTCTCTGCTTTTGAATATACTATCTAGGTTGGTCATAACTTTTCTTCCAAGGAGTAAGTGTCTTTTAATTTCATGGCTGCAGTCACCATCTGCAGTGATTTTGGAGCCCAAAAAAATAAAGTCTGACACTGTTTCCACTGTTTCCCCATCTATTTCCCATGAAGTGATGGAACCAGATACCATGATCTTAGTTTTCTGAATGTTGAGCTCTAAGCCAACTTTTTCACTCTCCTCTTTCACTTTCATCAAGAGGCTTTTTAGCTCCTCTTCACTTTCTGCCATAAGGGTGGTGTCATCTGCATATCTGAGGTTATTGATATTTCTCCTGGCAATCTTGATTCCAGCTTGTGTTTCTTCCAGTCCAGCGTTTCTCATGATGTACTCTGCATATAAGTTAAATAAGCAGGGTGACAATATACAGCCTTGACGTACTCCTTTTCCTATTTGGAACCAGTCTGTTATTCCACGTCCAGTTCTAACTGTTGCTTCCTGACCTGCATACAGATTTCTCAAGAGGCAGGTCAGGTGGTCTGGTATTCCCATCTCTTTCAGAATTTTCCGCAGTTTATTGTGATCCACACAGTCAAAGGCTTTGGCATAGTCAATAAGGCAGAAATAGATGTTTTTTCTGGAACTCTCTTGCTTTTTCCATTACCCAGAGGATGTTGGCAATTTGATCTCTGGTTCCTCTGCCTTTTCTAAAACCAGCTTGAACATCAGGGAGTTCACGGTTCACGTATTGCTGAAGCCTGGCTTGGAGAATTTTGAGCATTACTTTACTAGCATGTGTGATGAGTGCAATTGTGCGGCAGTTTGAGCATTCTTTGTCATGGTCTTTCTTTGGGACTGGAATGAAACCTGACCTTTTCCAGTTCTGTGGCCACTGCTGAGTTTTCCAAATTTGCTGGCATATTGAGTGCAGCACTTTCACAGCATCATCTTTCAGGATTTGAAACAGCTCAACTGGAATTCCATCACTTCCACTACCTTTGTTCATAGTGAGGCTTTCTAAGGCCCACTTGACTTCACATTCCAGGATGTCTGGCTCTAGATTAGTGATCACATCATGATTATCTGGGTCGTGAAGATCTTTTTTGAACAGTTCTTCCATGTATTCTTACCACCTCTTCTTAATATCTTCTGCTTCTGTTAGGTCCATACCATTTCTGTCCTTTATTGAACCCATCTTTGCATGAAATGTTCCCTTGGTATCTCTAATTTTCTGGAAGAGATCTCTAGTCTTTCCCATTCTGTTCTTTTCCTCTATTTCTTTGCATTGATCGCTGAAGAAAGCTTTCTTATGTCTTCTTGCTATTCTTTGGAACTCTGCATTCAGATGCTTATATCTTTCGTTTTCTCCTTTGCTTTTCACTTGTGTTCTTTTCACAGCTATTTGTAAGGCCTCCCCAGACAGCCATTTTGCTTTTTTGCATTTCTTTTCTGTTGGGATGGTCTTGATCCCTGTCTCCTGTACAATGTCATGAACCTCATTCCATAGTTCATCAGGCACTCTATCTATCAGATCTAGGCCCTTAAATCTATTTCTCACTTCCACTGTATAATCGTAAGGGATTTGCTTTAGGTCATACCTAAATGGTCTAGTGGTTTTCCCTACTTTCTTCAATTACATTAGTGGAATTTTGTTAGAATGCCATATTATATTTAAACTTATGAAGCTACTTTTGGTTTTGAACTTAATCAGAATTCAACATGATTTACTACTAATGACAATGACCTTGACCACATAACTGAGGTAGTATTTATGAGATTTCTCCACTGTAAACTTATTTACTCCTGTTTTCCACCCTGTTCCCCTTGGGAAAGAAGTCACTGATGGTAACTCATCCTTAAGGAGTTGAATGTTTTGCTCTACTTTCTAAGAGTGGAATATCCTCATGAATTATTTGAAAAATCTGTACAGAGATTTGTGTTTTCTTTCCTATGTATTTGTTTAGTCATTTATTTATATCAGTGTGGACTTAAAGATATTTATTTTATATTTGGGCAATTCATATTTGGGCATTATTTTTTATTTCTTTTAAAATCAAATTTAATTAATTTCAAAATCACCCTTTAGGGGTATTTGTTGTTGTTGTTGTTCAGACTCTCAGTCATGTCTGACTTTTTAAGACCCCAAGGACTGCAGCACACAAGGCTTCCTTGTCCTTCACCATCTCCCACAATTTGCTCAAACTCATGTCCATTGAGTCAGGGATGCCATCCAACCATCTCAGCCTCTATTGTCCCCTTCTCCTGCTTTCATACTTTCTCAGCATCAAGATCTTCTCTAATGAGTCAGCTTTTGGCATCAGGTAGCCAAATTATTGGAGCTTCAGCTTCAGCATCAGTCCTTCCAATGAATATTCAGGATTGATTCCTAAATATTTAGGATTGACTGGTTTGATTACCTTGCAGTCCAAAGTACTCTTTGGGGATATAGAGGCAATAAACTGAATTTTTGCTATCAGTTTTATATTTTTCAACCTTCCTATATTTCTCTATGAGTTCCAGGAGTATTTTGTCCATTTCTTGGAATTTCCTACATAGACAATCATGTCATATTGTTTGCTTCTTCCTTTTGTGGTTTAGTTGCTAAGCTGTGTCTGACTCTTGGTGACTCCATGGACTGTGGCCTTCCAGGCTCCTCTGTTTATGGGGTTTCCCAGGCAAGAACTAGAGAAGGAAATGGCAACCCACTCCAGTGTTTTTGCCTGGAGAATCCCAGGGACGGGGGAGCCTGGTGGGCTGCCGTCTATGGGCTCGCACAGAGTCGGACAAGACTGAAGTGACTTAGCAGTAGGCAAGAATATGGAAGTGGATTACCATTTCCTTCTCCAAGGGATCTTCCCCACTCAGGGATTGAACCTGGCTCTCTTGCATTGCAGTTGGGTTCTTTACCAACTGAGCTACCAGGGAAGTCTGTATATTCTATTTTCTCATCTTATTGTACTGGCAAGGACTTCCAGCATAGAATTAAATAGAATTGATGAGAGAGGCTATTCTTACCTGGTTTCCAATCTTTGAAAGGTTCTGATATGCCAACATTAAATAAGATATTATCTGTAGACTTTTTGTGGTGGTGATGGTTTAGTCATTAAGTCGTGTCTAACTTTTGCAACCTCGTGGACTGTAGATGTTCTTAATCAAGTTAAAGAAGTTTCGCTCTATTGTTAACTTTACTTAAAGTTTTTTTTTTTTTCTTTTGCTTGCTTGTTTGTTTGCTTGTTTTTAACCATGAATGAGTGCTGGATTTTGTCAATGTTTTGATTTTCATGTCAATTGACAGGGTCATCTGATAGGATCAATCAGATCCTGATGTAGCTAATTGCATTTATTGATTTCCAAATGTTGAAGCAACTTCACAAAGCTGGAATAAAGCTGAATTGGTCATAGCATATGCTTATATTTTGTATAATTTTGGATTCTAGTTGCTAACATTTGGGGGGAATTTTGCATCTTTTCATGAGAGATATTGGTCTAGTCTGTTGTTTCCTTTTTTGTAACATCTTTCTCTGGTCTTTATAAGGATATAATACTGTCCTTGGAGAAAGAATTAGAAGTATACCCCCTAATTTAATTTTCTGGAATACAGTATGGGGAATATTTTTCCTTAAATATTGAACATAATTTACTAATAAAAGCATAGAGATCATATTTTTTTGAAGTTTATTAATTATTAACTTAATTTCATTAATATATGTAGGCTTATTCATATTGTCTGTATCTTCTTATATGAATTTTGGCAGTTTGTGTTTTAAGGAGTTGGTCCTTATTATTTAAGTTATCACACTTGTGGACATAGAGTTGTTTGTAGTATTCTTTCTTTTCATTTACTGTCTAGCAGGTCAACAGTGATGAGCTCCTCTTTTGGTTTTGATATTGACAATTAATGTCTCCTCTTTTTCTCTCCCCCTAGTACCTTTGCTAGAATTTATAAACTTTATTGATCTTTTCAAGGAAACAGCTTTCATTATGCTGATTTCCTCTACTGTTTTCCAACTTTTGGTTTCATTGATTTATGTCCTATAGTTTAATATCTTTTCTTATAGTTGCTTTAAACTTAAATTGCTTTTTCTATAATTTTAAATTTCAATTGCAGAGAAATGATATGTGGAATTCTAAGAGTTGATTAGATTGCAAGTCAATGCTCAGTATTCAACTAAAGTATTCTGCCCTGTCATCAGTGACAGCCACAAGCCAAGTGTCAAAACCTCTTGTACTTTCTACAGAATATGTTACCTATTTTTTTGACATGGACTACATATCAAATGTGATGGCAGTTTTCTGAAAGTGTGTAGTGTCTCTTTTATGAGACTGACCATTTCTCGACTAAGAAATTTTGTAAAATCTGCTATTTCAACCACACCCAACATTATATTTAGAATATTAGAAGATACTCAGTGGACGTTTATTCAGTGATTCTTGCTTATGTATTGTGGTGACCTGAATATATAATAAATCAAACAGTCTTTTCAAACTAGAAGTAGCATCCCTGGTCAACTTATTTCTAATGAAAAAAAAAAAGGGTGGAGGAGTGTTAATGATGACAGCAGACTCATCAGAATGTTTCCTCTTCTAGAGTGTTAGGAAACCTGGAATAGGGTGATAAAGTCACCACACCTTTACCCAGTCAGATAGAAATAATTATTTTGATATGTAGCCAAGAGTTTGCTATGTTCCTTCTACCATGGTAAGACTCACCCTTGGTTATCTGGAGTGAATGTGGTTTCAAAGTTGACATCCATTTCCTTTGAGGATAAAACAGAACTAAAAACTCAGCAAAGGAAATATCAGGCCACACACAAAATCAATGGCTTTGGAAGCCAGAATAATCAGTTATTTTGGGGACTTGGAAGTTTTGTTTTGCTTTCAATTAGCATTGTCCTACCTGAATAGAAAAATAAGATCAAGTGAATTATTTATAATGTCCACATTTGGAAGTAGATAACTAATTTGCATTCACTTAATTCATTGCCTAATCTAAATGGAAAATAATCATTATTTACACTAAATTTTTATTTAGTCTCTATTTTTCAAGAGGAACTAAAATGATACAGTAATGCAAGTTTGTTTTACTAATAATTATGTGAAATAAACCCAAGAGAATGTGATTAATTGAATTGAGCTTATCAAGATATTGTGATAAATCACACAGTTGGTGAGCCAGAGTTCATGAAATCTTCCATTCAATCATCAATATTTTTCAAGTTGGAAGGGCTTTATTTCATTGGAAGGACTGATGCTGAAGCTGAAGCTCCAATACTTTGACCACCTAATGTGAAGAGCCAATTCACTGGAGAAGACCTCGATGCTGGGAAAGACGGAAGACAAAAGAAGAAGGGGGTGGCAGAGTATGAGATGGAAAGATAGAATCACTGACTCAATGGACCTGAATTTGAACAAACTCCAGGAGATAGTGGAGGACAGAGGAGCCTGGTGTGCTTCAGTCCATGGAGTTGCAGAATGTCACAAACGATTTAGTGACTGAATAAAAATAGCAATTTTTGAAGTGATTTATTCTGTGTCTGTCACAGGGGTATGTGCTTTACACTGGGTATAGAGTTTAGCAAACAATCAAACACAATATAATGATGAGAAAGCTCTCCAATGTAAAGGATACTAGAACATGGTAGTCAAAATTGTGTTCATCCTTTGACCCACAAATTAATCCTTATTGAATTCCGTGTATTATGCTTTTTCTTTCTTGTACTGTATTCAAGGATCATTATATAGACTGTCTGCTCAAACATATTTGGTAAATATTTCTTGTATGAAGAGACAACTGAAAGAAGTGAATTTCATGATGTTATGAAATATTAATATTAGAAACACAATTAAATAACTATGCCAAAGCCTTTGACTGTGTGGATCACAGCAAACTGTGGAAATCCTTATAGAGATGGGAATACCAGACTATCTTACCTGCCTCCTGTGAAAACTGCATGCAGGTCAAGAAGCAACAGTTAGAACTGGACATGGAACAGCAGACTGGTTCAAAATTGGGAAAGGAGTATGTCAAGGCTGTATATTGTCACCCTGCTTATTTAACTTTTATGCCGAGTACATCATGTGAAATGCTGGGCTAGATGAAGCAAAAGCTGGAATCAAGATTGCTGGGAGAAATATCAATAACCTTAGCTATTCAGATGACACCACCCTTATGGCAGAAAGTGAAGAGGAATTAAAGAGCCTCTTGATGAAGTTGAAAGAGGAGAGTGAACAAAGCTGGCTTAAACTCAACATTCAAAAAATGAAGATCATGGCATCTGGTCTCATCACTCAATGCAAATAGATTGGGAAACAGTGGAAACAGTGACAGACTTTACTTTGTGGGGCTCCGCAATCACTGCACATGGTGACTGCAGTACAACCACAAAATTAAAAGATACTTTCTCCTTGGAAGAAAGGCTATGACAAAACTATACATCATAACAAAACTCATAGACATCACTTTATCAACAAAGATACATTGGATAAAGCTATGGTTTTTCCAGTAGTCATGTATGGATGTGAGAGTTGGACTATAAAGAAGGCTGAGTTCTGAAGAATTGATGCTTTTGAACTGTGGTGTTGGAGAAGACTCTTGAGAGTCCCTTGGACTGCAAGGAGATCCAACCTGTCCATTCTAAAGGAAATCAACACTGACTATCCATTAGTAAGACTGACACTGAAGCTGAAGCTCTAATACTTTGGCCACCTGATGTAAAGAACCAACTCATTGGAAAAGACGCTGATGCTGGGAAAGATCGAAGGCAGGAGGAGAAGGGAATGACAGAGGATGTGATGGTTGGATGGCATCACTGAATCAATACATATGATCAATACATATGAGTTAGATCAAGCCCCAAGAGATGGTGAAGGACAGAAAAGCCTGGAGTGCTGTAGTCCACAGGGTGGCAAAGAGTCGGACATGACTGAGCAACTGAACAAAATAAAACAAAACAGGATACTAATATTATAAATATAATTAAACAAGGATCTCTTCTGTAAGGGAACTCTATTTTGGCAATTCTCATGTAATCAGGCATGAACTGTCAAATAAATCAGCACAAAGGTTGAGGAAACCCCAAAAAGATAACCAGTAAGCTTAAAAGTAGGGAGATAAAGTTATGAAAGAAAAGTTGATATCTGGATTGGGTTTTAGAGATTAGTAAGAGTTCACCTGGAGAAGGCAATGGCACCCCACTCCAGTACTCTTGCCTGGAAAATCCCATGGATGGAGGAGCCTGGTGGGCTGCAGTCCATGGGGTCACTAAGAGTCAGACACGACTGAGTGACTTCGTTTTCACTTTTCACTTTCATGCATTGGAGAAGGAAATGGCAACCCACTCCAACGTTCTTGCCTGGAGAATCCCAGCGACGGGGGAGCCTGGTGGGCTGCCATCTATGGGGTCACACAGAGTCAGACACGACTGAAGCGATTTAGCAGCAGCAGCAAGAGTTCACCAGATGAAAACTAGGTAATTACATTCTCAGTATTTGAATTAGAATGTGAAAAATTTTGAGGTAAGATAAATTTCAGTGCATACAGGGACTAGTCAATATTCCTGTGTACATAGACAATAGGATGAATGTATATTTGAAACTGTCAAGAAATATGATTGGAAAGATATGCTATGAAAACTTGATTTTTGAATTGTACAATACCTGGCATGTAACAAATGGTTAATAAATAATTTATAAATGAATTAATATAATTTAATGTAATGAGGACTCAATAGAAAGTTTAATTAAAGCTGAATTCTGCAAAGATCGCAGTAGCACCTAAATAAGAGGAGAAGACAAGTACAATGGGAAAAAATAAAAATAAAAAACAAAAGAAGAACCTATGAGTTGAGTATGGGGCCAAAATACTAAACCAAGAAGTATTTATGGACCCAACCAAGAGGATTGTCTTTAATTGAGGGGAAGGGGAAAAATGGAATAATTCACATTCCAGAGTGCTATTTTCAGAGGATAAAATTAGCAAGAGGTCTGCGTGTAAAGCAGATATATACTGACTTCAGTCTATACCATAAAGCAACAGTAATCAAAATCGTATAGTACTGAACCCAAAATAGACATATAAATCAATGGAACAGAATAAGAAGACCAGAAACAAATCACATATTTATGGTAAATTAATCTAAAACTGCTCCAGGGTAAGGAGCAGCGGCTGCACTTTGCTGGAGCAGCCGTGAAGAGATACCCCACGCCCAAGGTAAGAGAAACCCAAGTATGATGGTAGATGTTGCAAGAGGGCATCAGAAGGCAGAAACACTGAAACCATACTCACAGAAAACTAGTCAATCTAATCACACTAGGACCACAGCCTCGTCTAACTCAATGAAGCTAAGCCATGCCTGTGGGGCAACCCAAGACGGGAGGGTCATGGTGGGAGAGGTCTGACAGAATGTGGTCCACTAGAGAAGGGAATGACAAGTCACTTCAGTATTCTTGCCTTGAGAACCCCATTAACAGTATGAAAAGGCAAAATGATAGGATACTGAAAGAGGAACTCCCCAACACGCTACAGGAGATCAGTGGAGAAATAACTACAGAAAGAATGAAGGGATGGAGCCAAAGCAAAAACATTACCCAGCTGTGGATGTGACTGGTGATAGAAGCAAGGTCCAATGCTATAAAGAACAATATTGCATAGGAACCTGGAATGTCAGGTCCATGAATCAAGGCAAATTGGAAGTGGTCAAACAAGAGGTGGCAAGAGTGAATGTTGACATTCTAGGAATCAGCGAACTAAAATGGACTGGAATGGGTGAATTTAACTCAGATGACCATTATACCTACTACTGCTGGCAGGAATCCCTTAGAAGAAATGGAGTCGCCCTCATGGTCAATAAAAGAGTCTGAAATGCAGTACTTGGATGCAATCTCAAAAATGACAGAATGATCT
Organism: Oryx dammah; assembly: GCF_014754425.2. Classification (NCBI taxonomy): domain Eukaryota; kingdom Metazoa; phylum Chordata; class Mammalia; order Artiodactyla; family Bovidae; genus Oryx; species Oryx dammah. The sequence continues at coordinate 105,759,372 of NW_024070187.1, read as the reverse complement.
CTGTTCGTTTCCAAGGAAAACCATTCAATATCACAGTATTCCAAGTCTATGCCCCAACCAGTAATGCTGAAGAAGCTGAAGTTGAACGGTTCTATGAAGACCTGCAAAACCTTTTCGAACTAACACCCAAAAGAGATGCCCTTTTCATTATAGGAGACTGGAATGCAAAAGTAGGAAGTCAAGAAACACCTGGAGTAACAGGCAAATTTGGCCTTGGAATGTGGAATGAAGCAGGGCAAAGCCTAATAGAGTTTTGCCAAGAAAATGCACTGGTCATAGCAAACACCCTCTTCCAACAACACAAGAGAAGACTCTACACATGGACATCACCAGATGGTCAACACCGAAATCAGATTGATTATATTCTTTGCAGCCAAAGATGGAGAAGCTCTATACAGTCAACAAAAACAAGACCAGGAGCTGACTGTGGCTCAGATCATGAACTCCTTAATACCAAATTCAGACTTAAATTTAAGAAAGTAGGGAAAATCGCTAGACCATTCAGATATGACCTAAATCAAATCCCTTACGATTATACAGTGGAAGTGAGAAATAGATTTAAGGGCCTAGATCTGATAGATAGAGTGCCTGATGAACTATGGAATGAGGTTCGTGATGTTGTACAGGAGACAGGGATCAAGACCATCCCCATGAAAAAGAAATGCAAAAAAGCAAAATGGCTGTCTGGGGAGGCCTTACAAATAGCTGTGAAAAGAAGAGAGGCGAAAATCAAAGGAAAAAAGGAAAGATATAAGCATCTGAATGCAGAGTTCCAAAGAATAGCAAGGAGAGATAAGAAAGCCTTCTTCAGAGATCAATGCAAAGAAATTGAGGAAAACAACAGAATGGGAGAGACTAGAGATCTCTTCAAGAAAATTAGAGATACCAAGGGAACATTTCATGCAAAGATGCATTCAATAAAGGACAGAAATGGTATGGACCTAACAGAAGCAGAAAATATTAAGAAGAGGTGGCAAGAATACACAGAAGAACTGTACAAAAAAAAAAAAAAGATCTTCATGACCAAGATAATCACGATGGATCTAGAGCCAGACATCCTGGAATGTGAAGTCAAGGGGGCCATAGGAAGCATCACTACAAACAAAGCTAGTGGAGGTGATGGAGTTCCAGTTAAGCTATTTCAAATCCTGAAAGATGATGCTGTGAAAGTGCTGCACTCAATATGCCAGCAAATTTGGAAAACTCAGCAGTGGCCACAGGACTGGAAAAGGTCAGTTTTCATTCCAATCCCAAAGAAAGACCATGACAAAGAATGCTCAAACTACCGCACAATTGCACTCATCTCACATGCTAGTAAAGTAATGCTCAAAATTCCCCAAGCCAGGCTTCAGCAATACGTGAACCATGAACTTCCTAATGTCCAAGCTGGTTTTAGAAAGGCAGAGGAACCAGAGATCAAATTGCCAACATCCTCTGGGTAATGGAAAAAGCAAGAGAGTTCCAGAAAAACATCTATTTCTGCTTTATTGACTATGCCAAAGACTGTGACTGTGTGGATCACAATAATCTGGAAAATTCTGAAAGAGATGGGAATACCAAACCACCTGACCTGCCTCTTGAAAAACCTATAGGCAGGTCATGAAGCAACAGTTAGAACTGGACATGGAACAACAGACTGGTTTCAAATAGGAAAAGGAGTATGTCAAGGCTGTATATGGTCACCCTGCTTATTTAACTTATATGCAGAGTACGTCATGAGAAACGCTGGACTGGAAGAAGCACAGCTGGAATCAAAATTGCTGGGAGAAATATCAATAACCTCAGATATGCAGATGACAGCTCCCTTATGGCAGAAAGTGAAGAGGAACTAAAAAGCCTCTTAATGAAAGTGAAAGTGGAGCGTGAACATGTTGGCTTAAAGCTCAACATTCAGAAAACAAAGATCATGACATCTGGTTCCATCACTTCATGGGAAATAGATGGGGAAACAGTGGAAACAGTGTCAGACTTTATTTTTTTGGGCTCCAAAATCACTGCAGATGATGATTGCAGCCATGAAATTAAAAGACGCTTACTCCTTGGAAGAAAGGTTATGACCAACCTAGATAGCATATTCAAAAGCAGAGACATTACTTTGCTGACTAAGTTCCTTCTAGTCAAGGCTATGGGTTTTCCTGTGTTCATGTATGGATGTGAGAGTTGGACTGTGAAGAAGGCTGAGCGCTGAAGAATTGATGCTTTTGAACTGTGGTGTTGGAGAAGACTTTTGAGATTGCCTTGGACTACAAGGAGATCCAACTAGTCCATTCTAAAGGAGATCAGCCCTGGGATTTCTTTGGAAGGAATGATGCTAAAGCTGAAACTCCAGTACTTTGGCCACCTCATGCGAAGAGTTGACTCATTGGAAAAGACTCTGATGCTGGGAGGGGTTGGGGGCAGGAGGCGAAGGGGACGAAAGATGATGAGATGGCTGGATGGCATCATGGACTCGATGGACGTGAGTCTGAGTGAACTCCAGGTGTTGGTGATGGATAGGGAGGCCTGGCGTGCTGTGATCCATGGGGTCGCAAGGAGTCGGACACGACTGAGCAACTGAACTGAACTGAATCTGCAACAAAAGAGGCAATAATGTGCAATGGTGAAGACATAGTCTCTTTAATAAGTGGTACTGGGAAAACTGAGCAGTTACATGTAAAAGAATTAAATTAGAACATTCTCCCACACTATAAACAAAAATAAACTCAAAGTGAGTTAAAGAACTAAATGTAAGACCAGAAAGCATAAAACTCATAGACCAACACACAGGGAGGCAAAGCAAAATTTAATCTAAATCATAATTTTTTTTTTGATCTGTCTCCTAAGGCAAAGGAAGCAAAAACAAAAATAAATAAATGAAACTTAATTAAATGTAAAAGCTTTGGCACATCAAAGTAAACCATTGCCAAAATGAAAAAATAAAAAACCTACCGAATGGAAGAAAATATTTGCAAATGATATGACCAATAAGAGGTTGTTGCTACTGCTAAGTCGCTTCAGTCATGTCTGACTCTGTGCGACCCCATAGACGGCAGCCCATGAGGCTCCCCAGTCCCTGGGATTTCTCCAGGCAAGAACACTGGAGTGGGTTGCCATTTCCTTCTCCAATGCATGAAAGTGAAAAGTGAAAATGAAGTTGCTCAGTGGTGTCTGACTCTTAGCGACCCCATGGACTACGGCCACCAGGTTCCTCCGTTCCATGGGATTTTCCAGGCAAGAGTACTGGAGTGGGGTGCCATTGCCTTTTCTGAATAACAGGTTAATAAGTAAATGTATTTTGGGTATACCTTGAAATACAGCAAAAGCATTCACTGGAAACTATATATGCACTCCAGTGTTCATAGCAGCATTATTTACAACAGACTAGACATATTGGCAACCCACTCCAGTGTTCTTGCCTGGAGAATCCCTAGGATGGGGAGCCTGGTGGGCTGCCATCTAAGGGGTCACACAGAGTCGGACACAACTGAAGTGACTTAGCAGCAGGTAGCAAACCAGTTAATCCTAAAGGAAATCAACTCTGAATATTCGTTGGAAGAACTGATGCTAAAGCTCTAATACTTTGGCTATCAGATGCAAAGAGCCACTCATTGGAAAAGACCGTGAGGCTGGGTAAGATTGAAGGCAAAATGAGAAGAGGGCAGTAGAGGATGAGATGGTTAGATATCACCATCTCAATGGATGTGAATCTGGGAGACAGTGAAGGAAGGAAAGCCTGGTGTTCTGCAGTCCATGGGGACAAATAGGGTCGGACATGACTTAGTGACTGCATAACAACAGATATGGAAGCAACCTAAGTGTCCAACAACAGACAAATGCATAAGGAAGATGTGGCATATATATGTGACATATATATGTGTATATATACAGTGTACTACTACTTGCCATTTAAAAAATGAAATCATGCCACTTGTGAGAACATGGATGAAAATATTATGTTCAGTGAAATAAGCTAGACAGAAAATGGCTAATATATTTTGACACATATGTGGAATCTAAAAAACAGAACCAAAAAATGAATATAACAAAACAGAAGCTGACTCACAGATACAGAGAACAAACTAGTGTTTATCAATGGCAAGAGGGATGGGGGAAGGGGCAAGATAGACTATGATCTCAGATAAACTACTAAGTATAACATAAATCACAAGAATATACTATACAGCCCAGGAAATATAGAAGCTACTTCATAACTTTAAATGGAGAATAAGTTATAAAAATTCTGAATCATTGTGTTATATATTTGAGACTAATATAATTTATAAATCAATTATGAACCAATAAAAAAATTATTAAAACCAAATGTATCCCCAGTTGTATACAAATAAAACAGAGGACTTCAGAGAAATCACAAATATTCATTAAGTGATTTTACAAATAAATTATTACTTAATACTCTTCTAGTTAAGTAAGAGCAAACTTGGAAATTTTGCTTTGTGTCTCTATTCCACTTTCTCATTATAGTTAAAATTTGGTGTTGCAGAGCATTGCCTCTGGTTGTTCTCACTTGATAAAAGCTATAAACATCAGCAGTTCTCACCATGCAAAGATGACCTGCCTCCTGTAGAGAGGTGTTCCCATACTTTAGGAGATCAAACAAAATGATTGCCACATCAGTCATGCTCATCTGAGTCCTCATTTTCTCTCAATGTTTGAAGTAATTCCATTCCGAGGATATAAGGTGGTGTAGGATTCAGAACTGAGTTGGGATCAAAGGGTTACCTTTAGTTAAAACACACAATAATTGAGTTTTTGTTTGGTTTTCTGTTGCTAGATTTTTTTCCCCTTGAAACTCCTAGGTAACAAGGCATTGAAACCAGGTGGTTCAGCCCTGATAAGCATATGTATTTTAGACCATGTGGACAGCAAGAACTTCAGTGTCTCTACCCACCATGCATTCTGTCAGTCATCTAGTAAACACTGCAAACTCTTGCCAAGCCAAGCACTCCACTGGACTTTCAGGTCCAGTGAAAGACACACCCCTCCCTGCCCTTAAGGAACTATTGGACTGATGAGAAACAAGTGACATTAGAAAATAAGAACTATGAAAGAAATAGAAGCACAGAAGATGGACAATCATGCACCTGGGGGCCTCTGACCTTCTTGACAATTACTGAATAATATAAAATCAATAAAAGTCCACACCTAGAGATTCCTTCATGTGAAAAGACAATTCTTTCTGATCATTAACTCAGGAGGGAAAAGATTTACTTTGGTTGCTAAACGGTAAGCTTGAACAGATCTATTATATGTATATTATGAATATGCATATATTTATATGAATGTAACAGCTTATATTTTCATTTTGACTTTGCTTCCATATAAAAGAAGGTCAAGATTCTCTTCCCATTTGCCCTTTCTTAAAAGCTTTCAAAAGTGACCTGCTGAAAGGTGGACTGTAGAATGGAAAAGCTCAGTTGTTTAGAATTTATAAATGCATGGAAATAGACTTCAAGCTTTTGTTGCAGCACTCTGTGATACAGAAATGTAGACTGCAAAGAAGAGAAATGTGTCACTCAGAGGACATTTTCAACTTATCTGAGGCAATTTTTAAAATTTATTTTAAAGAAGGGGAAAACTACTTATAATAGCGTTGATAACGGGCCCAAGGACTTGAGAAGCAAAATAGGCCTGAATTCAGTCTTGGTGTACATGGCAAGAATGGGAGGATCCCGACCCACATTTGCTGTTTCTTTTCAAGTAGAAGGGATCCTTAGTATAAGACGTCTGTCTCCTCTTTGACTCTCCACCTTCCTTCCTTGAGAGATAGGTTGCATATCTGTTCTGTGCAGGTAGAAGCCAGAACAAGGCATGTAGAGAGAAAATGTCATTCTTTGACTCTGGAGCTGGCATACTTGTGTAAAGCATGAGCTTTGGCTGTGCAGTGAGTTCATTAGAGAGATCAGTCACCTTGAGAACAGATTTCACCACCCTATCATCGCCTGGAAAAAGGGCATCACCCCTCCATCATTGCCCAGAGAAGGGACTTCATCACTCCTTCACTGCTGGAGAACAGATTTCACTTTGCTGCTATTGTCTGAATGAGAATGGAAAGTTTACATCCAAAGTTAAGCATTAGGAAAACCACTTCACTGATGCTGTCTCTATTAGTAATAACAGTGATACTTCAGTCTCTTAACAGGGGTGTGCTGCTACATGTCCAACAACCAAGGGAAAAGCAAACAAACAAAAAGCCCAGATCTGCGGCATCTGCAAAGTTGGTTCTGTGCTATAAATTACTACATCTGGGTTTATTTCAAGCTACTACCCTGAACATCATTGAATAAGGAATTGAGGAAAGAGGTATATAATCAGCTCTTGTGAACTGGCACACGATGGATTCCACTCAGAACTCTCTACTATTTAAGTTATTATATTACCTTATTTCTCAAAAATGTGCAGAACCTAGTTCAGCCACCCTCAAACATCAATATTCAGGTTTCCTTATTTCCAGATATGTGTGTTGTGTTTTATATGCCATCATCCTGTCACTTGGAAACTAGAATTCTACTACTCATTACATAAACAAATGCATACCCAATTTATATATGCATGTATATAATTTATATGTGTACATATGGACATATTTGTGTGTATATGTATATTTATACATAAATATATATACATAGGCTTCCAGATGGTGCTAGTGGTAAAGAATCCTGCCTGCCAATGAAGGTGGTGGAAGAGACTTGAGTTTGATCCCTAGGCTGGGAAGATCCCCTAGAGAATCCCACGGAGAGAGGAGCCTGGTGGGCTACAGTCCATGGAGTCACAAAGCGTTGGACACCACTGAGCATCTGAGCACACAAGTCCACATGCACTCTCTATGTTGTAGTAGCGGTTGTACAAGTATACACATGTGTCAAAGCTTATGGAAAACTTAAAATGAGTGAATTTGATTTTATGTAAAATTTACTCAATAAAGAAAACTTTTTAAAAGTTTATTTACTTGTAGCAAACATAATCAAAATATAGGTAGTTGTTTATATCACATACAGAAAACCAATGAGATAACAGTAGTTGATTGTTTCATTCTTCCAAAGCTTCGCCATTGTTAACTCCATGTTTTTCCTTTGTGACTCAGGGTTCCTTCACTAATGTTACTGTTGTTCAGTCACTAAGTCATATCTGACTTTTTGTGACTTCATGGACTGCAGCATGCCAGACTTCCTTGTCCTTCACTATCTCCCAGAGTTTGCTCAAGCTCATGTCCATTGAGTCAGTGATGCCATCCAACCATCTCATCCTCTGTCATTTCCTTCTCCTGCCTTCCATCTTTCCCAGCATCAGGCTCTTTTCCAATGAGTCAGCTCTTCTCATCAGGTGGCCAAATATTGGAACTTCAGCTTCAACTTCAGGAAATTCAGTTCGTCCAGTGAATATTCAGGGTTGATTTCCTTTAGGATTGACTAGTTTGTCTCCTTGCTGTCCAAGTGACTCTCAAGAATCTTATCTAACACCACAGTTTGAAAGCATCAGTTCTTTGGCACTCAGTTTTCTTTATGGTCTAAATCTCACATCTGTACGTGACTAATGGCAAAACCATATCTTTGACTATATGGACCTTTGTTGGCAATATGATGTCTCTGTTTTTGAATACACTGTTTACTTTTGTCATAGCTTTTCTTTCAAGGAGCAAGCATCTTTTAATTTTATGTTGGGGGTCACTGTCTGCAGTGATTCTGGAGCCCAAGAAAATAAAATCTGCCACTGTTTCCACTTTTTTTCCCACGTCCATTTGATGTAAATTGATGGGCCTGGATTCCATGATCTTAGTATTTTTGAATGTTGAGTTTTAAGCCAGTTTTTTCACTCTCCTCTTTCACCTTCATCCTCTTTGCTTTCTGCCACATCTGCATATCTGAGTTTGTTGATACTTCTCCTGGCAGTCTTGATTCCAGCTTGTGATTCATTCAGTCCAGCATGTAAATTATGTTGTCCCTGCTGCTGCTAAGTCACTTCAGTCATGTCCGATTCTTTGTGACCCCATGGACTGCAGCCTACCAGGCTCCTCCATCCATGGGATTTGCCAGGCAGAGTACTGGAATGGGGTGCCATCGCCTTCTCCAACTTATGTTAAATACCTATTTAAATTTAAAATAAATAAAGGAAATAAGTGAAAATTTCAGAGCATATTGCTAATAAAATTGCTATTAAAACATAAACCAAACAGACAGATTTTGTCCTATTTATAGGCAGCAGTCTCTGAATTATAAAATAATCCTCTGATTCCTGAACTGGTATATTTTAATGCAACTAAAGTACACATAGCCTGTCCTTGGCAGTAAATATCAAACAGAGAAAAGTTGTATTAGGTTTATAGTTAAAATATTACTTTGACATTGAATGTTTTTTGTGGACTGGATCTCAATTAACTTCTTGAACTTCTGGCACCTTAATTGATCACCTCCCTTTTCTATTTTAAGTGGAAGTTTTAAAATAATTTCCCCCAAAATTATCACTTCTGTTTATCTTTTTGCCTTGGGCTATAGTCCCAAATTAATAGATATCTGGTAAAATATATCTTCATCATTTAAATTGTAGAAATTATATCCAGTTGGCTTCTAGTTATATACACAGACACACACATTTCAGATTTTCAGTCTGGTGCATGGTATTAAGGTATGTTATAAGACACCTTTATATAATCTAAAATATTGATATAGACTTATCTATCACTGAATATGAAGTGAAACAACTCAGTTGTGTCCAACTCTTTGCAACCCCATGACTGTCGCCTACCAGGCTCCTCCATCTATGGGATTTTCCAGGCTAGAGTACAGGAGTGGGTTGCCATTTCCTTCTCCAGGGGATCTTCCCACCCCAGGGATAGAACCCAGGTCTCCTGCATTGGGAGATGCTTTACTGTCTGAGCCACCAGGGACGCTCAATATATTAATATGATATTTTAAAATCATATTTTAGTAATGTAAATGTAAACTCCAGAACACATAATAGACACATTTCTTCATACATAGGCACATGTGATTTAAGAAAGTTATTTACGTTATATTTTCACCATCTACATGCAAATGAGTGTGACCCACTTCTTAATTACCCTATGAGAGGCTCTGCATTCCTACCAACAAGCTGAAAACATTTCTGAAACTATTTTTTTTTGAAAATTGCCTTTAGGACTTACTTTTTCCTATATTAACCAGTATCAACTCTTGGCAAAGTCTTGGTCCTTTGAGAGTTGACTTAACATCTCAAAAGAACACGCTTTTTTACATGTCAAAAGCAAGTAAAACCAAAACTAATGAAGATGACTGGTGAAGAAGGTGAAGACACAAATTAGAATCAATTACTCAATGTGACTATGACATAATGAGGCTGTATTTTTCTCTGTGGCTTCTAGCCTATGTCTGAAGCCAGGCTCAAATGCAAAGCTATCTCTTCCTAATTGCCTACCTGAGTTACACAAAATAATATATAAATATTGGCAACACATTTGCTCTTCTTACTTTTATTCCTCTCATGGAATTGGGCTTCCCTTGTGGCTTAGCTGGTAAAGAGTCCTCCTGCAATGCCAAAGACCTGGGTTTGATCCCTGGGTTGGGAAGATCCCCAGGAGAAAGGAAAGGCTATCCACTCCACTATTCTGGCCTAGAGAATTCTATGGACTATATAGTCCATGGGGTCGCAAAGCATTGGACACAACTGAGTGATTTCCAGTTTCACATGGGAAGTCCCTATTTAATACCAATGGAATTGGTAATTCTCCATCTTAAAAACATATAGCGAAAACTTTCTATAATACTTCCATGGAATTGCATATTTAAGATTTTCTTTAATCTATATGTGAAGTGGGCACATGACTCCTGGTTCATGAGTGTTTGGTGAAGATTAAACAATAAAGCATGTAAAATCTATTACAATATCTGGAAAAAATATGTGTACAACAAATGTTAACAATTTCCCCACCCTTCGCTTCTCCTCCTGACTAATACAATACTTGGGGTATTCTAACTTGTTAAATTATGTTGCTAATCCAGCAAGTCATAAATGCTATAAAACCCCGCCCCCCCCAAAAAAAAATTGCAGCTGATTTTAACCCATCAAAGAAGAAATGCCAAGAAGTTTAGGGGATCTTCGTGTGCCACACATGTCACTTTGTGTTATAATACAGGAAACTCTTCAGTCTTATGTGATGAATTTGAACAAAATGTCTCAACTTGAAGCAAAACATTTTTTTTGAGGTAGAATTGACATACAATATTATATTAGTTTCAGACATAGAACATAATGATTCAACATTGGTGTACATTTCCAGATGATCATTACATAAGTCTAGCTGCCATCTGTCCCCATACACAGTTAATACAATATTACTGACTACATTTCCCATGATATACTTGACATTTCTGTGATGTTTTTATTTCATAACTGGAAGTTTGTACTTCTGGATCCCTTTCACTCATTCCCTCCCCCCAACCTCACTCCTTTCTGGCAACCACCAATCTGTTCTCCTTGTCTATGAGTCTGGGTTTCATCTTGCTTCATTTTTTTTTTTTTAATTCTGCATATAAGTCAGCCAGAGAAGGACAAATACTGCATGATTTCACTGTATGAAGCAAACCATTTTGTCACATTTTCATCATTTTACAATTTCTGTAGGTGATGACAAAATGCTTAAGAGGATGGGACATTTTAAACAAACACATTTCCGCAGACATATTTCAGATTGATTGATTGCAAGATCAATCTGTTTTCTTTTTCCTTTTCTAATTTTGGGCAAAACAAAGAACCCTGGTACTCGAAATATATGCAAAGGCTTTTCAAACAGTATTTATTTTTGGCTCCCAGAGAGCTCAGCTGTGAAGGAAGGTGCTGAAATGCTGGTGATGTAGAGTTTCAGTTGAGTGTGTGCCTGAGCTGAGGTTACAGCCCAGAGGAGCCCCAGCTTCAGTGGGCCCCCACTTAGAGGAACAGTGGGTCCCCTCCACACTGTGAAGTGGCTACACACTATGAACACAAAAGCAGAATAACAGTGTTTGGATGAACCTGCCAGTCTGAACTGCATTTTCTTACACAGGGCCCATAATAGGCATGGAAATTTCTCCATCCAGGCTCTTCTGCAGATAACAGATGACATGAATCATTTAATTACATAGTGTTTCTTTCTTCTTCTTCCTTTTTTTTTTTTTTTTTTGTCAGTGGGATGTGTGGTTTGGAGGTGTTTTTTGAAGAAAGTGGACCAGAACCTGTCATTAACTAGAAAGCATTCTGAGAATTCCTTGGCAGATGCAATGATTGTACCCCATGATTTGCATTTCCAGGGAGAAGTTAGAATGACCCTATCAGACTCCTGCAGAACACGTCCCCTACTTGGTTTAAATTTTGTATCCTTGTTCATAGGTGTGAGAGGAGTGTCTGCTGTGTTCGGTGTGAGAAGAGTGTCTGCTGTGTTCAGCCATCACATCATCAGTTCTACATCTTTGAGGGGGTCATCTAATCCATTACCATAGGTGACATTTTGCCCTATGGTTCCTGGAATTATTTCTGACATAGTTGAAGAGATATTTTGGAGTGAAGTATGGGAAGGAGAGATGCCTTAAGAGCCAATAGCACAATACTTCAGAGATAATGTAGTGCTTTCTTAGCAAAACTCACTGATGAATATTTGATGTAGAAAGTGTGTCTTCAGGCCAAGCCTCAGATGGTCTGGACTAAAGCTAAGGCGAACTTAGTTGTTTTGCACAAAAATATAGGTTTTCTATACATAGTCATGTACGGATGTGAGAATGGGACCATAAGGAAGACTGAGTGCTGAAAAACTGGTGCTTTTGAACTGCGTTGTTGGAGAAGACTCTTGAGAGCCCCTTGGACTGCAAGGAGATCAAATCAGGCAATCCTAGAGGAAATCAAACCTAAAAATTCATTGGAAGGACTGATGCTGAAGCTGAAACTCCAATACTCTTGTCACCAGATGCAAAGTACTGACTCATTGGAAAAGACCCTGATGCTGGGAAAGAGCGAAGGCAGGAGGAGAAGGGGATGACAGAGGATGGCATCTCTGACTCAATGGACTTTAGTCTGAGCAAGCTCAGGAGTTGGTGATGGACAGAGAAGCCTAGCATGCTGCAGTCCATGGGGTCACAAAGAGTCAGACACGACTGAGTGACTGAACTGAACTGAACTGATAGACAGTCCAGGAAGGAAGAGGTATGGATTCTTATAAATAAAGAGATGCAAGAGTTTCTAATAGAAAGAAATGACCAACTTCCAGATAAGAGGCTGGGACACTGAAAGATAATCTGTCTAAGGGATAAAATTATGGACTGGCTTCTTTGAAGCAACTTTATACTTAACTATTATAAATTGTTTGTTGATTGTCTCTTTACTATTTCCTTGCTCACATGAGCCCCCTAATTCAGTCAAATTCTACTCAGAAGAATGACCATGTCAGAGCTGTTCCCTGAGGAAATAAAGACCAAGGATTTTTGTTTGCTTATTAGTTTGTTCACTTGTTTGTTTTGTTTCTCATTAATAATTGGTACATAAAAGGAAACAACCAAAAGAAACAAGATAGGAGATTTGAATGGAAGCAGAATTTTAGGTTAATAAGAAATTCTGAGAAATGCAAGTTCATAGAAGAACCTCCCAAAATATTGGGAAGTGGGTGAATAACTTAGGTTGTCCATAAAGTTTTTGTATATAATTCAGTTTTATTTAGATATTGTTATTTAGTATAAACCCCAAATCTTGAAGTTTTGGGGACTGCTTAGATTGCAATTGAAATCTTTGCACTCTGGATTTTTAGAGATATTTTGTTTAACTAGCTGTATGCATTTCTTTGGATAGAAGTATGGATTTTCAGAGTCTACACATAAAATCCATACTCCTAAGTGTTGTGCATGAGACCTGTGGACCCAAACTACTTTTCACTCATTTTTCCTGCTTTTCCCTATAAGTCTTTTTAACAAACATATTTCCAAATGAAAATATTTCACAAACTTGACCTGGACTAGGAACAATTTTTAGGAGCAGGTCATGAAAGAACATCATTCTGGAGAAGAGAAGTGATCTTTCTGAATGATGTAGCTCAGAGAATCCTCCTTCTATTCTTATCACTCAGTCATGTCCATCTCTTTGCAACCCCATGGATGTAGCCCTTCAGTCTCCTCCGCCAATGGGATTCTCAGGCAAGAATGCTGGAGTGGATTGCCATGACTTCCTCCAAGGATCTTCACAACCCAGGGAACAAACCCACACTGCAGACAGATTATTTTTACTGTCTGAGCCACTAAGGAAGCCCCCAAATACTGGAGTAGGTAGCTTATCTTTCTTCAAGGGATCTGGATCCCAACTCAGGAATCAAGCCAGGGTCTCCTACATTGCACACAGATTAGACAGTACCATTAAAGATAATGGAAGTTTTTTTTTCCCTTAGAGCTTTTATCATTTTCTTTTGTTCATTTGGCTTTTCAGCATGATTTCTAAGAAGGCTAGCTATAAAAATTATGGAAATAAATTTGACTCAACTTAGTATGGAATACTAGTGAATGAAGCCTTCCATCTGACTGCAGACTAACAAAGCAAATAGGTACTAAATTAAAGTGCAATATTTTGTGTTTCCACAAATATTTGTTTAACAAATATTTACTGAATTTAACAATTATTTACTAAATTTCAAATATACACTTAGTGCACTACTATATCCTGGGGTTACAGTAATAAACAATGCAGGGTTTTTTTTCCTCCTTTTTGCAAAGTAGGTAGGTATCAGACATCACATCTATAACTACCAGCATGGGAAATATCATATAAAGGATTTTAAGTGGTGCTATCAAATTTCCAACATCCAGTGAATAATAGAAAAAGCAAGGGAATTCCAAAAACATCTACTTTTACTTCATGGGCTATGTTAAAGCCTTTAACTGGCTGTGGATCAAAACAAACTGTGGAAAATTTTTAAAGAGATGGGAACACCAGACCACTTTACCTGTCGCCTGAGAAACCTGTATGCAGGCCAAGAAGCAAGTTAGAACTGGACATGGAACAATGGACCAGTTCAAAATATTGAAAGGAGTACTTCAAGGCTGTATATTGTCACCTTGCTTATTTAACTTATAGGCTGAGTGCATCATGCAAAATGCCAGGCTGGATGAAGCACAAGCTGGAATCAAGATTGCCAGGAGAAATACCAGCAACCTCAGGTGTGCAGATGGTACCACACTACGGCAGAAAGTGAAGAGGAGCTAAAGAGCCTCTTAATGGTGGGTAAAGGAAGAGAGTGAAAAAGATGACTTAAAATTCAACTTTCAAAAAAACCAAGATCATGACATCAGTCCCATTACTTCATGGCAAATAGATGGGGAAAAGTTGGGAAAAGTGATTGATTTTATTTTCTTGGGCTCCAAAATCACTGTGGATGGTGACTGTAGCCTCAAAATTAAAAGATACTTGCTCCTTGGAAGAAAAGCTATGACAAACCTACACAGTATCTTAAAAAGCAGACACAGCACTTTGCCTACAAAGGTCCATATAGTCAAAACTGTTTTTTTTTTTTAATTACTTTACAATATTGTATTGGTTTTGCCATACATCAACATGTGTCTGCCACAGGTATACACGTGTTCCCCATCCTGAACCCCCTTTCCTCCTCCCTCCCCTTACCATCCTTCTGGGTGATCCCAGTGCACCAGCCCCAAGCATCCAGTATCATGCATTGAACCTGGGCTGGTTCCAGTAGTTATGTATGGATGTGAGAGCTGGACCATAAAGAAGGCTGAGCACTGAAGAATTAATGCTTTCAAACTGTCATCCTGGAGAAGATTCTTGAGCATCCCTTGGACTGCAGGGTTAAACCAGTCAATCCTAAAGGAAATCAACCCTGAGTATTCATTGGAAGGACTGTTGCTGAAGCTGAAGCTCCAATAATTTGGCCACCTGATGGTAAGACCCAACTCATTTTAAAAGAACCCAATGTTGGCAAATGTTGAGGGCAAGAGGAGTTGGGGGCAACAGAGGATTAAATGGTTGGATGGCATCCCTGAGTCAATGAGCATGAGTTTGAGCAAACTCTTGGAGATAGTGAAGCACAGAGGAGCCTGGCATTCTGTAGTTCATGGAGTTGCAAAGAGTTGGACGTGACTTAGTGACTGGAAAACAACAACAAAGTAGATCATATGTATGAACTTTAGAGTCAGTTTCAATATTAGTTATTGATGGCTGTGCCAGCATAGGAAGTTCTTTCAGGAATAAATCTGTTATACATTGTACACAAAAGTGCAGCTCCAGGGTTCCTACATTAAAATAAGCATGTAGTGTGGAGCCCAGCATTATAAGCACCTGAATAACAAAGGAGAAATAATATTAAACATGTAAGGAACCAACATCTAGAAAGTTATTTTGGATGTAATACTGAATTGTAAAGAAGAATCAGTTCTCATCAACATCTATTCAAAATAGGATATCTGTCCTGTCAGGGATATACTTGAAGTGGAAATGCTTCAGAAGAGAGGACTGTTCTGAAGAACATCATGGGTGTTCTATGTTTCCATCAAGAATCTTACCCAAGGGAAGTGGAAATTATAAGAAGAGTTCCTGGTGAGCTTGCCACAGGTTATCAAGAGATAGCAAAATATAGGGCTACCTTTGGTTCTGGATTTGCTGAGTGGTTCAGTTATGTCTGACTCATTGCAACCTCTTGGAATGTCATTTTCTGATATCACAGCAAAAGGTAGAATAACACAATCAAGATGCACTTCCCCATGTCCTTTTGGCATAAGAGCTAGTTAGGAAAGGAAAAAAAAATGTATTGATCAAATCAAGGATATTGCAGTTGGGATACTAAGAACAGACCTCTGAGGAATCCACAGAAGTACTCAATGAGAGAAAAAAACATCACACGGACATTTGATACCTTAGTTGCACAGATGCTGGCTGACAACTCTGTCAGTCATTTCCCCTCCAATTACCTGTCCCTCTGAAACTATCAGGAATAGCAGTTGAATAGTATGAGGTGTAAGAGAAAGAAAGAAGGAATCAACTTTTACCCCCTGCAGACTACCAAGGCTAAATCAGATCTAGGGTTTTCAGCTGGTGAAGAGTTTTGAATGTTTATTATTGCATTAGACCAAACCAGAGTTGGTTTTTTTTTTTTTTTTTTTTTTGAGTCAACTAGAGTGGATTTGTCATGCCCAAAGAGCATAGAAAGATGTGAATCATCAGCAAAATTGTGGAATATTTCTAAAGTTTCAAGCAGAAATAAAGGGCCATCCCAGAGAGTGGAATTGAAGGGATGATGTAAGAAAGAACAAAGCTACTTTTTATATGCAATTGGAAGCTCACTTGACAATAAAACAAGTTATACATACATTCCTCACATTTGGACTCATTTTGATCTTATTCATCTTTTTGTAGTGAAAAATTAGTTCAATGTTGGATACATACTGGTCACAGGATACATTCTCAATAAATGAATAAATATTCCTTGTGTGTGTGTCTGTGTGTGTGTGTTAGGTAATGTAGTGTTTAGGGGAGAAAGTTGCTGGAAAAAATACTCTGGTTGACCTTAAAATTGGCTAAAGACATGATCTTACCAGTTGGGAAGCTGGAAAGGGAAATTTTCCCAGCTATCAGCACTGATGAAGTGCTAAACCCAGTAGGGTCCAGAAGTCTAACAGAATGAAATTTCTTACACTTTATCAGCACCTGTGAGTAGATATTTAACTACTAAGCTAATCACAAAGGGTTTACGTCATTGGAGTTAATGAGGAATTAAAAGACTTGACTGAATCAAGGGAAATTTTTCAAAGTTACCTGCCATAGGCTATTGATCTCTCAGCAGTTCATTAAACACCTGAAGCAAACATCTCCCTGAGCCATGAGGGCAGTGGATGGGAGCACAGAGATGTACAGACGGAGCAAGGATGTGATCCATCAGCATCCGTCTCTCCTTGTCCACCCCCACTCTCATCCTGGTTCGCTTTTCAGTAGTTGATGTGCTTGTCCCTCCTATCTTCTTAGAAGGTCTCATAGTGATTGATGAAGCCTGATAAATATAAGGATGTCCAACATAGGGGTTAAAAAATCATGTAACTTGGACTTCCCTGGTGATCGTGGGGTTAAGACTTTGTCTTCCAAAGCAGGGTGTGTTGGTTAAATCTCTGGCTGAGGAGCAGAAGCCATTATCTAACAAAGTAAATAAAGACTTTAAAAATGGTCCACATCAAACAAAACCACTTAAAAAAAAAAGAAAAACAAATCATGTAACATGATGGCTTCTTTTCCTTAAGTTGTATTTGACCAGAGCAAATCCTGAATCAGGAATCAATGTGTACTTTCCATAAACCAGATACTTCTTATGACTCTCCATACTCCTCCATCTTTAAATTCCAGAGTAAATCATCTTATGTGGAAAATCACCCACAGAAACCCTGTCTCCTAGCCATATATTAATTGTCACTAATTGCATAAAGGAGCTTCTTTAAGATACATGGAAATATAAAAGGAAAGGAAAAGTGATACTTAAGCAAGAATAGAAGTTGAGCGCTATCTTGAAAGTTGATGGAAAAATCAAAATCATCTAAGAATGTTTCAAGTATAAGAAACTAACAGTCATCAGATCTCCTAATTAAATTACTTCCAGTGCATGGAAGTAAAAACCAGTCTGTCAAAGCAGGAGATGTGGGCTTGATCCCTAGATTGGGAGGATCCTCTGAAGAAAGAAATGACAATCCACTCTAGTAATTTTGACTGGGAAATCCCATAGACAGAGGAGCCTGGTGTGCTGCAGTCCATGGGGTCTCAAACATCTGGATATGACTTAGTGAATAAGAACAACAACAACAAGGGAAACTAGTGCATGGAAGATCAGTAGATAGATAGACACATAGTTAAACATTTTTTAATGAATGTATATAAGTTAATTTTACTCCTTTCCCCTGGACAATTGACCAGTTTAACATATATTTATTAGCCATCTATGTTGTCAGGAAATGTAGTATATAACTGAGGAGAGAAGATAAATATGAGATAGACCAAAACTTGAGAGATCACAGCTTTTAGGAGATGACAAGTGAACACAGTATCATAAGACCAGTAAACTGAGCTCTGATGGAGGCACTCTGCTTTCCAGGGAATCTCAGCAGAAGGATTGTCAAGGCTGGAGGGAAAGATGGACTGAATTGTGTCTCAATCCCAAAATCCATATGTTGAACTCCTAACTCTCAGGACCTCAGAATGTCACTGTGTTTGAGATGGGGTCTTTTAAGGACTAATGTAGGTAAGATGGAGGAGGAAATGGCAACCTACTCCAATATTCTTGCCAGGGAAATCCTATGGACAAGAAGCCAGGAGGGGCATTGTCCATGGGGTGGCAAAGGGTCAGTCACAACTGAGTGTACATGGATAAACACATACACAAGGAAAAATGGGGTATTTGGATGTCTGTAATCCAGTAAAACTGATATCCTTATAAGGAGAGGAATTTAGAACCAGCATGCACAGAGGGACGACCACGTAAGGCCAAAGAGAGAAGACAGCCATGTACAACCTAAATGAATTCGCTGTACACCTGCAACTAACAAAATATTGTAAATCAACTATGAAAGTAAAAGTGTTAGTCACTCAGTCATGTTCCATTCTTTGGATCCCATGGACAGTAACCTCTGTCCAGGCAAGAATACTCGAATGGGTAGCTATTCCCTTCTCCAGAGGATCTTCCCAACCCAGGAATCAAACCTGGGTATCTGCACTGCAGGCAGAGTCTTTACCATCTGTGCTACCAGTCCCTCAGAGCTGTGCTGAGTGCTCAGTCACTCAGTTGTGTCCAACTCTTTGAGACCCCATGGACTGCAGCACACCAGGCATTCCTGTCTCGCACCATCCCCTGGAACATGCTCAGACTCACGTCCATTGAGTTGGTGATGCCATCCAATCATCTTGTCCTCTGTCCTCCCCTTCTCCTCCTGCCTTCAGTCTTTCCTAGCATTGGAAATGCTAGGAAATGCTTGTCTAATGAGTCAGCTCTTTGTATCATGTGGCCAAAGTATTGGAGCTTCAGCATCAGTCCGTCCAAAGAATATTCAGGATTGAGTTCCTTTAGGATTGACTGGTTTGATCTCCTTGCAGTCCAAGGGACTCTCAAGAGTCATCCCCAACACCACAGTTCAAAAGAATCAATTCTTCAGTGCTCAGCTTTCTTTAGAGTCCAGCTCTCACATCCTTACATGACTACTGGAAAAACCATAGTTTCTACTAGATGGACCTTTGTCGACAAAGCAATGTCTCCAGATTTTAATGCTGTCTAGGTTTGTCATAGCTTTTCTTCCAAGGATCAAGTGGTTTTTGTTTTTGTTTGGTTTTTAATTTTGTGGCTGCAGTCACTATCTGCAGTGATTTTGCAACCCTAGAAAATAGAATCTCTGTTTCCATTGTTTCCCCATCTATTTGCCATGAAGTGATGGGACCGGATGCCATGATCTTAGTGTTTTGAGTGCTGAGTTTTAAGCCAGCTTTGTCACTGTCTTTTTTTCACCTTCATCAAGTGGCTCTTTAGTTCCTTTTTGCTTTCTAGCATAAGGGTGGTGCCATCTGCATACCTGAGGTTATTGATATTTCTCCCAGAAATCTTGATTCCAGCTTGTGCTTCATCCAGCCCAGCATTTTGCATGATGTACTCTGCATATAAGTTAAATAAGCAGGATGATAATATATAACCTTGATGTACTCCTTTCCCAAATTGGAACCAGTCCATTGTTCCACGTCTGGTTCTAACTGTTGCTTCTTGACCTGCATGCAGGTTTCTCAGGAAGCATGTAAGGTGCTCTGGTATTCCCATCTCTTTAGGAATTTTCTACAGTTTGCTGTGATCCACATATTCAAAGACTTTAGCATAGTCAATGAGACAGATATTTTTGTAAATTCCCTTGCTTTTTCTATGATCCAGTGGATGTTGTCAATTTGATCTCTGGTTCCTCTGCCTTTTCTAAATCCAGTTGAACATCTGGAAGTTCTTGGTTCACATACTGTTTAAGCCTAGCTTGGAGAATTTTGAGCATTACTTTGCTAGCGTGTGAGATGAGTGCAATTGTTCGGTAGTTTGAACATTCTTTGGCATTGCCTTTCTTTGGGATTGGAATGAAAACTGACCTTTTCCAGTCCTGTGGCCACTGCTGAGTTCTCCACATTTGCTGGTATGAGCCACCAGGGAAGCCCCTAACAAAGAATTCTAGAGTGAGTAGCCATTCTCTTCTCAGGGGATCTTCCCAACCCAGGGATGGAACTCAGGTCTCTTGCATTGCAAGAAGATTCTTTGCCATCAGATAAAATAAAGCAAAGCAAAACTCAAAGTGTATCTGACTGGAGGACAGAATTGGAATATACATAGCAAGATGAATATGGACTTTCAGCAGCCTTCAGATCCTAGATGGTAGCAAGTGGTTGGTTACTAAGAGCCACTGACTTCCTAGCAAAAAAGAAAAAGGGCCCTACAGAGCTGAGGATGACACATTGGCAAAGTTTCACCCTCTGCTTCATCTTTGGACATTATAATCACTCTCTGCTTTGTGATTCATTGCTATTCTCACCTATAATGGAAAGTCACATGTTAGAAACCAGGAAAAAAGCCACTTTGCAAAAGCACATTAATTTATTAGCAGAGATTCTGAGGGGTTCTAGAAGGATTGATCACAACAGATGGAGATGAGTCGCTTGAAGAAGTGTACATCTACATTGGTCTGTCTTTTTTTTTTTTTTTCATGATCTCAAATTTATAACAGAATTAATACAATTTATCACCAGAGATTGATGGCATTTCAAAAGCAATGAGTAACCACAGGGGTGAAACATTTTAGTATAGATATGAACACAGCCATTAGTTAAAACAAGAAATATTCTTTAAACTCTTAGACTGATGACTGGATAAGTGAATAAAATTCAAGTACTGGCTAATATTATTCAATAATACAACTGAGATTGTAATATTTTATAAAGCACGACTTGATCATAATAAGGAAGAAGCCTTATTGAAAGGAGAAGCATTAAAACACAAAATATTCTTTAAACTCTGAGATGGATGACTGGATAAATAAATAGATTTCATCTATTGGCTAATTTTATTCAATAATACAACTGAGATTGTTTTACAGAGCAAGATTTGATCATAATAAGGAAGAAGCCTTACAAGATTGGAAGAAGAAACCTTGAATAATGGTTAAATTTGTGAATTACAGAGCCACACACTCATTTAAAACTGCATCTCTACTGTATATTTGTTGTTTAATCTTGGGAAAGTATCACAGCCTCTTTGTGCTTTAATTTTCTCATATTTAAAGTCATTTTAAGAATGATGATAATAGCATTATGGAATGTGCCAGCCACTGTAATGAATGTTTTGTATTCAAGTATTATTTTGTTTAATCTTCAGTGCAGTTCAGTCACTCAGTTGTGTCCGACTCTTTGTGACCCTATGGACTGCAGCATGACAGGCTTCCTTGTCCATCACCAACTCCAGGAGCTTTCTCAAACTCATGTCCATTGAGTCGGTCCCAGCATCAGGGTCTTTTCTAATGAGTCAGTTCTTCGCATCAGGTGGCCAAAGTATTGGAGTTTCAGCTTCAGCTCAGTCCCTCCAATTAATATTCAGGACTGATTTCCTTTAGGATGGACAGGTTTGATCTCTTTGCTGTCCAAGGGACTCTTAAGAGTCTTCTCCAACACCACAGTTCAAAAGCATTAATTCTTGGGCACTCTTGAACAATCATCAGAACAACTTATAAATACAAGCATTATCATTAAAGTCATTTTATTCATTAGGACTCTGAGACAGAGAGTGGTTAATTAATCACTCCAAAGTCCCATCTCTGGTAGTGACTAAGCTGATATGTGAACCTAGACAATCTCTCTCCAGTGTCCCTACTTTCATTATAATCTACTGGTTCCATAAGATTATTAGTATTATTATTATAAAAATTCTTACTATAGGCACACAGTCTCTGCTCAGTTAACTTACTGAATACCTAGATATTTTTGCACATATCTGATCTCACCTTATCCTGAGCCTTAAGCAGTCTGTCTCTTGAACCAGACCTCAGTTCTTTTCTTCCTATCAGGAACTCTGTCTGGTCCCTTCTTCCTATAATAGCTCAGTTCCTTTCCAGAATTGCTTCTAGCCAGATTCCCTCTTGAATCTAGATTTTGATGCCTGGGCAGTGTTTCCTTGATCAGTTCTTTGGTCTTCATTTCAGGACATCTTCAAATTGATCATTCTCTTCCCTTAAAGTTCCTTCTCATGGGATCAATTTCACCCTCAACTCTGGACCTGCTTCTTGCCCACTGGCACCAAATGACTCTTCCAACTACAAATGGCTTTGTTCTCCCTCTTCCCTTGATGTGAAACTTCATGCTTTCAGACATGATAAGGGAGTCCAGAATTTATAAAAGTAGGTGAAACATAGTGTGTGAGAGCCTGGACTTTGGAGAGAGAAGCCTTCAGTTTGAACTTAACTCTATCATTTATTATGTATGTGACCTTGAAGTTCTTGCCATCTCTAGATTTAGGTAATCATGTAGGTGACACCAGCTCCTCTCTCTTAGAGTTGCCTTGAAGATTAAAAGAAGCAGCATGTGAAAAGTCCTGGGTATAAATCACAGCACTTAGTACATACTCAGTAAAGTGCTATTTTAAGATAATAAAATTTTAATTTTGCTTAAGGCAATGTAAGCTACATTGTCAGAAATAATAGATACATAAGCAACAAATTGCAAGACTTAGATGCTCATAAATTTTTCCTGCTTGAAAGCAAGAGGTCTTAATTACCTCCTAAATGGGTTTGCCAAGTTGATATCCCCTAATCGCTTTTACTCCATAGCCATCCACTCGACCATATTTTATATTTCAGTAATGGCAAATTATATTCTTCCTCAAAAAATACCATATGTCTTTACATTTACATAACTGTTCCTTAAACCTGGAATCCCTATCCATTCATTTCCCCACCTGGAAAGATTCTACTAAACCTTACGAAGAATCCAACTCAAATAAAGATTATGTCTCTCTTCCAGCCTCTCTGAGTTTCCAGATTCACAATCCAACAAATGAAGTGGAACAAATGTTACTTTTTATGCAACTCATGGGCCTTGAAAATGCATCCAATAGCTTGCTTGTTCTGATAAATGTATGGATTTATGTTCTTGTTAAGTTGCTAATTCATGTCCTACTCTTTGTGACTCATGAACTGTAGCCTGCCAGGTTCCTCTGTCCATGGGATTTCCCAGGCAGGAATACTGGAGTGGATTGTTATTTCTTTCTCCAGGGGATCTTCACTACCCAGAGACTGAACTCTTGTCTCCTGTATTGGGAAGCAGATTCTTTACCACTGAGCCACCAGGGAAGTACAATTACACATTTACAGTGATAACTATATCATTCTAGGTTTCACCTAGATTCTGAGCTCTTTATTACATCACTGGTGTATCTTCAGGGCCCAGTAAAGATTCCTGATACTTACCAGGAGTCTAAACTTTGAATGGATGAATGGACACAAGAGAACTTTAATGATGGCAGTAAATCACAATGTTTTTTTAAAGTCATTCTCTACCAAATTCCTGTAGTTTCTACCAGAGATCACAAATAGAGGGCATTCTCTCTATATTTTCAGCAGTTAGTTTCTACATTATTTGATTTGCCAGTGAACACATATTACATATTAAACATATATTTGATCTTTATATGGGGCTTCCCTGGTTGCTTACATGGTAAAAAATTGGCCTGTAATGCAGGAGACTTGGGTTCTATCCCTGGGTTTGGAAAATCCCCTGGAAAAGGGAATGACATCCCACTCCAATATTCTTGCCTGGAGAGTCCCATGGACAGAGGAGACTGGTGGGCTACAGTTCATGGGGTTGCAAAGAGTAGGACACAGCTGAGTGACTAACACCTCCTAAAAAAACCTTGTTCAGTTTAGTTCAGTTCAGTTGCTCAGTCGTGTCCAACTCTTTGTGACCCCATGTACTACAGCATGCCAGGCCTCCCTGTCCATCACCAAACCCCGAGTTTAAAAAAACTTTGATCTTCATGTAATTGGCTTCAACTTCCTTGTATAAATTGCTACAATTGGCATAAATAATACCCTGGATTTCCTTCATAACATTCAGCACTATGAAGTGGAAGGAATATGTGCTTTAGACCTACAGTGCTTGTTATGCTTCATGGACTCTAGGTACTTATTTTACTACTTATTTTCTCTGAGGAAGTTTTTCTCCATCTTTAAAGAGAGTTCATAATCCCAATTTACAAGGCTTTGTTAAAAATTTTAAATTATAATATTACACATTAATACACAGGATTTAAAATCACTAAATAAGTGGACGATATAACTACTACTAATTATTGATTACTATTGGCATACTATTGTGATATGTGGTATCTCTATATATTTATCTATTATCAAGAGAGAAAGAGTAAAATAAATATATAGAGAGGAAATCAGAAGAAAAATTACTGGGGATTGAAAATGTACTGATAATATTTGTTAGATCATCAGTTAAGTTGGCAACTTAGGAGAACACAGATTAATGGGCATTCATAAGGAAAATAAAAATAATGGGCAGGGATAGCTTAATATTGCATTCCATTTATGATAAGAATAGGTGACAACATAGTTGAAGCTCAACCAAATAGTCATACTGAGTTGTTTTGGCTAAAGTTCAACATCCTCATGATAATGAGAACACAATAAGAAAAAATCACAAGTCAACTAGGAAACTAAGTAGAAGTGAATCAACATACTTTTGTCTCAAGCAGTCATATAAGAAGAAATAAAGAAAGGGTTTGTGTAATGAACCAAGAATGAGAATTTTATATTCAGTGACTTCTTAGGCACTTCATTCTGACAAAAACTTTTCTTCCCTGTTCTTGATATTTTCTTGCTTTAGAAGAAAACCCTAAAGTAACATAATGCCCTGGCTTCTTTCTGCCCCTTTACCAGTGTGCTAAACATAATTGTCCATCTTGTGCACTGAACAAATCTAGGGACACTATTCACATTGTATTCTCTTTCAACAGACCCAGTGGAATAATTTGGCACACACAGCCTGTGCAAATGTTCTCAGACGCATGTCTTCATCTCTCCTTATCCTTGGGCTGGGGAAATAACTTTTCCCTCTGCAACTTGGCCTGGTAGGCTTAGTTTCTCTCCTTACCATCTTGAGGAGGAGCTGTTCCTTGAACACATTTTTTTTCCGTTTGCTTGTTCCTCCATGCCTAACCTGTACAGAGTCTGCTTCCTTGTAGGGTGACCAGTGCGTGCCATGCTCAGTTGCTCAGTCATGTCCAATTCTTTGTGATTCTGTGTATTGTAGCCCTGCAGACTCCTTTGTCCATGAAATTTTCCAGGCAGGAATCCTGGAGTGGGTTGCCATTTTCTAGTCCAGGAGATCTTCCTGACCCAGGGATTGAACCCTCGCCTCTTGCTTCTCCTACATTGGCAGGTGGGTGCTTTACACTGTGCCACCTGGGAAGCCGTAAGTAAGGCTAATTTTGATGTTCAGTGTTAGGAAGTCCAGTTGATCATACACATAAATCTTTACTATTATTGAAGGAATGTTTTGTCTGCTTTTGCTGTTTATTTCTCAGTTAGTTTGTGACCCAGGTCATAGCAAAGAAGAGTATTGTTTATCTAGTTCCTTCCAAGTAAATCTAATGTGGGAGCTACGGGCCTTGAGAAATGAGCAAGTGTAAAATTGTGTAGAACAAATTACACATGAAATGATTTGGGCTCTGGGTATGGTTTGAACAGATGGCTGTAAGCTTTGTTAGTAATTTCCTAAGCAAGACCATGTTGACTTTTCTTTTAAATCCTAGTGATTTGCAACCTGTATTGCACAACAGCTGATTTTTCAGTGGCAGAATTAGCTTCCTGAATGTGTGGCTTGGGTATGTGATGCTAAACCTTTGCTGTATTTTGATTTTAGCAGGTTGCTGCCGCTGTCACAGGGTAGTGGCTAGAATGGGCCACGTGCAAGAGTCTTCCCAAACCTCAATAAATGTGTGGACTGCTTCAGCATGCAGCTTAGCACATCTCAATCTTGTCCTATGTTTGGTTTATATGTGTGAAGAGCAGAGACCATGGTTTTTAAGGGCTATCCTCAGAAGCTTTGTTATGAAGGGGAAGCAGAGGCAAGAATTGATTAGAAAGAGCAGATTGTCATTACAGAATTTTCCAACATCGGTACTTAAAGAATATGTCCTGTATTTGGTCTGAAATGGGGTAAATTGTCAACGTTACAGAGCACAAAGAACCTTCTGGCTGGCTGTAAATTGTTAACATCAGCTCTAAGAAGGAGAATGCATTGTTGTTGTCTAATCACTGAGCCCTGTTCAACTCTTTGCAACTCTATCAACTGTATCCTGCCAGGCTCCTCTCTCCATGGGATTTCCCAGGCTAGAATACTGGAGTGGGTAGCCATTTCCTTATTCAGGGGATCCTATCCCCAGGGATCGAACCCACATCTCCTGCATCGTAGGCAGACTCTTTACTGTCTGAGCCACCAGAGAAGCCCCATTGCTGTGGTAAATAGTGCCAAAATTAACCTCTTGCTGAGAGACTTTCCCAATTGAGTTTTAATTCCAAGTCTTAGATATCAGAAAATTGATATAAACCACCTGCTATCCCAGTAAGACCCAACTGAGACCGCCATATTCTTTCAGGATAATGGCTCTGCTGTGGTCTTTGGCAACACACCCAAAAATTGCCTTGGAAGTAATTTTCTTTTTCTGAGAAATCTCTTTTAGGAGCAAGGATTGATTTGCTTTTTCCAGTTCTGTGATATGATGCCAGCGCTGTGATAATTTTGTTTTTCATAACTCCTGGGAATCTTTAAGATAATGAGGAATATCAGTGACTCAATGTTGAACAAATACAAGTCTGAGGCCATAGAGGAAATATTTTCCTTCTAGCGAGAAAGAAACTAGTCTTTAAGTTAAAAGAACACTGTCCCTACCGATATGCCAAGAACTCTTTCAGCTGAGGCTGAACGGACTAAAAATTGAGAAGTACTTTATATTCTTTGAAATTTTAAATCATGATCATAAGAAAAATTGACTTGGAACCTTAATTCTATGAAACTTTAATATATTTGGACTTTAACTTGCAAAGAATTTAATATCCCTATTTTAATATTTCCCAAGTAATAGTAACAGTATTTATATTCAAATGCGTGGCACCTTTTTTTTGACATTTTGTTATTGGAGTATACTTATGTCATCAATCATGCTCAACACAGATCTCATAACAGACTATGCTGAGCAATGTTTTTTGGGGAAAATGTAGACTGGAAAATCAAATAGAGATTAAATTTTCAACCTTGTTGTTGTTTTAAGTAATGAGCTCTTCTGACCCATTTTGGAGCCTTTGGGCAGCAGATTTCAGGGAAGTCAGCCTTGATCACTGTGCTCCTGAAGGTTACTTCAAAACGAAGCGTTGACAGTGGGGGAGGGCCCACACAGGTCAGGGAAGAACAGGTTTGTTAAACTTTTACTCTTCTTCCTGGTCAGGGAAAACAGCACTAAGAGAGCAAAATGTAGGGGAAGGCAGAAGGGGAATTCTTTCCCCCTGTTTCTCAAGGTCCCTTCCTTGTGGAGCAAGATTAGTTAGTCAAACACTCCTAGCTTTTCTCTGTTCCATTACTCACTACATTGTGGAGAATTAATGACTAATCTTGAAGTAATTTGGGATATATAAAAAAAAAACTGTACCTACTTGACACAACCCCTCCTTTTCCTTTTGGAAATGTGTAAGGTCTCTTCTGATCCTTTTTGTCATAGGTCACACAGTTTCTTTTTTTTTTTTTTTCCTCCCCAGGAGTGGAGGTTTGTAGGGGTCTAGTGATACCTGTCCATGGAAGACTAATTCTTTTTAACTTGGTTGTCATTCAGTCACTAAGTCATGTCCAACTCTTTGCGACTCCATGGACTGTAGCACTCCAGGCTTCCCTGTCTTTCACCATCTCCTGGAGTCTGCACAAACTCAGGTCCATTGAGTCAGTGATGCTCTACAAACATCTTATCCTGTCACCCCCTTCTCTTCCTGGCCTCCATCTTTCCCAGCATCACAGCTACCTTGTCATGTCAAAAGCGCTTGATAATTCAATAAAGCTATGAGCCATGCCATGCGGGGCCACCCAAGATGGATGGTCATCGTGGAGAGTTCTGACAAAAGGAGGTCCATCAGAGGAGGGAAGGGCAAACCACTTCAGTGTTTTTGCCTTGAGAACCCCGTGAACAGTATTCCAATTTGGGGAAAGGGTCAATACCAGGGAGTGTATCCGCCAGGAACCGCATCCTCCAAACTGTGATGTGTCAATAATAAAGATGATATTTTGCTCTCACCCAATGATTAACTAGTTTATTCTTGAAAATTCTTTCTTCCGGGCCAACCTGAAGAGGTGGTAGTATTTCAGGGTTTTTCTGGGAAGGAAAAGAGCCCCAAATGAGTACAGTCTTTCATCTGGAATGGATGTACCCTATAGACAGGATGGTGAGGAGAGAGACTAGGGTGTGTTTAGGCCAGGACTGTGTAGGGTGTGATTATGTAGACAACTCTTTCCATCCAGTAATAGTTCTGAGACAGTTGTCTCTGTGTCAAGCTCAAGGGAAACTCTGCTGAGAACGGAACAGAATTGGTCTAATTTCTACGTGTGACCTCACCTTAAGATGCCATCTAGTGAGAAATCAATTCTGAGTCTGTTTTACTGATATCCCCTAGCCATGAAGGCTTCTCATGATAGATCATGTCCTGGGGGAGGTAGAGCCAGTCTCTATAAGGCAGCCCATGGTAAGATATTCTGTGACTGTACAACTTCATACACTATGCATAGTCAAAGAACATAAGAGATAGCTGAACTATCCTCACCCATCAATGTCTTTTTGCCCAAATTTGAACTCACTTGGAGCAACAACAAACAACTTTTACCTTTGAATACATGACCTTCAGGCCCAGGATGAAGTATTTGAAGAGAGAGACAAACAAAAGTTAACCCTCTCACTTCTCTCTCCAGGCCTGACCAGTGCAAAAGGAAACAGCATCATCACCTCTCATAATGTAAACATGATTCTCTTAATTCTGCCAAGTATCCCAAGTATCCCCCAGACCTTTTTGTATGTTACCATGCGATTCACCCTCTACACAGAGCAGGGGGAGCAATGAGTCTGTGGTCTTGTGGAGTCTAGCCTAGGCTCTCATACATAATACTGTATCTTCCAGTGAGTTTCCCAGCATCTTTAAACCGTATTTTACTTTTCATATATAAACAGCCTTACTTTAGTCACATATTTGTAATAATAAATAGAAAGACTTCAGACTCTGAAGCCAGACTATCTGGGCTCAAATCCTGACTCTGCCTCTTACTAGCTTTGAATCCTTAGCAGAGTGAAATAAATACCACATGCCTCTCCACAAGTAAAATGGAGATAACTGAAGTCTCTCTATATCATAAAGCTGTTCCCAAAATTATTAAACCATGAATAAATGTAAAGTTGTCAGAATAGTGCCTGAAATATGACTAGTGTCAAAAAAGTTGTTAGGAGAGATAAGATAAAACTTAAAACTCCTTTGTATGTCTTTGAAAACTCTTCACTGACAATAATGAATTAACCTGTATTTTGATGTCTACTGCATCCACACCGCAGGGGCCATCTCCATCTCTGAACTTTGTGACAGCAGTGAAATGTCTAGTCCGCTGTTTTATTTCCAGCATCTAATCATGATATGCATACACATGTTAGTATATATTGAGTTAATGAACTCATTCATATCACACCAAAATCTACCTTGTTCTTGATCCTTGTCAGAGGCATCTAGATTCCATGTCTATGAATTCAATGAAAAGCACTCTCTGTAAGTCTTCTTCCACTTCTTTTCCAAGATAAATTTTACCTCTGCTTCAAGGTCTATTTCTAAGTTCAACTGTTTAATGAAACTGATAAGATAACCTGATGCTTTAACTGGAAAAGACACCTTTGTTAGGATAGGAGATAGTGCAACTCTTTTTAGAAGTTTCATTGGGATGGAGTCCAGAAATATGAAACAATAGCTTCAGGAGTATATGAAGACCATGGCAGTTCTGAGGAAGGTTCTGGGGCTTTAACCATGACCCTCAAATATCCTTTAGCCCATCCAGAAAGTCCTTTGGTATATTTATAGTCTGAAAGGGAGAACTAGAAATTTATTATTTATGGGTAGAGTTCACAGAGAAATAATTTGAATACTTTGATTTTTTTCTTTAATCTGTAACTCACACTCTAAGGGCTTCCCTGGTAGTTAAGCTGATGAAGAATCCACCTGCAATATATGAGACCCTGGTTCAATTCCTGGGTTCAGAAGATCCTCTGGAAAAGGAATAGCCTACCAACTCTAGTATTCTTGGGACACCCTAGTGGCTGAGATGGTAAAGAATCTGCCTGCAGTGTGGGAGACCTAGGTTCAATCCCTGGGTTGGGAAGATCCCCTGGAGAAAGGCATGACAATCCACCTCAGTATTCTTGCCTGGAGAATCCCCCTGGACAAAGGAGCCTGGTGGGCTACAGTTCATGGGGTCACAAAAAGTAGGACATGACTGAGCAACTAAGCACAGGATAGCAATTCATAGTCTAATGTGCAACAATATGTTTGATATATAAATAGGCTTCCCTGGTGACTCAGATAATAAAGAAACTTCCTGCAATGCAGGAGACCCAGGTTTGATTCCTGGGTGAGGAAGATCCCCTGGAGTAGGAAATGGCAACCCACTCTAGTATTCTTCCCTGGAGAATCCAATGGACAGAGGAGCCTGGCAGGCTACAGTCCATGGGATCACAAAGAGTGAGGCATGACTGAGTGACTACTCTTAATTCAGATCAGATCAGTTGCTCAATTGTGTCCAAATCCTTTTGACCCCATGGATACCAGCTTGCCAGGCTTCCCTGTCCTTCACCAACTCCCGAAGCTTGCTCAAACTCATGTCCATCACGTCGGTGATTCCATCCAATCATCTCATCCTCTGTCGTCCCCTTTTCTTTCCACCTTCAGTCTTTCCCAGCATCAGGGTATTTTCTAATGAGTCAGTTCTTTGAATCAGGTGGCCAAAGTATCAGAGCTTCAGCTTCAGCATCAGTCCTTCCAGTGAATATTCAGGACTGATTTCCTTTAGGATGGACTGGTTTGATCTCCTTGCAATCCAGGGGACTCTCAAGACACATACTCTAAAGTACAACAATATGCTTGATGCATAAATAGACTGTCAAGACAAATTCCCCAAATCTTGGTCTCTCCACATGCCTCCTCTTAGATCCCATAAAGAAGATTTGGTACCACTGTTGCTTAAGGGTGTGGAAAAATGTCTTTTAACACAAAAGACTTGGCATTATGTTTATATACACATTAAAACAGGAGAAGATATGTGTTGCTTTACCATTAATTCTTTGACTTATGTAGGAAAATACAGAAAGCACAGAAGTTCAACAAAAAGAAAAAAAAAACATGACAAGTTGAGTGCAAGGCAAAAAAGGTGAAACCTGTTATTATTACAAACTTTGTCTTTTATTCATGGTGTTTTTATAATAATGGGAAGTATTATGTAAATTTTAATTTCATAGCCATGATGATATAGACCAAAACATTTCAAGTTCTTAATAACCATTCATGAATATTATGACAAGAATTAGACTTTTGCCCTGTAGTTATATATCCAAGTTGGCCTTTAATTCCTTAAGCTCTTTTTTGGCTATGGAGAAAAATATCAGGAAAAAAAAAAAAAAAGTTAAATAGTTGTAGTATTAACCCAGCAGAAAGCTTTGGGCTATTAATCAGAGAGTGGACCTTTAGCCCACAAAGACAAAACCTTCTTTATACAAATGAAAAGTTCAAGGAGCTGAAGTCTGGAAAAGTTGATTGCTGTTAAGGATCCTCTGAAGGAGAGAGGAGCCAATGTTTGCACCAACTGGGAACTATTCAATGGGTCTGAAATGGGAACTTTTTTTTTTTTCATTGTTTAAGCTCCAGATAGTATCAGTGTGATAATTCTTTTCTATACTAAGTGTATGCTATGTGCCAGCTACCATTTTAAATTCATAGTTTAGAACCCCCAACAGCCATGTCTTTTTTATATCATTCAAACCTCACTGGCAATACTGTTGGCAGAGGGGTAGACATCTGATTTTCTGACCCAACAGATCTCTCTGGGATTTTCAAAGTGGAACCAAAGTCAGAAAGTGAAGCTTTTATCAGTAGTGACAGCTATGTGGAGAGTGGCTTTGGTGTCAGCAATAGCCACACATTCCAGCATATCAGGAATGAGATATATGAAGGAGACATGTGAAGACAAACAACAGATAGGAGAACATGATGGTGGAGGAGTAAGTGGATGTAGAGTATGTCTCTCTCCATGGATACATCAGGAATACACCTTCAGACACAGAGTGCATGCAGAATACCAGCAGAGAGCAAACAGGAGTACCTGACTAGTGGAAAATAATATACAGAACCATGCAAAACTCAGTAGGATGAAGGAACAAGGGGGAAAAACAAGAGTGTTAGTAGGATGGGGCCTCCCCTTGGTGGGTGGGGGAACTGAAGCAGGGGTCCGATCGATCCCCACATCAGGGCAATTGTCTGAGTCAGAGGAGAAACATTCAAAGCTGAGAGTGAAACAGCCTGTCTGTGGCAGCCTAAATGGAATGAGAATCAGACAGTCCTTGCCACAGCCATACATACCCCAGATGGTGCGGCGGCTGAGAGCTGGAGTTTAGGGATTGTGGGGCAATCCCAAGGAGAGGGCTGTTGTTGACTGTGTTGAGAGGGATTGAGGGGATGTGAGGGAGGAGACTGTAGTGGGAAATGCCTGTGGGGGAAAGCCAGGCAGCCATGAAAACAAGGCGATACTGCTAAGTCACACCTAGTGGGTAGAGCCACCACCATAGCTTCTCTCCCTCCACACGCCAGCATTGGTAGATGAACAAGAGAGAGGCCGGCCCATCAGACACCTGATGAAGGAACTACAGAGTAGGACCCCACCCAGGGTGCCTCTTAAAAGTGCCTAATGCACCAATTTGCAGAGTAGGACCCCAATCAGGGGGAGCCCTCTAAGTGCCTGATGCACCAAACAACAAAGAAGGACCCCAGGAAAAGAAACCCTCTAAATGCCTGAATGGGCAGAGCTATGGAGAAAGACTGGCCAAAGAGGCCTTCTGATCGCTAGCAACAAGAAGCTTGAAAAAAGACTGTTAGGGCCATAACTGCTGCTGTGGAGGCAGTCTGATCCCTGCACACTTGCTGCTGCCAGGGTCCCCTCAAGTCAAGCAGCTGTGCAATCTTCATGCTCAACTCTCACTGGGGCAGAGCTGCCACAGGCAAAAAAGTCTTGCGCTTGTGAGTGCAGTGCCACTTTGGTCATGTTTAACTCTTTGTTACTCTGTGCACTGTGGCCTGCCAGCCTACTCTGTCAGGGAATGGGGTTCTTCAGGCAAAAATACTGAATTGTATTTGGCCAATACTGGTTGCCATACTCTTCTAGAGCACTATTTTTCCTGCTGCCCTAGATGTCAACTCCCCTGAGTACCTGGTGCTACCAGAAGCCCTGTGACCCAAGCAGCTGCACCACCTCCACACCTGATCCTCACAGGGACAAACCCAAGTCCTCCAGGGCAGTCTCAGCAGCAAACCCCAGTGGATGACCCACATGCAGAGATGGAGATGAAACCACAATTGAAATCCAGGGGCAGTGTGGCTAAGGAAAAGACCCCAAACCTTCCCACCAGCTACACAAGCTGCAGATTAAATCCACACGATCAACTAAGCAGACTCTGTGCCTGTGGACTATATAAAAGCCCGCTGAGAGCTCCCACAAAAGAAAATGAACTAGTTCTGATAGCTATGGACATTGGAGGCAAGAACATAGAGGAATAGGACCAGATTAGAATCTGAGCTGTGCCCACAGCAAGTCCAGAGATCAGGATAGTGTTAGAGGGCATCCTAGGGAGGTGAGGTGGACTGTGACTCCCAGGGAGAAGGCTCTGACAGCAGTGACTCAAGAAAAATATCTATTATTCTTATGGTTTGACTTGTTCTGTAGATTCTTTTGGATTGTTTTTTCTTTTCTTTTCCTTCCTCCCCTCCTCTGTTTTAGTTGTCAATTTTATTGGCATTATGAAATCTAATTAAGCTTTTAAGATTATTATTTTTCTTTTCTTTTTTCTGAATCATATCTTTTATTGTTATTATAAACCTCTGCCTCTACATCGGGCTTTTGCAGTTCTGAGGAGCTTTCCTTTTTTTTTTTTTTTTCCCCCTCTCTCTCTCTTTTTTTTTTTTTTTTAATTTTTAACTTTTTAAACCTATTGATATTTTTTTCTGTGTTTATTCCTTTGTTTGTATTGCCTACTGTTTTTTCCCCCTTGCAGTTAATCTTTAATATATATAATATATCTACCTCTATTTAACTTTGCATATCTCTTCTTACTTTCTTTCCTTTCCTCTCAACATATTTGTTAGTTTTATTTTCATTGATTTATTCCTCAATTGGCACCTTGCTTTAGTTTTGCTTTCCAGTCTGTATTTTAATTAGCTTTGCTCTGGTACATATAATTTTTTGTTTCCTTTGTTTGCCAGGTCAGTCAGTCTATTGTAATTTATTTTTGTTGGAATGTTTTGATTTTGCTTATGGGCGTATATGTATATGTGTATATTCAGTCACACTTTCTGTTGTTATAAACCTCTGCCTCTACATTGGACTTTTACAGTTCTGGAGTGTTTCCTTTTTTTTCTCTCTCTCTCTCTCTCTTTTTTAATTTTAACTTTTAATTTTTTAAACCTATTTTATTTTTTTCTACACTTATTCCTTTGTTTGCCTTTCCTACTGCTCTTTTCCCTTTGTAGTTAATCTTTAGTGTATATAAATCTTCCTCATCTACCTTTATTTAACTTTGCATATCTATTCTATCTTTTTTTTTCTTTCCTCTCAACATATTTGTTAGTTTTGTTGTCATTGCTTTATTCCTCACTTCACACCTTGCTTTAGTTTTGTTCTCCAGTTTGTGCTTTAGTTAGTTTTGTTCTTAACTGGTAAATATAATTTTTTTATTTCCTTTGTTCACAGGTCAATCTATTGTACTTCATTTTTATTGGACTGTTTTGACTTTGCTCATGGGTGTATATGTATGTATGTATATCCCATTATTTTAATTTTAGTTGCCTGATTTTATACTGCCATTTGTCTGAGGTTCATCTTTGGTTTTTTGTTTTGGAATATTTGTTTTAATCTCACTTAGTGCCCACTTAATAACAAACCACTTGAGGAATCTTAGTCCCTGACCAGAAATCAAGCCCTGATCTTTTGGAATGGGAGCACTGACTCCAAGACCCTAGACTATTAGAGAACTAACCCTAGGGATTATCAAATAGTGAGAACTCACACAAAGGAAACCACTTAAATACAAGATCTAGCATCACTCAGCCACCAGTAGCACCCTGTGCAGGACACCTCATCTAAGCAACAAACAAA
This sequence comes from Oryx dammah, assembly GCF_014754425.2. NCBI lineage: Eukaryota > Metazoa > Chordata > Mammalia > Artiodactyla > Bovidae > Oryx > Oryx dammah. The sequence goes on along the minus strand of NW_024070187.1, from coordinate 105,723,891 downwards.
ACAAAAATACAAATACAGTCTTCAGCAGACAGGAATACCACCTCACTCAGCCTTGCCCATCAGAGGAAAAACAAACAAAAACACAGCACAAATCTCACCCAATACAAAGCTTACACAAACCACTGGGCCAAACTTAGGAGGGCAGTAACCTAAAGGAAGAAATATAATTCAACCTTGAAGCCTGGGAAAAAGAGACCTAAAACACAATAAGCAAAAAAAAAAAATAATAATAATAATGAAAAGATAGAGAAATACCACACAAAGGAACAAGCTAGAAATACAGAAGTCCAAATAAATGAAGAGGAAATAGGCAAACTACCTGAAACAGAATTCAGAATAATGATAGTAAAGATGATCAGGAACCTTGAAAACAAAATGGAGAAAATGCAAGAATCAAATAATGAAGACTTAGAAGAATTAAAGAATAAACATGCAGACACAAATAACACAATTACTGAAGTTAAAAAATACTCCAGAAGGAATCAATAGCATAATATCTGAAGCATAAGAACGAATCAGTGAACTGGAAGATAAAATGGTGGAAAAAACTTCTGAAGAGCAGAATAAAGTAAAAAGAATGAAAAGAACTGAAGATAGTCTCAGGGACTTCTGGGGCAATATCAAATGCATCAACCTTCGAATTACAGGGGTTCCAGAAGAAGAAGAGAAAAAATAAGGATATAAGAAAATTTTCAAAGCAATTATCATTGAAAATTTCCCCAACATGGAAAAGGAAACAATCAATCAAGTCCAAGAGGCACGAAGAGTCCCATACAGGATAAACCCAAGGAGAAAAAAAGACACATACTAATCAAATCAACAAAGACTAAACACAAAGAAAGCATATTAGAAGCCTCAAGGGAGAAGCAGGAAGCAATAATCAAGGGAAAGCCCAGATGCTTAACAGCTGATCTTTCAGCAGAAACTCTGCAGGTCAGAAGGGAATGGCAGGATACATTTAAATTACTGAAAGGGAAAAATCTACAACCAAGAGTACTTTACATGGGGAGGATCTCATTCAAAATTGATGGAGAAATAGAAAGCTTTTCAGACAAGCAAAAGTTAAGAGAATTCAGTACCACCAAACCAGCTTTGCAACAAATGTTACATGGACTTATACAGTCAAAAAATAAAAGAGAAGAAAAAAGATCTACAAAATCAACCCCAAACAGTTCAGTTCAGTTTGGTTCAGTTGCTCAGTAGCGTCTGACTCTTTGCAACCCCATGGACTGCAGCATGCCAGTCTTCCCTGTCCATCACCAACTCCCAGAACTTACTCAACCTCATGTCCATTGAGTCAGTGATGCCATCCAACCATCTCATCCTCTGCCATCCCCTTCTCCTCCTCCCTTCAATCTTTCCCAGCATCAGGCTCTTTTCTAATGAGTCAGCTCTTCATATCATGTGGTGAAGTATTGGAGCTTCAGCTTCAGCATCAGTCCTTCCAATGAATATTCAGGACTGATTTCCTTTAGGATGGACTGATTTAATCTCCTTGCAGTCCAAGGGACTCTCAAGAGTCTTCTCCAACACCACAATTCAAAAGCATCAATTCTTAGGCACTCAGCTTTCTTATAGTCCAGAGTTCACATCCATAAATGACTACTGGAAAAACCATAGCTTTGACTAGATGGACGTTTGTTGGCAAAGTAATGCATCTGCTTTTTAATATGCTGCCCAGGTTGGTCATAGCTTTTTGTCCAAGGAGCAAGTGTCTTTTAACTTCATGGCTACAGTCACAACTGCAGTGATTTTGGAACCCAAGAAAATAAAGTCTCTCACTGTTTCCATTGTTTCCCCATCTATTTGACATGAAGTGATGGTACCCGATGCCATGATCTCAGTTTTCTGAATGTTGAGTTTCAGGCCAACATTTTCACTCTCATCTTTCACTTTCATCAAGAGGCTCTTTAGTTCTTCTTCACTTTCTGCCATAAAGGTGATGTCATCTGCATATATGAGGTTATTAATATTTCTCCTTGTACTCTTGATTCCAGCTTATGCTTCATCTAGTCTAGCATTTCTCATGATGCATATAAGTTAAATAAGCAGGGTGACAATATATAGCCTTGACATACTCCTTTCCCGATTTGCAACCAGTCTGTTGTTCCATGTCCAGTTCTAACTGTTGCTTCTTGACCTGCATACAGATTTCTCAGGAGGTAAGTGAGATGTTATTCCCATCTTTTAAGAATTTTCCACAGTTTGTGGTGATCCACACAGAGGCTTTGGCATAGTCAATAACTCAGAAGTAGATGTTTTTCTGGAACTCTCTTCCTTTTTTGATGCTCCAACGGATGTTCCCAATTTGATCTCTGTTCCTCTGTCCTTTCTAAATCCAGCTTGAACTGGATTTGAACTTTGGAAGTTCATGGTTCACACATTGTTGAAACCTGGCTTGGAGAATTTTGAGCATTACTTTGCTAGTGTGTGAGATGAGTGTAATTGTGCAGTAGTTTGAACATTCTTTGGCATTGCCTTCCTTTGGGATTGGAATGAAAACTGACCTTTTCCAGTCCTGTGGCCAGTGCTGAGTTTTCCAAGTTTGCTGAGATATTGAGGGCAGCACGTTCACAGCATCATCTTTTATTATTTGAAATAGCTCAACTGGAATTCCATCACCTCCAATAGCTTTGTTCATAATGATGCTTCCTAAGGCCCACTTGACTTTGCATTCTAGGACGTCTGGCTCTAGGTGAGTGATCACAGCATCATGGTTAGCTGGGTCATGAAGATCTTTTTGTGTAGTTCATCAGTGTATTCTTGCCACCTCTTCTTAACATCTTCTGCTTTTGTTAGGTCCATACCATTTCTGTCCTTTATTTGGCTCATCTTTGCATGAAATATCCCCTTGCTGTCTCTCCCAATGTTATATTACTCAGCCATAAAATGAATGCATTTGAGTCAGTTCTGATGAAGTGGATGAACCTAGAACCTATTATACAGAGTGGAGTGAGTCAGAAAAAGAAAGATAAACATCATATTCTAACACGCATATACAAAATCTAGAAAAGTGATGCTGAAGAATTAATTTACAGGGCAGCAATGCAGCAATGGAGAAACAGACAGAGAATCAACTTATGGACATGGGGAGAGGGGAGAAGAGAGTGAGATGTATGGAAAGAGTAATTTGGAAACGTACATTACCATATGTGAAATAGATAGCAAATGGGAATTTGCTGTATGGCTCAGAAAACTCAAACAGGGATTCTATATCAACCTAGAGGGGTGGAATGGGGAGGAAGATGGGTGGGAGGTTCAAAAGGGAGGAATATATGTATACTTATGGCTGATTCATGTTGAGGTTTGTCAGAAAACAACAAAATTCTTTAAAGCAATTATCCTTCAATAAAAGAATAAATTTTTTAAAAAAATGAACACCAGATCCGTACAGAGATCTCTGGAGTTCTTAAAATTTTTGAAATCCAGTAAGTATTCTTTTTTTAATAAAATACTTCACAATCAGTTGCTGTTATTATCAATCAAAATGTGTGAAGTCGCTTCAGTCAAAACATCTTGAAATAGCAATCAAAATGTCTTTTATTTATTCAAGAGTCTAATAAAGTCAGAGAAGAAAATATACTGCCTGGTGTAGTAACTGTAGTTACAGAGGAAATTCTAAGGTACTGTGAGGGCTGAAAAGATAATTTCCTATTCCAAATCTAGCAAGTTGACCCTGTGACTGGCTACAGTCCATAGGGTCTCAAAGAGCCTGACACAACTAAAGTGATTGAGCACCCACACAAATGGAGTAATCCCACTAGGAAAATACCAACTTTTTATCGGATCTTATTACATTTGATTGTAAAGATAAAAAATAAGAATTCCCTCTGTATCATTTACCTAGTTCCTTCCGGCACATGAAATTTCAATAAGCAGAAGTGTTTGATGCACTCAATAGTCGAGTTTATCAATTATGATTTGAAGGTAAAGCTTACTCTTTATGTAGCATTATGTTTGATCTTTCAGAGGAAGAACACTAAAGGATTGAGAATCAAATGTCACCCTGGAGTTTAGTTCAGTTCAGTTCAGTTCAGTCGCTCAGTTGTGTCCGACTCTTTGCGACCCCCTGAATTGCAGCACGCCAGGACTCCCTGTCCATCACCATCTCCCGGAGTTCACCTAAACTCACGTCCATTGAGTCGGTGATGCCATCCAGCCATCTCATCCTCTGTCGTCCCCTTCTCCTCCTGCCCCCAATCCCTCCCAACATCAGAGTATTTTCCAGTGAGTCAACTCTTCGCATGAGGTGGCCAAAGTACTGGAGTTTCAGCTTTAGCATCATTCCTTCCAAAGAACACCCAGGACTGATCTTTAGAATGGACTGGATGGATCTCCTTGCAGTTCAAGGGACTCTCAAGAGTCTTCTCAAACACCACAGTTCAAAAGCATCAATTTTTCGGCACTTAGCTTTCTCCACAGTCCAACTCTCACCTCCATACATGACCACAGGAAAAACCATAGCCATGACTAGATGGACCTTGTAGGCAATGTAATGTCTCTGCTTTTGAATATGCTATCTAGGTTGGTCATAACTTTTCTTCCAACGAGTAAGCGTCTTTTAATTTCATGGCTGCAGTCACCATCTGCAGTGATTTTGGAGCCCCCCAAAATAAAGTCTGACACTGTTTCCACTGTTTCCCCATCTATTTCCCATGAAGTGATGGGACCAGATGCCATGATCTTCATTTTCTGAATGTTGAGCCTTAAGCCAACTTTTTCACTCTCCTCTTTCACTTTCATCAAGAGGCTTTTGAGTTTCTCTTCACTTTCTGCCATCAGGGTGGTGTCATCTGCATATCTGAGGTTGTTGATTTTTCTCCCGGCAATTTTGATTCCAGCTTGTGCTTCTTTCAGCCCAGCGTTTCTCATGATGTAATCTGCATAGAAGTTAAATAAGCAGGGTGACAATATACAGCCTTGACGTACTCCTTTTCCTATTTGGAACCAGTCTGTTACTCCATGTCCAGTTCTAACTGTTGCTTCCTGGCCTGCATATAGATTTCTCCAAGAGGCAGGTCAGGTTGTCTGGTATTCCCAACTCTTTCAGAATTTCCACAGTTTATTGTGATCCACACAGTCGCATAGTCAATAAAGCAGAAATAGATGTTTTTCTGGAACTCTCTTGCTTTTTCGATGATCCAGAGGATGTTGGCAGTTTGATCTCTGGTTCCTCTGCCTTTTCTAAAACCAGCTTGAACATCTGGAAGTTCACAGTTCACATATTGCTGAAGCCTGGCTTGGAGAATTTTGAACATTACTTTACTAGCGTTTGAGATGAGTGCAATTGTGCGGGTAGTTTGAGCATTCCTTGGCATTGCCTTTCTTTGGGATTGGAATGAAAACTAACCTTTTCCAGTCCTGTGGCCACTGCTGAGTTTTCCAAATTTGCTGGCATATTGAGTGCAGCACTTTCACAGCATCATCTTTTAGGGTTTGAAATAGCTCAACTGGAATTCCATCATCTCCACTAGCTTTGTTCATAGTGATGCTTTCTAAGGCCCACTTGACTTCACATTCCAAGATGTCTGGCTCTAGGTGAGTGATCACACCATTGTGATTATCTTGGTTATGAAGATCTTTCTTGTACAGTTTTGTGTATTCTTTCCACCTCTTCTTAATATCTTCTACTTCTGTTAGGTCCATAAAATTTCTGTCCTTTATTGAACCCATCTTTGCATGAAATGTTCCCTTGATATCTCTAATTTTCTTGAAGAGATCTCTAGTCTTTCCCATTATGGTTTTTTTTTTTTTTCCTATTTCTTTGCATTGATCGCTGAGGAAAGCTTTCTTATGTCTTCTTGCTATTCTTTGGAACTCTGCATTCAGATGCTTGTATCTTTCCTTTTCTCCTTTGCTTTTTGCCTCTCTTCTTTTCACAGCTATTTGTAAGGCCTCCCCAGACAGCCATTTTGCTTTTTTGCATTTCTTTTCCATGGGGATGGTCTTGATCCCTGTCTCCTGTACAATGTCATGAACCTTAATCCGTAGTTCATCAGGCATTCTATCTGTCAGATCTAGGCCCTTAAATCTATTTCTCACTTCCACTGTATAATCATAAGGGATTTGATTTAGGTAATACATGAATGGTCTAGCGGTTTTCCCTACTTTCTTCAATTTAAGTCTGAATTTGGCAATAAGGAGCTCATAATCTGAGCCACAGTCAACTCCTGTTCTTATTTTGCTACTGGAGATCAGTGGAGAAATAACTCCAGAAAGAATGAAGGGATGGAGCCAAAGCAAAAACAATACCCAGTTGTCGATGTGAGTGGTGATAGAAGCAAGGTCCAATGCTGTAAAGAGCAATATTTCATAGGAACCTGGAATGTTATGTCCATGATTCAAGGCAAATTGGAAGTGATCAAACAGGAGATGGCAAGAGTGAATATTGACATTCTAGGATTCAGTGAACTAAAATGGACTGATATGGGTGAATTTAACTCAGATGACCATTATACCTACTACTGCTGGCAGGAATCCTCTAGAAGAAATGGAGTAGCCATAGTGGTCAACAAAAGAGTTTGAAATGCAGTATTTGGATGCAATCTCAAAAACGACAGAGTGATCTCTGTTTGTTTCCAAGGCAAACTATTCAATATCACAGTATTCCAAGTCTATGCCCCAACCAGTAATGCTGAAGAAGCTGAAGTTGAACGGTTCTCTGAAGACCTATAAGACCTTTTAGAACTAATACCCCAAAAGATGTCCTTTTCATTATAGGGGACTGGAATGCAAAAGTAGGAAGACAAGAAACACCTAGGGTAACAGGCAAATTTGGCCTTGGAGTATGGAATGAAGTAAGGCAAAGGCTAGTAGAGTTTTGCCAAAAGAACACACTGGTCATAACAGACACCCTCTTCCAACAACACAAGAGAAGACTCTACACATAGACATCACCATATGGTCAACACCGATATCAGATTGATTATATTCTTTGCAGCCAAAGATGGAGAAGCTCTATACAGTCAGCAAAAACAAGGCTGGGAGCCTACTGTGGCTCACATTATGAGCTCCTTATTCCCTTCATTATAATATCTAAATTTAATACCTCAAGTTCCACTATTTCAAATAGCCTATTACTTTATTTCTCTTATTAGTACTCAGCCCTACCTACTGACCTATTTTCTATTTTGCTTATTTTCTATACCACACTATAGGTTGTGTACTCTCTGCTTCCCCACAAGAAAATGAGTTCCTAATAGCAGGAGATTTGGACATTCTGTTCATTTTAAACCCATAATTTCTCAACTAATGCCTGACACACAAAGGTACTAATATTTATTTAATGATATTTATCATTAATTCCTCAGAACCAAGAAAAGGAGATGTGATTATCCATAATTTTAGCTGAATAAACTGAGCCCCCAAACATAGTAAATACTGTTGTTCAGTCACTAAGCTGTGTCTGACTCTTTAAAACATGCCATAGACCAGAGCACTCCAGGCTTCCATGTTCTTCACTATCTCCTGGAGTTTGCTCAGATTCATGTCCATTGAGTCAGTGATGCCATCTAACCATCTCATCCTCTGCTGCCCTCTTCTTCTTTTGTCTTCAATCTTTCCCAGCATCAGGGTCTTTTCCAATGAGTTGACTTTTCACATCAGGTAGCCAAAGTATTAGAGCTACACCTTCAGTATCAGTCCTTCCAGTGAATATTCATGGTCATTTCCTTTAGGATTGACTGCTTTGATCTCTTGGTGTCCAAAGGAATCTCGGGAATCTTCTCTATCACCACAATTTGAAAGCATCAGTTCTTTGGTATTCAGCTTTCCTTATGGTCCAACTTTCACATCCATACATGACTACTAGAAAACCAAAGTTTGACTACATGAACCTTTGTCAGCAAAGTAATGTCTTTGCTTTTTAATATGCTTAGGCTTGTCATAGCTTTGCTTTCAAGGAGCAAGTATCTTAAATTTAGGGAGTAAATAACTTACTTCAAACCTCAGCAAGCAATAGGCTTCCTTTGAGAGAAGAAAAGGTGAAAGAGGGCAATAAGCTAGCTGGATGATAAGAGTTAAGGACTGGCATTCAAAGACAGATAATACTTGTTATGTGGGTTCCAAGGAATCAGGATGGAGTCAATGAAGGGAAACTAGGGGAGGGGAATTTCAGAGTTGAATAGACTTTAAAATGCAACTCTTTCTTTGGAAGGACAGGGTTCCTGGATAATAGGGATATTGAAGAAAAGTGTTCATGATTACATTGCAGGGCTGTGGCAATGATTATGAAAGTTCTAAAAGGAACTTGGAATTAAATGTTTTTCAAGGATCTTGCATGATTTTTAAGTATAACATTTTAATAAAGAGTGGCTGCCAATAACATAAATTATTACATTTCTATGGGAAAATAAATGCTAGGATTTCCAATAAAGGTAATGAAAAATCACTATTATATTTTGAGTAGATAAATCATAGCTTCAAGGAGAAGCCTTGAGAGTGATGGAAATAAACATCACAGTGCGTCTACAGTACCAAACAATTTGTGAGATACTCTGCTTACATTTTCTGTTTTTTCTACACATCATATTTTCAAATGGGGTCATGAAGGTTCAGAGAAGTCAAGTGATTTTCTTGGGATGAACAAAGTGAGGAGGTCTCCATTCTAGGAGGTGAGACCAGGCTTTCAGTTTCCATTCTAGTCTCATGCAAGTGTTTAAAGTGGAAGTGTTAAGTCGCTTAGTCCTATCCGACTCTTTGCGACCCCGTGAATCGCAGCACGCCAGGCCTCCCTGTCCATCACCAACTCCCGGAGTTTACTCAGACTCATGTACATCGAGTTGGTGATACCATCCAGCCATCTCATCCACTGTCATCCCTTCTCCTCCTGTCCCAATTCCTCTCAGCATCAGGGTATTTTCCAATGAGTCAATTATTTGCGTGAGGTGGCCAAAGTACTGGAGTTTCAGCTTTAGCATCAGTCCCTCCAATGAACACTTAGGACTGATCTCCTTTAGAATGGACTGGTTGGATCTCCTTTCAGTCCAAGGGACTCTCAAGAGTCTTCTCCAACACCACAGTTCAAAAGCATCAATTCTTTGGCACTCAGCTTTCTCCACAGTCCAACTTTCACATCCATACATGACCACAGGAAAAACCATAGCCTTGACTAGATGGACCTTTGTTGGCAAAGCAATGTCTTTGCTTTTTAATATATATCTAGGTTGGTCATAACTTTCCTTCCAAAGAGTAAGTGACTTTTAATTTCATGGCTGCAATCACCATCTGCAGTGATTTTGGAGGCCAAAAAAATAAAGTCTGACACTGTTTCCCCATCTATTTCCCATGACATGATGGGACCAGATGCCATGATCTTCATTTTCTGAATGTTGAGCCTTAAGCCACTCTCCTCTTTCACTTTCATCAAGAGGCTTTTTAGTTCCTCTTCACTTTCTGCCATAAGAATGGTGTCATTTGCATATCTGAGGTTATCGATATTTCTCCTGGCAATCTTGATTCCAGCTTGTGCTTCTTCCAGCCCAGTGTTTCTCATGATGTACTCTGCATAGGAGTTTAATAAGTAGGGTGACAATATACAGCCTTGATGTACTCCTTTTCCTATTTGGAACCAGTCTGTTGTTCCATGTCCAGTTCTAACTGTTGCTTCCTGACCTGCATATAGGTTTCTCAAGAGGCCGGTTAGGTAGTCTGGTAGTCCCATCTCTTTCAGAATTTTCCACAGTTTATTGTGATCCACACAGTCAAAGGCTTTGACATAGTCAATAAAGCAGAAATAGATGTTTTTTCTGGAACTCTTTTGCTTTTTTAATGATCCAGCGGATGTTGGTAATTTGATCTCTGGTTCCTCTGCCTTTCCTAAAACCAGCTTGAACATCTGGAAGTTCATGGTTCACATATTGCTGAAGGCTGGCTTGGAGAATTTTGAGCATTACTTTACTAGCGTGTGAGATGAGTGCACACGCTGGAGTGGGTAGCCTTTCCCTTCTCCAGGGATCTTCCCTACCCAGGGATCGAACCCAGGTTTCCCACATTGCAGGAAGATTCTTTACCAGCTGAGCCACCAGGGAAGCCCTATATTCTAGTCCCATATTCCCCAACTTTAATACAGTTAGATTCTTGTTTTAAGTTAAGAAATAGAAGAGTTGAAAAATCTAGATTAATAAATAATGGCTTAAGTTTATTTTTAAGGCTCAAACTTTGCCATTTAGCTTTGTTATTTTAGAAAAACAATTTAAAAGTAGTAAAAAAAAAAAGAATCACCGCGAGTATAAGTTCTGAAATTCAGGTAAGCATTCTTAAGACAAACCTGTCCAAATGAGACTGGATTGGAAATTTTTTCCACTTCAAAAAGTTTAAAGAATAATGGCTAACTGTTGTAGAATAAAATAATCCAGTGAATTCACAGTTTACTGTATTTAAGCAAGAAAGGTAACTTGATTCATCAGTTCATTCATTACTCATATTACTAATTGTGTTAAATAGGTCACCATTCTTTACAAAGCTTTATTTTTAAATTATTTTATGATTATAAAATTTGAAAAAATCCCACTTATGAACTTTAGAAAATAGAGAGTCTTTCCTAGATTAATGCTGTTAAAATTTTTCTCTTCTTTTATAAAGTATGTGATCTCAGGAAGGTTTGTATAAATTTGTTGGTCAGCTAATACAATAACATTGATGAACAGTTTTATCATACTTATTCTATTGCTATATCTTAGCTGTATGACTCACTTAATCTTTCAAATACTGTATGCTGTTGCATCTCCATTTAATGATAGTGGAAACTAAAGCAAAGAGATATTTAAGTAACTTGCTCAAATTTACACAAATACTGTGTGTACTTAGTGCAGGCCTAGAAATCTTTGGAAATTAAAAATTAATTACCTCATGCTTTGTTTGTCCTTAAAAATAAAAACTCTGAAATACTTGATCATTAGATGAATTAATATATTAGTAAATTATAAGTTAACTAATTAATTGAGTAGTGGATAAAACAGCTAACAAACAATGCATACCATATGATCAAATGCTATCTTTGTGGCAAATGAGTTGAAGTGGTTTGATATCTGCAGGAAAGAAAATGTGGAATTGGTATTTGAGATAATGAGGTTATGTCAAACTTTAGGAAAGAGGAAGTGACTCAATTAACTAAATATATATATATGTAAATATTTTTCCACATAATGCTGAAAAAACGTTGGGCTAGAATATAGGGATGTAGAAACCAATACGATGTATTTACTGTCCTCTATATCTTTCTAGTAGGAGAGTAAGATTTATAAACACATAATTCCCAAGGCGTTTGGTTTAGGCAATAATAGAATATAAAGACAAATTAGAAGTTCTATAGAGGAGGAAAGCAAGGCTGAGTGTTTTTCTAAATGTTGATAGAAAATTCATGTAGGTATCATTTGTAATTAAATTCAAATTGCCATTTAGGGCAAGAGCCCTTCTGCCAGCAACTTTGTACTTCCCATTCGTTTGAATTTTGTTAAACTTCAGTGCACATTGCAACTGAATGCTGTACATGACTTCCCATAAATAGGAAATGGACCTTAGCTCAGCTGTCTGTCTTTGTGAAGCCAAATGATGTATCATTAGCATAAATTAGTGCTCTAGGATTATTTCTTTAACTGGAAAAATATGCAGATGCCAAATTTTTCCATGGTCATTATCAACAAGTACTGCCGAGCTCTTTTCACAATATGGATTCATTTCAGAGAATCGACAGCAACTGCACACACAGTATCTCTGTTCAAATGCAGTTTTTGTAAACGCATTTCCCCTTACAGATCTGCTTGTATGTATTTGAATATTATTCATCCTCTAAAACAATGGGAGGTTATTTCTAATTTAACATATTGAATTGTAATGTTCCTTGTGCAAAAACAATTGTAACAGAACAATTACTTCCTTAATTACTCAGAATTTGGGTCATCAGTGCATACTATGATGGATGAAGGAGTTAAATATTTGGCGTCTAGATTTCAGATGACATCACCACAATAAAAATATGTAGGTCCAGAAATCAAAAGTGTGTTTGCACATCATCAAAAATTGAAATGAATATTTCTGAAATGAGAATTCAAAATGCTCAGGAATTGAAATTAAGAATTCCAAAGATCCTCAGACGAGGTGGCTGCCAGGGAGAGGTCAAATAAATACAGAAAATAATTATACTTCATACCCTCTCATGTCAAGTGCTATGCTCAGATTACTTAACTGTTATTAAACTAATTTGGTCCTTCTTTGAATCTATGGTGTTCATTTGAAAATCAATTCTATAGTCTTTAGGAGAGGTGGAAATAGAAGTGAATGACATGTTTATTGCTGAACAGTTTCATTAAGTGCACCTTGTTTCTCAGATAGATGGAGCTTCTCCTTACTATGAGACACAACCCATAATAAATCAGATGCCAGAGCAGTTAGCTAAGAATCTGCTCTTCCAGATAGCAAGACCAACTAGGGATTTTATTTCAATTTAAAGGGATATTCCAAATCTAGGAATGTGTATACTTTTTCAAAGATTTTTTTAAATGTGGACTAGAAGGGGATGGATGTGAGAGTTGGACTGTGAAGAAAGCTGAAAGCTGAAGAATTGATGCTTTTGAACTGTAGTGTTGGAGAAGACTCTTGAGAGTCCCTTGGACTGCAAGGAGATCCAACCAGTCCATCCTAAAGGAGACCAGTCCTGGGTGTTCATTGGAAGGACTGATGCCAAAGCTGAAACTCCAATACTTTGGCCACCTCATGTGAAGAGTTGACTCATTGGAAAAGACTCTGATGCTGTGAGGGATTGAGGGCAGGAGATGAAGGGGATGACAGAGGATGAGATGGCTGGATGGCATCACTGACTTGTTGGACATGAGTCTGAGTGAACTCCAGGAGTTGGTGATGGACAGGGAAGCCTGGAGTGCTGCAATTCATGGGGTTGCAAAGAGTCGGACACGACTGAGTGACTGAACGGAACTGAATCAGACCGAGAAGGGGACCACAGAGGATGAGATGGATGGAATCAATAACGATGGACATGAGTTTGAGAAAGCTCTGGGAATTGGTGATGGACAGGGAAGGCTGGTGTGCTGCAGTCCATAGGGTCTCAAAAAGTCGGACATGACTGAGTGACTGAACTGAATTGAACTGAACTGATTTTTAAAGTCTACTGAATGTTTTTTTTACAGTATTGTTTCTGCTTTATGCTTTGACTTTCCTGGTCCTGAAACATGCGGAATCTTAGCTCCCAGACCAGAAATCGAACCTGCACCTCTTGCCTTGGAAGACGAAGTCTTAACCTCCAAACCACCAGGGAAGTCAACTCATTCCATTTTTGAAAGCAGTCTTCACAATGCCATAGCTAATGACCTTCATAAATTTACTTAGTTTTGCTGTCTTTAGAAGTGCATCTTTTTGAAATGTTTTCAGAACACCTGCCTTTCAGGGTGATACCTGAAAGAGTGGTTGGCATGATCCCTTTGGACATTTCTCACTCTGATGGTTTTTCTCATTGACTTAGTGGTAAAGAAACTGTCTGCCAATGCAGGAGATATGAGAGATACAGATTCTATCCCTGGATCAGAAAGATCCCCTGGAGGAGAGCATGGCAACCCACTCCAGTATTCTTGCCTGGGAAATTACATGGACAGAGGAGCCTAGCAGGCTACAGTCCATGGGGTCGCAAAGAATTGGATACGATGGAGCACACACACCTTCTCTGTTTCTGCTCAGTTTAATGCCAAAGTGCTTACAACTCATCAACTGAGACAGAGAAAACCCCAGTGTTTAAGAAAAAGTGTGCCCAGTGAAGACTGAGATGCTTACAGAGCAACAGAAGTCTGTACACATCTAGCATTCTAACCAGGGCTTTGTTTCTACGTTCTTTCCCTCCTGAATGTACTAGCTTATCTGTGGCTGAACTAAGACCTCGGCAAAACAGTTGATCTTCAAGCCAGCAATTGCCCAAACTTTCTTCTTTGTGCACTCAAAGTACTATGTAGTCTCTCCTGATGCCTTTTATCCTCCAATGTTTTAGTGTCCTTTTTGTTATATAAGCAAAATGTTGTTATATAAACAAGTGAAGTGAAAGCTGCTCAGTCATGTCCAACTCTTTGCAACTCCAGGCCAGAATACTAGAGTGGGTAGCTTTTCCCTTCTCCAGGGGATCTTCCCAACACAGGGGTCAAACGCAGGTCTCCCACATTGCAGGCAAATTCTTTACCACCTGAGCCACAAGGGAAGCCCAAGAATATTGGAGTGGGTAGCCTATCTCTTCTCCAGCGGATCTTTCTGACCCAGCAATGGAACCGAGGTCTCCTGCATTGCAAGTGGATTCTTTACCAACTGAGCTATCAGAGAAGCCACTTACATAAACAAGATGTTTCTCTAAAACATCTTTATTTATTGATATGTATACCTCAAAGTTGGGGTGGAAACTACCAAATCTATATACTCTCCTTCCAGTGTTACAAAGCTAAAATTGCATTAAGTTATACCTTTTTAGAAATATTCAATAAAAGTGTGTATGTTAATTTCTCAGCTGTGTCCACTTTTTGTGACTGCCATGGACTATAGCCTGTCAGGATTCTCTCTCTCTCCATGGATTTCCCAGGCAAGAATACTGGAGTGGGTTGCCATTTCCTTGAGTACTAAACTGGCTCAAATCCTTATTTTGTAATGTGTCTTCAAGCATCCAGATCTTTGTTCTTGGAGTGAAGAGGCAGTCCTGTTTGATGTAATATGACCGTTATAAGACAGGGTTTATAATGTGCCTTAACTTTGCATTAGAAGTGTTTCAGATGACCAGACAAAGCACAAGGTTGCAGTATCAAACTCTGTACTTCTTTTAAAATGTATAACAGAAATTCAGAGGTCTATTTTCTCATGTTCTTAAGTGGTTTTCCCCATAACTCCATACCCTGGGCCCCTTACTGCAGCAACAGTAAGCACAGTTCATTAAGCAATTGAAAAGTCAGAAAGGCTCATTGCTAATAAAGACACCTTAAAGGCTAATGTATGTTCATTTAGCTTTATGCCAATTTCAATTTCCTATGTTTCATTTCAACTCCTAATGTTTTTATAAGTTCTCTACAGAGTCAAATGAAGAATAATTTAAAAATAAAAATAAAATGCAGTCTTTAAAGAAAAGGAAGAACAAACACCTTGCTTGATATCTATTAGTAGTAGGAATATTTGCACATAGATCTAATCTTAATGCATAATTAGAATTAAAAAATTTATCTATATTTTAAACAAACATTTATGATTTTGGAGAGGGCCATTAAATTATATTGAAATTTATTGACAGGTCAGAAGATCTAAGTTAAATACTAACCTAATAAGAGCCACATGTTTTTGAGAATGTCAGTTAATGTTTCTGAGCAGCACATTCTACAACCCCATTCTCCCCTTGGAACATGAGAAAGCTCATCAAACATAAAATGTGACCCTCATGTCTTATGTTCTTTCCTATTTTTTCTTGTCTCTGTCCCTAGAAGGACCTCTGAACGCTAGCTTTCACTTTTTCTCCCTCTCCTTTCTCTTCCTTTCCTCTTCCTTTTCTTCTTCCTCTCCTCTTTCCTCTTCCTTCTTCTTCACCTACCTCTACTTTTTGTTTTTTTATGTTTAAGGACCTATACTTATTCTCTGATACCATTTTAACTGCATACTGCAGATTTTCATTTGCTATGTTTTTGTCATAATTCTGATCAACATATTTTGTAATTTCCTTTGATATTGTGTCTCTCACTGGATTTTTAAACAAAATATTTTAGTTTTCTTTTAATTTCTAATTCTGCTTCCATTGTCCTTAGGAGACATGAAAATAAAATAGGTTAGAGGTGTGTCCAGCTGGCAGAGTAGGGAGACACTGAGCTCACTTCCTCTCATGGGCACACCAAAATTACAGCTATTCACAGGGTGACTATCTATTAGAACAACATATTGTACACCCACAATAATCACCCCAGCACAACAGAAAGGCCCATGCAGCCCATGTAGGGGGCACACCTAAAGCATATAGCTCTGGTGACTAGAGGGGACTGTGTTGCCAGACTCCACAGGACATCTTATACATAAGGCCAATTCTCCACCCTTGGAAAATGTAACTAATTTACATAATAAATAGAAATAAACAAAAAGAAGCAGGCAAAAAGAAGAAACAGAGGAATATGTTCCAAAACAAGGAACAAAGCAAAAACTCCAGAAGAAGAACTAAGTGAAGTGGAGAAAATCAATCTATATAACACATAATTCAAGGTAAGGATCATAAAAATGTTCATCAAATTCAGAAAAAGTACACAGTAAAATTTTTAACAAGAGTTACAAAACATAAAGAGGAATTGAACAGAGTTGAAGAATACAATAACTGAAATTTAAAAAGTACTCTAGAAGGAATCAACAATATATTAGATGTCCAAAGGAACAGACCAGTGAATTGGAAGAGAGAGTAGTAGAAATCACACCAACTGAACAGAAAAAAAAAAGAAAAGAAACTAAAGATAGCTTAAGAGGCATGCCTGCTGGCCGAGATGGTAAAGAATCTACCTGCAATGCCGGAGACCCAGTTACAATCCCTATTTGTCAGGAAGATCCTCTAGAGAAGGGAATGGCTACCCTATGCAGCATTCTTGCCTGAAGAATTCCATGGACAAGAGCCTGGTGGGCTGCAGTTCATGGGGGTCATAAAGCTTAACTGGACCCAACTGAGTGACTTTCAGTTCTCATAGGATACATGCAGGACAGCATCCAATGTGCTAACTTTTGCATTATAGGAGTCACAAAAAGAACGAAGGAAAGGAGTGGAAAATTTATTTGAAGAAATAATAGCTGAAAATTCCCTAATCAGGGAAATAAAACAGACATTTGGGTTCAGGAAGTAAAGAGAGTCCCAAACAAGATTAACCCAAAGAGGTCCACACTAAAACCACATTATAATTAAAATGGTCATAAAAAAGAAGAAAATCTTGCCATTTTCAGCACCATAGATGGACCTTACATTTTGCTAAGTGAAATAAATCAGTCAGAAAAAGACAAATGTCATATGATTTTACTTACATGTGGAAGCAAAAACAAATAAAGGAACATTCATAATGAAATAATAAGAGACTCATAGAGAACAAGCTGGAGATAACTAGATAAGATGGGATCACAGGTACTGATAAAATATTAATAGCTGGGGAAAGTTGACATACAAATGTCCAGTTATAAAATAAACGTCACTGGGATTGGCTGTACAACATAGGGAATATAGTGAATAACACTTAATAGCTTTGCATGGTGAGGTAAAGAACCCACCTGCCAATACAGGAAATGTAATAGACGTGGGTTAGATCCCTGGGTTGGGGAGATCTCCTGGAGGAGGAAATGGCAACCCACTCCAGTATTCTTGCCTGCAAAATCCCATGGACAGAAGAACCTTGTGAGCTACAATCCATAGGGTTGCAAAGGGTTGGACACAACTGAAGCGACAGGACACTCGGAGTTATCATGGTGATCATTTTGTAATGTATATAAATATCTAATTACTGTGTTATATACTTGAAACTAATATAATACTGTAAGTCAACTATACTTCAATAAAGATAGAAAAGAGGCTTATATTATAACATAGTTTGTGATCAAAATTTATAAGTATTAAGATCAAATATTTTTCAGTTTTTTTCTTTCATTTCTCTCCTTATCTATCCATATTAGTTCGAATTTTTCAATTTCATTATTCAAATTTGCTATATAATTACTTATATATTTTTTATATTTGATATAACCATTTTTGATAAAGTTATATTTAGAAATTATGGCCCAGATCATATCCTGGCAATATTTGAAAATATCCCTTTGTAAATTATCTGTATATGGCTTATATATTTTTTTAAGAATAAAATATAACAAAAGAAGAAACTTTTATAGTGTTAGTTTTTAAATTTAGACTTTAAAATATTGTGTAAGGTAAATGCAGAATGCATAGGTCTTCTCTGGTTTGATAAAGAAATAAACTTTAGTATCACTTCATGTTCCATTTTGATTAAGAGGAAGAACTTTGGAGTCAAAAATTACAGAGTTTCAATCCCAGGTCATCCACTAACTATGAAATTTGGACATGTTGTCTTTTCACTGGGGTTCTTAATTTTTTCATCTGTAGAATAGAAAGAAATATAATTATGTCACACATTTGTTATGAAAATTAGTAAATTAAATAAATTTATTAACAATGCTTTGCATACTTCCTATTCCATGATAAGGCTATTTAGCATAAAGTTATTTTGATTTTAATAACAGCTTCAGTCAAGAAATAAATTACAAGCAACTTGTTTGCTTTCATAGCTAGTATCCATTTTATTCATACAAGAAATCTAGAGATGTTATTGTTGTTCAGTCACTAAGTACTGTCCAGCTTTCTGAGTTCACAGGCATGAAATTAAAAGATCCTTGCTTCTTGGAAAGAAAGCTATGACAGACCTTAGACAACACACCAGGCTTCTTTGTCCTTCACTGTCTCCTAGAGTTTGCTCAAACTCATGTCCCTTGAGTCGGTGATGCCATCCAACCATCTTATCCTCTGTTGTCCCGTTCTCCTCCTCCTTCAGTCTTTCCCAGCATCAGGGTCTTTTCCAGTGAGTCAGCTCTTCACATCAGATGGCCAGAGTATTGGAGCTTCAGCTCCAGCATCAGTCCTTCCAATGAATATTCAGGATTGATTTCCTTTATGACTTATTGGCTTGCTCTCCTTGTAGTCCAAGAGACTCTCAAGAGTCTTCTCCAGCACAAGTTTGAAAGCATCAGTTCTTGTGCTCAGCCTTCTTTATGGGCCAACTCTCACATCTGTTCATGACTACTGGAAAAAATATAGCTTTGACTATATATACCTTTGTCAACAAAGTAATGTCTTTGCTTTTTAATATGTTGTACAAAGTTTGTCATAGCTTTCTTTCCAAGAAGCAAGCATCTTTTAATTTCATGCCTGCAGTCACCTTTCACGGTGATTTTGGAGCCCAAGAAAAGAAAACCTGTCACTGCTTCCACTTTTTCCCCCTTCTATTTGCCATGAAGTGATGGGATCGGATGCCATGATCTTAGTTTTTTGAATGTTGAGTTTTAAGCCAGCTTTGTTGCTCTCCTCTTTCACCCTCATCAAGAGGCTCTTTAGTTTTTCTTTCTGCTGTTAAAGTGGTATCATCTGTATATCTTGGGTTGCTGATATTTTTAAGAGCAGTTATTCCTATGTCTAGTCACAGATGAGAAGCCTGATGCTCATTCTGGGGAAGTGATCTGCTCAAGTACAGGCAAGTAATTAGCAATACAGTCAAACCTTGAACTGGAGGCACTTGATTGCAATCTTGGTGCATTTTTACTTCAGCTGTATTTTAGTGTATTAAGGTAATATGTCTTTTATATTAATGCATCAAAGGTACTTGAGAAAAAAAAAACATACACAAATGAAATATGTAAGAACATTAAAAGAATAATTGCAAACTTGAGGTCAAGAGGACAAGCTCTAAAGAAGACTATACCACTTCAGAGAAGCGAAGGGGCAGGTCTAGTGACTGCTCTTGGAGGAGGGCGAGGGAGGACATAAAATGCAGGAACAAGAGGTCAAGTTTAAAATAGTAAATGCCTCTGAGGCTGATTATTCATTATTACGATTACTCAAACAAAGAGGCACAGCTGTTACCTGGACCTTTGGCCCCAACCACTGGCTTCCTTACATGTCTGTATTGAATGTCACTAAAAGAGCTGTTCTTAAGTAACATTTTTAAAGGCATGAAAGTGGAGGGAAATGACATCGAATAGAGTTAAATTTGTTCATAAATTTGTTGAATTAGTAATTCGGGATCTTCAGCTCCCTACATTTTTTCTCCCGACACATTAAAGGTGAAGATGGAGTCGCTCAGTCGTGTCCGACTCTTTGCGACCTCATGGACTGTAGCCTACCAGGCTCCTCCGTCCAGGGGATTCTCTAGGCAAGAATACTGGAGTGGGTTGCCATTTCCTTCTCCAGAGGATCTTCCCGACCCAGGGATCGAACCCAGGTCTCCCGCATTGGAGGCAGACGCTTTAACCTCTGAGCCATTAAAAGGAAACGGAAAAAACAAAAATGAAAAGCCTTGCCCCAGATAGGAAATATCAACCAACACCAGTCCCTTCTGTAAGGGCCCTCTGCTGTCTCACTCAGAGAGAATTTTTATGAGTTAGAAAGGAAGAGGAAAGAAATTAACTGTCATATTTAACATCAGATCCTCTATCACACATGTCACTTATCTGAGGCAATGTAATTCTTACAACAACCTTGTGAAGTAGAAGATATCTTTCCACTGTAAAAGGGTTGGCAAACTATGGCTTACCAATGAAATCCAGCCTGTCATCCTTGTTTTGCAAATAAAGTTTTATTAGAATACAGCCACTCTCATACACTTAAATCTGCACTATGCAGCTTTTGAGTTCATAAGATGGCTGAGTCGAGAAGCTGCAAAAGAGATGGCCAGCAGAGGCTAACACAGTAAGATTGAGGAGTCCGGTGTAAGAAATGTCATCTTCAAGGTCAAATAGCGTTTTTTTCAAAGATGAACATTCATCTAAGATTGTCTCAGTTTGATATGACATGAAACCCAGAGACTTCTCCAGGGCAAGCAAGATGCACTTTTCCTAATAAGGTACCATTTCACACACATTGTGGAACATAATTTCATCATAGAGAAAATGAGTGTTAACACGGGGAAAGTTTGCCATTCAGAATCTGAAGCATTTCTGAGAGAACCAAATTCTCTCATATCCATTAGCACTCTTGACTCCTGAAGTGAAAATTAAATGAGTGAAGATTAGTATAGTTACATTCTGCGAACTAAGAAAAAAAAATTAAAAACCACATAGATATGGGTGTTTAATGTCTTTCACTGCCAAGTAAAAGTTTTGCTTCTTTGTCCAAAAATTTGTTTCCTCTCATAGGACTTCCTTTTAAATATGCTGCCTCTTTGAAGATTTTTAAGAAGTTTCCTATTGTCCTGCCCTTGCAGAAGGATTGAAGAAAAGTTGCTGACTTCAGCCTTCAGGCTGATAAGGAGGAAGAGGACATGGTTAGCAAGAGGAAACATCTGGGCATTGATATGTGAGTTTGTGAACCAAGGGTGGGTCTCTTAAAATATCCCTGTTAATATTTGTGTTGTATAACTACATACTCTCCCAACTGGTTTGGGGTTTTCAGATGGGTTATCCCACCAGATCATAAAGTCAAAGAGTCAAGGTATTATCAAAAAAGTTAAGAAAACAGTATGGAATAGTGGGAAAACTCACAACTGTGCTCACAAAAACGTGAATCCAAGCTCTGCTTGCTTACCAAAAATTCATCTGAATGTGCAGCTACATATCCCAGTTTCTTTATTTGAAAATGGGGACAACTTTTTCCCCACCTACCCACAGGATGGTTGTAGGAATTAAAACAAACAAAGCATGTGAACACAATGCAAAGTGAAAAATGATCGGTATCATTAAAGTGGTGATAATGATTGCAAGGATATCCAACCAGTCCATCCTAAAGGAAATCAGTCCTGAGTGTTCATTGGAAGGATTGATGCTGAAGCTGAAACTCCAAAACTTTGTCCACCTGATGCAAAGAGCTGACTCATTTGAAAACATCCTGGTGCTGGGAAAGATTGAAGGCAGGAGGAGAACGGGACAACAGATGATGAGATGGTTGAATGGCATCACTGACTTGATGGACATGAGTTTGGGTAAACTCCAGGAGTTGGTGATGGACAGGGAGGCCTGGAGTGCTGCGGTCCATGCAGTGGCAAAGAGTCAGACACAACTGAGTGACTGAACTGAACTGAATGATGCTGAAAATGATAACGGTACAGATGACCAGTCCAGGATATTTCTGAAAGGAAATGAGGGTGATTACCTTAGGGCAATATTTTAAACCACAATTCCTCAAAGCAGACTAGGGAAATGGTCTCAGACACACTTCTTAAGCTTCTAACTTTGCAGCCTGATTAATTTCTGAGCATCAAACTTCAGTCTGCAGTGGGAGAGGGAAAATTTGTGCCATTATGTGTGTTTGCTAATTGCCCAAAAACATATAGATGCTTCAGAACCCCATTATTTACAAAAAAAAAAAAATGCAAATATTCTTGAGGGGCCATTTTATCTTCTTTCAAGTATGGTTATGCTAAAAAATCCTCTAGGTAATCTATATTCTTAAAAATTTTCATTTGTGTGTATGGGGATTATCATATCTGACTACTAAGAGAGAGCTGATTTGAAAATCACATTGAATTCAATAAACTAGTTCCATGGGAGGTTTTTGATATCTAGTGTATTATTTATGAAATAACTTAAACTTCCTTATGAGATAACACATTGCTTTATTAGAAAGCAAGGTCTCTACAAATATATGATATCACTTATATGTGGAATCTTAAAAAATGCTACAAATAAAATTATTTATAAAACAAAAATAGAGTTACAGATTCAGAAAACAATCTAATGGTTGAGATTAAGATAAGGTTAATTTTATGGTTAAGGGGGGAAGTGGAGTGGGGGAGGATAAATTGGGAGAACCTACTGTATAGCACAGGAACTCAATTCAATAATCTGTAATGACCATTATGGGGCGTCCCTGGTAGCTCAGTTGGTAAAGAACCCATCTGCAACGCAGGAGAACCCAGTTCAATTCCTGGGTCAGGAAAATCCTCTGGAGAAGGGATAGGCTACCCACTGCAGAATTCTTGGGCTTCTCTTGTGGCTCAGCTGGTAAAGAATCTGCCTGCAATGTGGGAGACCTAGGTTCGATCCCTGGGTTGGGAAGATCCCTTCGAGAAGGGAAAGGCTACCCACTCAAGTATTCTGGCCTAGAGAATTCTATGGACTGTATAGTCCATGGGATAGCAAAGAGTCAGACATGACTGAGCAACTTTCACTTTCACTAATGACTGACCTATATGGGACTAGAATCTAAAAATTTGTGGTGAATGTATAACTGACTGACATTGCTGTAAATCTGAAATTACACAAATATACTTCTATAAAATTTTTAAAAAGGAAATCAGGATCTCTATATTAAATTCTGTGGTACAATGATTATATCATATTTTTAAATTTATCATATAAAATATTTAGTATTAGAAAATGAGATTTGTTATTGTTCAATAGCTACATTGTATCAGACTCTCTGTGACTCCATGGACTGCAGCATGCCAGGGTTCCCTATCTTCCACTGTCTTTCAAAGTTTGCTCAAATTCATGTCCATTGAGTCAGTGATGCTATCTAACCATCTCATCCTTTCCCAACCCTTTTGCCTTTTGCCTTCAATCTTACCCAGCATCAAGAAAATGTGAAAATGTGATACATAAATGCAACATGAAAGTCATACTGTTATAATAGGATCCAGGGAGAAGGTAACTAGAAGCTATCTTTTCAACAAGAATTTTACCATTTTGATTTTTGTTGTTGCTGATGCCTCTTACTTAGTCTATAGGACTTCCCAGGTGGCACTAGTGATAAAGAACCCAACTGACAATGAAGGAGATGCAAAAGATGCTCGTTCAATCCTTGGGTCAGGAAGTTCCCCTGGAGGAGGGCATAGCAACCCACTATGTATTCTGGCCTGAAGAATCCCATGGAGAGAGGATCCTGGTGGGCTACAGCCCATAGAGTTGCAAAGAGTTGGATACAACTGAAGTGACTTAGCAAGAACTTACTCTGTGTACATTCAGTTTGCTTTTTTGTTGATACTTAAAAAAAAAAAAAATAAGGAAGAGGATATCATAACTGAGAAAATTCTAAGAATTAACCTAGCTTTCTTGATACATTTGAAAAAGATTTATATAACTGACTACCTCCCTCCTAAATTCCCCAGATATTTATGATTTGTTTGGACCAAAATCTTTATTTTAAAAGGTAAGCAATTTTTCAAAAATAAGAATTACTTCTTGATTGCCACACATCAAGGAATTGAGAATTGAATTTTATGTCATACTTAGAGCAAAATTCTTGCTTTGCTCATTTTGTTTTCTTTTCTTCAAACTTGAAAAGACCAAGGATGATACTTGGGGACTTTGAGAAAATAAACAACAGCAATATTACCTAGCCACAATGTTTGCCCTGCTAACAGGCCACAAAGAGCACTAGAAATAGAATGAGTTAAATTGTTGGCATAGGACAGGATGACTAAGGTTACAGGATATGACAGGCAGGGGCTTTACTTTTGTGGAAGTTTATTTAATGTGAAAAGGAAAATGACAAGAAAGATCGTGAGCCAGTAATTCTGAAAAACTCATGGTATGGAGTCAGAGAGGCAGGTTTGAATTACAGCTCTGCTCCTTACAAGCTGCTAAGTTATATTAAGCAAGTCAATTAACTGTCACCAGTCTCTGCTATATTTGTTTAAGTGATAATAATAATAATGTTTAAAAATACGTATACATGCAAATGTAGGCAATAAATGATTCCAGACATGCTTCTTAATTATAGAAAAGTCACAACTAGTACTATTGCTATCATCAAAACAGTATTTTAATTTTGTCTTTTATTATAAGCTTTTCTTTAAGGAGTATGAAAATTGGTTTTATTGAAAGTTACATCAATATAGCTATTGTGTTTTCTTCCATTCTCCATCTTCCCTGTGCTGTTCAGATTGCCACCAGCTCAGGATATTATCAAATATCAAAGAAGACTTGCTAGACACACTGACATGGCCAGTGTTCTGTTTAATAGATCTGTATTTGTTATCCTGGTTGCTTCAAGTTAAATGGCCTTGTTTCACCTTGGATGCCTGTCCTGCAACTAAGGTATGGGTGTAAACAGGAAAAAGAGTAATAATTTTTAATCTAATTATGTTGTTGCTTTTATTATGTTTTCTTTTCCTCAAGTTTCAAGATAGTGAGTAAAGAATAAACATTTTTAAGGGGTTTGTCCCTTGAAAAGGAAGGAGAAATTGAATTGTCCTTTTAGGAATGAAGTCTGGGTTTTCAAGACAATAATCAGTGGAAGAAGTTGGCTAGCAGTGATGAGCAAAGGTTTGATGATACAAGACCCTGGCCTCAGATCTTGGCTCTAACTTGTGTAAGATGCTCTATTCTGTTCTCATGACTTGATCCTTTGAACTGCAGTGCATAATTAGCAATTCACTTATGTGATTAGTAATTCATTGGTGTGTAAGATTTGAAAATGTTCCATTAGCCATTAAGTACTATGTAAACATCAGTTACTATTGTTATGACTTTTTTTTTTTTAATATTACTTCTTTAGGGAAAAGAGTTTTGTAAGTTATAACTAAAAATTCTAATCACTTTACAATTCCATAAATAATGTTGTGAAAAACTCATTAAGTGTGGCGGAGAGGAGCTACCCCATGTCTGAGGTCAGGGGCAGCGGCCTAGAGTGCCAGGCTGCGAGGGCGCAGGAATGGCCGAGAGGAGCTACCCTGCGTCCGAGGTCAGAGGCAGCCGGGAGGAGACACCCAGCGTCTGAGGTCAGGGGCAGTGACCCTGAGGAGCCATCTGAGGTCTGGGTGGCAGCTGGGAGAAGCCACCCATGCCTGAAGCCAGGCCGGTGGCTGGGAGGAGCAACCTGAGGAGCGGTTGCTGCACAGGCACAGGAGGGCCTAGAGGAGCTATTCCACGTTGAAGGTCAGGAAAGGCGGTGGTAAGGAGATACCCCTCATCCAAGGTAAGGAGCAGCGGCTGTGCTTTGAGACTGTGAAGAGATACCCCATGCCCAAGTTAAGAGAAGCCCAAGTAAGATGGTAGATGTTGCAAGAGGGCATCAGAGGACAGACACACTGAAACCATACTCACAGAAAACTAGTCAATCTAATCACACTAGGACCACAGCCTTGTCTAACTCAATGAAACCAAGCCATGCCTGTGGGGCAATCCAAGATGGGCGGGTCATGGTGGAGAGGTCTGACAGAGCATGGTCCACTGGAGAAGGGAATGGCAAAACTTCAGTATTCTTGCCTTGAGAACCCCATGAACAGTAGGAAAAGGCAAAATGATAGGATACCAAAAGAGGAACTCTCCAGGTCATTAGGTGCCCAATATGCTACTGGAGGTCAGTGGAGAAATAACTCCAGAAAGAATGAAGGGATGGAGCCAAAGCAAAAAAAAATACCCAGTTGTGGATGTGACTGGTGAGAGAAGCAAGATCCGATGCTGTAAAGAGCAATATTGCATAGGAACCTGGAATGTCAGGTCCATGAATCAAGGCAAATTGGAAGTGGTCAAACATGAGATGGAAAGAGTGAACGTCAACATTCTAGGAATCAGCGAACTAAAATGGACTGGAATGGGTGTATTTAACTCAGATGACCATTATATATACTACTGTGGGCAGGAATCCCTCAGAAGAAATGGAGTAGCCATCATGGTCAACAAAAGAGTCCAAAATGCAGTACTTGGATGCAATCTCAAAAACGACAGAATGATCTCTGTTCGTTTCCAACACAAACCATTCAATATCACAGTTATCCAAGTCTATGCCCCAACCAGTAATGCTGAAGAAGCTGAAGTTGAACGACTTTATGAAGACCTATAAGACCTTTTAGAACTAACACCCCAAAAAGATGTCCTTTTCATTATAGGGGACTGGAATGCAAAAGTAGGAAGTCAAGAAACACCTGGAGTAGAAATAGGCAAATTTGGCTTGGAATGTGGAATGAAGCAGGGCAAAGACTAATAGAGTTTTGCCAAGAAAATTCACTGGTCATAGCAAACACCCTCTTCCAACAACACAAGAGAAGACTCTACACATGGACATCACCAGATGGTCAACACCGAAGTCAGATTGATTATATTCTTTGCAGCCAAAGATGAAGACTCTATACAGTCAACAAAAACAAGACCAGGAGCTGACTGTGGCTCAGATCATGAACTCCTTATTGCCAAATTCAGACTCAAATTGAAGAAAGTAGGGAAAATCGCTAGACCATTCAGGTATGACCTAAATCAAATCCCTTATGATTATACAGTGGAAGTGAGAAATAGATTTAAGGGCCTAGATCTGATAGATAGAGTGCCTGATGAGCTATGGAATGAGGTTCGTGACATTGTACAGGAGACAGGGATCAAGATCATCCCCATGGAAAAGAAACACAAAAAAGCAAAATGGCTGTCTGGGGAGGCCTTACAAATAGCTGTGAAAAGAAGAGAAGTGAAAAGCAAAGGAGAAAACGAAAGATATAAGCATCTGAATGCAGAGTTCCAAAGAATAGCAAGAAGACATAAGAAAGCCTTCTTCAGCAATCAATGCAAAGAAATTGAGGAAAACAACAGAATGGGAAAGACTAGAGATCTCTTCAAGAAAATTAGAGATACTAAGGAAACATTTAATGCAAAGATGGGCTCGATAAAGGACAGAAATGGTATGGACCTAACAGAAGCAGAAGATATTAAGAAGAGGTGGCAAGAATACACAGAAGAACTGTACAAAAAAGATCTTCACGACCCAGATAATCATGATGATGCGATCACTAATCTAGAGCCAGACATCTTGGAATGTGAAGTCAAGTGGGCCTTAGAAAGCATTACTACGAACAAAGCTAATGGACGTGATGGAATTCCAGTTGAGCTGTTTCAATCGGAAAGATGATGCTGTGAAAGTGCTGCACTCAATATGCCAGCAAATTTGGAAAACTCAGCAGTGGCCACAGGACTGGAAAAGGTCAGTTTTCATTCCAATCTCAAAGAAAGGCAATGCCAAAGAATGCTCAAACTACTGCACAATTGCACTCATCTCACACTCTAGTAAAGTAATGCTCAAAATTCCCCAAGCCTGGCTTCAACAATACATGAACCGTGAACTCCCTGATGTCCAATCTGGTTTTAGAAAAGGCAGAGGAACCAGAGATCAAATTGCCAACATCCGCTGGATCATGGAAAAAGCAAGAGAGTTCCAGAAAAACATCTATTTCTGCTTTATTGACTATGTCAAAGCCTTTGACTGTGTGGATCACAATAAACTGTGGAAGATTCTGAGAGAGATGGGAATACCAGACCACCTAACCTGCCTCTTGAGAAATCTGTATACAGGTCAGGAAGCAACAGTTAGAACTGGACATGGAACAACAGACTGGTTCCAAATAGGAAAAGGAGTACATCAAGGCTGTACATTGTCACCCTGCTTATTTAACTTATATGCAGAGTACATCATGAGAAACTCTGGACTGGAAGAAACACAAACTGGAATCAAGATTCCTGGGAGAAATATCAATAACCTCAGATATGCAGGTGACACCATTCTTATGGCTGAAAGTGAAGAGGAGCTAAAAAGCCTCTTGATAAAAGTGAGAGAGGAGAGTGAAAAAGTTGGCTTAAAGTTCAACATTCAGAAAATGAGGATCATGGCATCTGGTCCCATCACTTCATGGGAAATAGATGGGGAAACAGTGGAAACAGTGTCAGAGTTTGTTCTGGGGGGCTCCAAAATCACTGCATATGGTGACTGTAGCCTTGAAATTAAAAGACACTTTCTCCTTGGAAGAAAAGTTATGACCAACTTAGATAGTATATTCAAAA
Organism: Oryx dammah; assembly: GCF_014754425.2. NCBI lineage: Eukaryota > Metazoa > Chordata > Mammalia > Artiodactyla > Bovidae > Oryx > Oryx dammah. Next base: position 105,695,430 of record NW_024070187.1, on the reverse strand, counting down.
GCAGAGACATTACTTTGCCGACTAAGATCTGTCTAGTCAAGGCTATAGTTTTTCCTGTGTTCATGTATGGATGTGAGAGTTGGAATGTGAAAGAAGGCTGAGCACCGAAGAATTGATGCTTTTGAACTGTGGTGTTGGAGAAGACTCTTGAGAATCCCTTGGACTGCAAGGAGATCCAACCAGTCCATTCTGAAGATCAACCCTGGGATTTCTTTGGAAGGAATGATCTTGAAGCTGAAGCTCCAGTACTTTGGCCACCTCATGCGAAGAGTTGACTCATTGGAAAAGACTCTGATGCTGGGAGGGATTGGGGGCAGTAGGAGAAGGGGACGACTGAGGATGAGATGGCTGGATAGCATCACGGACTCGATGGACATGAGTCTGAGTGAACTCTGGGAGATGGTGATGGATAGGGAGGCCTTGCATGCTGTGATTCATGGGATCACAAAGTGTTGGACACGACTGAGTGACTGTACTGAACTGAACTGAACTGAATACGATATATATGCAGAAGGGTTTATATGTGTGTTTATAAACATATGTGTATATATATTTACACATATACTTATTTATACCTTATTCAGAATAAATAACATGGTGACTAAAATTGGCTACAATTGTGAACACAACTGCCATTAATGCTACAAATTACATCGCAACCCAGCATGTGAATTCATTCAGTTCAGCCACTCAGTCATGTCTGACTCTTTGTGATCCTATGGACTGTAGCACTCCAGGCTTCCCTGTCCATCACCAACTCCTGGAGTTTACTCAAACTCATGTCCACTGAGTCCCTGATGCCATCCAACCATCTCATCCTCTGTCGTCCCCTTCTCCTCCTGTCCTCAATCTTTCCCAGCATCACGGTCTTTTCAAATGAGTCAGCTCTTCGCATTAGGTGGCCAAAGTATTAGAGTTTCAGCATCCACATCAGTCCACCCAATGAACATTCAAGTTTGATTTCCTTTAGGATGGACTGGTTGGATCTCCTTGCAGTCCAAGTGACTTTCAAGAGTCTTCTCCAACACCACAGTTCAAAAGCATCAATTCTTCAGTGCTCAGCTTTCTTTATAGTCCAACTCTCAATCTTTACTTCAGTTTTCTGTTGATGGGTGGGGCTGTGTTCCCTCCCTGACCTGAGGCCAAACTATGGCAAAGGGAATGAAGATAATGGAGACCTCCTTCAAAAGGTCCCATGCATGCACTGCCACACTTAGTGCCCCTGACCCTGAAGCAGGCCACTGCCAACCCAAGCCTCTGCCAGAGACTCCTGGACACTCATGGGCAAGTCTGGGTCAGTTTCTTGGTCGGTCACCGCTCCTTTCTCCTGGGTCATGGTGTACACAAAGTTTTGTTTGTGCCTTCCAAGAGTCTGTTTTCCCAGTCCTGTGTAATTTCTGATGGTTCTATGTTGGGGTTAATGGCAACCTCCTCCTAGAGGGCTTATGCCATACCCAAATCTGCTGCACCCAGAGCCCCTGCACCTGCAGCAGTCCACTGCTGACCTGTACTTCCACAGGAGACACTCAAACAAATGCTCAAAAGCAGGTCTGCTCAGTCTCTGTGGAATCTCCTGGTGTGCACAAGGTTTTGTTTGAGTCCCCTGAGCATCTCTAGTGGGTATGGGGTTTGATTCTAAACGTGATTTTGCCCCTCTTACCATCTTGCTGGGTCTTCTCCTTTGTATGTGAAATGAAAGCACTGTATTTAAAAAAATCTTCCTAGCTACATAATGGACTTCCCTGGTGTCTCAGATGGTAAAGAATCTGCTTGCAATGCAGGAGACCTGGGTTTGATCCCTGGGTTGAGAAGATCCCCTGGAGGAGGGCATGGCAGCCCACTTCAGTATTCTTGCCTGGAGAAATCCTATGGAGAGAGGAGTGGTGGGCTACAGTCCATGGGATTGCAAAGAGTCAGACAAGACTGAGCAACTAAGCACAGCACAACATAGCATAGCTACATAATATCTAGAGACTTTTGTATTAACACACACACACACTCACATGCACACAACATGGAAAATCAAAGGAAATGAAGATGATAATGAGTTCATATGAGGATGAAATTTCCCCTGACACCTAGGGGTAGGTTAAGCAGTGTTGAGTCTAGAGACTTCTTAGGTCTATAGTTGCCTACAATCTTTGTAAAGGGTCCCCAACTACTCTTAAGGGTCCCCTTAATTCAGGAAAAAACTTAAGTGTGATAGACCAGGTTCCAAATCCACATTTGACTCTGTTGTGGGAATATTTTCAGTACAACCTAGTCTCCCTTCTTCTTCCTGATACAGATAATGAAGTTTGCTTCTGAAATTCCCCAAGGCTTCAGTTGGCTTGGCTCTGGGTCCCCACGTGGAGTGTGGCACTAGTCATGCAATGACAGCTGCTCTCCACCCTGGGTGATAGGGTCCAACATTCCTCAGGACTATATGGGCACAGGAAGTGCCACAATTCTTTGCTACCTCGAGTGTTCTGTGCAATGCAAGTTTCTTTTACTTCTTTCTCCCACTGTGAAATTCTACTAAGGCCTCACAATAAATTTATAAAAGGTTTTCATACAGTTCCAAATGCTTCCTGGGGAAGAATTGCCATCTGTGTTGAGAGCCTTGGGCTTATAGCTAGTTGTTACTGAGGCTGGATTCTTAAGAGGAGTCTGAAAATCCATTCCTCTTCTCTGAACTGAGTATACCCTTAGACCTAGAATGCAAATGAGGTGTCAGTGGTCAAAATATGAAAGTGTTATGTAATGGACATCTGCCATTTTTTTGGTTGTCCATAACTTAAACCTTTTATTCATGTTTACATAATCCCTGCCTGTCACTGAAGGTTAATAGGGGTCCAGATTTAACTTTCCAAGCTCCTGGGGAAATGAGAGTTAATGTCTGCAAATTAACTTATCAGCCCAGAAAAGTGTATCAGGATTAGTGATGGGAGTAAAGAATTTTATTTTCTGATGGACAGCAGACTGAGCAGGAATGTAAAATTACTAGAGGTAGCCCCACCGTGGTGGCATCCTGCATGCAATTGCAGGCAGCACAGGATACTGCATTCAGGTTCTTCCTAGACTAGTTCTATTGCTCTGTCTTACTGTGGTTCTGACTGGTAAGTCTCTCCTTTACTATCATTTGTGTTTGGTTCTCCAGCCTTTCTGGAAGTTTGCAAATCACTCCCTATCTTTTTAGTAAATGCTTCTGTTTCTGCCTAAAGTAGCTCTAGTTGGCTGTTATAGACTGCATGTTTGTGCTCCCCCCATCCCAAATCCATGTGTTGAAACCCTAACTCCCAGTTGGACTGTATTAAGAGATGGGACCTTTGAGAGGCGATTACATTATTAGAGTGGAGTCTTTATGAATAGGATTAGTGCCCTTATGAGAAGGGGCACCTGAGAACTTGCTTCCTGTCCCCACCCCACCATCTCTGCTCTGGGCCATGTGAGGATACAGCTAGAAGAATTCAATTCACAGAACAGAAACAGAACCCTTCCTGGACTCTAGATCTGCCCATGCCTTGATCTTGGACTTTCCATCTTCCAGGACTGCAATAAATAAACTTCTATTGATTAAGCCACCCTGGCTATGGAATGCTGTTAAAGCAGATTGAAATAACTGTATTGTTTCAACCTAAATCCCTGATTGATGTGGATGGTTGACTATTTGTAAATCACTGGAGAGGTTTCAGCAGAGTCTTATATTTCATGGACCACACATACTGGGAGTTAGTAGGTTTGTTCTGTACAGTTAATATTTCTATTCGTTCAGTAAGCACTGGCTGTGTACCGATATTTGCCCAGTACTGTGTTATAGTCTGGGGATACAAACATGATCTAGACTCAATCTATGTCAAGTTCTCACTGTTTCTCAAAGGTGGGAGAAATACTTAAATGTTTACATTCACATGCCCGTGCTAAGACAAAGATATGGCCCAGCGGTTTTATATTTAATATATTGTGAATCCTAGTCTTCTGCTGACTATAGGTATTGCAAATATATTCTTTTAGTTAATGACTCCTCTTTCCCCATTTTTATAGTGTCTTTGATATGGGATTAATTTTATGATAATCTGTGCTTCTGTGTCATGTATAAAATATCTTTCTCCTGAAATCCAAGATTACTAAAATGCTTGCCTATATATATTTTTCTCAAGATTTTATGTTTTCTTTTAGCTTTCAAAAAATTAATTTAGCAAACATTTTTCTTTAATCTAATGAAGTGATTTTATGGTATATCTCTTTCAATGAATTAAGGAAGTGAATCACTTTAGATATTTTCAATCTTGCTAGTATTCCTGGAATACACCAAACACAGTCTTGATTTTGTTAATATATAGTTGAAACCAATTTGCTAATATTTTGTTTAAAAAATTTATGTCCATGTTCATAAGTGAGTTTTCCATATAATTTTTATCAGTGGCCCTTGTTCAGTTTGATACCAAGATTATCTCAGGCTCATAAAATAAATTCAGATGGATTATCTGTTCAAAATTCTCTGGAATGGTTTGTGAAAGTTTGGAATTAACCCTTTCACATCTTGGTTGCTAACTGAAACTTGAATATGATATCTTCTAAGCAAGGTGCCAGTTTGTTTTTAGTAGATTCAGCCATTTTTTTCTTGAGAATCACTGTACCCTTGATGTAATAGTCATGTATCTTGAATTAAGAAGAACTCACTAATTATACCATTCATTCTTCTATGATTCCACACACACTCTTCAAATTCCTCACTCTAATTCTTCTCTTGACAGTCTTTCCTCTTTTTATAAAATCAGTCTAAACTGATTCTGTCCCAAATTGCTTTCCTAAAGAAGTTTCAAGGACCCTAGAGATGGAGCATTTCAGGGTTCAGGAAATGATCCCTCAATATTCTCAGAGCACAGAATGCTCCTGTCTTACTAAAACACCCACTATTCAATTCCTGAGTCCCTCGCAGGAACTTGAGTCTCTCCTGCAAAATTAATTGCCAAGCATTTAAGGAGTATTCACTGTGTGCCAGACTGAAATCCTGGATTCAAGATGAGTAAAGCAAGGTCCACACCCTCTGCTCTCCCTCAAGAGGCTTTATTGCCTTCACTGGAGTTGGACATTTCATAATGAAACAGAGCAATGAGATAAATCTTGAGATATCAACCAAGGAGCATAGAGAAGGCAATATCTAAATACTCAGGTACATGAAGGTGCTATTAAGGTCTGCATATTCCTCTAGATCCTGAGTGAACAACTATTTGTCCCCAAGCATCCTTTTTTAGCACTGAAAGTCCCCAAATCTAGGAAAATTACTTAGTCCTTGGCAAACTAGGTCAACTGGTCACCCTATCTGGACCTTGAGTTCCTGCTGCTATACTTGAACAGAGAAAGAATCAAAAGTGTGCTTTTAATGAGATGACATACAACTTGAATAATCACAGGTAGTGATTTTCACCAGGTATAGGGAACAGCGGTAGTAGGGCAGTCAGAAGAATAATGCCTGCAGGGGCAGGAGAAAACCTGGCTGTGTTTGGAGTGGCAATTTTGCTTTGTGATGGAAGCTACAGTGCATACAGGGTAAGAGTGGGGACTAAGGTTGCTGGAATAGCAAAGAGCCAGATAGTAAAAATCATGTTGAGGAGAGCGACCTTTATCTGACCCTTGGTCAGTATGAGATGATTAAAAGGGAGGCGGTAAGAAAATTGTCTCTGAAATAACAAGAGCAGAATAGAGAAGCATCTGAATTGCATCACACTCTTGTATGTACTGGCTTTTAACCACATTTGGCATAATTATCTGCATCTTTTTTCTTCAATACCCAGTGCCCTGCAGAAGAGAAAGCCTCAAACTCCTGCATTTTCATCAGAGTGGGCTAACATTCACTGTGTGACCTCAGGCAAGCATCTAAATTTCTTGAAGCCTTGGTACATTCCTCTATAAAGAGAAACAGTGATACTACTCAATTGAAAGCTTTTCTCAGCATCAAGGGAGAAACTACTGATTGCCAGGCTCTAGGAAATGTCAAGCAACCAGCAGATCTGGGTTTGGATTTTGTAGTTGGGAGTGACTGAATGGCTAATGGTGTAGGAGAAAACTGCTGAAAAAGAGAGAGCTGAACTCATTAGTGATTGAAGTTACCCCTAAATTGTGTGTGCAACTTCAGCAAGGCTGCACAACAGGCCTTAAACTTGAAATAAATCAGCAGCAGCATAGCTCAGCACACTTAAAGTTAACTGCATATAATTTGCACGTGAAATGGATCACTCTGTGATCTCAATGGCAAAGGAAAGCTATATTTAACCTGACAGAGAAGTGAAGCTAACTTACGAGAGTTAACAACCATGAAGTTGATATAGCATTTTTAATTAAATGGCACCTATCAACACTTTTCACAGTTAATTCCAACAAGGAACCACATAATTCCCTTTGAAGGCCTTAATTCTTCTGGGTCCTAGCACTGTGAACACCACTGTGTTCACCATTGTTCACACCAACTTGCTGGCATGTGGGAGCTGAAGGTGCCGTTCTCACTTGCTTATCTCCAAAGTTTGCCAGAACCTACATCCTCCCATTTCCAGGAGAGTTGGTCCCAGTGCTGTAAGTGGGGCTGTACATGGCTTATTTGTAGAGGAACTGTGGGTCACTTTGCTTTATCCAATTCATCATTTTATTAGGATGAGGTTAGAATAAATGACAACCACACCTATACCTAGAACTCACTCAAAGTAGCATAAACTGGTGGTCTACAAATTTCACTGTAGTTGAGGGGTCTTGTGTATTGGCTTCCAGTCACAAGACTGCTGCTAATGGCTAATGTGACCCTGGGTGTGTCTTTTGAGCACTCTGAGCCTGAACACCAGTTTCCAAATATGATTGAGAGGAGAGTAATGTTACTTGTTTCACACAGCTGTTCAATTGCAAATAAAGAAAGAATGATAAATGGGCTTTAGTAAACTACAATAGTTACCAGAGATCAGTCAGTTCAGTCACCCAGTCTTGTCCGAATTTGTGACCCCATGGACTGCAGGGGTATAAGGCTTAAAAAGCAAATAATTAAAATGCCATATTTTCAGTCAAAAGTTAAAGTTTACAGGTTGCATAATGATGGATGAGACAGCATCAGTATTCTGGAGTCATTAAGAGCCTGACTCTGGAGCCAGATTGCATGCAAACATGCTAGGTTGGCTCAGTTCAATTTAGTTCAGTTCAGTTGCTCAGTCGTGTCCGACTCTTTGTGACCCATGAATCGCAGCACGCCAGCCTCCCTGTCCATCACCAGCTCCTGGAGATCATTCAGATTCACATCCATCGAGTCCGTGATGCCATCCAGCCATCTCATCCTCTGTCATCCCCTTCTTTTCCTGCCCCCAATCCCTCCCAGCATCAGGGTCTTTTCCAATGAGTCAACTCTTTGCATGAGGTGGCCAAAGAACGGGAGTTTCAGCTTTAGCATCATTCCTTCCGAAGAAATTCCAGGGCTGATCTCCTTCAGAATGGACTGGTTGGATCTCCTTGCAGTCCAAAGAACTCTCAAGAGTCTTCTCCAACACCACAGTTCGAAAGCATCAGTTCTTCGGTGCTCAGCCTTCTTCACAGTTCAAATCTCACATCCATACATGACCACAGGAAAAACCATAGCCTTGACTAGACGGACCTTAGTCGGCAAAGTAATGTCTCTACTTTTGAATATGCTATCTAGGTTGCTCATAACTTTTCTTCCAAGGAGTAAGCTTCTTTTAATTTCATGGCTGCAATCACCATCTGCAGTGATTTTGGAGCCCCCAAAAATAAAGTCTGACACTGTTTCCACTGTTTCCCCATCTATTTCCCATGACGTGATGGGAGGATGCCATGATCTTCGTTTTCTAAATGTTGAGTTTTAAGGCAACTTTTTCGCTCTCCTCTTTCACTTTCATCAAGAGGCTTTTTAGTTCCTCTTCACTTGCTGCCATAAGGGTGGTGTCACCTGCATATCTGAGGTTATTGATATTTCTCCCGGCAATCTTGATTCCAGCTTGTGTTTCTTCCAGTCCAGCATTTCTCATGATGTATTCTGCATATAAGTTAAATAAACAGAGTGACAATATACAGCCTTGATGTACTCCTTTTCCTATTTGGAACCAGTCTGTTGTTTCATGTCCAGTTCTAACTGCTGCTTCATGACCCGCATACAGATTTCTCAAGAGGCAGGTTAGGTGATCTGGTGTTCCCATCTCTCTCAGAATCTTCCACAGTTTATTGTGATCCACACAGTCAAAGGCTTTGGCATAGTCAATAAAGCAGAAATAGATGTTTTTCTTGAACTCTCTTGCTTTTTTGATGATCCAGAGGATGTTGGCAATTTGATCTCTGGTTCCTCTGCCTTTTCTAAAACCAACTTGAACATCAGGGAGTTCATGGTTCACGTATTGCTGAAGCCTGGCTTGGAAAATTTTGAGCATTACTTTACTAGCATGTGAGATGAGTGCAATTCTGTGGTAGTTTGAGCATTCTTTGTCATTGCCTTTCTTTGGGATTGGAATGAAAACTGACCTTTTCCAGTCCTGTGGCCACTGCTGAATTTTCCAAATTTGCTGGCATATTGAGTGCAGCACTTTCACAGCATCATCGTTCCGGATTTGAAACAGCTCAACTGGAATTCCATCACCTCCACTAGCTTTGTTCATAGTGATACTTTCTAAGGCCCACTTGACTTCACATTCCAGGATATCTGGCTCTAGATGAGTGACCACACCATCATGATTATCCGGGTCATGAAGTTCTTTTTTGTACAGTTCTTCTGTGTATTCTTTCCACCTCTTCTTAATATATTCTACTTCTGTTAGGTCTATACTATTTCAGTTCTTTATTGAGCCCATCTTTGCATGAAATGTTCCCTTGGTATCTCTAATTTTCTTGAAGAGATCTCTAGTCTCTCCCATTCTGTTGTTTTCCTCAATTTCTTTGCATTGATTGCTGAAGAAGGCTTTCTTATGTCTTCTTGCTATTCTTTGGAACTCTGCATTCAGATGCTTATGTCTTTCGTTTTCTCCTTTGCTTTTCACTTCTCTTCTTTTCACAGCTATTTGTAAGGCCTCCCCAGACAGCCATTTTGCTTTTTTGTGTTTCTTTTCCATGGGGATGGTCTTGATCCTTGTCTCCTGTACAATGTCACGAATCTCATTCTATAGTTCATCAGGCACTTTATCTATCAGATCTAGGCCCTTAACTCTATTTCTCACTTCTACTGTATAATCACAAGGGATTTGATTTAGGTCATACCTGAATGGTCTAACGGTTTCCCTACTTTCTTCAATTTAATTCTGAATTTGGTAATAAGGAGTTCATGATCTGAGCCACAGTCAGCTCCTGGTCTTGTTTTGGTTGACTGTATAGAGCCTCTCCATCTTTGGCTGCAAAGAATATAATCAATGATTTCGCTGTTGACCATCTGGTGATGTCCATGTGTAGAGTCTTCTCTTGTGTTGTTGGAAGAGGGTGTTTGCTATGACCAGTGAATTTTCTTGGCAAAACTCTATTAGGCTTTGCCCTGCTTCATTCCACATTCCAAGGCCAAATTTGCCTGTTACTCCAGGTGTTTCTTGACTTCCTACTTTTGCATTCCAGTACCCTATAATGAAAAGGACATCTTCTTTGGGTGTTAGTTCTAAAAGGTTTTGGAGTTCTTCATAGAACCGTTCAACTTCAGCTTCTTCAGCATTACTGGTTGGGGCATAGACTTGGATAACTGTGATACTGAATGGTTTGCCTTGAAGATGAACAGAGATCATTCTGTCATTTTTGAGATTGCATCCAAGTACTGCATTTTAGACTCTTTTGTTGACCATGATGACTACTCCATTTCTTCTGAGGGATTCCTGCCTGCAGTAGTAGATATAATGGTCATCTGAGTTAAATTCACCCATTCCAGTCCATTTTAGTTTGCTGATTCCTAGAATGTCAACATTCACTCTTGCCATCTCTTGTTTGACCACTTCCAACTTGCCTTGATTCATGGACCTGACATTCCAGGTTCCTATGCAATATTGCTCACTTGTGCCTAACTCTTTTTGACTCCATGGGCTGTAGCCCACCAGACTTATCTGTCCATGGATATTCTCCAGGCAAAAATGCTGGAGTGGGTTGCCATGGCCTTCTCCAGGAGATCTTCCTGATCCAGGGATCAAACCCATGTCTCTTACATCTCCTGCATTGGCAGATGTGTTCTTTACCACCATTGCCACCTGGAAAATCACTTGAGCCAGAGTGCCTAGGTTCAAACCCCAGAATTATAATTTACCAGTCAAGTGCACAGCTTTAGGGGGGGAGGGTCACTCAAATAATCTTTGCTTTAATTTCTTCATCTGTTTAATGCTGATGATACTTACTTATTAATATTGCCAAATTTATTGATAAGTATAAACCGAGTTTATGCTATGTAGTTGATATGAAGATTAACTGAGTTAAAAATCTATAAAGCACCATATCAAAAACTGGCATATTAAAAATCCCTCACTCCATATTAGAGTCATTATATTTATTTCAGTTACATTTTCTGAAATGGAAAGAATTAGGATACCTCTGTCTACAATATAAAATAATGAGAGGTCCAAGCTGGCAGCTTTGGAAGACACTGAACCCACCTCTTCCTACTGACACATGGAATCTATACCTAATCTATAGAGAAGTCCTTCTTGAAGAAGACTGAGTGTTGATCAAATAGTTTCTGCACATAGAGGGATGGACCACAGAGAAACCAGTAGGAAAGATGGAGATGCAGTATCCATGGGAACACATTTCCAACTCAGTGAACTGCTAGAAGAAGGGATATCACTGAGGGGCCTGAGATCAGACTCACCTGCCCTGAGACACAGAAAAAAAGAACACACCACTTTAAATGGCACCTAGAATCCATGGAAAGAAAATTCAATTACTAATCTTAGAGCATCCACATAAAGAAATGATTTTTTTTTAAACTTTGTCAACTTCAAAAGATAATTCAAATATTACTAGTATGTGAGTATGTGTGAATAAATATCAGTGAAGAGCATTTTTGTTCTGCAAAGTGAAACTCCTGAAGCTGGAATCTCTCTTTCTTGTGTGCATGTGCACGCACACACACACACAAACATACACTTCACACTCAGACACAGACATACACATGCTCAAATACATAGATGCACATGTCAAAATGCACTAGATTTATAATCATTCTCAGGGGAGAATTCGTTCCCTCTTATCAAGTTAAATGTGGAAGTATAAAAACCAGCATTTTCCAGAAAATTTATAACTTTGTTTTCAGGAAGTCCCCTAATCCCCAAAGATCATTGATTTTTATATCACAGGCCATTAATCATGAACAAGACAAGTCTCTTGTCCCTTTTGGGTACTCAGTTACCTCAACTGTTAGAGAAACTTGTCCAATAGAATATTTGGAATGGTGGATTCTTGAGGTTAGTTCAGTTCAGTTCAGTTCAGTCGCCCAGTCATGTCCGACTCTTTGCAATCCCATGAAACACAGCACACCAGGCTTCCCTGTCCATCATCAACTCCCGGAGTTTACTAAAACTCATATCTGTTGAGTTGGTGATGCCATCCAATCATCTTATCCTTTGTCATCCCCTTCTCCTCCTGCCCTCAATCTTTCTGAGCATCAGGGTCTTTTCAAATGAGTCAGTTTTTCACATCAGGTGACCAAAGTATTGCAGTTTCAGCTTCAACATCAGTCCTTCCAATGAACACTCAGGACTGATATCCTTTAGGATGGGCTGGTTGGATCTCCTTGCAGTCCATCAGGTGATTAAATGAGTCAAGAGATATCCTCACAGTACTGTCAGAGTCCTGCCTTGATCTGTGGATTCACGGATGCTTATGACCCCATTTCAAACAAATTGGTTGTTGTTGTTGTTCAGTCACTCAGTCATGTCTAACTCATGACCACATGGACTGCAGCCCACCAACTTTCCCTGTCCTTCACCATCTCCTGGAACTTTCTCACACTCATGTCCAGTGAGTTGGTGATGCCATCAAACCTTCTTGTCCTCTGTCATACCGTTATCTCCTGCTTTCAATCTTTCCCAGCATCAGGGTCTTTTCTAATGTGTCAGCTCTTTACATCAAGTAGCCAAGGTATTGGAGTTTCAGCTTCAGCTCAATCATTCCAATGAATATTCAGGAGTGATTTACTTTAGGATTGAGTGGTTTAATCTCCTTGCAGTCCAAGGGACTCTCAAGAGTCTTCTCCAACACCAAAGTTCAAAAGCATCAATTCTCCAGTTCTCAGCTTTCTTTATAGCCCAAATCTCACATCCATACATGACTACTGGAAAAACCAAAGCTTTGACTAAATGGACCTTTGTTGGAAAAGTAATACCTCTGCTATTTAATATGCTGTCTAGGTTTGTCAGAGCTTTTCTTCCAAGGAGCAAGCGTCTTTTAATTTCATGGAAGCAGTCACCATCTGCAGTGATTTTGGAGCCCAAGAAAATGAAGTCTCTCAATGTTTTGTTGTTTCCCCATCTATTGGCCTTGAAGTGATGGTCTGGATGCCTTGATCTTCTTTTTTTGAATGCTGAATTTTAAGCCAGCTTTTTCACTCTCCTTTTTCAGCTTCATCAAGAGGTTCTTTAGTTCCTCTTTGCTTTCTGGGATAAGGGTGGTGTTACCTGCATATCTGAGGTTATTGATATTTCTCCCAGCAGTCTTGATTACAGCTTGTGCTTCATCCAGCCTGGCATTTCATGTGATGTACTCTGCATGTAAGTTAAATAAGCAGGGTGACAATATACAGCCTTGAGGTACTCCTTTTCCAATTTGAAACCAGTCTGTGGTTCCATGTCTGATTCTAACTGTTGCTTCTTGACTTGTATCCAGATTTCTCAGGAGGCAGGTAAGGTGGTCTGGTATTCTCATGTCTTTAAGAATTTTCTACAGTTTATTGTGATCCTATGTATCACATTCAAAAGCTTTAGTGCAGTCAATGAAGTAGATATCTTTTTCTGGAATTATCTTGATTATTCTATGATACAAAAGATGTTGGAATTTGATCTCTGGCTCCTCTGTGTTTTCTAAATCCAGCTTAAACATCAGCAATTTCTTGGTTCATGTACTGTTAAACCCTATCTTGGACAATTTTGAGAATTATTTTGCTGACATGTGAGATGAGTGCAATTGTGCAGTAGTTTAAACATTCTTTGGTATTAAACATTCTTAGGGACTGGAATGAAAACTGACCTTTTTCAGTCCTGTGGCCACTGCTGAGTTTTCCAAATTTGCTGGCATACTGAGTGCAGCACTTTCACAGCATCATCTTTTAGGATTTGAAATAATTCAGCTAGAATGCCATCACCTCCACTAGCTTTGTTCATAGTGATGCTTCTTAAGGCCCACTTCACATCACACTCCAAGATATCTGGCTCTATGTGAGTGATCACACCATCATGGTTACCTGGGTCATTGAGATCTCTTTTGTATAGTTCTTCTGTGTATTCTTGCCATTTCTTCTTAATATCTTCTGCTTCTATTAGGTCTGTACCATTTCTGTCCTTTATTGTGCCCATCTTTGTATGGAATAGTCCCTTGGTATCTCTAATTTTCTTGAAGAGATCTCTAGTCTTTCCCATTCTATTGTTTTCCTCTATTTCTTTGCATTGTTCACTTAAGAAGGCTTTTTATCTCCCCTTGCTATTCTTTAGAACTCTGCATTCAAATGGGTGTATCTTTCCTTTTCGCCTTTGCTTTTAGCTTCTCTTGTTTTCTAAGCTATTTGTAAGGCCTCCTCAGACAACCATTTTGCCTTTTTGCATTTTTTCCCCCCTTGGGAATCATTTGAATCACCACCTCCTGTATAATGTTATTCCTTCCATAGTTATTCAGGCACTCTGTCTATCAGATCTAATCCCTTGAATCTATTTCTCACTTCCACTGTATAATCAAAAGGAATTTTATTTAGGTCATACCTGAATGGCCTACTGGTTTTCCCTACTTTCTTCTACTTAGTCTTAATTTTGAAATATGGAGGTCATGATGTGAGCCACAGTCACCTCTTGATCTTGTTTTTGCTGAATGTATAGAGCTTCTCCATTTTTGGCTTCAAAGAATATAATCAATCTGATTTCAATATTAACCATCTGGTGATGTCCATGTGCACACTCTTCTCTTGTGTTGTTGGAAGAGGGCGTTTGCTATGACCAGTGCTTTCTCTTGACAACTCTGTTTGCCTTTGCCCTGCTTCGTTTTGTTCATCATTTACTATTTCAAATAAATACATTATTCGTTAAAAGAAAGTTTTAAAGAGAATAATTCACAGATCAATATACATTCATGACCACAGGTAACAGATAATACAATTGCATTTGAGATCCATTAAAAATAAAAATAAATAAATAAAACACTGAAGTATAATCCAATTATCTATATTAAGAGTTACAATGGTGTATTGTCCTTGAAGAGAAACCTTCTGCTTGTTAGAGTCCTCTTCAATTTGTTCAAGTCCAAGGGTAAGAGGAACACCTTTAAGAAGTTGGTTCCTAGGGTCTAGGACACATACAAAATGGGACTGTATGACACAAATGACCTTGAGCAGTGCTAGGCAGGAGCCTAACTTCCAAAACTCCAGCAGTCACCAAGTCACCCACAGAAAGGGAGAGTCGATGGGCCTCATACTGGGTAAACAGGATTTGAGGAGTTACAGAAAAATAACGAAGATGCTTGTTAGTCATTGCCAAAGAACAGTTAATAATAGAAGCCTGTGCAGTGAACTGGAATAAATACCAAAATAGAAATTAGAAGACTACCTTCAATGCTGACCCTGGTTAGTCTTGGGCTTTCAATGCAAGTCACTTTTTCCATTTCCTTTCTTGTCTGTTTTAGAGAAGCTTTTGTGAGACAGACGTAAGAAAATATACAAGAAAATGCTTTTGATGTTACAAGACGTCTAATAAAAGTGTGAAATTTTTGTTTTGATTATTTGGCTTCCCTGGTGGCTCAGACAATAAAGAATCTGCCTGAAATGCAGGATATGTGGGTTCTATCCCTGGGTTGGGAAGATTCCCTGGAAAAGGAAATGGCAACTGACTCCAGTTATTCTTGCCTGGGAAATCCCACGGGTAGAGGAGCCTCACAGGCTATATAGTCCATGGGGTCTCAAAGAGTTGGACACAACTGAGCAACTAAAACACACAAAGATTTTGAAGACTGAGTAAACAGGAGACATGCCTAGAAGCTCATGATGTTTATAAGATACATACTTTCTGATATGCTTTTTGTACCTAGCTGCTCCCCTGTATTCTGTTAAATATCGAATCAATAATGACATAATCACAAATGACTCTAATGCTGGCCTCTTTACAATCGAACTGCACAATGACAATGGTTTCATAGCTACAATCCCTTTGGCCCCACTGTCCACACTGGTAACAGTCTAGTTCTTGCCTGGAGAATCCCAGGGATGGCAGAGCCTGGTGAGCTGCCATCTATGGGGTCGCACAGAGTCATACATGACTGAAGCGACTTAGCAGCAGCAGACTTTATGAGACAGAAATCTAATTATATAATCCTGCTTAAAAATTCCCTTGAGCTATCTAATGTCTAAAAAAGAAAAAAAAAAAAAAAAGCTCAAATGCCTAAGCATGGTATTCAACACTCTTAGCATAATCTGTTTTCTCCCTAACTTTCATCTCCCTACTCCTTTTTGTCTGCCTCAAAAGCATACTGATCTGTTGAGTTCTAGAACTGTGCCATGCTCTCTCCAAGCCTTGCAGTATTTTATGTTCTTATTGATGCCTGAAATTTTCTATCATTCTTCACTGCATCCCTACCAAGCAAACTCTTGTGCACTTTAACATCTGAAGCTCACATATCTGTTCTCCTTGTCAGCCAAAGGCAGCGTTTCATAGCCCTGTCTCTGTGGGCACCCATCACAACTCATGGAATGATCTGTTTATGGGTCAGTGTTCCCAAGGCAAAAAGCATGCTCATCTCTTATCTTCAGTACTCAGCACAGTGTTTGGAAACAGAAGACATGCTCACTATGTGTGTGGTGCAGAAAAAGAGGAAAAGATTTTGCCTTTTCTAGGTGTAGCACAGAAGATATTCATGGCAGGGAGCCTGGGAAGGCGTTTCCCATGGGTCTTTCAAAATGATTCCTTTGGAAAAGAAGGAAAATGGAGGTACTGACATAAGAGCTTGTTTCTTGTAACTTTGACTCTATGAGACTGAATTGTGTGTGTTGTGTTGTGTGTTAGTCGTTCAGTCTGAATTGGATTTTACCAAATAGTAGTTTGTCGTATATGTAATAGATGGAGGTAGGTGACTGATATGAAATTTTGGAAAATAACTCTAATATGTCAGAAGGATAAAAAGATGAGTGATAATCACTGTTTATAGTAGTGACTGTGGCTTTTCATAACCCACACAAATCAGAAGCCTTATTTAAAGAGAGGCTACCTCATTCCTGACTCCTTCCCACACTAAATATTATTGCCAGTAAGGCCAGTATAGTCAAAATATCCCAGGGATGTTAATTTCAGGCTATTCCATCTACTTCATATGATTAATACTTCAGAACATTTTTTGTTATATTTGTTTATAAAAAATGTGGATGAATATTATAAAGTCTATCACTAGACTAGAAATAAAAATTTTCAAAAAAATATAAATATATCTTTTATATCTTTCCAGGTTTTTTTTTTGCTTGTGTGTTTCTGTTTTTTTGTTTGTTTGTTTGTTTAGCATTTTTTGTTTGCTTGTTTAGCATCTGTTTCTGGTTTAGCATTTTTTTAAAGTCTATAAGTTGCTCTTATGGACTAAATTTTGCTGTTGCCAAAATTCACTTGGTGAAGCCATAACATTGTAATGTAAAGAAGGTGATTAAATGAATTCATAGGGCAGGGCCATCATTCAATTGAAACATTGTCCTCCTAAGAAGGGAACACGTGAAAGGGCTAGTCACTCAGTTGTATCCCGCTCTTTGCAATTCCATGGACTGTAGCCCTCCAGGCTCCTTTGTCCATGGAATTCTCTAGACTAGAATAATGCAGTGGGTAGCCATTTCCATCTCCAAGGGATCTTCCTGACCCAGAGATTGAACCCAGTTCTCCTGAACTGCAGGCAGATTCTCTACCATCTGGGCTATCGGGGAAGTCCAAAGAAGATTCCAGATCTCCCTCTCCATAAGCACACAGAGGAACATTCATATGAGGGCACAGAGAAGGCAAACCAGGAAAAGGCTTCACCAAAAACCAACTCTGAAGGCACCCTTGATCTTGGACTTCTAGAAATGTGAGAAAATGCATTTTTGCTGTTTAAGGCACCTGATCTGTGGTATTCTTTTGTGGTAGCCTGCACAGACTAACAGTCTCATGCAATGAAATACACAGGCATAAATGGACATTGCAATATTCCTTAGCATATGCATGTGCCCAAGTAACCCCTCCCTAATGAGGATAGAGGGCATTTACAACAACCCAGAAATATTCCCACATGGCATCACCTCCCCCAAAAACCTGACCTCTAGCTCCCACCCAGAAATCACTGCCTGTTCTGGTTTCTATGATCATAGATTAATGTTTTCCTATAATAGAATGAAATCTTACACAGTGTACTTTTTAAATCTGAAGTTATTATCTCAATATCAGTTTTGAGATTTATGCATGTCATTCCATGTATTACTTATATACATATATATGTATATCCATATTTATGTATATATAATATACTTATATTTTATGTAATATATATTTTATACAAATTGCACATTGCTGAATGGCATTTCATTATATAAATATATCACAATTATTCATCCATTATACTGTTATGGATATTGGAGGTTTTTTTTTTTGTCTACTGTAAATAAAGTCATTGTGAATATTCTTACAAAAATCTCTTTGTGTCCTGTGTTTTCATTTCCCATGGGTAAATATCTAAGTGGAATAATCTGATCTTTGGATGATTGTATATTCAACTTTGTAAGACACTTCCAAGAGTTTGACAACTGTCTGTACTATTTTACACTCTTTAAAGAAATATATAAGAACTCTGACTGCTTTCATCATCAGCAAAATTTTGGTGTAGTAATTTTAACTTTTTCTAGAAATGGTATCTTTTGTTATTTAAATGTTAATTTTTTAATGATTATTGATGCTTAGCTCTTAATGTCAAGAAAGAAAAATGTGCCTGTTGGCTTTTATGTTTCTTCCTTTTCATTTTTAATTGTAGAAATTCTTTATTCTAGGAAAAAAATCTTTTATCAGGGACCTATGCAAATGATGTTATCTACCAGCCTGTGGTCTGCCTTTTCATTTTATTGAGAGTCCTTTGATGAACTGAGGAGCTTAATTTTTTATAAAGTCCAGTTTGTTGCATTTTATTATATCTGAGATTGTCCTCAAATAAATTTTTGCCTGCTCTTCCATCACAAAGATGTTTTTCCTAGAAATCTCATGAGTTTAGATTTTAAACTTAAGTGTCTGATCCATATAAATCCAATCAATCCTAAAAGAAATCAACCCTGAATATTCATTGGAAGCGCTGATGCTGAAGCTGAAGCTCCAATGCCTTGGCCAACTAATGCGAAGAGCCAACTCACTGGAAAAGACCCTGATGCTGGGAAAGATAGAAGGCAGGAGGAGAAGGTGACGACAGAGGATGAGATGGTTGGATGGCATCACTGACTCAATGGACATGAATTTGAGCAAACTCTGGGATACAGTGAAGGACAGAGGAGCCTGGCGTGCTGCAGTCCATGGGGTTGCAAAGAATCGGACATGACTTAGCAACTGAACAGCAATAATGTAGTGTAAACCAGAGGCTGAGATTAATTTTATTCCATGTAAATGCATGCATATATCCAATTGTTTTGCATAATTTATTAAAATAATTATCTTCATTGAATTGATATGTTAACATTTGTTGAAAATGAATTAACAATTATGACTGTATTTGGGAAAATGGATCTGTTGCAAAGATTTATTTATCTTTATGTCAAATTGACACACTCTTGATTACTGAAGCTTTATGTTGAATTATACTTTGGCCTTTTTCAAAACTGTTTTGGCAGTTCTAAGTTTTGGCACAAAAATGTGGTTTACAAATTAATGAAACAAAATCCTGCTGTAATTTGCTTCATTCTGTGTAAAATCTATTGATCAATTTGGGAAGACTAAAAGAAAAATATTGATACTTCAAAAGCATGAAAATGTGTATTTCTGCTTTTCTTTAGATTTTTTAATTTATTTCAGCAAAGTTTTATAGTTTTCACTAAGGTTTTTCCAGTAGTCATGTATGGATGTGACAGCTGGACTGTGAAGAAAGCTGAGCGCTAAAGAATTGATGCTTTTGAACTGTGGTGTTGGAGAAGACTCTTGAGAGTCCCTTGGAATGCAAGGAGATCCAACCAGTCCATCCTAAAGGAGATCAGTCCTGGGTGTTCTTTGGAAGGACTGATGCTAAAGCTGAAACTCCAATACTTTGGCCACCTCATGTGAAGAGTTGACTCATTGGAAAAGACTCTGATGCTGCAAGGGATTGGGGGCAGGAGGAGAAGGGGACGACAGAGGATGAGATGGCTGGATGGCATCACCAACTCGATGGACGTGAGTTTGAGTGAACTCCGGGAGCTGGTGATGGACAGGGTGACCTGGTGTGCTGCAATTCATGGGGTTGCAAAGAGTCGGACACAACTGAGCGAGTGAACTGAACTGAAGTGAAGGTGTTATAATTGCTTTACTAAATTTATTTCTATATTGTTTATTATCACATGCCATTGCATGCAATACATGACATTGCAAACAGTGCATGTGCCGTTTGTATGTTTATTGTCTTGCTGCACTGGCCAGGTACTCTCCTATATTGGGATGAATGGATATCCTTCACCATTAAATATGATGTTACCTATGTACATTATTTACAGATGACATTTATCAGATTTAAAAAGTTTCATTTATTCTATGCATTGCAGAAATTGGTATCAATGTGGGCTCTTTTTGCACTATTGATGATTGTGCACATTTTTTTTTAAACATAGTAGATTTATTTATTTTGTAAGGTTAAATTAACCTTGCCTTCACTGGATAAATATGATCATGGCATATTATCATTTTGTATATTGTTTTTTTTTTAAATAATCTGTTTTTCTGGTTTTGCTGTTTTAGCAATCACGTTTTATAAAATGAATTGTGAAATGCTTCCTTCTCATCTACTTTCTGAACTAATATGTGTTGTACTTTAAAAATTTGCTGAATCCCACCTATGAGGACATTTATGCCAGCAACTTCCTTTGTGGAAATATACTTAATACAAAGTAACTGTTGCTAAGGGTATAGGGCTCTTCAGATCCTCTATTTCTTCTTGAGGCAGTTTTGGCACTATGTGCTTTCAAGGAATTCTTCCATTTTAAACTAAAGTGTTTAAGGGTATAAAAGGGTTTCATAATCATCTTTTAAGATTATTTTAATTTTGATAAGATTCTTAGTATTGGCATCTCCTTCATTCCTGATATTGATAATTTGTGTTTTATCACATTATTACTCTTATTTTTCTAGATTCTTAATATTTCATTTCAGGTCAGTTCAGTCACTCAGTCGTGTCCGACTCTTTCAACTCCATGAACTACAGCATGCCAGGCTTCCCTGTCCATTACCAACTCCCGGAGTTCACCCAAACTCATGTGCGTCGAGTCGGGGATGCCATCCAGCCATTTCATTCTCTGTCATCCCCTTCTCCTCTTGCCCCAAACCCCTCCCAGCATCAGAGTCTTTTCCAATGCATCAACTCTTCACATGAGGAGGCCAAAGTATTGGAGTTTCAGCATCACCATCAATCCTTCCAAGGAACACCCAGGACTGATCTCCTTTAGGATGGACTGATTGGATCTCCTTGAAGTCCAAGGAACTCTCAAGAGTCTTCTCCAACACCACAGTTCAAAGGCATCAATTCTTCAGTGCTTAGCCTTCTTCACAGTCCAGCTGTCACATCCATACATGACTACTGGAAAAACTATAGCCTTGACTAGACGGACCTTTGTTGGCAAAGTAATGTCTCTGCTTTTCAATATGCTGTCTAGGTTTGTCATAACTTTCCTTCCGAGGGGTAAGCGTCTTTTAATTTTGCTCTCCTCTTTCAGTTTCATCAAGAGACTTTTTAGTTCCTCTTCACTTTCTGCCATAACGGTAGTGTCATCTGCATATCTGGGGATGTTGATATTTCTCCCAACAATCTTGATTCCAGCTTGTGCTTTTTCCAGCCCAGCATTTCTCATGATGTATTCTGCATATAAGTTAAATAAGTAGGGTGACAATATACAGCCTTGACATACTCCTTTTCCTATTTGGAACCAGTTTGTTGTTCCATGTCCAGTTCTAACTGTTGCTTCCTGACCTGCATACAGGTTTCTCAAGAGGCAGGTCGGGTAGTCTGGTAATCCCATCTCTCTCAGAATCTTCCACAGTTTAATGTGATCCACACAGTCAAAGGCTTTGGCATAGTCAATATAGCAGAAATAGATGGTTTTCTGGAACTCTCTTGTTTTTTCCATGATCTGGCAGTTGTTGGCAATTTAATCTCTGGTTCCTCTGCCTTTTCTAAAACCATCCTGAACATCTGAAAGTTCACAGTTCATTTATTGCTGAAGCCTGGCTTGGAGAATTTTGAGCATTACTTTACTAGCGTGTGAGATGAGTGCAATTGTGCAGTACTTTGAGCATTCTTTGGTATTGCGTTTCTTTGAGATTGCAATGAAAACTGACCTTTTCATTTTCATTTCAGCAGTGGCCACCAGTCCCGTGGCCACTGCTGAGTTTTCCAAATTTGCTGGCATACCGAGTGCAGCACTTTCACAGCCTCATCTTCCAGGATTTGAAATAGCTCAAGTGGAATTCCATCACCTCCACTAGCTTTGTTCATAGTGATACTTTCTAAGGCCCACATTCCAGGATGTCTGGCTCTAGGTGAGTGATCACACACCATCGTGATTATCTGGGTCATGAAAATCTTTTTTGTACAGTTCTTCTGTGTATTCTTGCCACCTCTTCTCAATTTTGTCTGCTTCTGTTAGGTCCATACCATTTCTGTCCTTTATCGAGCCCATCTTTGCATGAAATGTTCCCTTGGTATCTCTAATTTTCTAGAGGAGATCTCTAGTCTTTTCCCATTCTGTTGTTTTCCTCTATTTCTTTGCATTGATCTCTGAGGGAGGCTTTCTTATCTCTCCTTGCTATTCTTTGGAATTCTGCATTCAAATGGGAATATCTTTCCTTTT
Organism: Oryx dammah; assembly: GCF_014754425.2. Taxonomy (NCBI): domain Eukaryota; kingdom Metazoa; phylum Chordata; class Mammalia; order Artiodactyla; family Bovidae; genus Oryx; species Oryx dammah. The sequence goes on along the minus strand of NW_024070187.1, from coordinate 105,673,241 downwards.
CTCCTTTGCTTTTCGCGTTTCTTCTTTTCACAGTTATTTGTAAGGCCTCCTCAGACAGCTATTTTGCTTTTTTGCATTTCTTTTCCATGGGGATGGTCTTGATCTTTGTCTCCTGTACAATGTGACAAACCTCCATCCATAGTTCATCAGGCATTCTGTCTATCAGATCTAGTTCCTTAAATCTTAAATTCTACTGTATAATATTTAACCTTAATTTAGATTATTAATTTTGAACCTATGATTTTTTTCTAATAGAATCATTTCAAACTATAGATATCCCCCTAACCAGTACTCAGCTATATGTATAATAGAAATTATTTTTGTATTCATTATTTAATTATATCTTTATTTATCATTTTGTCTTTAGTATTAATTACATGCTAAATAGAACTATATATTACAAATTATTTTTTGATCCTGTGTTATTCTGATGACTTCTTGCTTAAATACCAAAATATCTGACTATTTTCAGATTTTTAAATGGTTTATACTACAATTTCAATATAGACAGAGTGTATGATTTAATTTATTCAAAATTTGTCAAGTTGTTTTACAGCCCAGCATATGGACTACCTTTGTGAATTTTAATAACACGTGAAATCACCCCACATTCTGTAATTTGGGGGTATTTTATAAATATCAATTAGGTCTAGTTAGCTGATAGTGCTTTTCTGTTCTTTAGTGATATTGTGTCTGCTCTATCAGTTTCTGAGAGAGAAATGATAAAACCTAAAATTGCAATTGTTGACTTTTTTGAAAATCTAGGGCTTTTGTTTCATTAGCTTTTACCGTGCATTTTAAAGCTCTATTATGGCATGCATTTTAGCATCTGCTATCTCCTTGAAAAACTGACACTTGTATCATTGTAAAATTCTTCTTTTGTCCCAGGTAACATTCCTTGTTTGAAAGTCTACATTATCTGATATTACTACAGCCACTCCAACTTTCCTTTGATTACTGTTTACAAGATATATCCTCTTGCTTTCAATCCACTTATGCCCTTTTATTTAAAGAGTGTTTCATGTCAACACTACACAATATCTTGTTTATTTATCATCTTCTAGTTTTTACCTTTCATTGAAATGTTTAGTCCATTTATAAATAATTTTTAAAGTTAATATGACTGATTTAAGTCTATTGTGTTCTTGGTTATTGTTAGTCTCACCTGTTTCTGTTTCTGTGTTATATTTTATTTCACCAGGACCAATATGCAGATGATACCACCCTTATGGCAGAAAGTGAAGAGAAACTAAAAAGCCTCTTGATGAAAGTGAAGGAGGAGAGTGAAAAAGTTGGCTTAAAGCTCAACCTTCAAAAAAAGGAAGATCATGGCATCCGGTCCCATCACTTCATGGGAAATAGATGGGGAAACAGTGGAAACTGTCAGTCTTTATTTTTTTGGGCTCCAAAATCACTACAGGTGGTGACTGCAGCCATGAAACTAAAAGACGCTTACTCCTTGGAAGAAAAGTTATGACCAACCTAAATATTATATTCAGAAGCAGAGACATTACTTTGCCGACTAAGGTTCATCTAGTCAAGGCTATGGTTTTTCCTGTGGTCATGTATGGATGTGAGAATCAGACTGTGAAGAAAGCTGAGCGCCGAAGAATTGATGCTTTTGAACTGTGGTGTTGGAGAAGACTCTTGAGAGTCCCTTGGACTGCAGGAGATCCAACCAGTCCATTCTGAAGGAGATCAGCCCTGGGATTTCTTTGGAGGGAATGATGCTGAAGCTGAAACTCCAATACTTTGGCCACCTCATGCGAAGAGTTGACTCATTGGAAAAGACTCTAATGCTGGGAGGGATTGGGGGCAGTAGGAGAAGGGGACGACCGAGGATGGGATGGCTGGATGGCATCATGGACTCGATGGACATGAGTCTGGGTGAACTCTGGGAGATGGTGATGGACAGGGAGGCCTGGTGTGCTGTGATTCATGGTGTCGCAAATAGTCGGACACGACTGAGTGACTGAACTGAACTGAACAGCCCTGTGATCTCTGTTGGTAAAGCAGAAAAACATTTTTCCTATATTTTGTCTACTTTTTGTCCTTGTTACTGTTTTGCAGGCAAAGAATTAATCCAGCATTCATAATCCATCATGATCAAAAAGGAAGTGTTTCTTTTTTGTTTTGGTATTCAATTATAAATCATCTACATTTCCAAGGACTAACAAATACTCCACAATCTTTAGACTCTTATGCCAGGAAGAGGTGTGATTTACATGCTGAGTTATCAACTAAATGAGTAGATGTGGAAAAGACACTTGGATAATGGGCCAGCTTTAGAGGAAGAAACTCTGAGGGAAAACAGGTCAGAGGTCAGAACCAGCAATGCATCTGGAATCTCAATTTCAGGCAAGCTCTCAACCCCAAACCAACTGTCACACACTTTTTAGTTATCTGACTAGAAACTCAGAGCCAAGAACATGAAATACAATTGGTACTGGAAAACAGAGGAAAAAAAAGCATAAGAGACAATTCAAGGAATCTTTCATTAGTAGAGGAGGAAGTGCGCCTGACATGAAAACAAAAGCTGACTGAGATTAGGGTACCTTAACTACATGTTTCCAGAAAGAAATCTTGTCAAGTGATTTTTGGAAGTGTGTTAGTTACCCATTGCCTCGTAACAGATGATGCCAAAAACTTACCAGTTTATGACAATAAGCATGTATTATCTCACTCTGCTTCTGTGGCTCAGGAATCCAGGGAGTGGCTTAGTTAACTGGTTTTGCCATAGGGTCCCTCAGGACACTGCCCTAATGTGTTGGTGAAGGTTATAGTCACGTAAGTTGTTAACAGGCTTCTGTTTTTCTTTGGTTGCTTGCTACCCAGAGATCCAAGTTCTTAACCCATTAGCTCTCTTCTTAGGGTACTAAATATTTTCATGATATGGCAGCTGATTTCTCCCAAAGTGAATAATATATACAGAAAAATTTGATGCCATTATGCTGTTAATGACCTAGTCTCTGAATCACGTACATTATTTTGGCCTTATTCAATTCATTATAAATAACACCCCAAGTCCAATTCACACTCAGTGGGACAGATTTACACAAGGACAATATGACCAAGAGACAGGAACCACTGGGGATCATCTTCAAGCCTGGCATCCACATGTGGTGTTAGTATTAAGGGTCTTCTGTTTTTATCTTCTTGGAAGAAAGAGTTCTAGTGTGTGTAGGTTCTAATTATTTATATATTTATATCAACATCTAGTCTCATCATCTGTACATAGGCTATTCTGACCTCTGAAGCTCTAGTTAAAGGTATTTCTTCTGAAATTCCATGTAAATCAGGTATTTTTTTTTAATTATTAAAAGCAAATATGCTTGTCACTTAAGGAAAAGAAAGTAAAAGTCCTCTTAAATCACCCCACCTAGAGATAACCTTCCCTGATGGCTCAGTGGATAAAGAATCAGCCTGCAATGCAGGAGACACAGCAGACACTGATTTGATCCCTGGGTCAGGAAGATCTCCTAGAGAAGAAAATGCCAACCCACTCCAGTATTCTTGTCTGGGAAATTCCATGGACAGAGGAGGCTGCTGGGCTGCAGTCCATGGGGTTGCAAATAGTCAGACATGACTGAGAGGCTAAGCACACAGCACAGAGTTAACCACTATTAATATTTTGAGGAGTATTTCAAACATGTCTATTTCCACATAAACATATAAACTATATATTACATACCTCTATGCAATTTTACAATAACTCTGCACCTGTTTCTCAGCACCTGCCTTTTTCACTTGATAATATGCTGTGAGCAATTTTCCATGCCAATAAATATAGCTCTATACCAGCACTTTTGGAGACTGCAGTGTGTTCCATTGTACAGATGCTCTATAATTAGTTCCACTAATCACTTATTATTAGAATATTAAGGTTGTTTTCTATTTATGTTTTTAGTGGAGTTGAATGTGCAGCTGTGGGCATGCCCAGCTTAACCCAAACCCAAAATACAGGGCATTCATTTTCCCAGTTTTCTTTCCTTTTCCATAGGTTTTTAGAGTTTAGTGAAAATGTCAGTGTTCCAGAATTATTTGTAAAAAATATTTTAAAAAAAGAGAGAATTTTAAGAGGCCAGAATTTGTAAGGGAACATGTGGTTCAGAAGAAGTTTCCTATTTTCTGGGTGAAATTAACTTTATTAATTTTATGAGAAGATTCACAGTTCACACTCTCCCCATTCATCCTTAATATGACACATTGAAGACAGAGATAAACAGTAATCAGAATCATTGAGACGATTAGCTCCAAAGGGCAAGCTTTAGTGTAAAAGCACACTAAGCAAGAACCAAACACCTAAGTCATGGTTGAACCTCCATTAATCCATGCTCATTTAATCCCCCCCCCATAAAAGTAAAAGAACATTATCCTTATATCATGTAACTTTGGTGACTGTATACTTTATGGCCCAAATGGGGCACATTAAAGAATGAAATAAGATGCTATTAATCATCACCTGGTACAACTGACATAAACCAGAACTGCCCCAGGCAAACTGGGACATATGGTCAACCCAAATGTATCAATTAAGGAGACTAAGATACAGATTGCTGAGATGACTCATCAGCCAGTGCATTAGCTGTGAGTCAAAATTAGCCCTCTTCTTGACCAGGTCCTTTACTGTGTCATAGATTTCTAGGTCTCTAAATAACTTTGCATGTTTATTTTCTGGTCGGTGCCACTTCTAGCTGAGATCTCCTGGATACAATTTTAAATTTGTTGAGAGTGCTTTCTTGGAGATATATTTCTATAGTCTTGAAGTTTTTATTCTTATCCAGATATGACAGAGAATTATTGGTTCTTTACATTTTGAGTATCTTCATGTCCATCAGGTTCCTGCAGTTTAGGAAATCTGCAGAGGGGTAGTTCATAGGTCCACCACTAGAGAGAGTGCTGGCCAAGATTTGGGGTCTATAGCTGAAGCTCCATGATTTGAGAAGGAACAAAAGGATGGTGATTTGCTCCCTTAAGTTTCCAAAAGAATAAGACATTCTTTTATAGGACCATAAGATCCTTTATCCCACTCCTACCTCTAAATTTTACTAGTTGTTGTTGCTGTTATTATTATTATTATACAGTTCTTTAAAAAAAATTTAACACCTATTGGAAATTTTTTACTCTACCCGTGACATTTAAATTTTCTTTTTTTTTTAAATTAAAGTACAATTGATTTACAAAATGGTGTTAGTTTGAGACATACAGCACAGCAATTCAGATATATATTCCTTTTCAGATACTTTCTGTTATAAATTATTACAAAATATTACTGATAAATACAGTTCCTTGTGCTATACAATAGGCCTTTTTTGTTATCTATTTTATATAGAGAAAGGTGTTTATGTTAATCCCAAAGTCCTAATTTAGGGTTTGGGGCTAAAGCCTTAATAAGATGAATGTTAATTTATTATATTAACATATGATTAGCCTGGTGGCTGTGCGGGCTCAGAGGGCCAAGAAGAGCTACTCCACATTCAAGTTCAGGAGGGGTGTCTGTGAGGAGATACCCCTCATTCAAGGCAAGGAGTAGCAGCTGTGCTTTGCTGGAGCACTGTAAAGAGATACCCCATGTCCAAGATAAGAGATATCCAAGTAAGATGGTAGGTGTTGTTAGAGGCATCAGAGGGAGACACACAAACCATAATCACAGAAAACTAGTCAATCTAATCACACTGACCACAGTCTTGTTTAACTCAATGAAACTAAGCCATGCTTTGTGGGGCCACGCAAGATGGGCAAGTCATGGTGGAGAGGTCTGACGGAATGTGGTCCACTGGAGAAGGGAATGGCAAACTGCTTCAGTAGTCTTGCCTTGAGAACCCCATGAACAGTATGAAAAGGCAAAATGATAGGATACTGAAAGAGGAACTCCCCACGTCAGTAGGTGCCCAATATGCTACTGGAGGTCAGTGGAGAAATAACTCCAGAAAGAATGAAAGGATGGAGCCAAAACAAAACCAATACCCAGCTGGTGAAAGAAGCAAGGTCAGATGATGTAAAGAGCAATATTGCATAGGAACCTGGAATGTAAGGTCCACGAATCAAGGCAAATTGGAAGTGATCAAAGAGGAGATGGCAAAAGTGACGTCAATATTCTAGGAATCAGTGAACTAAAGTGGACTGGAATGGGTGAATTTAACTCAAATGACCATTATATCTACTACTGTGGGCAGGAATCCCTTAGAAGAAATGCAGTAGCCATCATGGTCAACAAAAGAGTCCAAAATGCAGTACTTGGATGCAATCTCAAAAACGACAGAATGATCTCTGTTTGTTTCCAAGGCAAACATTTAATATCACAGTAATCCAAGTCTATGCCCCAACAAGTAATGCTGAAGAAGCTGAAGTTGAACGGTTCTGTGAAGACCTACAAGACCTTTTAGAACTAACACCCAAAAAAAATGTCCTTTTCATTATAGGGGACTGGAATACAAAAGTAGAAAGTCAAGAAACACCTAGGGTAACAGGCAAATTTGGCCATGGAGTATGGAATGAAGCAGGGCAAAGGCTAACATAGTTTTGCCAAGAGAACCCACTGGTCATAGCAAACACTCTCTTCCAACAACACAAAAGAACACTCTACACATGGACATCACCATATGGTCAACAGTGAAATCAGATTGATTATATTCTTTGCAGCCAAAAATGGAGAAGCTCTATACAGTCAACCAAAACAAGACCAGGAGCAGACTGTGGCTCAGATCATGAACTCCTAATTGCCAAATTCAGACTTAAATTGAAGGAAGTAGGGAAAACCACTAGACCATTCAGGTATGACCTAAATCAAATCCCATGATTATACAGTGAAAGTGAGAATAGATTTAAGGGACTAGATCTGATAGATAGAATGCTTGATGAACTATGGAATGAGGTTTTTGACATTGTATAGGACACAGGGATCAAGACCATCGCCATGGAAAAGAAATGCAAAAAAGCAAAATGGCTGTCTGGGGAGGCCTTAAAACAGCTGTGAAAAGAAGAAAAACAAAAAGCAAAGGAGAAAAGGAAAGATATTCCCATTTGAATGCAGAGTTTCAAAGAATAGCAAGGAGAGATATGAAAGCCTTCCTCAGAGATCAATGCAAAGAAATAGAGGATAACAACAGAATGGGGAAGTCTAGAGATCTCTTCAAGAAAATTAGAGATACCAAGGGAACGTTTCACACAAAGATGAGCTCGATAAAGGACAGAAATGGTATGTGCCTAACTGAAGCAGACAATATTAAGAAGAGGTGGCAAGAATACACAGAAGAACTGTACAAAAAGAATTTCATGACTGAAATAATCATGACTGTATGATCACTCACCTAGAGCCAGACATTCTGGAATGTGAAGTCAAGTGGGTCTTAGAAAGCATCACTATGAACAAAGCTAGTGGAGGTGATGGAATTCCAGTTGAGCTATTTCAAATCCTGAAACATGGTGCTGTGAAAGTGCTGCACACAATATGCCAGCAAATTTGGAAAACTCAGCAGTGGCCACAGGACTGGAAAAGTCCAGTTTTCATTCTAATGCCAAAGAAAGGCAATGCTAAAGTATGCTCAAACTACCACACAATTGCACTCATCTCACAGGCTAGTAAAGTAATGCTCAAAATTCTCCAAGTCAGGCTTCAGCAATACATGAACTGTAAACTTCCAGATATTCAAGCTGGTTTTAGAAAAGGCAGAGGAACCAGAGATCAAATCGCCAACATCTGCTGGATCATGGAAATGCAAGAGAGTTCCAGAAAACCATCTATTTCTTCTTTATTGACCATGTCAAAGTTTTTGACTGTATGGATCACAATAAACTGTGGAAAATTCTGAAAGAGATGGGAATACGAGACAACCTGACCTGCCTCTTGAGAAACCTATATGCAGGTCAGGAAGCAACAGTTAGAACTGAACATGGAACAACAGGCTGGTTCCAAATAGGAAAGGGAGTATGTCAAGGCTGTATATTGTCACCCTGCTTATTTAACTTATATGCAGAGTACATCATAAGAAATGCTGGGCTGGAAGAAGCACAAACTGGAATCAAGATTGCCAGGAGAAATATCAATAACCTCAGATATGCAGATGACACCACCCTTATGGCAGAAAGTGAAGAGGAACTAAAAAACCTCTTGATGAAAGTGAAAGAGGAGAGCGAAAAAGTTGGCTTAAAATTCAACATTCAGAAAATGAAGATCATGGCATCTGGTCCCATCACTTCATGGGAAATAGATGGGGAAACAGTGTCAGACTTCATTCTTTTGGCTCCAAAAATACTGCAGATGGTGATTGCAGCCATGAAATTAAAGACACTTACTCCTTGGAAGGAAAGTTATGACCAACCTAGATAGCATATTGAAAAGCAAAGACATTACTTTGCCAACAAAGGTCCATCTAGTCAAGGCTGTGGATTTTCCAGTGGTCATGTATGGATGTGAAACTTGAACTGTGATGAAAGCTGAGTGCCCAAGAATTGATGCTTTTGAACTGTGGTGTTGAAGACTCTTGAGAGTCCCTTGGACTACAAGGAGATTGAACCAGTCCATTCTAAAGGAGATCAGTCCTGGGTGTCCATTGGAAGGACTGATGCTGAAGCTGAAACTCCAATACTTTGGCCACCTCGTGTGAAGAGTTGACTCAATGGAAAAGACTCTGATGCTGGGAGGGATTGGGGGCAGGAAGAGAAGGGGATGACAGAGGATGAGACGGCTGAATGGCATCACTGACTCGATGGACGGGAGTCTGAGTGCACTCCAGGAGTTGGTGCTGGACAGGGAGGCATGACGTGCTGCAATTCATGGGGTCACAAAGAGTCAGTCACTACTGAGTGACTGAACTGAATGCATATATATGGAATCATGAAAAATGATTCTGAATAATTTATTTACAGGGCAGCAACAGAGAAACAGACATAGAGAATACACTTATGGACATGGGGAGAGGGGAGGAGAGGGTGAGATGTATGGAAAGAGTAATATGGAAACTTAGATTCAGTTCAGTTCAGTTCAGTTCAGTTCAGTGGCTCAGTCATGTCCGACTATTTGTGACCCCATGAATCACAGCACACCAGGCCTCCCTGTCCATCACCAACTCCCGGAGTTCACTCAGAATCATGTCCATCAAGTCAGTGATGCCATCCAGCCATCTCATCCTCGGTTGTCCCCTTCTCCTCCTTCCCCCAATCCCTCCCAGCATCAGAGTCTTTTCCAATGAGTCAACTCTTCTCATAAGGTAGCCAAAGTACTGGAGTTTCAGCTTTAGCATCATTCCTTCCAAAGAAATCCCAGGGCTGATCTCCTTCAGGATGGACTGGTTGGATCTCCTTGCAGTCTAAGGAACTCTCAAGCGACTTCTCCAACAGCACAGTTCAAAACCATCAATTCTTCGGTGATCTGCCTTCTTCACCGTCCAACTCTCATATTCATACATGACCACAGGAAAAACTTAGATTACCATATGTAAAATAGATAACAAATGGGAATTTGCTGTATGCTCAGGAAACTCAAACAGGGGTTCTGTATCAATCTAGAGGGATGGGTTGGGGCAGGAGATGGGAGGGAGTTTCAAAAGGAAGGGGATATATGTACATATGGCTGATTCATATGGAGGTTTGGCAGAAAAGAGCAAAATTCTGTAAAGCAAGTATTATTCAACAAAAAAATTAATATTAAAAATACTATTCCCACATAGTATAATGGACAAAAGTGACTTCATAAAAAAGTTATAGGGAAGGGCATAATATCACTGACAGTCAGGTTGATAGAAATGTGATAATACCCAAAGAAGCTACAGTTTTGCTCTTTTTTTTTTTTCATTTTCAACAATATCATATATCAAACATGGGTTACAGAGTGAAAGACACAACTTAGAACACAGAACACAAGATATGCTACAGAAAAATCTTGGTAGGTCATCAGTCAGTCAGTCGCTCAGTTGTGTCTGACTCTTTGTGACCCCATGAACCGCAGCACGCCAGGCCTCCCTGTCTATCACCAACTCCCGGAGTTCACTCAGACTCACATCCATCGAGTCAGTGATGCCATCCAGCCATCTCATCCTCTGTCGTCCCCTTCTCCTCCTGCCCCCAATCCCTCCCAGCATCAGAGTCTTTTTCAATGAGTCAAATCTTCACATGAGGTGGCCAAAGTACTGGAGCTTCAGCTTCAGCATCATTCCCTCCAAAGAAATCTCAGGGCTGATCTCCTTCAGAATGGACTGGTTGGATCTCCTTGTAGTCCAAGGGACTCTCAAGAGTCTTCTCCAACACCACAGTTCAAAAGCATCAATTCTTCGGCACTCAGCTTTCTTCACAGTCCAACTCTCACATCCATACATGACCACTGGAAAAACCATAGCCTTGACTAGATGGACATTTCTTGGCAAAGTAATGTCTCTGCTTTTCAGTATGCTATCTAGTTTTGTCATAACTTTCCTTCCAAGGAGTAAGTGTCTTTTAATTTCATGGCTGCAGTCACCATCTGAAGTGATTTCGGAGCCCCCAAAAATAAAGTCTGACCCTGTTTCCACTGTTTCCCCATCTATTTCCCATGAAGTGATGGGACCAGATGCCATGATTTTCGTTTTCTGAATGTTAAGCTTTAAGCCAACTTTTCCACTCTCCTCTTTCACTTTCATCAAGAGGCTTTTTAGATCCTCTTCACTTTTTGCCATAAGGGTTGTGTCACCTGCATATCTGAGGTTATTGATATTTCTCCCGGTAATCTTGATTCCAGGTTGTGCTTCTTCCAGCCAAGCGTTTTTCATGATGTACTCTGTACATAAGTTAAATAAGCAGGTAGGTCATAGTAGAGTTCAAAAAACTAGTGTCAGTCACTCAGGCTTTCCTGTCCTTCACTGTATCTCAGAGTTTGCTCAAATTCATGTCCATTGAGTCAGTGATGCCATCCAACCATCTCATCCTCTGTCATCCCATTCTCCTCCTGCCTTCAACCTTTCCGAGCATCAGTCTTTTCCAATATGTTGGTTCTTTGCATCAGATGTCCAAAGTATTGGAGCTCCAGCTTCAGCATCAGTCCTTCCAATGCATATTCAAGGTTGATTTCCATTCGGATTGACTAGTTGGATCTCCTTGCTGTCCAAGGGACTCTCAAGAGTCTTTTCCAGCACTACAGTTCAAAGGCATCAATTCTTCAGCACTCAGCCTTTTTTTATTGTTAAGCTCTTCCATCCATACATGACTACTCACTAAACCATAGCTTTGACAGACCTTTATCGTCTCTGCCTTTTAATACACTGTCTTGGTTTGTCAAGAATTAGTAGATGGACCTCAATGGAGAAAGTATGGGAAAACAAGATCCCAAGGGAGAGAAACACATCAGAAAGGAATTAAACAGAGAATTGCTTTCAAGGACCTTGACTTCATTGTCTAGACTCTGCTAGAAAAGTGACACTTATAATACTGATTTTTAAAATTAATTTTTATTGGAGTATAGTTGACTTACAATGTTGTGTTAGCTTCAGGTATACAGCAAAGTGATTCAGTTATATGAATCAGTTATACATATATATCATCACTCTTTTTTTAGATTCCTTTCTGATATAGGTCATTATAAAAAAGTAGAGTTCCCTATGCTTTAAAGTTGGTTCTTATTAGTTACCTATTTCATATATAGTAGTGTTTATATCTAAATCTCCAAATTTATCACTCCCCACTTTTCCCTTGGTTACTTAGGATACTGATTTTTTGTTTTCAAGTCTTGAAGTTGAAAACCAGAGAACCATTGTTAGTGATTAGCTTGAAATTTTGGGGTGATAAACTAGATTCCTGAAGTCTAGAGTCATGCAAATATTGTTTAATTTTTAAAAGTACCATAGACAAATAGAAAACATTGATTTTGGTTATTAGAGACACTATTTGTCATAATTCTTGTCACAGATAATTCACCAGAAATTAAAAAATAATTGTTGAATGACTAATTGAATGAGTACTTATGTAAAAAGCATTTGTCAATTAAAAAAACAGCACTGGGTTCATGGAAAATGAGTCAGGCCAAACTAAATGTATTACCATTTTGACAGGGTTGTTAAACTCAGAAACAGATACATATTTTCACCTTGATTATAGGAAATATTTGACAAAAATCTCATGATCCCATCATGTTGAAGATGTAAAAATGTGGGTTACATGACAGCATAATAATTTAATTCATAGGTGATTGAATAAATGATGAGCAAAGAATTAACGAATCAATGTCAAACTAGTCAGAGGTCCCTAGTGTTGCATCTGAGGATTTTGTCTTTAATCCCATTCTGTTTAATATTTTAATTAAGCACTGATATTATTGCAGATATATAGACAGATATAGATGACATGCCGTAAAGAGTAGTATAAACTATCCTGAATGATAGAATCAAGACTCTGTGGAATCCTGATAGTGTCTTGTAATTAAAAACAAAGAGGGAAATTTCATGTCTAATGGCCTTTTTAATGTTGTTGTTGTTTAGTCATTAAACCATATCTGACTTTTTCCAACTCCATAGACTGTAGCCTGCCAGGCTCCTCTGTCCCTGGGATTTCCCAGGCAAGAATACTGGAGTAGGTTGCCATTTCCTTCTCTATGATGTTTTTCCAACCCAGGAATCGAACCCAAGTCTCTTTCACTGCAGGTAGAATCTTTACCACTGAGCCACCAGGGAAGACCAATGGTCTTTTATTATAAATAAAACTTCATGAGATGAGGTTCGGTCATTTACTCTTCTGCACCTTATTTAACTCCTTCATATCTCTGAGAAATCCAGCACAAACATAAACAATACTTAGATCTACCTATGCATACCTCTCATTAACATGTAAAATATGATCTGTCGCAAGTCGCTGTTCTCTGGGTCACATTGATGACTTATCACTCTAAGGGACATGAGATGGTCCCTTAGGTATCTGCTAAGAGAAATGAAGAGAGTACCTTTCTCTTTATTTGATTAAAAGCTGAAAATAAGCTTAAGAAGTCAGCTATTTTTTCACTTTCTCTGAATACACCTTCCTTCTTTGAAATTGTAAAATCCAAATTTAATATCCCAACCACAAGCATCCCATATCAAGATTGTCATCCTAAAATAGTTTTTGACTTGGATCAAGTCATATGATTTCATTTTCCCCATGTGTTCATTCGTTATTTCATTAATATATTTAACATTAGTCAAATACTAACTTTGTTCTAGAAAGAGTGAAATTAATAAAGTAGTTCTTCACATTCATAAGATCATAACTGATAAGGGTGAAATCAGAAACAGTAATAGGTAATTATAATATGGATATGATGAGATAAAACTTTGAAGAAAATGGTGTTTGGGGAGTAAAAGGAAGAGAGAGTAGGATGTTCTGTGTTAAAAGCCACAGATGGGATAATCATCAGTTCAGTTAGTCAGTTCAGTCGCTCAGTCGTGTCTGACTCTTTCAACGCCATGAATTGCAGCACACCAGGCCTCACTGTTCGTCACCAACTCTCAGAGTTCATCCAAACTCATGTCCATCCAGCCGGTGATGCCATCCAGCCATCTCATCCTCTGTAGTCCCCTTCTCCTTTGGCCCACAATCCCTCCCAGCATCAGAGTCTTTTCCAGTGAGTCAACTCTTTGCATGAGGTGGCCAAAGTATTGGAGTTTCAGCTTTAGCATCAGTCCTTCCAGTGAACACCCAGAACTGATCTCCTTTAGAATGGACTGGTTGGATCTCCTTGCAGTCCCAGGGACTCTCAAGAATCTTATCCAACACCACAGTTCAAAAGCATCAATTCTTTGGCGCTCAGCTTTCATCACAGTCCAACTTTCACATCCACACATGGCCACTGGAAAAACCATAGCCTTGACTAGACGGACCTTTGTTGCCAAAGTAATGTCTCTGTTTTTCAATATGCTAT